>NC_138229.1:6013532-7213532 GCF_964197995.2 Scardinius erythrophthalmus
TACAGAGATGCAAACAAGCTGTTTAAACTGGGCACGTCAAAGCAAACGTTCTTTCGCTCTTTCTTTGGTCCTGTTGTCAGCAGACTTAAGCGCATGGAGTATGTCTGAAACTGAACGTACATCTGTATACTGTATCCAGTGTAGACCGTGTCAGCGTCACATCCAGTGAAGGCAAATGTCCGCCGTTAAGCAACTGAACACCAGTGGGCGGGACCTACTGTATGGTGCAATGCTGTATACAATTCTTGCTCTGGAGACAAGCATATGCAAATGTATTTGTCCGTGTGATGTCACATATCCCACAATATCTAAATACATTGTTTTTGGAGCTTTGTTTGTAATGAGAAAGACGTTTTATGCTATGAAACTTGCAGGATATTTTAGTATGTCAAAAGTTCAAGGCCAATTTGATTTCTCATGTCATGACCCCTTTAATATCCAACAATATTATGGATTTTACTGCACTGACAGTAAACTTGAAAAACAAAACCTGAACTGAAATGATCTGAATAATGACACTGTTGTCTTCTGCTTCATATGTGAGTTTTTTTTTTAATCAAAATATCAACATTGTTATTGAACTGATTTGAGTTAACAGTGAACTGACTGGAGCTGAATAACATCATTACTGTCTTCAGTAGAGCTGCTTATAGCTGAATTGAAATTGCTTCATATTGAATGAACTTTACACAGTTATTGAACTGAATTGAATCAACGCTGATCTGAATTGAGCTGAACAGCTGCTTTACAGCATATTTTGAATCTGTCTCATATTTGATGCATCAGGTTTGCATCATTAATGTTACTTTCCTGTTTATCACTGTGAAGCTGCTTTGAAACTATTTCTATTGTATAAAAGTAAAAATAAAGCCGACTTGACTTCTAATTCTAATTCATTTCTCTGTCTATATGCTGTGGTCAGACTTCCAGGCCACCGGGCTGAAGAAAGGCATGTTTTTTAACCCCGACCCCTACCTGAAGATCGCCATCCACCCCGGCAAGCACAGCATCTTCCCTGCCCTGCCTCACCACGGCCAGGAGAAGAGATCAGGCATCGTCTGCAATACCATTAATCCCGTTTGGCAGAGGGAGGTATGGGAAACAAACAAGCACATACCCATTCTAGATTAAACATGCTCGTATATAAATCCTTATAAAACAATATCTGGCCCCACTGTTATTATTCACAGACGTTTAACCCAGCGCTGCCCTTCTGTGTTTTGTATTCCACATGGAATTTGTCATGTAAATCCTTCATTCTGCAAATTAACTTGATGCGTCACTGCAGAATCCCAAACACGGCTCACTGTCCTGCTGACTGACGGACCGGATTTAGTTCAAATCTTTTTCTGTTTTCATTAGACAGCATGTCATCTTCGTTGGGCTGGGAATTGAGAAACGGTTCTATTTATAAACCAATATGGGAATTGTATGATTTGAGTCACAGACAAAATCATTGGTTTAAAATGGCTTGCTCACTAACAGACCCAATTATAGAGAATATAGATACACAGTTAGAACTTTTGTTTAATTAATGGTATATAAACAATGTACACTACCTTTCAAAAGTTTGGGTAGGGTAAAAATATTTTTTGTATTGTTTTTGAAAGAAGTCTCTTATGCTCACCAAGGCTGCATTTATTTGATCAAGATACAGTTAAAACTGTGTAATATTATTGCAGTATTATTATAATGGTTTTCTATTTTAACATCTTTTAAAATGTAATTTATTCCTGTGATCAAAGCTGAATTTTCAGCATCATTACTCCAGTCTTCAGTGTCACATGATCCTTCAGAAATCATTCTAATATGCTGATTTGCTGCTCATTATTATTATTAATGTTGAAAACAGTTGTGCTGCTAAATATTTTTTGCAAACCATAATTTTCAGGATTCTTTGATGAATAGAAAGTTCATAAGGACAACATTATTTGTCACTTTTGATCATTTTAATACATCCTTGCTAAATAAAATAAAATCTTACTAACCCCAAACTTTTGAACGGTAGTAGATAGTATATGTAATTAGGTTTATCAAAAGTATTTAAGAAACCTTAAAATAACCGTAATATTTAAATGGATGGAGAATCTGAATCGTTAAATTCCTTATAATTCACATCACTTCATCTTTTTGGTGCAGATGAGATGAGATCACCTGGATTTGATGCGATTGTTTTCATGTTGTAGAGTGGCTGTTTCTGGATGATATTGTCCTCCGCTAAGTGCTCTTATTAGATTTGTGATGAGTAGAGGAGATCGCCTTACAGCAGAGGTTTGAAATAGGTCAAGATATGGGGAATGAATGATGAAGAGCGGGTTTGTTTCTTTACTATCAGTTTTTGAAGCGATTTGAGTGAGACCCTTTGGTTAGTGCTGTATCTTTTATAAGTGATCATAATAGCTGAACTTCAGTTCTTAATTATTATAGGTTAAATTAAATTAACCTAAAAACTTAATGTTTAACATTAAAAACTTTGTTAATGTTTTTGACTAAAAAACTAGAAGGCCAATAGACATGCATCAACTGCCCATACAACTTAATATTTTAATATTTGGAGTGCCAATACAGCCAAGCTCCAAATATAAACACATGTTTATGACCATTTTATCTGTTCATTTAGTTTTTCTACTTTTGAAAATAAAGACAGTTTCTTTTACTCAAGCAACATCCATCTACTGTATGATGAACAATAACTTCTCACATTGCATTCACATTACTTTGTAAAATGCACATTTGCTTGATACCAACAAGTTGACTTTTTTTCATATTAGGTTACAAGTTCTTCTTGAAATGATTGCAGTCTCTTCCTCTGTGTCTTTGTGTTTCTTTCTCGTAGCGCTTTAATTTTGTGTCTCTGCCCACGGATGTGTTGGAGATTGAGGTGAAGGACAAGTTTGCCAAAAGCCGACCCATCATAAAGCGTTTCTTGGGCAAGCTGTCCATGCCAGTGCAAAGATTACTGGAGAAGCATGCTATCGGGTTCGTACTCATAGAAAATCAAACCTAAACTAAACTGAAAAAGAAAATTTGTTATGCTATTGAGTTGAAATACTAATTGCAAGATGCTTGCTTGTGTTTTTTAATAGTGATCGAGTGGTCAGTTACACTCTGGGTCGGAGGCTTCCAACAGAGCATGTCAGTGGCCAGCTGCAGTTCAGGTTTGAGATTACCTCCTCCATCCACCCAGGTAATTCCAGTTTTTATTCTACCTTGTATTAAACATAATAAATCCTTAAAGGGCTAGTTCACCCAAAAATTAAAATTAGCCCATGATTTACTCACCCTCAAGGCATCCTAGGAGTATATGACATTGTTCTTTCAGACGAATACAATCGGAGTTATATTTAAAAAAAATCCTGGCTCTTCCAAGCTTTATAATGGCAGTGAATTGTCATTTCTGTTTTGAAGTCCATCAAAGTGCATCCATCCATGATTAAAGTGCTCTACACAGCTCTGTGGGGTTACAGTTTTTCTCGATTGTTTACACACATTTTCTGAAAGCATGCCTCATATTCTCAGAACTCTACACACAAATCAAAAAACACACACACAATGGGCAAAACCCCTCAATTCTCCTGCAAAATGAAACTTTACATTCAAAACAATGTTATTTCTTCTCAAAATGGTATTTTGTTTTCAAATGACACACAAACCATCATATGAATATAGACATTTATAAGAACCAGTTGAACACACTCAGTGTAAAACACTATGATGAATGGAAAACACTTCTTCTCCATTCATCATAATGACTTACGCCTTTTTTTGGTTCAGTGTTACACTTACTACAGACAGTACATACATAAGTGTGTTGTAAAATATTTGAGAATATTGTTTTTATACTCAGAACACACAAATACACGGTAACAAATATATTTTATTTTTCCACAAAAACAATATACACAGTGTGCATCCCAACCAACACAAAGTTGTACATACAGTGGTCTACATACAAAACAACTGAAGAATTGACTGTATACAGTTACAGTAAAAAAAAAAAAAATCTAATGTTGGCATCCATTGCTCCATTGAAGAGCTGACCTGTTGCCCTTTTATGCTAAAGCTCTGATTGCTAATTGTAAAACTGTGTGACGGGTGTTTGCCCATGTGATGAGTCAGTGTGCATATTTGAATGGCAGTGTGTTCCTTGTGAAAACAAGAGGTTTTCTGCATGAAAATTGTGCCAAAAGCAGAATTGTGTGTAGTGTTTTGAAAAAAGTGTGTTTTAGAACTGCAATTTGAGTGTAAAGCAGGAACTGTGCTTGTAGTTCAGCAGAATTGGTTCAGGGGGTTGGTGAATGAGTTACATGTTGTGGTCATTGTGTCTCAAGTACCAGTATTTGTGTGTAAACAATTGAGAAAAACTGTAATAAAGGCCTTCTGAAGTTCGTGTAAGAAAAAATTCATATTTAAAACTTTATCTACTAAAATAACTAGCTTCCTGCAGACAGTCGTACGCATCGATTTACGGCAAAAGAGTGACCCTTGACCTTGACGCACAACGTAATGACGAACGTGTAAGTGCAGAGGATAGGGCAAAACAAAACAGCAGTCACAAATTAGGAGTCTAAAACGACAAATTTAAAGAGAAATGTCGGAGGAGCTTGAGTTTGTTGCCCAGCCCTGTTTGTGTGAACTGCGAGGGCGTCTAAACTTACACTACTCCTACAGCCTACGTCATACATGTGTCACGGGTTACTCTTGTGGTGTATGCCGACTTGCGTATGTGTACGGTCGTCTGCCAGAAGTTAGTTATTTTAGTTTTAAACAGCATTCATTTGAAATGTTATTTATTTTGTAACATTATAAATGTCTTAACTGTCAATTTTGATCAATTGAATGCATCCTTCCTGAATAAAAGTATTCATTGCTGACCCTAAACATTTGAGCTTAGTTAATTATGATAAACCATCATATTATTGGCTTCTAATACTGCTCTAACATTAAAAAGTCATATGCTTGCCAGTATTGTGCATCTTCACTAGATGGTATTGTCATGTATGCATTGCACCATGTAGGTTACAGATTTCTGTCCTCTTCACAGATGATGAGGACATGTCTCTTAGTACAGAGCAGCCAGTGGCAGAAGCTCAAGTCCAACCTCAAGCAGAAGACACCATGAGCTTAGACCAGGAGGCCCCAGAGTTGCCCTTAGATGGAGATACAGCTTCTGTAGAGATGCCCATGGACGTTGAATCCGGGCAAAACTGTGCAGCTGAGGAAGATGCAATAGAGGAAGAGCCTTTAGAGACAGAGCAGCAGGAGGCAGCTGCCGAGAGCCGCGAACAAATGGAGCACAACGTAGGTGGACCCAACGTAGAAGCAGAAGAGACAGTCCAAGAAGAGGCAGAAACTGATAGTGCCTTTGCCGATGAGCCTGCAGACTCTTCAGGAGCTCCTGCTGGAGTCGAAGAGGAGGCGATCTCGGACCCGCAGCCGGTTTCAGAGGAACCAGAGGTGGATCTAGAGGAAGGCTGCTCGCTCAGGATCAGAACCACACCGAGACGGAAGCCACGACCATGCTCTTTACCCGTGTCTGAGCTGGAGACGGTCATCGCTTCAGCCTGCGGAGAACCCGAGACTCCACGCTCCCATTACATCCGAATCCACCACTTGCTGCACAGCCTGCCATCCACTCAAGCTCAACCAGGAGATGCAGCTGGGCTTGAGCCCGACAGGCCGCAGGGCGTAGAGGAGGAAGAGGAGGAGGAGGAGGAGGAAGAGGGTGCGACTCTTGAGCCTCATGCTTTAACACCCAACGGCCCCCGCAGGACGCTTCCCCGCAGCCGCTCACACGAGCGCCTGTCCGACCTCATTCAGATGCTCGACGGAGATGGGCAGCCGCTCGGGGCTGAAGGCCAAACCGGAGTTCAAAGGTCACCAGGGGAAAGCGAATGCGATTTGAGCCCGGTGCCCTGCTGCAGTCATATGGCACATAGGGCCTCGGGCCCCGTGCGGGCGCCGTCTCTAGACAGCGCACGTAGATCGGAGAGCACTGTGTTCTCCTCACAGGATGACGAGGACGAGATGGACAGGGTGAACGGTATTCTGGGATTTGAGGGAGAGACCGGACAAGGCGCTAAGAGCCGGGAGCCGGGGGACGGAAGCTGTCAGTGGGAGGAGGCGCCAGACAGTCACGTCCAGAGCCCGCATGGCATTATGGATAATGGAGAATCACCTGTAGCTGGTCCAAGCAGCAGGAGTGAGTAGACTGGGTTTCCATGCATACAGTAGATCATGTGTTGTGTGTGTAGATCTAGGTTTTCCCTTTAGCAGATACTCTAAAGTATCTATGAAGAATGCCCTGGCTTGTGTTTGTGGTATGTTTAGGAGAATGTCCTTTGCCTTGTAACCATCCTGCAGTGAGCCAGCTTCCAGCACTGCGGCCCGACCCACATCACTATCCCACCATAGACGAGCCGCTACCTCCAAGTAAGTTCTGCTGTCTCATCACGCACTGTAATGTATTCAATGTACTTCAGGTGATTCGCCTATAAATTATACATAGTTATCAAAATAATAATAATATATATATATATATATTAAAGAAATTAATACTTTTATTCAACTTTTATTATTATACACATTAAATGGATAAAAAGTGACAGTCAATACATTTCAGTTTCCACAGAAATATTAAGCAGCACTACGGTTTTAAACATTGATAATAATAGGAAATGTATTTGAGCACTAAATCGGCATATTAGAATGATTTCTAAAGGATCACTGAAGTTATAATGCTGAAAATTCATTTAAAATTAAATTTTAAAATGACATACAATATGAGTATTTTTACTTTATTTTTCACCAAATAAATGCAGCCTTTGTGAGCATAAGAGAAAGAGACTTCTTACAAAAACAAAGAAATTCAGACACCAACCTTTTTGAATGGTACTGCATGTAACTTTTTTATATTGCATTCATTTGATTGATTTTTTTAAATAATAATTTATAATGAAAGATTTTCACATTATCACAAATAAAATTTTAAATGAATAATATGAGGTCCTATGTCTATTACGAAACATCAGATACTGTAAGAGCAAAATGTTACTTCACAAAAACATCCATAGCATGAGATTAACCCATGCTTTTTTTATTTGCAGAAAGTAATTGTTTTTTATACATTTTGTTGCCTTTTAAATTGGAAGTTGGATGGAACTTCAGATGGAAGTAAATATTGCATCATCAAAACTGTGAAATCCATCCAAATGTGTCACTTTCTTCTGGTTTACCGCCCTTCACTGTATTTCAAAGCCATCGAGAGTCAAAATACAACCACTTGGACGCAAACAAACTTTCTTATCAGATATGCGTATTTTCAGTCTCACTCACTAACCCACACTGTGAGATATTCGGCACTGATTACTGTAATGCCGTTACCCACTCAAGCAAGTCTGCTTTCAACGACTTAATTTTACTCATGCTGCTGGGGTGTGTGTGTTTGTGTAGTGTACCCAAAAAATGAGTCAAATCTGAAACATCCTACATTGAGGGGATTTTTGAGGTGTTGTAAATAATGAAGGCACTAAATAATGCTAAATAATACTAATTAAAGTTAAAGTTAAAATATAAAAAAAACATTTAAGCAATCAAACTTCAATACTCAAAATCAAATACTTCAATATTTTTGCCTGGCAGACCAGAATATTGACTTGGGCATCAAATGTGTGTTTGTGTTTTGTTTGGCGTGCTCAGACTGGGAGGCCCGTATCGACAGTCACGGTCGTGTTTTCTACGTGGATCACATTAACCGGACCACCACATGGCAACGGCCCACGTCCGCAGCCACGCCGGATGGCCTGCGCAGGTCTGGTTCCGTCCAACAGATGGAGCAGCTCAACAGGAGGTAAACAGCACTGTTTATCAGCCGTTCCTCTTTTAACAGTTTTCTGAGTAAACCAACATTTTACACTTCTAGATACAGATCAATTGGATTGCATTAATGGTGCATCCTGTGATGTCCACATTTTTAATACGAAATGGATAGTTCTGACTCACAGATCTGATTAAGGGCAATTCCACGCAAAACTGTCACATCCATAACGCCAACTAAATACCATGGCATTGTGTTGGCGTTATGGATGTGACAGTTTTGAGTGGAATTGCCCTTAAATGAGCCACTGTGCTCTATTAAAGGAGTAGTTCACTTTTAAATGAAAATTCTGTCATTATATACTCACCCTCATGTTGTTTCAAACCTGTATGAATTTCTTTCTTCTGCTGAACACAATGGAAGATATTTAGAAGAATGTCAGTAACCAGGCAGTTTCTGGTACCATTGACTTCCATAGTATATTTTTTTCCTACTATGGAAGTCAATGGTACCAGAAACTGCCTGGTTACTGACATTCTTCTAAATATCTTCCATTCTGTTCAGCAGAAGAAAGAAATTCATACAGGTTTGAAACAACATGAGGGTGAGTATATGATGACAGAATTTTCATTTAAAAGTGAACTACTCCTTTAATGCACCAACTTGACCCTTGCCTTGACAATAGTAAACAGCCTACATTTAGGCTAATATTACTTGATGAATAATAATTCTTTCATTTCATTATTAAAAATGTATTTATTGCACTTTGGTGTCTTTTATCATTAAGCTGTTGCAACAACTGATTTTCTTACTCAGTATTTTTGTCTTGTTTTTCAGTACAAATATCTAAGTATTCTCAAGTTTATTTACTTGAGATGCAAAATGACATAAGAAAATGTTCAATGTGTTTGTTGTTCTGTTCCTCACAGCATCCTTTAACTGTGGTAAAATCACTGTATTGATCAGCATCAAGTGGTTTATTGCAAGTAGTATATTTAGCACTAAAGAGATGTTGTTGCTGTAGTAAAAGGAAATGGGCACATAACATAAGTATCTATAGAAACCTCTGTAGTAATTGCATAATTCAAAGCCAATGATTCATTTTCACACTCACAGACTCTGTCCGGTTCACATGGTATGTGTACAAGACAAGTATGTTCACATGGGCTAATAAACATGCACTCTTTTGCCACCTACAGGACAACAATATAGGATGTTGGCAGAAGTGTGTTTCAGGTCATGTTTCCACAAAGAATGTAATTAAAGGCTGTTTATTTAAGAGTCCACAAGCAGTGGATGACAGATTTAGATTATTCTTAAAGCACACAAAGCTTTACTGTACCATTAAGCACTATAAGGGATATATGTGAGGGTATGCAAGAAGAAATAGTTAGGAGTCTTACTGTACTGATATTTGTGACTAGAACAATACTCTTGTGCACTCGTCAGGTATCAGACCATCCAGAGGACGATGGCCACAGAAAGGAGAGACGAGGAGTCAGGCAGCCCCCGCAACGAGAGAACAGCCAACACTGAAACGGACTCGCCTCCTCAAACAACCGGTAACTTCATAAACATTCAATTCTATTCAATTCACATTTATTTGTTTAGCTCTTTTCACAATTAATATTGTTACAAAGTAGCTTTACAGTAATCTGTTATCAGAGGTGACTCAAATGAATGTCTAAATGTCAAAAGTGAACAGTTCTAATATATTACAAATCATGCAGTTAGCTAATATGATGTATTCATCTAGGCAGAAACAATGATCTCATTAAAGCAATTATTACAAGTTGTGATCATAATGATTACAATATATAGAAAATTTGGCAGTGGTGCATGTCGATTCAGAAGTGGCGTTATCTGAAGTCCTCGCAGGAGTTGGCGTCATCTCTTCAGAGGTGTTGGGTCATCTGAAATCTTCGTAAGAGGCTGGATCCAAAATGAAGCTGGCGTGCTCTCTAGTTACCTCGGGATGAGCATCCGGAGGTAGAGACAGAAAAAAACAAATGGAAAAAATAAGCGTAGCTGCTGTTCATAACATTTCAAGCAAAAAAATATTCATGTGCATTTCATCTGATATAACTGGAGTACAAGGTTATGAGATCTATTATGTGAATGCTTGGCTTAAGAGATTTTAGTCTAGATTTAAACTGGGAGAGTGAGTCTGAGCCCCGAATATTATCAGGAAGGTTATTCCAGAGTTTAGGAGCCAAATGTGAAAACGCTCTCCCTCTTTTAGAGGACTTCGATATCTTAGGTACTACCAAAAGTTCAGAGTTTTTTACCTTAAAGAGCATGAAGGATTGTAGGGTAATAGAAGATTGGTTAAATACACGGGAGTTGAACCATTTAGGGCCTTATAGGTCAGTAGCAATACTTTGTATAATGTAGAGATGATCAAATTGGGGACATATGATCATATTTTCTTGACTTGGTCTGAACTCTAGCTGCTGCATTTTGGACCAATTGTAGCTTGTTTATTGAGAATGCAGGACAACCATCTAGTAATGCATTACAGTACTTTTCCAATCTAGAGGTCATGAATGCATGAACTAACTTCTCTGTATCAGAAACAGAGAACATGTTCCGTAGCTTAGCAATGAGGTGGAAGAAGTCTGTTTTTGTAACATATGAAATATAATTATCGAAAGAAAATGTGCTGTCTAATATAACACCCAGGTCTTTAACATAATACCTCAGTCTTATCCAAAGTTAATAGAAGAAAATTACTGGTCATCTTTAACACACTCTTTAACACACTTGGATAATTTAGAGATTTCATCTGGTCATAATATGTGTGTGTGTGTATATATATATATATATATATATATATATATATATATATATATATATATATATATATATATATATATATATATATATATATATATATAATATCTGAGTATAACTGAGTGTCATTGGCATAACAGTGGAAATTAGTTCCATGTTTTCTAAAAAATATATTATCAAGAGGCAGCATGTATATTCAAAATTGCAGAGAGCCTAAAACAGCGCCCTGTGGCACTCCATAATTTACTGATGTTAACTTGGATTATTCCCCGTTTAAATAAACAGAATGGTAACAGTCAGATAGGCACAATCTAAACCACCCTAATGCCTGTCCCTGAATACCGGTGTAATTTTGTAATCGATCTAGAGTATGTCATGATCTATAGTGTTGAACTTAGCACTAAGATCAAGTAAAACTGGTATTGAGATGCAGCTTTGGTTAGATTTTAATGAGCACTGTTTCTGTGCTATGATGGGGCCTGAATCCTGACTGAAATTTTTCATAGATAGCATTTTATCACTTTTCTTGGATTTTAGACATAAATGGAAGATTTTGCTAGCAGCTTTTAGATTCTATGCGATTCTAAAGACCTCTAAATGTGTTTGTCTCTAGGTAATGAGTTTCTCTCTTGAAAGCACGAGTAATAATGTTGTACCATGGTGCGGTACTTTTCTCTCTAACCTTTTTTTAATCTGATGGGTGCAACAGTTTTTAATCTACGTTTGTAATGTAATGTGTGAAAGATTGTATTCCTGTATTATGTACATAGAGAATCACAATGCTGAAAAAGTTTTTTCAGTAACTTTAACTATGTTTGGATTTGAAATCAAAATAATGAATAGACGGAGAACTAATGTTGTATTTGTGGTATACAGCCGCAGATCAGTTGCGCACTGCAAACGCTTCTAATTTGAAAGGACAATGAGCCCGTCCTGCTTCTGCACTGCATACGTACCTACATACAATCTGCGTATGCACTGCACACGGAGATGAAAATCATTTGCTCACCCTCATGTCAGTCACAACCTCTTTGTTTGTCTATATTTAAAAAAAAAAAGTAATTATTCTGCACATAATCCAATGCAGAATGCTCTTTTCCAGGTCATTTGATAATGCGTCCAGCTACAAATTAGAGTATAATTTTCCTAGCTCCGTTTAACACATTTTACCATGTTTAAATCCAAATGCAGAATTATGCAGATTTTCCACAAAAAGCAAAAATGTGAAGAAAAAAAACCCCCTGTAGATTCCATCAGGGCTTGCTCATTTGCATGTAACAAATGTAGAAAGTAACCAATATCTGTTCTAAAAAGCACAAAAAGTGTCTTAATTATATGCTACAGTACATGGCAGGTCTTCATATCAGGCTTTCTTTGAGCAAAATTGATCAATGACTGAAAATCAAGTCGTTACTAACTTAAAAACTTGCCTTCTGTCTTTTAAAATCTGGTGTGTTCATGGTGCATGTGAGATTGTCTTTTTTTGCATGCAGCCAAAAGCAGAGCACACTAGACATAGAAAGACGATAAGAAGAAACTGCACACAGACCTCACATATCTTGTGAATGTGGCAGGTTTGACCATGCAGAAGCATAAACGAGATTTGAGAGCTGGGTCAAAAGAAGGATTTTAATTTTGGGTGAGCTATCCCTTTAAATTATCTTTCTTTCATTTAAGAGTTGAGGAGAGACGCACCATGTTCTCCGGGTCATTGTCAGAAGATCACTTTACTACTGCAGAGTCCAGCAGTCAAATTCATCACTCACCCAGAGTTCTTCACTGTGCTTCACGCAAATTATGTGAGTTGCTACCTCACTACACATTTATTTATTTTTTAAAACATTCATTTTCTATCTATAGAGTATTTAAGTTACACCACCGTTATAAAGTTTGGGTTCGTAAGTATTTTTTTTAATGAAATAATACTTTTATTCATCAAGGATGCATTAAATTGATCAAAAGTGACACAAATCTTTTGTAACACTTTAAATGTCTTTACTATTTCAATAAGTGCTGATCTTTTGAACTTTCTATTCAAATGATCATTAAAATGACCGTTTTCCACAAAATTATGTTTCTTGAGCACCAAATCAGCATATTAGAATGATTTCTAAAAAATTCAGCTTTGCCATCACAGGAATAAATTACATTCTAAAATATATTAAGATTACAACAGTTAAGAGAACAAAACAGTTATTTTAAATTGTAAGAATATTTCACAGTATTACTGTTTTAACTGGATTTTTGATCAAATAAATGCAGAGTTGGTGAACATAAGAGATTCTTTCAAAATCTTACAGACACCAAACCTTTGAATGGTAGTGTACGTTGTAATTAAGAAGTTTATGCCAATGTTATGTTAACTTCCTCTTTTTTTAATATAGGGAGCGTATCGCATGTTCACCAACAGCTCGTGTCTGAAACACATGGTCCTGAAGATCAGGCGGGATGCTCGAAACTTTGAGCGCTACCAGCACAACCGTGACCTGGTGACCTTCTTGAATAGGTTCGCTGATGCTCAGCTGGAGCTGCCGCGGGGCTGGGAGATCAAAACAGACCCACAGGGGAAGGTACGTCACAGCACGCAGTTCTTAACATCTCACATCAGTGCCATTATTGCCATTAGTGTTTGTCCTCCACTTTTCTCTGCAGTCGTTCTTTGTAGACCACAACAGTCGTGCCACAACCTTCATTGATCCCAGGATCCCCTTGCAAAACGGCAGATTGCCCAATCACCTGACGCATCGCCAGCACCTGCAGAGATTACGCAGCTACAGCGCAGGAGAGGTCAGACACACTCACAATCTAGAGGAAATTACTGTTATGTAATATTACAATGTTTATTAGTTCATTCGTTTATTCTTTTCCACCTAGGCATCAGAGGTGTCGCGCACCAGAGGGGTGTCTTTGTTAGCCAGGCCTGGAAACAGCCTGGTAGCAGCTATACGAAGCCAGCAGGAGCCGGTACCATTAGGTAATGGTAAAAAATAAATACCTATTCTATATGTATACACTCCCGTTTAAAAGTCTGTCAGTTTAAAAGACAGTAAGATTTATTTATTTTTTCAGCAAAGATGCTTAAATTGATCAAAAGTGACAGTAAAAAGATGTATCTCATTTTTTACAAAATATGAAGGAGCACAACTGTTTTCAACAATGATTAGGCTATCGTAAGAAATGTTTTCCTTCTGTGTCCCAGCCTACAATGATAAGATTGTAGCATTTTTACGGCAACCAAACATCTTTGAGGTGCTACAGGAGCGACAGCCGAGTCTGGCGAGGAATCACTCACTCAAGTATGACCCTCCACCTTCCTCTGTTACTGTAATAAAATGCATCATTAGCACTTCCAAGCAGTTCTCAGTTTTTTGGGTGTGTTTATGTGTGAAGGGAAAAGGTGCTCCACATCCGAACCGAAGGCACACAGAGACTGGAGAAGCTGTCGTGTGATGCTGACCTGGTCATGCTGTTAAGGTAAAGCACCCAAGCAGATTGGCCACATGAAAGCAAATCTACCTGTATAAGAACGCAAAGATTTCCTGGGCTGCACAAAGTATGCATTTGTAATTCATAAACTGTCACACATGCTTTCTTCAGAATGTGTTTTGATTTGCTTTTCAGTTTGTTTGAGGAGGAAATCATGTCTTACGTTCCTCTCGCTTCATTTCACCCCGGGTTCAACTTCTCTCCGCGCTGCTCCCCCGGTTCTTCTCCCCAGAACTCTCCAGGTGAGTCGGCCGAGAGCTTTAACCATAGGCCTCAGATGGTCTGCAAATTACATTTATATTACTTAGAAGACAACTTGATATGATAATTCCCAATTCAGACCTCATTTGTATCTCCAGACCAACTTTTCAAGACACATTATCCCATATACATCAGTATTTAGCACTGGGATAGGATCTGAGATGGATATTAAAACCAGTTATTACAGAGCTCTCTGAAATGCTTGATTGTGATTGGCCAGTTATTACATTCCGAGGTCAGTCGATAATGACTGTTGCCAGTAGCGAAGCTGTATGATGACGGCTCATCTGGGTATTTGAGGCCGGCGCTTCTATCTCTCACATCATACCGCAGACGGACTCTGATGCCATCTTGAGCCTCAATTATCGACTCTACAGTATTTACTGTCAAAACGAAACTAGATGACTTCAGTATTAATAATAGCCCTGTGGTAATATTGTTGAAGTGTTTGTCTTGTTGCTCGGATTTTGCACACTGTAATGGATTATAATATAACAAGCAGGTAAGATTTTAAAATGATTCTTCTCAAATCAATATTTCCATGTCCTCGTCATTATTTATGTGGTGAAAACAGCTTTTCTCCACAAATAATGATAAGTAGTGCTACTATAGATTATCACTTAAATGTCCATCTTGTTTGAACTTTTTAGTTCATCTAGGCTCAAAGCTGATTGCTAGGAACTGTTTTTGTTTGCGGATTTAATGAGCTTATAAAATATTTAAACTCAAATCAATATTCCGTGTCTAATTATTTACTGTGGCAAGTAGCTGTGGAATAAGCAGGATAATGTGCATCCCAACCGGTGGTTATAGCAGAATAAACCCGACCGGGTGATCAGGACCCTGACACGAAAGGGACTTGCATAAACCACTTCAGGCTGATACAAGCGATATCAAAAGGCTTGATGTACATTATATCTTACTTAAAGTGATAAGAGATCCTTATTTTTGCAAGGAAAGTGATAGATTATTCACACACACTCTGATTTACTCTGATAAAGGCTTCCTTGAGCGAACTCCTCTCGTTCCAGTCTGCTGTCTGTCTGGTGAGGGCTCTCCAGGTCAGCTGCTCTCAAGCCTTCAATACTGTCCCCACCCGGCTGCCCCTCTCTGTGTCATGATGGACATGTTACAGACCCTAAGCCTGTTTTGTGTGAATATTCAAACCTCTGTCCTCGGCTTTTCCTTATTCTGTCCATAAAGTGGTTAACTAACTAGTCTTGTTTTGTATACTTTCATTTTGTAAAACTTGACCGTTGTGCATGTTTGGACACTCTCAAAAACCGGTCAAAAAATGATCAAGGATAAAACTGTACTCCGGTACATTATCAAAGATCCTTGTCCTGTAATATGTCTTTTATGTAACGAAAGGAACAGTCATCTCACCCATTCGTGTGTTTGTTCTCGAGGTGAACAATCTCCTCTTTCCTTTTGGAGTTGTTTTATGGCCTGCTGATCCTTGACAGTCATTCCCTGATGATTGATATGTGAAGTAAGCTGGAGTTCACATCTGTGGTGATGGTTTGGTCTTTTCTTTAGGGACCCAGAGGGCTCGGGCACCAGCGCCTTACCGCAGAGACTTTGAAGCCAAACTGCGCAACTTCTACAGGAAGCTTGAGGCAAAGGGCTACGGGCAAGGACCTGGGAAGATCAAGTGCGTTAACAGTAACACTGACAATTGATATTCAGTGCCGTTCTAAGATTTCTCACCAAGGCTGCATTTATTTAATCAGAAATACAGTAATTTTGTGAAATATGATTACGATTTAAAATAACATTTTAAAATATTTTGACTATTTAAAACTATTTATTTCTGTGATAGTAAAGCTGAATTTTCAGCCTTATATGATCCTTCAGAAATCATTCTAACATGCTGACTTGCAGCTCAAGAAACATTTCTTATCATTTTCAATGTTGAAATCAGTTGTGCTGCTTAATATTTTTCTGGAAACGTGATAGTTTTTTTTTCAGGATTCTTTGATTAATAGAAAGTTCCAAAAGAACAGCGTTTATTTTGAAATCTTTGGCAATATTGTAAACTTTTGATCAATTTAATGCATCCATGATGAGTAAAAGTATTAATTAACCTTACCGACCCCAATCTTTTATGTGTTTAAATATGCTGCTTATAATATTTAAAGTAAGATCAAGTGTTGGCCAATAAATTAGTATCAGCAAGATAAATGTCCTACACTTCTCACTTCATCTTATTTTTTTTTAGACTGATTGTCAGAAGAGATCATCTTTTAGAAGGAACGTTTAACCAGGTCATGGCCTACTCCCGTAAAGAGCTCCAGAGAAACAAGCTGTACATCACCTTTGTCGGAGAAGAAGGGTGAGGCTCCTCAAATAGGTAGTGTTTAAGCAAAAGTCATATATGGTTATATCTGAATTCTGCTCTTCTTTCCAGACTGGACTACAGCGGACCATCGCGAGAGTTTTTCTTCCTGCTGTCTCAAGAGCTGTTTAACCCTTACTATGGCCTGTTTGAGTACTCCGCTAATGACACGTACACTGTCCAAATCAGCCCCATGTCTGCTTTTGTGGAAAACCATTTGGAATGGTAAGGTTCTTTCCACTTCCTCCCAAGGAATTCCACTTTCTGTGTGGTATGAGAAATCACACTGAATTGCCATTGACAGAGAAATAAATAAGTTATGTCATTGGCTGCTCTCACAGACTGCTGTTATTGCTAGAATCTCTGTTTTTGAGCTTCTTTCATGGACCGCATGATGTGCCGTGTGTTTTCAGGTTCCGTTTCAGTGGTCGAATTCTCGGCTTGGCATTGATTCATCAGTATTTGTTGGACGCTTTCTTCACCCGCCCATTTTATAAAGCTCTTCTCAGACTGTGAGTGGACCGGAAAGCATTTCATGCATTACATTAAATTAACATGTAGAGTTTGAAGATGACAAAAAATTGGCTTAAATTGTGAATGTCTTGTGTATTGTATATAAAGGTCTTTATTGAAAACACAAATCTAATTGTCAGAATTCTTTGATAAATAGAAAGTTCAAAAGAACAGCATTAATTTGAAATAGAAATCTTGAGTAACATAATCAATCTCTTTGCTGTCACTATCAAATATATATATATATGTTAGGGCTGTCAAAAGATTAATCGCGGTTAATCGCATCCAAAATAAAAGTTTGTGTTTACATAATATATGTGTGTGTACTGTGTATAATTAAATGTGTATATATAAATACACACACATGCTTGTATATATTTAAGAAAAATGTGTAATTTATATATAAAAAATTATAATATAATAAATATATACAGTATATGTATGCAAATATTTCTTAAATATATACATGCATGTGTGTGTTTTTATATATACAAAATAATTATACACAGTACACACACATATATTATGTAAACACAAACTTTTATTTTGGATGCGATTAATCGCGATTAATCTTTTGACAGCCCTAATATATATATATATATATATATATATATATATTATAAAATCACATGTATAAACAATTTAATGCATCCTTGCTGAAGAAAAGTATTAAAGTCTTTCAAAAACAACAAAATCTTACTGACCCTAAACTTTTGAACGGTAGTTTATATTTGCTTCCAAATTAGTGGCTGACAGAAGTTGTATTTTTGATAGCCAATAGGAAGCAGATATCTAGATTTATTTGATTTCGGTGATTTTATTATGGTAAATTCATCTGTTTTTTTTTTTTTGTTTTGTTTTTACCACAATCTCAAAAATGTTCCTTAATTCACTCTAATGCAATTTAACAATAAATAAACTAGAATAAAATTGTTACCCCTGTTTGCAGATCCACAGATCTCAGTGATCTGGAGTATCTGGACGAGGAGTTCCACCAGAGCTTACAGTGGATGAAGGAAAATGACATCACAGATGTGCTGGATCTTACCTTCACTGTCAATGAGGAAGTGTTCGGCCAGGTGGGAGAAACCCAACAAATCCTGTCTTAACGTCATGAAAATGCTTTCTCATTGTTTCTCAATTCTATATATATGTATATATAAACTCTGCAAAGAAAGAAACGTCCCTTTTTCAGTATACTGTATTTTAAAGATAAGTTTGTAAAATCCACTTTCACACATTCATTTGGTGGTGCGCTTTAAATTCCTCTTAATAACGCTTTTACCCCAACCCAGGCGTGTACGTCATCTTACATTGAATGCTGCTTAGTTATGAATGAACATGATGCAGGGCAACGACTGACTGTGTGATGAAGCCTATTAGAATGCAGTTAAAATACCTCTAAAATTCAAGAAATTATCGCAAAATTTTGTAATAAACAGCTGCCTAAAGATCCCTATCTTTAAAAATTCGGGGAGAGTGGATTTGGAATGAATTAAACACAAAAATATCTTTGCTGAGATAGGGTGTGTATGTTTGTTAGGTAACAGAGCGGGAGCTGAAGTCCGGCGGGACAAACATGCAGGTGACGGAGAAAAACAAGAAGGAATATATTGATCGGATGGTGAAGTGGAGAGTGGAGCGAGGCGTCGTCCAGCAGACTCAGGCACTGGTCCGAGGCTTTTACGAGGTAAGCATGCTTGTCATCTGATTTACTCTCTGTCTGTCCGTGAGGCCACCATTTAACCTTTAACCTGTGTGTGTGTGTGTGTGTGTGTGTGTGCGTGTGTGTGTGTGTGTGTGTGTGTGTGTGTGTGTGTGTGTAGGTGGTGGACTCTCGTCTTGTTTCTGTGTTTGATGCCAGAGAACTGGAGCTGGTTATTGCAGGAACAGCAGAAATTGATTTAAACGACTGGAGAAACAACACAGAGTACAGAGGAGGTCAGAACACACACTTACATACACAAATACACAACATAAATGCAGTTGGAAATCTTGATATTAGGGCTGTGCCATAATCCATACATGTTGAAAGATGTCAATATTTATCTGGATTCTTTTTCTCACTATAGTGTATTGTCACTTCAAGACCTCGTATTCACTATGCATTATATTTTATTTATTTATGTGTTCATTCATATAATTTTCCTACGGTATATTTCCTACCTGCTTGATTAAGGATGATGTTTCTCAGTGCAGTCAGATCTGCTTCTATGGAAAAATTCCAGTTGTTGTAAGAAGGTTGTGTATATTCATCATCAGGTTATCATGATGGGCACATCGTCATCCGGTGGTTCTGGGGAGCGGTGGAGCGCTTCAATAATGAGCAGAGACTGCGTCTGCTGCAGTTTGTGACGGGCACCTCCAGCGTGCCGTACGAGGGCTTTACCGCCCTGCGCGGGAGCAACGGCCTGCGGCGCTTCTGCATCGAGAAATGGGGCAAGATCACGTCGCTCCCGAGGTATAGTGACACGCCTTTTCATCTTTCACAAACTCAAATGACTTTGATTTGAGCTGGTATGTGAAAGGTTTAAAATTAATTCAAAGATGCAAATATCAATAATGAAATGATGAAAGGTACAAGTTTTACTAAAAATCTGTAAGCATTCGATTGATCTTTAACCGTTTTATCCAAGTTTCTTCTGCAATGTTGAAGTAAACTTATTACCAGTTTACTTCCATTGTATTTGACGTAAGACATGGATCATTATCAAAATTATACACCTGTTCTTTGTCTTTTCAGTCAGGAAAGAAATTTTAAATAGTCTTGAAATTCTGTGTGAAAGGTGTAAAGGTGTAAAAAAAATATTTTAATATGAAAGGGTTTGACTGACATATTTTTTTTGTTTTACAAAAAAATTTATGAATTTAAGTGCCTTCTGTTCTGTTAATTGAAATAAAGCTGAAATAAAATATAAATATTAGTTGAAAAATACATTTTTTTTAAATGTTTTAAATTTAAATATTATAATTTTAAATTATATTATTAAATAATGTTCATTTCAAATTATTTGAATTGTTGCCTTGGTATTAAACTGGAATAAGTTTAAATAAGTTGAAGCACTAAAATTATTTACTGAAAAAAAAAAAATTAAACATTAATAGCAATATATATATATATATATATATATATATATATATATATATATATATATATATATATATATATATATATATATATATAAAAAATGACAAAAGCACATATCAAAATTCCTAAAAAATTAAACTAAAATTAACATATATAAAAATAATTCAACATATTAATAAAACTAGAATAAAAATTAACAGTATTTAATAATATAAATAATTGAAAAAGAATTGTATTTAATCATATAATTTAAAATTTACATTAATTAATAATATAAATAATTACAAATTATCATTAACAGTATAGTTTAAAATTAACATTAACTAATAATATAAATAAAAAGATAATTTTAGATAATTAATAATAATAAATAATTTAGAACTACCACTTATTAAAAGTATAATTACAAATGAAGTGTATTTAAAAATATGAATAATTTAAAAGGAAAGCTTGTCCCTTGATTTAGTATTTTTATTGGTGTCATCAATGTTAAAAAGATGACCAGACCTAAACAGATTGGCCAAGATTGTAGAAACTGACGACCAATCCATATGAGATCAGAAACGTGTTTTCATCCAGGCTGATGGATGTGTCATGTCTGGTTTCTCAGGGCGCACACATGCTTTAATCGTCTGGATCTTCCGCCGTATCCGTCCTACACGATGTTGTACGAGAAACTGCTGATCGCTGTGGAAGAAACCAGCACTTTTGGCCTTGAGTGAGGACTTCACTTGACTTTTCGTGTACACTGTATTTAATTATCTACTAGCGTGGATCGTATCCTGTGTTCGTTTCTTTGGTTTGTTCAGGACACCACTGCATGCATCAGTCACCTGCGCAGGTGTACAGTGTGTAACGGGTATGCAATAGTGAAAGAGAAGCCTTCAACCTGCTTTAACACTCAGGGCCTCGACCTCCGCTGGAGGCGCTCTCAGTTCGCACACCATCATTTCGCCATAAACCGTCCTTTTCTTTTGGTGCGTTTTGACAAGAATTGTAAAGTTAAAACCAAATACACTCACAGAAAATATCTGATTGAGGTGCCGTAATTACTGTAAGTGATGACTTCACAGAATCTCACCCAACACGTCACCATCACAGGAAGTGACATCACGTCATGTCACTTTGCAGGAGTCAAAGACAGACTAGGGGGAAATGGCAAGTCTAAACCTTGATTTGACACTTTTGATGTATTAGTTTATCAATCAATACATTTTACTCCTCAAATCTTTAAAGCGTTAACGATGTTCAAGGATGTTCAAGGCTTCATGCTGTTTTATGTTTTGTCTGTAATGTTTGAATGACATTTTTAGTGTTGACACATGATTGCTTTCAATGAATGAATGTTTTTGGGTATGTTTCAAAAAAAAACGCCCCAACATAGCATTTTTTCTTTAAGGTCGTCACTGAAAGTGGAAATGCTAGGCAACTCAACAAATCCAGTTAGAATATGTAAATTATACAGCTGTGTAGAGTGAGATTTTGAACCAATGAGATCGCACTGTGGGCGGAGTTACCCAGCGGAACAAAACAAAAAACAAGGGACTGACAACATGTCAGTTGTGGCAGTTGCGTTTGGTGAAGACACTGTGCAAAGGTGCATTCATGGTGACAGTGATTTATAGCGATTTGGGCTTGTACTTTATGTAAATGAGCACTGCCAATAGGAGGGAAGACATCTTGGTAAGTGAATGTTCATAATGAGCAGTTTTACTGTTCATGATGTGATTCTTTATGCACTGCTGCAGTTTATATACAAATTTCACTTAAGCATGTTCATTTTTAAAGGCAAAGAATTGATTAGTTGTCAAAATGGAATGATTCTTTGTTTCATTTATTGTGTGGTTGTTTATTTATTTAAATTTTCAAAAAACGATCATGTGGGCGTTACTGTCTGCGCTCCCATTGGCAGTTCATCGTGACTCATTTGCATACGATTAAATCTCCACGGTCACTTAAAATTTACTATATTTACTAAAATTTACTTTGAACTTCCTGATGCCATGATATGCACTCATTTTCCCCAATGTTTATAAAATGTATAATCTATTTATATCTATTTATATGGTGTCTTTTTATGACTTAAAGTGGTGAAGAGATTGTAAAGGAATGACAGACCAAATAGTAGAATAATCTGTGCGCCACACTTCATGTTCACTTGAGTGTTTCAGCTGTTTGCGTGTTTAAGGTGAAGATAATTGAGAAATTCTGAAAGTAATATATTTATTCAAAAAGAAAATTGGTTTAAATGTCTGAAAACATTTCTTTGAAAGGTCAGATTGGTCCGTTCTGTGGGTTGGTTTATTGACGACTAGATTCCTGTGCTGAAGTTTTGATTATTGTTCATGTTTACATTTTAAAATGACGTGAATGTGTGTTTTATACATTAAGATCGTCATAAATCATCTTAACTTGATGCCATTTAAAGGTGCATGTGTTTGTGTCTAATCCACACTTGATGAATCAGTCTTTTATGTGTATCTCCTAATATTTTCATGAAGGGATTGTTCACCCAAAAAATGCATTGTTTGAATATGCAGAAGATTTAATCGCAACAATGGTTAATTACCTTTCTTTACATTTTTATTTTTCTATTTCAGTTTGATTTTGGGTGTACTGTCCCTTTAAGGTGGTGATGGAGAAGTAAAGCAATCAGGCTTTGATAGTCTCTGAAATGTAATTCTATCTAAAATCAATTGCAGCTCAAAAATGAACAACACTTCAACTCAGCTTAAGATGTTAGGAATGTAGAGAAAGTGCATTTGTATTATTTATCCCAATTAAGAAATTATAAAATGTCTGTATATCAAATGTGTACATATTTGCTTGAACAGTCTATGTAAAATCTAAATTTTAAAATGTGATGAATCAATTCAACAGCCAACAGTTCATCTTTTTTTTTTTAAACATGTCTTCGTACTTACTATTGACATAATGTTAGTTCAAAATGGTTTTCTCAAATGTATATTACTATGCATATTTGTTTGGAATGATAAGAAATGCTACTCCTTGGCAGTTGTGAAGGACGTTTCTTCATTTATCAAGACTCTCGCAGCCCTGAAATGAAAATGTGAGAGAAATAAGGAGAAGGTTCTGGAACATACTGCCTCTCTCTGTAAACATGTCATTGTGGGAAATGCAGAAAGAGTTGGCTCCTGCTTCCACCTCGGACACATACACTAGCCTGCTTATGTCTTTTTACACTTTTAATCTATCTGTATGGAAGAGAGTAAGAGCGGAAATGTACAAATGTTAATTTGAATTGTGTGTTGAGGTCAGTTATAGCGCCTCTCTCAGGCTGAGCTCTGTAACTACAGCATTACACTGTTAACGAATGTCAATAAACAATCACTTTCTATCTGAATTTGAGTGTCGCTCTTGTGTATAATTCATCATGGTCTGAAATATCGCTGACTCTGGGAAATTATACAATTTCTTTGTAACATTAGATATTAAATTGTAAGCTTAAGACTGACACATATTACCAAAAATGTATTATTATAGAAAGCACAGCAATTATTTGTATAATAATAAAGATAATAATAGTAATAAATATGTATTATTGTTATAGCTAGACAGTCAATACTCAATATACCCTTTGACTGCAGATTGACCAATCAGAATCAAGTTTTCTACATATATTAATTTGAGACTTCAAACATGTGCCTTGAATTATGCATATTTTTTTATGCATATTTTTTTGGCAGTCTTAGGCATTAAATTTAAACAGGGTTTAGCTATTTATAGAAGGCATTTCACTCGAAGATATTGCACATTGAAGAAGAAAAAAGAAGTTATTAAGATTAATGTGAGGTTTATAGGTGTTTTCCTCGCCCCTAAATGTACCCAATCTGGTGTCTTCACAGTCTCTCTTCTCATGCAAATTTTTTTTCTAGCCCTGTAATATTCAATAGAATCTCAAGCCAGGAGAAATGTGCCATAGCCAGACTGTTACTGTGACCATAATCTGCAAAAATAAATAAATAACAAAATATAGCCTACATTAAAAACGTCATAACATTTAATTAGGGATTTATATATTTAATTTGCTAAAACACTGTGATGTAATGTAAATATATTACAAAATCAGATCCGAACAGATTGGAGGAGGTGTTCATATGGATGTTTTGGCAGATGAACGCGAGGACAGATGGTCGCCAGAGCTCTGTGGAATATGAGGATATTTCTGGAGCAGGAACGGGGTGGTTTTGGGGGATAATACTGGGATTTTTGAAGGGCTTGAAAGAAGAAGGAAAGTTTGAGACATGAAGCCTCAACTCGGTCTGGAACGAGCTTTATTCAGATTCAGAACAGATTTAGAGAGAACTGAAGAAGACTTTAGTTGAACAGATCACTGCTTACTTTGTATACTGTTTTCTTTCATCATTATTATTATTCATGTAGGATGTATGCTGCGTTGTTGCATCTTGGAAATACAATGGCATACCTACTACTGTACTCTTCCTATTTTTGTTATGTGGCCGATATTCTGATTAATTGGTCAGTGTACATGAAAGGCCAAGCTGAGTGCATTGCATTATGGGATAATAACGCATTATACAGCATGCACTTATACTCTATGTACTTATGCAGTATGTATCCGTTTAGTGTGTGAATTTTATAAGGTTATTTTGTCATTCAACATCGGTGTCTGACAGCCCCCTTCCCTATCCGCTATATAATGTAAGCTGCACTAGTTGAGTGCATTAAGTATCCATCATTCCACAATTAGTTTGTTCAGTTAATTAAGTGCATCATCCAGGTATTTAAAGTGTATTATTTCTTTTTTGAATTTTCATTGTGAACACACTACTCACACTTAAAAACATCATACTGTAGATGAGTGCTGAAGTATGCAAGTTGGGAAGCACCTACTATTTACTCAATCGCTTAGTGTATGAATTTTATAAGGTTATTTCAATGATCAACATCATATATCGAGTAGTGAACACACACACAGACCATTTTACCATTTTGCTGCGGCACCCAGGGAGTGATTGGGGGTTAGGAGCCTTGCTCAATGGCACCTCAGTCATTTCTTGCCAGTATTGAAAATCGAACCCACAACTTTCAGGTTGCCAGTCTGACTCTCTAACCTTTAGGCCATGACTGGCCTCTAAGTGCATCACCCGGATATTTAAAGTGAACAAAAAAGGCATAGAATAGTGCATAAGCATGCCAATTGGGATGCATCTACATTTTTTCCAGTTGTATGTTGTACATTTTGGCAATTGTAAGTTCATGTGGGTATTGTGTACAGTATACATACACTCTTTAAAAAAAGGGTTCATTGGGTTCTATATAGAACCATTTATGCCAAAAAGGTACTTTTGAAATGTCTTATAATACTTTAATGTTTTTTTCTAGTGATAAAGTACTTTATACGTATATTAAAAAGCTGTTTAATTAATTAAATTGAATTTAAAAATGAATAGTGTATGCTATTCCATACATACATATCCACACTGTGTGAGCAGGTGTGCGGAGGTATGGAAATACATATGTTGACAGGCAGGTAGGATATCGTACCATTGCATTCGGACCGAATGCAATGATTGGACGAACATTTTATGGTCCTACGCCTTCCACAGGCGAGATATATACATATAAATACATTTAGACCACTTAACCTAACTTAGTGATTGCTATGAGGATGTGAAGAGGCTTTCAACCAGCATAACAAAACATGATTCTGGAACAAATCGCCTACCCTGCCTTTAATGCAATTATATTATTATAGCTTTAAGTGTAACATGTGTTTTGGCTCACTGTGCTGCTGTGGATGAAATCTGCTCACTCTTGTGAATGTTGATTTTTCATATGTAATGGTTATGATGAACTGAGCATGGTTTAAATGTCAATTGAAAAAAGACGTAACAAGGGAAATCTTTCAGTACATTGCCCGAAAAATCAACCAATCTATGTAGTTTTATTTCTAGTGAACAAAGAAAAATTAAGATTTTTTTTTTAGATGGCACAAAATTGTCTTAAGTTTATATTAACCACATAACCTAGAGCACTTTAACAAGGTGCACTTGTTTTTCTGCATATTTTGCACATTTCGAAATATCTCACAAAATGAAACAACTGTGACTGTTTTCACAGTGTCATGAGAAACTTGTGATTCAAATTTCTAGTTACAGAGGCTTAATGTTTTACTGCCTCCTACTGGTAAGCTTTAGTAACTACAGTGGTACTAGACAAGTCATGTCAATAGAATGATAAATTATCCAAAAATCCCAGTGCTTGATAAGCTGTATTAAATTGTAGTATTCAAATTCTCATGTTTTACACACATTTTTAGAAAGTCAAACAGATTATTTTATGCAACCCTGCTTTTTCAATATGATCAGATATATACTGTTAATAAATAAACATGTTAAACATAAGAAATAAACAATAAATAAATAAACATAAGAAATTATTTCAAATATATATACACACACACATAAATATATATATATATATATATATTTTTAAATAGATATATATATGATAAAATGCATAAAATTACAGTGTATGACATCATCCATCTTTAATGAAGCACAGCAGCAAAAAAAAAAAAAAAAAAAAAACAAAACAAAAAAAAAAAACTACTAAATCACAATTTCTCCAAGCTTCATCCCGGATTAATATATAATAACTTTTCAAGTAGGCAAATATTACTCTTTACTGAAGTTACTCTTCAGATTCCGTCTTGTTGAAGATCTCAATGGTTTCTCCTTCCCTCAGTTTTAGGAACACTTGCTGGAGAAGCCATCTAGTGACAAAAGAAGTATTATAATATAATGGAACATATCTATTAGCATACACAAACCCATGAAGACACAGTTAGGCTTTGAAGGTTTCAGAGGAATGTCTCTATTCTGGGATTTTTGAAAACATGGTACCTGTTCATGAGAGTGTCTCTGGTGGACGTTGTGTAGAGATAACCTCCAGTCTTTGACCCGGTAACTGGGATCTTCAGCTGAAAATGATTTATACAGAGATTAATATATAGAGTGTATATATACACTGAACAAAATTATAAATGCAACACTTTTGTTTTTGCCCCCATTTTTCATGAGCTGAACTCAAAGATCTAAGACTTTTTCTATGTACACAAAAGGCCTATTTCTCTCAAATATTGTTCACAATAAAACTTTTTTATTGTGGCCAGCCTAAGGCACACCTGTGCAATAATCAAGCTGTCTAATCAGCATCTTGATATGCCACACCTGTGAGGTGGATGGATTATCTCGGCAAAGGAGAAGTGCTCACTAACACAGATTTAGACAGATTTGTGAACAATATTTGAGAGAAATAGGCCTTTTCTGTACATAGAAAAAGTCTTAGATCTTTGAGTTCAGCTCATGAAAAATGGAGGCAAAAACAAAAGTGTTGCATTTATAATTTTGTTCAGTGTATATATATAATTAAAAGATATTTCTCAGGTTGATGGTGCTGCTGACCTGAGCGCTGCTGTGGTCCATGCGGTTGTGTCGGTCAGATAAATGGATGTTGTGGATCTTTAGAGGAGGAGCACCCAGACTGGCCATGGCTGTGGAATTATTGTTCAGTTGTTCGAGGGCCTGACGGTAGTACTCTGCTTTTGCAAAGTTTTCTGAAAGAAACAGGACACAATTGTTTACAAGATTTTTAACAGATAACATAAGATGTAATTAACTTCAGACTTACTCTGCATGAGGTAATACATCATAGCGCAGCCGCCACCGGTCACTACAGTGATGAAGATAGTCATCTGCTGCAGGAGGCCGGTTGATCGACTCATCCTCACTTCAGCTGGAGGAAAACTCTATACAACAGCAGTAATAACAAACACTTAGCTTGATCATAGAAAATATAACAATGTCAATGAATTTATTTCCCTCATGATCTTAAACACCTTATCAGGCTTCTGCTTCAGTGCTTGAAATTAGGTTGAAACAGTACCAGTCCAAAGTTTGAAAGCATTACTATTTTTAATGTTTCTGAAAGAAGTTATTTGATAAAAAATACAGACAAAACAGTAATATTGTGAAATATTATTACAATTTAAAATAATGATTTTCTATTTTAATATACCGGTACTTTAAAATAGAATTTATTTCTGTGATGCAAAGCTGGATTTTCATCAGCTATTACTCCAGTCTTCAGTTATTATCAATGTATCAATGTTTTGCTGCTTAATATATTTTTATAACAGGATTCTTTGAAGAATAAAATGTAAAATAAGCATTTATTTGAAATAGAAACCTTTTAAAACCATATACAATACGTTTAAAAATTTTAAGAGATTTTTATGATGAATAAATACTGTTCTTTTTAACTTTTTATCCATAAATGAAACCTGAAAACATTATCACAGGTTCCAAAAACATATTAAGCAGCTCAACTGTTTCCAACATTGATAATAACTGACTATCATCAAATCAGCATAATTAGAATGATTTCTAAAGGATCATGTGACTCTGAAGACTGCAGTAATGATGCTGTTGTCTGTTTTACATATTGAACACTACTTATTCTCATACTGCCTTTTGTTATTTCATAGTTCCATGGTTTTACTATTCTAAATTGTGGAATATATATTTAGTATTTATCTGGTGCCTCAATGTCCTTGAAAGACAGTCCTAGCATGGGACATTCTCTAAAAAGAAAGATCAAAACACGTTAAACGGTATGATTTAGTATTCTACAATAGTACAGTGAAATTTATTTTACAAATCTGCCTTCGTCTTAAAGATTGATACTTTACTAAGATAGGGTTTATCTAAAAAAAAAAAAAAGGTCTAAAAATGTCACTGAATTTCACAGAACTGAGACCTAATTTCGTCCATTCATGCATCGGCTGTTCATAATAATAATAATAATAACTCACCGTCACATCGATTATTTTTCTAAGACACTAACAGCAACACGCTATGGACGCGGCCATGTTCGTTTTACTTTGAAAAACTTTATTCAAACATTGATGTAGCTAAACCTATGAGCTAAACTGATAAAACGCATAGTAAAGCTATTTATTATCCTATAAATGAAAACGTAAACGTGTCAGTAATGTTATTAACTCTTGATATTTAACGATACTCTTGTTTATTTATTATGTATTTGTCGACAACCGGAACACGAGCGGCTGGAGCGCGTGACGTCAGACGCACGCGCGGTTATGAAAAAGAGTTATGAAAGTTCTTTCCTGAGTCACATTAGATTAGAAGAGCATTCATTTCTCTCATTTCACTGCGGATGCATTAGAGATTCACACCAAAGGCTCGTCGAGGACATTCAGAGGTGAGGACATTTATATCTTGCTCTTGTACTTATGCATGTTGTTATAGTAGAATTAAAATGATTTGTTGTGTAATCTCTCATTTGCGCGTTCTCGATCGCGATCGCGATGCAGATGTGTCTCGGGAATGTGGCGCTTTTGGGGATTTAATTAACACGCGTTTTGAAGCATTTCAATAAACCGATTAATTTCCTGTATATCAATATACATTTTCTAGTATTTGAGAAAATATATATGCATTGGCACGCAGCATAATAGCCAAATTATTGTTGTCAGTAGTTGTCAGTAGCTGCTGGTTGCGGGTTATATATTATTATACACCATGTCACATGACATAAATAAATTATATATATATATATATATATATATATATATATATTCATTATGTCATTTGAAAATGAAAATAATAATAAAGGCTGAATTCACTTCATTTAGTACGTGTATCGTTTGTCATTTTTAAATATAAATGAATGTCTTCAATGCTGCTGTCATTACCACCATTCCAAACACTTTAAATGTTAATTCTATACATAATCACATAAAAGTGCTGAAGTTAAGAAATACCCTCAAACATAAAGTCAAGCTTGTGATATTTATTATGAAATAAAAAGATAATTTTATTTTAATAGCATGCACTTTAATTAATAATTTATTCATTATTTACTGAGTAGGAAGGAGGGTGACCACATAAAAATAAAACACACTAAACAACTTTAGGCAAAAAATATTTAAGTTCCAGGTAATCGGAAATGTCTCCCATTTTCCTCATAAATGAGTGACTAGTATAACCAAGACCTGTTTTTCCTTACGCAATATTCAGAAAAGCACTGTAGTTATTCTAGTCGATTCTCAAGAAACACGTTTTTTTTTGTAAAGGAAGTGTGACTTAGCCGTTATCAGTCAAACACACATGCAGGCACACCAAAAACTTCATTTCAGCGAATATTCTTCTCAAACCAGTTTCTCAGAAATGTTATGCTCTGCCATGTCTTTACAAGCTTGTTTTCATAGGATGACAAGGTCAGTGTAGATGCGGATCGATCCACTCCATGATTGTGTGGTAGATTTCCCCTACGCACCTGACTTAAGTTAACCTCTGACTTAAGTTAACCTCTGACTTAAGTTAACCGCTGACTTAAGTTAACCTCTGACTTGAGTTAATCTCTGACTTAAGTTAACCTCTAACCTAGTCAGGTGACATCTCGCCCCTAATAAACATTTGGTAAATAATAACATAGTTTTTCTCTAATATGATTGGTTCTTCGTATATATAATTCTGTTACGGGGTAAAAGCACATTTGGATTCCTTGATGCTTCAGCTTTATTGCTCAAAGTTATGAGGTAAAAATATAGATCAATGTACATATAAATGTACAAAAGCATATAAATGTTAATTCTGAAGGAAAAAGGAATGTTAAATTTCCTTTCACACTTGTTTGAAACTTTTTCCATATATGCTGCATTTGATTTGATTCTTCATCATACAGACGAGGTTCGGAACAAACTCAGTTTTATTTCTTCACGATAAGCACACTCGTAGTTAATGCTGATTTTCTGCTTCAGGAATCATGTTGGGATCAGTGGTTGTAGGTCTGGGCATCGCAGGATGTGTGAGGATGAGAGATTTAGTGGCTCCTCTACCGTCCAGCGCTGCAGAGAAGCTCAGCCTCAGAGGCTTTGTGTCCAGGTCAGTGCCTCGTCCACACATTCACACTGACACTTGATTTGTTCCTCACTTTAAAGCACTTACGTTGCAGGTTTTTTTGTGACGCCATAGAACACAAGATAAGTTCTCAGTAGACATTTCATTTCATATAGCAAATATTTACTGTGCTTTGCTTGGTGTGCAGTTTAGAAATCCAAATGCCTTCATAAATAGACCTTGGTGATGATGTCTGCACTTTAAACATGCTTTTGAGTCCTCTTATTGAAAGAGCCACACTGAATCTTAATATATATATATATATATATATATATATATATACCAAAAGTTGAGAATCTATAAAACTGGTCATTTAAAAAGTCTCTAGTGCTCACCATGGTAGTATTTATTTAATAACAAATATAGTAAAAACAATAATATTGTAAAGTATTATTACAATTTCAAATAAATGTATTCTTTTTATAAAAGAAATAGAAATCTTTTGTAACATTATACAATTCTTTATTTTCACATTTGATCAATTTGATGTGTCCTTGCTGAATAAAAGTATTAATTTCTTATTTCTGTCTCTCTTTTTTTTTTATCTTACCCCACATTTTTGAATGGTAGTGTGAATCTGCAGGATCAAACCTGCAGAAATGTTAAATATATAAATATATCTATAAATAATTACACAAATAAATAATATAAATAAATATAATTCCTTTTTAATTAATTTTTTTTCCCAAATTTATTTATCTTTATTTGATTTTACACTTTGTTTATTGTTTTTCAATGTATTTTTTTTTTTATATTATTTTTAGCTTTATTTATAAAAAAGTCTTTATTTAAGAAATAAAGAAATAAAAATGTATTTATTTATATTTCCCACATGTATTTATTTATTTATTTAAACATTAATTTATTTTTACTTAACATAGAAATGAGGGATATCTATCCGCTAACTAGTTTTGTTGTTTGTGCAGGAGGACTCTTGAAGATCAGCAGAGCGTGGAGCAGATCACTATGGCGGAGGCGTTGAGCAGAGCTGACATCCATGTGGCGTTTATATGCACGGAAAACACCAACCATGAAGAGAGCATCAGGTATCACACAGATAATCTCTTCTAACCCCTCTCACATGGCAGAAAGGCTCATTCATGATGGTCTCTCCTGTGATCTGCTCCATCTCAGGCAGTTCCTGGAGGCGGGGAAGCACGTGTGTGTTGAGTATCCCATGACCCTCAGCTACACGTCTGCAGTGGATCTGTGGAACTTGGCTCAACAGAAGGGTGAGCTGTTGTCTGAGGATGCATGTCTTCTGTCTTCTTCAGTAAATATTTGAAATAGTAGAATGTAGAGCTGCACGATTAATCGTGAAAAGATCGCGATCTCGATTCAAACACCCACAAGATCTTATTCCTTAATGACAATGATTCGGCTTATCGGCTATGTCTATTAAACCTTTGATGAGTACGATCACAGCGAACATCCAGATCTGGGTTCTGATTCAGAAAGAGCAGTTGTCATGTACAGATATGAAACAGCTTCACAAACAGTCTTTTATAATCTTCATAATTAAAGTCTTCATAATTCAAATTATCACAGAAGTACAGGGATGAAAGTTTATAGTTTGGATATAAACACTGATGTCTATGGTAGCGAGCAATATAGTGTAAATCACCTTTTGAAAGTAACCCGCCGCTTCAAATAACGGATTATATTAATTACATCATTACACCAGTAGGTAAAGTGTAAAAGTGTATTATCGTTGAATCATTCATTCAAGAGATTCGAGATTCGATCAAAGTATTTATGAATGAGTCATTGAATCAAAATTCATTCAAATTAATTTAAAGGGGTCATATAATGGTACATGCACTTTTACAAGTTGATTGTACTGAAATGTGTGTTGGCAGTGCCTGTACACAACCATCATATAATGATAAAAATCCATCCAGTGGTTTTTTTTTAATCTCCTTATATGTTTGAACCTCTCTGAAATCAAGCCGTTCGACCGTGTGACGTCACAGGGTCGGACGCCCCTCCCACGATTGTGATTGACAGCTGCAGCGTTTCAACACACACCCGCCCTCGCTCATGAGCGAGCTGTCAATCATAGTCCGCGCGTCATTGTTGATACCCTCACTGGAGCGCTGTCTATGAGCATAATGACGTCTGCGATTGTTCTTCGGTGTAATAAGGAACACAGCAGTCATTTGGATGTTCCTAAATCTGAGCCGTTATAGATGCAGTGGCTGAGTTTTGTTTTTGAAGCGATATGCCCAAAGGATTGACGCGGGGATTCCCTCACAGGGATTCCCCACGATCGTCTGTGCTTTCCTGTTTGCGTGAATCATTTCACATCAGACAGCGTTACAAACGAGAAAAAACGGATCGGTACCAACGTGTTCCTGCTGAACCTCCAGAAGATGTGAGTGTAATGTTTTATTAACCTTTATATTAGTATTTATATTAATCTTTGCAAATTTGCAAACCTTGCTGCACGCTTCATGATGAATGCATCTAAGGTTTACACTCCGGGTACATTACGGCATGTTTTCTATGTACGACGTTCTCAATATAATTCATAATCCCACGTTTATAATGAACAACGCGTGGTTATTGTGTTAGAATTGGTGTACGCACAGAACAGAGGGGCGGGGTGAGCAAAGCTCATTATCATTTAAAGCTGTATGCACTGAAACGGCGTGCTGAAAACAGAGCTGTTTTTGAGCAGGTAAAATTAGTGTTTTCTTACAATACTAATGAGAATTTTTAATTAAAGTATATTACAAACTTTTAATTTAGACCCTAAAGAATCATATTAGCTTGTACAAAAATGGCATTATATGACCCCTTTAACATTTTAAGATGGCGGCAAATTACATTTTGTCAGAACCTCTTATTTTGTTTAGTTGTCTGTTCAGACTCATGGGAGAATCGTGATCTTCATTTTATCCAGAAACGTGCAGCTCTAGTAGAACTTTTGTCATTAGAAAGCAGGTAAATAATATTTTTCTACTTGTTTTAACTTCTATATGGTATCTTCAGGCCTGGTGCTTCATGAAGAACATATTGAACTGCTTACTCCTGACTATAAACAACTGAAAAAAGACATCTGTGGGAGAACGCTGGAGAAGGGAACACTGCACTTCACAGGTAGATCAGCACACAGTTCATCTTCTTTTTTAAAGGCTTCCTCCGGGGTTTTGAGTGACAGTCATGTTTCTCCTCAGGCGGACCCCTGAAGCCAAATTTTGGGTTCCCGTCGTTCAGTGGCATTTCCAGACTGACCTGGTTGGTTGATCTTTTCGGGGAGCTCACGGTTACTGCCACGTCTCTGGTGGAGGAGAAGGAGAACAAATACATGAAGATGACGGCACACTTACTGACCCAACAACACAAGTGAGCACACTGTCACCACAGAGAGGGCCTTCTTTGCTTTTGTATTTTTTAATGCATAGCTGCCAAATAATGTGACCATAAACAGCATCAATTTTAGATTGAAATATAAATGAATGTGCTGTAAATTAATTCAAAGGTTTGGGGTCGTTAAGTTTTTTTATTGTTGTTGAAATAAGTATATTATGATCATAAGGCTACATTTATTGAATGAAAAATAAGGTAAAAACAGTAATATTGTGAAATATTATTACAATTTAAAATAGCTGTTTTCTATTTGAATATATTTTCAAATGTAATTTATTCCTGTGATGCAAAGCTGAATTTTCAGCATCATTACTCCAGTATATACTCATACTCAAGTATTATTATTATCAGTGTTGAACAGTTGTGCTGCTTGATGTTTTTGTGGAAAGTGTGATTTCTTTTATTTTTTAAGATTCTTTGATGAATAGAAAGTTGAAACGAACAGCATTTATTTGAAATGTTTGTTACAGCATTGTAAATGTCTTTATCGTCACTTTTGATGCATCCTTGCTGAGTAAAAGTTCATTTCTTTAAAGAAATGTGTTGCTCCCAAACTTTTTAACAGCAGTGTCTATTTTTAGAATGTGAAACTGGTCATCATTTCTTAATTTTTCAATACTTTATCACCTTTTAGTTTTTTTGCTGTTCACTTAGATTTGTACAGTTTTATGGGTGGTGCTTGCATTTCTAAGTGGTTACTTGGGTGTGACTAAATGGTTGACCCAACCTTAGCCCAAACATAGCTCAAAACTGTATTAATTTTTATAATCTGAGATGCAAAAAAACACAAGTGTTTTCTGGCGCAGACCTCTCACTTGGATTGAAGAGCGAGGCCCAGGACTGGGCAGAGTCAAGCGCATCGACCTCCACTTCCAGGACGGCACCATCAGCGAGCTGCCAGCCGGTCAGCGGGATCCAGTGGGGCTGTTCATGCAGGATCTGGTGCTGTTCGGCCGGAAGCTGCAGGGTGACGTCTCCGCTGCCGAGCTCCAGGCGGAGAGGAGCCGGATCTTACACTGTCTGGAGCTGGCGGACCGCATGCAACAGCTCAGTGGAAGCGCTCAGGCCTGAACCTGTCCACTGTGGGATATGCGCTCTGTCTTCTCCCAAAGGTCCCATATGGAATTGTGGGATAATAGACTGTGGTATAGACACAGACAACTGGAGTGTAGAATAATATAAAAAAAAATGTATGTATCGTTTTTTTTTTTTTTGGCAACACGTTACTTAACGCCTTTATATATAATGCATTATAAAAAATATTTGAATGCATTAATTATGCCTTGTAATGCACCATATAATGCATTATATGATCTCATGAATAATTGTAAAGACAGATAGTACTTTATAATGCATGTCTACTCATTAAACACACCTTTAGAACGTAGAATGCGTTAAAACAAGACAAACAACCAGTTTCTGATGTACACAATGAATCTACAAATATTATAATGCAATTATTTATGAAATACCTTATAATGCACATTATGAACAGCTTTATAATGCATTATACATAATGGCTTCAAGTAAAGCGTTACCGATTATTTTTTTTCATGTGTTTTTTCTAACAATAAAAGAGTTTATTAATCATTTGCTGTTAAGCTCTAAAAAGAACCAAAAAACACCATAAAAGTAGCGACTTAGTTTGTCCTATTAGTCACAAAAAAACAACTAAGTTTATTATAGGGGTTTTTTTTTTGTCCTTTTTGGACCTTGACTGCTAATTTTAGGTAATTATTTATCAGTATTGGGAAATTGCAGTGATTTTAAAAGTCTTTGATTTGGAAATTCAACTAATAGTTTTGTGTTTAACTAGTGGGCCGCATCAGAATATGCAGTAACAGCACATTCCCTCATTGTAACATGGATCTGCACAAAATTCAAACACTAATTTCAGACAAATGAACCAGTGATTTCAACCATTGTTCACACAGGCTGAAGCGTTGCAAAACATGTATGTATTGTTGTTTGGTTCGATGCTTCTGTGTGTCATTGTGCATATTTAAGTTACTCTGTTGACATTTTGTAATTTGTTCTGTGACATCTAGATGAGCTCTGTAGGCATTCATACATGCTTTGGAGCAAAATCAAAGTTTTCTTTGAAAGTTTTGGAAAAAAATGTTTTCAAATCTGATCATCCTTTCCTTTCTGTGTTCTTTATGAGGAGATCATACATGTGATGAGAAAGCACTGAATGGAGCAGATCATGGACTTTATTAAGGAAACATAAATGTAATGCACATATCATTATCAAGAGGAATGTTCAATGTTGTTTCTAACCTAAATGCAATGTTTACTTTTGTCTTAATGTGTACTTATTTGTGTTATTCAGTTAAATAAAAAAATGGTGCTTGCTTTATGGGATTTGTTTCTGCAGCTGAATCCACACGACATAACTTGAAATCACTTATTTTGAAAATGAAACTTACTTTTTTAAACCTTTTTTGCATTGAGTTTTTAAGCATGTCCATCCAAATTTTGTTACTGTAATAAAATAAATAAATAAATAAAATACAATCATCCTGACACACATCTTAAATTCAAGTCAATTCACATTTATTTGTAAAGTGCTTTTCACAATTTATATTGTTTCATTCAGTAAAATGGTATGTTATGTATTTGTTATGCATTGTTTTACGCACTTATTATGGGTGCATATACTTAATTGTCTGGAGCAAAAACAAGTCTTCGTTTTCTTAATGCAAATTATTTTTTCTGTTAACGCTTTACTAAAGGCTTATTCACTGACTTGTTGATTTATAACTAATTGACGTATTAAGTATCATGAACTAATGGTGAACAATAATGTTGAATACATTAACATCAGCTAATGTAAAAATTCATATCTAATGCATTAACAAGTGGAACCTCATTGTAGCGTAAGCATTTGTTCTTTTGCATTTGAGATATGAAATATGATCCAGACATGACACTCAGGAAATCCTGGATTCCTTCCCCAAAAGTGAATTAAACATTTACATATATTTATTAATCATGTTCAGACACCAGGAGTGAAAAAACAGTTTCAACTTTTATTCAAAAGAAAAGTCAGTCTTAATGTAACAGCTGACAAGGGCAGGGCCATATTTCCCAGAAGCTGTGGTAAGATGATGCAAACACTGTCATGTGCTCCTATCCTCACAAACGAACAAACACATTCAGATAAGACATTCTTTTGCGGTAAATTTCATTTACTCTATGAATTAAAAACAGGAACTGTGTTTTGTTTGTTTGTTTATTTGATTGGCTGATTTGCTAAAACAGTTTCGAGATCCTCATTAGACTTCCTCATTGGACTTTCAATTTCTGATTGCAAAATGTGCTTGATACAAAAAAAAAAGCTTCAAATAAATGACAAAAACATATTAAACCTAGAAAATAGAAGTTGGGAAAAGCAAAATGGGAACAATTGAGCTTCAAAGAGCAGCTGCTTTCAGTTCTGGTCTAGTTGAAAAGTGTCTGGAATGTTTGAGGATGGAAGTACTCGTGTGCATCATCATCATCATCATCATCACCATCCTCATGCTCATGCTGGACACAACAGTAATAAATATACAAAAAAAATGAAATAAAGGCAGAAAAATGACAAAGTCCTTGATTACAGCACGTTGCAACAACTGTCAATCTGCAGTGGATCTTTAGTCTTTAACCTTCAGTTGTCGGTCAGATCTTTCTGCTGGCTCTGTCACTTCAGCCAGTGTGAAGAGAATGAGAAGAAGAAAAACACATTCCTCCTGGTTGTCTATCAGACCTGAGAAGAGCAGGGCGTTCTGGGAAGCTTCTTCTGGAAGTCAGAGCGATGCGGGCTGAGGGTGTTCGGAGGGACTCACGTGGACTTCTGTTTATAATGAATGGTCAGGTCTCCACCGCTCTTCCAGATAAAATGCTTAACAGTCCTGAGGTCCATGTTTGGATCCAAAACCTACGAAAGACAGCAAGCATTTAACAACAGTCTACAAAATCATTTGACATTTTTTACCATTTAAGGCCGTTCACACAACGAACGATAACTATATTAGCATTCACACCAATGCTCTGTTTATTATAAGCATGCACTGCAGATTTGTTGTCTCCTGCTTCAAAGCAGGACAGATTCTGATTGGCTGTCAATGTTACGATATTCGAAATTACGATATTGTTTTTTATGTGTTGTTATCATTATAGTCGTGGTGTGAACTTATCCATTCTTTTAAATTTAGAATGATTTTTTAAAACTATATCATTGTGGTTTTCGTCCTTTGTGTGAATGGGCCTTTAGGAACACAATGAGAACGATACAATCTTGCCTGAAATTTCAATCAAATTCAGTGCAGTCGAGCATTAATGCAATATAAGGATGAAAATAATGTTAAAGCAGGGAAAAATAACCAAAACTGTGGGGTAGTGAATGATTTACTTAAGTTTTAATATCTGTTCCTGGCTTTTCACACTTGTTTAACTGGGGTTACGGCCACTTTTACACCTGGGTTAATCAATGTTTCACACTTGTAATATTGTTATTAAGGGTTATTGATGTCACAAAAGCAGTGCTACTGGACTGCACTGACAAAGCTTCACGGTGTGTCAATGTAAAGGCCAATGTTTTAGCAAAAAACAACCAATCAAAACTAAATAAAGGTCACCTTATTTAAATTTGTTTCAGCATCTGGGAAAAATGAAGTGTTGAAGAGCAAATAATGAGTACATTGGAGCAATGAGTGTGTTTTCTTGTCTGGAGGCGGTAAAGAAGGTGATAGCAGGTCTAACCTGATCTAAACACATGAGCTCAATCTTCTCTTCGGCCATCACTGCCACGTCTTCCTCTTTCTCCAGCTCTGCCGGCTTGTCATTGGCTGAGGAGCTGGTGGTCTGTGACTCCGTGTCAATGTTGATGATCTTCTCATAGACGTGTTCCATCACTTTCCGCACCTGCAGCATGTCACTAGCAGACAGACGGTCCCTGAAAACAACAGGCCATGATGAATAATCTCCAAAATATTGTTGCAAATATAGTTGAGTATCACTTTTACAATTCAAATGCATTTAAATGTCTAAAAAGATGTCTAAAATATTCCATTAGAAATTAGAATAAGCATAACCATTTTTTCTTCCATTTTCTCACTTATAGACTACATACTTTTTGAGTGTTTTAGCCCCGGATGATGAGTGAGGTTGGAGGTAGAACGGGATCTTGTTGAATTTTGGCATGTTTTTCTGAAGCAGGAAAGAAAGCAGTTAATATTATATAACATTATGACACATAATGGGATGATTGTGGGATTTTAAACACTCACATCTACAGTGATATCAATAACCCATTGAGGTACAGTTTCATTCAGTAACATAGACTCAGTCTCTCCCCCAGAATCACGGCATAATAACCTGGAATTGGAAGGAAATATGGCTTATAATGAAGACAAGATCCAGGAAGAATGGTGATTTAATGTCTTCATCATTCTGACCTAAACAACGTTCTTCCGCCCGCTTCACCAAAGATGACTGGAGTGTGTGGGGGAACCTGGAAGTAGCCGTTGCCCTTTTGAATTCGGCTCTCCTGATCACCGTTTACTGCAGACAAACAGAAGATAATGAAGTCAGAAACCAAGTGCATATTTACATGTTGCAGAATATCAGATGTTTTAGAACTATGCAATCTGAATTCCAGAAATTAGTTCAGAACTAAGTTTTGCATAAAGTTAAACGCAAAAAAATAATTGAAAGGCTATCTATGCATTGCAAAATAATTTACATTTAGTCATTTAGCAGACGCTTTTGTCCAAAGCTAGAATTTTCATTCAAGATGGCAGATAAGAGTCAAGGTAAATTTTATTCAGTACTAAAAAGTATTACTAGAAAATAATTCCTCCTATATAATAAAAATCTTTTTTAAATGCCTTTATTAAAAGATATATATATATATATATATATATATATATATATATATATATATATATATATATATATATATTTTTTTTTTTTTTTTTCTACAAAAGCACTTACCATGGTTGAGCTCATTTTCCTCCTCTTCCATTGGGTTTATGTGAGTTCTGGGCCAGAATTCCAACAGGGCCTGCAGGAGCAGCCCACCAAGATTCACTGGAACATATGAATAAACACAAAGAATAGTTATGTTATATAATTTCCAAAGTTGAGTTAATGTTGTAAGGTTGAGTTGCTAAATTAAAAGCATTTCTATCTAGATTTAAAATATATATTCTTGACCACAGGGTGGCACTCTCAAAACCTTTTGAGTACCTTAACATGGTGCCAATGACAATTACAGAATTACGCAATTATACAGCAATGTCTAAATGGCCGACACCCAAAATTGCCAATATGGGAAAATTGGGTACTGATCGACTTAGCATGCTGTACTGAATCTATAGAGACTCGTTTTGTGATTTTTGGCCAAACCGTTCAGAAGTTATAAGCAACAATAGAGGGTCAAAAGTTATTAGCATAAACGTGAGTGCAAATGTAGACAGTTGGTGGCGCTAGAGGGTTTGAGTTAGAGACTCCAAATTTGCTATGGTAACAGCTCAGACTTTGCTTTATCTGTGTACCAAATTATATAACTTTCCCGTAAGCGGTTCTATGAGCGGCCATAGACTCAAGAGCGGAAGAAGAACACTAACGATTATAATAGCTGCCTGGCCATTAATAGTAATAAAAAAATAATAATCAATTTTTCAGTTAAAAATGCATCGTCAGCAAACAAAGAGTCTAGTATGGATTTTTTGCCATGGATTAAAAAATAAAAAAGGTAATTGCAACTTTTTATCTCACAATTCAGACTTTTTTCCCCCGCAATTTTGAGTTTGTATCTCACAATTCTCACAAATCTCAAAAATTTGAGATATAAACTCGCAATTTTGAGAAAAGGTCAAAATGACTACATATAAACTCACAATTGCGAGGAAAAAAAGTCAGAATTGTGAGGAAAAAAGTCCTGATTACCTTTTTAATTGTTTTACTCCACGGTGGAAACATGTTTCCATAGTTTAGCCCCTATCAAGAGGGGAATTTTTGCAGCATATGCATTTTCAACACTATGGACTAAGACAACTTTACACTTCGGGTCAGAGCCGTCTGGGCTTGTAAAACCAGCGTCTTTAGCTGCCACCCACGCCGCAAACGAGTCGCTTTCATCCAGCGTGATAGTCAGCATCTGAAAAACAGCAAAAACATATCCAACACTCATTAACATACATCTTCGCCCATATTTTAATTGAAAAACATGGTGCTAATGCAAAAGGCATTGCCTCTAATACTCACCCCTGTTTTGAGATCTACAGAAAACCAGTTCGGCACATAGACCATCTTGAACCTCTTTTTGATTTCCTCATCAAAGTCCACTTTACCCAGGTCTTCCCCCTTACACGCCTAATAAAACACAGAGCAGGATTACATAACGGTTGGCCAAAAGATGCCACAAAAGCTTCTCATGATCTGCACCTTACCTTAAGGACATCCCAGAATGCCACACTATTATTGCTGTCTTTAGTGAGTATGTGCCTCTTGTCATTGAGAATATGACACTGAACGATGCTGGTGCCACCTGAAATGAAATTAAACTCAGTTCAATACAAGTTTCAATCAATTATAGATAAAAAACAGTAGATGTTTTATCCAAAGCAACTGACAGTACACTTGATTACACAATTTCCATGGAGAAACTGGGGTTTGGTGTCTTTCACAAACAGCAACCTTGCTGGTTTAAGCTTTAACCATTGGCCAACACCATTCTGACCTCCAGCTTTAAGGTCAGATGTTGTTCTAGCTAACACTGATGGTCTTTTACCTTTGATGACATGCTCTGGCTGTGTACACAGTGGAGTCAGTGGAGCACTACAGTCGTTGTCGTAGTCTCCAGATGTTCTGAAGTTATGCATGCCCTTTAGAGACTGATCATGACAAAGAGAGAAAGACAAAGACACATGAGCTGATTGAATGATGCAAATATAAGCTTAGGCATAGGCTAATGTCTAATTATAGAGGGTTTCTGAAGGTAAATTTAAGACTTTTTAAAAAAGACCTTTTTAAGACCAAGTAAAGAAAATGTAAGGGATAATTTGAAGGGAACGCAATATGTCAATTAGGGGTGTGCGATATGACGATTTTTGATCGTGGACGATTAAAATGTCTCCACGATCTGCTTTTGAAGAAATATCGCCTCTGTCCCAACATACTGAACAACGCGACGTATATTCACATAAAATGTTGACGCAGCGGAACGGGAGACTGCAGTTCACAAAAGTTCATAATTTGCATGTGCTTTAATGCCTTGTCGGTTAAACATTTAATTCGCGTGCTGATGCGCTGTTCGTATGCGTTCCTCAGCGCGTACATGTGAAGCTCAAATGCACTAAAAGCCTGCCTACCAGCGCCTGGATACTGGACTAAGTTATCCTTCGAGTCTTATTGTGCTTATACTGTTAAATACACACAAGGTTTACATAAACAAAGTCGGTTATGTCTAAAGTGAAAGCAAACTTGAGAAAATTGAGAGAAAATCTGCTTGTCAAATGCGTGTATATTAGACGCGTCGCGCGCAACTCTTAAAGAGACAGTAGTAGGCTAATAGTAAACACGCTGCCGCTTGTCTTTAAAGGGATAGTTCACCCATAAATAAAAAATATCTCATCATTTACGCACTCTAATGTTGTTCCAAACCTGTATTCATTTCCTTCTAATATTTTCTAATATTTTTCTAATATCAATATTTTGAAGAATGTGGCTATCCAAACAGTAGCTGGTCCTCATTGACTTCCATGGAAGAAAAATATACTATGGAAGTCACTGGGGTTCATCAACTGTTTGGTTACCCACATTCTTCAAAAATAACTTTTATTTTCAACAGAAGAAAGAAACTAATTCGAGTTTAAAACAACTTGAGAGAGTAAATTATGATAATTTGAATTTTTAGGAGAACTATCCCTTTAATGTCAATAAAACAACAAAATGCAAAGAGAAAATCACTCACTGCTCTTGACTGATAATTTTAATAGTAGCTTTAATAAGTATCAATGTATAATTTATACAATGAAGTCTGTTTTGTTTTATTTTCATAGGCTATTTGTTCATTTACTTTCTGCAATGCTACTGTTAAATAGCCTACACCTGTAGCTGAAAACATAAAGCACTGTTTAGCCTATTTAATTTGTATATTAAGTTGTGTATGTGTAATGTGTATATTTAATCTTAATATTTAATAACAAAGAAAATAATGACAAATATTTTTATCTTTGCCCCTGTCCGCCATTTTTTTATTTTGCTACCTAAGGCATTGTTTTTAGAATATGGACATTAGATTGGCTGTAATGCTCAATCACAAAATAGTACAACCAACATAAAAAGAATCGTGATAAAATCGTTAATCGTGATTTTCCTGAAAAAAATCGTGATATGATATTTTTGCCATATCGCCCACCCCTAATGTCAATATGTTCTCTAAATGTAAATGTCTAGGGAGGAAGACAATGAGTAGTATTAACGACACTTCAGAGTTTGAAAATACATTCACTTTAAAGAAAAGAAGGGTTTAGAGTAGCTTGAATAGCTCTGCGCCCAACCACTAGAATATGGAAATTACTTTTTCTGTACCTTCAGATCCCACAAAAGAGTATTTTTGTCTTGTTTTCCAGTGCAAATGTCTAAATACAGTAAATACATCAAGATGCATTTACTTGAGAAGCAAAACTACATAAAATATGAAGTCTTGTTTTCTGTAAATTTGATCAGTTAGGTGAGTTCATGATTAAAATGAGAACAAATATCTGTCAGTGGGGTCAGAAATCCAAAGGGAAATTTTTCATTCGTCATTGACGGGTATTTGTTCTTGTTTTAAGCTCAAACACATTTTTTTATACATTTTTCAAGACTTAATTTTTACATTTCCATCTCAAGTACATGTATCTTGATTTAAAGATGCTCAGATATTTGTATTTGAAAACAAAAATACTGAGAAAGATATTTTTGCAATGCATGTAAGATTTAATGCCATGACTTCACGAATTGAAGACTTTCAGCTCTGATTTAAGACCTTTTTAAGGCCTTAATTTGTGTAAAGGTGAATTAAGATTTTTAAAGACCTTTTTAAAACCTGCAGAAACTCTGATTACATAATGTATATTTAAAGTGTCAGTTCAACCTGAAATGAAAATTCTGTCATCATTGCTCACATATGCAAGAACTTTCATGCAAACAAGTGCTCAAGGAAGAAATGAGTTTTCAGTTGATTCTTGAATATTGTCAGTAATTCGTAGTCAGTAATGTCTAGTTAGGGTTAGGATAGGTGTTCACTGAGAAAAATTAATACAGTCGCTCAATTCATATTGAGGCTGAATAATGACAGAATTTTATAAACTTTTCCTTTAAGAAAAGAACCATCTGAATTGTGGTTATGTAACTCACCCATTTGTTCACAAATGATTTAGTTGTGGACACCCAAATGGCTTGAGGAGGGTCGGCTGATTTGTCCAATTCCATCTGAACAGAGCATCAGATCAATTATAAGAGTAGCATTATAATTTCTTTATTTTCAAGCACTATGCATCTTAAGCTCGCTCTCACCTTCAGGACGGGAGCTTTCTCTTCACATATGAGCACACGTATGTCAGGGTTTCGCAGGTCTGTGCAGTAGATCTTTCGGTCACGTCCTCCGGAGTAGATGTGTGTGAAGGCCTCGTTCGCCTGCAGGGCCCACACGCCCTCATCATGGACCCGGTATGTGGCGATACATCTCTGCTGGCCGAGGGACCACAAGCGTATCGTGCCGTCTGAGCTACCGGAGAGACACTAGACAGAGAAACACAGCATGCGGATAACATTAGCAGAGTCAGTAAATGGTTTTGTTCAGTTTTTGGCAATCTGAATAGCAAAACAATTTACTAAAATATATATATATATATTTTTTTTATGTATCCGAGTATTATTTGGCATGAAATGCACATTTGACGTCATATAAAGTGTGCAATATTGTCTGGAATTGTGTCCAAGTCCTACCTGGGTGCCGTCTCTGTTTAGTAATAATGATTTGACGTTGTCACTGTGGCCTTTCAGCTTCATTAGTTTTGCACATGTTCGTGGATCCCAGAGCCTCAAGACCTGTTATAACAATAAATGTGACACAAAACATGTTCTGTAAGTTAAACCTTTTTATTTGAACCTGCCTGCAGTCACATTAATGACAATTTTCCTTCCTTCAAATGTGAAAGTAAAACATCATCAGACTAACCTTTTCCGTAGATCCTGAGATGATCACGGTTCCTGCCTGATTCATGGCCAGACTGTAGATGGAGTCCTTGTTTCCACTCAGTGAGGAAGCTGTCACGGAAAATATGAACACATTTGTGCACTCTCCTCAGAGCGAAAGGGTTTCCTCATTCATCTGTCTAACTCATACTCAGTTAATAAGAAGGAAGCCTGTGTCAAAAGTTATGATAAAGAGAGTTTTCTCACTTGTGACTGTATTATTAGAGGCAGTGAGAGCCGTCAGCGTGTTCACGTCCCACAGGAAGATCTGCCTGTCCAGCCCGGCTGATGCCACCAGCTCCTTGTCTTTCGCATATGCTAAAGCTTTGACGTAGTCCTGAAGTGTGAATCACAACCACTGTCACCATCAACACAGTCATAAGTCTCAAATATAGTAATTTTGCACACAAAAATAGCACAAATTAGTTTCAGTCTGTTTTCTAGGCAAACTCTGGAAGCTCCAAAGTGGACAAGAGTTTATGCAGACAGTCAAATGTCTGGCTACCGTCAGCATAATTAAAGAGGACATATTATTTCCTATTACAAAGTCTTGATTTTGTTTTTGGGGTCTACTGGAATAGGTTTTAATGCTTGAATGTCCAAAAACACATTACTTTTTCACATATTTGACATTGTTGCAGGACCTCTCTTCCCAGTCTGTTAGTAACACCCTGTTTAGTTCCTGTCTCTAAGAAGCCCCTCCTTCTGAAAAGCGCAATGTGCTCTGATTGGTCGGCTGCACCAGTGTGTTGTGATTGGTCAACCTCTCCGAGTGTGTTTGAGGAAATATCGAGCCTCTTACCATAACTGTGAGCTTCAACACACTACTAATGCAACTCAACCAGACCTCGCCCCTTTTTCACGTATGCCTTGGGTGGGAATTATTTAAATGAGGAATATTGTGACATGTTCGTTCCTGGAAGAAAACTCAAGACTACAATGGATGCGTTTCAGGGAGTTCAGAAACAGTGACACTGATATAGAGAATAACTTAGAACTATAGAACTTTTTCATGCTCATTACAGCAACAATACACAAAGTTGAAAATGTAACAAAGCATTAGAAAAAATTAAAACAAGGTCTACAAAATATGAAACATACCTTATGCGTCCGTAACGTGGACATACAGAATCCCTTGTGTGCATTCCAGACTTTCACAGTGGTGTCCGAGGAGGCTGATATCACTACAACACAGAACAATCCACTGAAACTGTCTAATAATTAGAATATATTTGATGAGATCTGAGCATCCTGTAAAAATCTTCTGAAGTGCTTAAACGTACATGTTTTTCCGTTACAACAGAGAATGATGTCATTGACCCAGTCAGTGTGATGCTCCATCGAAGCGATGTAAGGATCCTGCTGTAATAGTAAACAGCTGTCAGTACTGTAGCACATAAAGCTGGAAATATCATAAACATTTAACAGAACGGGAAAAAAATATGATTTTGATGGTGAAAATGGAAGATATGGTTACATAGTAGCAAAACAAGGGACCGAGTGCATCAATATTCATAAATCATGAGCATGCTGGTTGTACTTTGTGTTGATTGACACTCCATATCCTGACGATTGAATCTCGGCCGGCCGTGAAGAGTCTGTTGAGAGCAGGATCCAGCTGAAGAGCGTTCACACCATTACGATTGTACTTCTCCACCTCATCTCTAATCACATAGGAAACCTGTAAACTCATCATTATTAACAAAAAAAAAATGTTTATTAGAAAATTAGAGATTACCAACAGTCTACTAAACTGGCTATCAACTTAAGTTATAGAAAAAATATTACAAAGAGAGCCTTAGGAACCATCTGTGTCTTGTAAATCAGTCATTAAGAGATTAACATTAGATTTTAAGGCTATACAATATCTGTATGCAAAAACATGTCTTTATCTAAAGAATTTAATTATTGAGCAGACAGCTGTATACAAATACATTCAATTACAAAATCACATATCTGTAGTGTGCAGTGGCCCGAAAAAGTATTTGGACACACCAAAAAATGACGGTATGCCAGTGCGTTAGATATCATCACTGTATGGTAACACCACTGTAATTTTTGAAAGGGCGGAAATGTTTCGGTTTGTAAATATTGTGGACACTACATTGGGCGACACTTTCCTGAAACATGTAAACGTATTAAGAATTCTGTAATAAATAGTTTTAAAGTTCCGAAATATTATGTGTAAATGATCACCTGGACTTTCCTCCGTCCAGCAGCGTTCTGTCTGTGATGAGTCGCCATCTTGCATGTTGACAATCAGAGAATGCGTCACTTCCGGGGGACAGAGGAAGACGTTCTGGTGTTTGTTGGGTCTGTCGAAATCTGTCACTAGAGGCCGCAGTTGAGCACATATGCGCACGAGTAGATTTACCTAAGTTAATTGTTCAGTGGTAGATGGTGATTTGCAGGAATTTAACATCATAGATTTGAGACCCTTAGATCCTAAATGTAAAATGTTATTAAATTGCACAAAACATAACACAAGTTCAAATGTAGCTATATTTAAATACTCCCTATAGTATATATATAAAAAAACAGGATGTGTAAACTTGATTCAACTCATTGTGAACAAGAACTAACTTGATGTGAAGCATGAATAATAACAAATTTTAAAAGGCTTTCTATCAAATGAGACCATGAAATTGGTCCTATCTGGCTTTTTCTTTTAAATATGCCCTTTTTTAAGTTTGTTAAGTTTTGTGTAAAACTTTTAAAAAATGCCTTCGGGATGTAATGGGTTAATTATCACAACACAGGTAACTAAATGCACAGTGCAATAAATAAACTTAAAGGGATAGTTCACTTTGAAATTAATTTTTGATATGTTTTAGCTTACCTCAAGGGCATCCAAGATCTAGGTGTCTTTGTTTCCGCAGTAGTTTCAATTTTGATATTTTTAGGTCAAACCGTTCTTGTCTGTCAGTCATAATGCAGGTCGATGGTCACGGTCTCAAAACACAAGCACAGAGTCCAAATAAAAACAATTCCCCATCGTCCAAATTAAACAATTCATAAGTACACATTGATGGCCTAAGACACGAAACGAGTGGTTTGTGTGAGAAAACGAACAGTATTTATATCGTTGTTATCTCTTGAAAACAGCACACGTCCAAATGATCTGACGGCGCGGGCGGGTATAGATGTATACACTAGATGTCGCCTTGGCTACTGCAGTTCATTGGAACGAAACCGTAGCCAAGCGACTTCTAGTGTATACATCTATACCCGCCCGCGCCGTCAGATCATTTGGACGTGTGCTGTTTTCAAGAGATAACAACGATATAAATACTGTTCGTTTTCTCACACAAACCGCTCGTTTCGTGTCTTAGGCCATCAATGTGTACTTATGATGGGGAATTGTTTCATTTGGACGATGGGGAATTGTTTTAATTTGGACTCTGTGCTTGTGTTTTGAGACCGTGACCATCGACCTGCATTATATGACTGACAGACAAGAACGATTTGACCTAAAAATATCAAAATTGAAACTACTGCGGAAACAAAGACACCTACATCTTGGTTGCCCTTGAGGTAAGCTAAAACATACCAAAAATTAATTTCAAAGTGAACTATCCCTTTAACCCTATACTTGGATAACATTTTATGGTGTTTTTTTTTCTTCTGGTTTGATATATTAGAAAACAGTGTGATTCCTGTGAATGAATATGTGACTGCTTTAAGAGCAGCTGACATGTTAGTTCATCATATGCAGAATGCATAGAGCAGACATTTGTTGTATGTTTAAAACTCAGGCTAAATGTTGTTATGCATTTTATTAAATGTCTTTGCAATTCCAACTTTATTATAATGTGTAGCCTATTTTCCAATAAACATGTTTATCTTGTTCTGTTTACTTGTATTCGGTCCCTACTAAAGCTAGCGTGCTCATAAATACATTCACATCAGAGTGTTTTTACTTTCTTCACATGTATCCATTTTGTCCTGTATAGGGGTACAGCTTAAGGGTTATGGGTTATGCGCTAAACAAAAAATATAGGATATCAAACTTCAATTAATTCACTCAGCTTTATTCAGAAATGACATCATCACACAATTGAATAAAACATGTAGAACTACATGTCTGTGATAACATGAGTACAGCTCACAGTCAGAGTTTTGCTCTGCAGGAAAGAGATTTCTAAAGATCAAGTGATTAACAATAAGGAAATCGTGGTGCTTTTTCATCTCTGATAAGTCAAATGTGGTTGAGGTTTTAAGATCCAAGCAACATTACTTTGCAAAATGATCAATCAACAACAATAACAACACCGACAACAGTAAATACAATTTAAATTGTCAATCACATCTAATTTATCTATTGCATTACATTGCATCATTACATACACCAATTCCCTTCATGGAGCTAGAGACACAAAAATTAAAACAACTTTTTTGATTTATTTTTTATAATCTGAGGATAATTTTTAACAGAATAAATCATTAAACATTGCCCACCGACTTTAACAGTCACATGTTTGCCTCTCCACTTTGATAGTGATCCATGTCTCTAAATAAAAAGCACATCAGTGTTACTTCACAACAAACATATTATATAATTTTTTTTCAGAAAAAATTAAAACTCCTCCTACAAAGCCATTTGTTTATATTTTTCCATTACATGTGTTTATCCAAACTTTCCAGAGCATCCTTTTTTGTGTATTTTTTCCATTCATCTGGAATCTGGCCATGTCCCTGGAATGTTTTATCGTAGTACTTTTCCAGATCTTCCTGGAATCTGCACACGAACCACTTCCAGTACGGCAGCTCAGAGTGATCTGGGGTGATGCTCCAGTTAGCATATTTAGAACCTCCTTTTCTGTATTCTTTCCAGGGGACTTTGTAATCAGAGGATTTTGGATAAAAAGATCGATCACTCACTACTGCTGTTGTACAAATATCAACAGCCAAGTTTGTTGTTCTTCTGTAAAACCACCCATTCAGTCCAATATTGCGGTGGAAAGGAACGCTGTGATCTCCAGGATGGCCTTCCATTGTGTGTGTGCAGATGGCTTTACAGAAAGGACACTGAACCCAACAGCACTGACAGAAGTGATCAATCAAAATCTCATCTGGACTTTTCCTGCACATTTTCATGTCATTAATGCTTGTAAAGCTGTTCTGTAGCTTTGTCGTCCCTTTCTTCAGACTGTCTCTTAAATCAGTCTCAAGAAAATCTAAGTCTTTAATCTCGCTGAGATCACCACATGAGTTCTCTGTGAGTTTCAGCTCATCTGTCAGGGTTCTGGTAAAGCATCTGAACCACATGTTGCCGTCTCCACTCCGACTCTTGACCTCCACTGTAGCTGCTTTAATTGCGTTACTTACAATCAGCTCTTTTTGTGTCAGATTTCCTTTGAAAAGTTTTAGAATCATTTTGTTTTGTTTGGTGAAGTATCTGTCCACTTCATTTTTTATGAATTGTTTGAAGTGTTTTCTGGGATTATGAATGTATTTTATGTACTGGTCAAAATCCTCCTTTTCTGCAAGGGATTTCAGAATGTGTTTCTCCAGATTTGGTCTGTTTTCACGTAATGCTGGTATGTCAGTCCTCATCTGTGCTGCCAAATCAATAGCAGTTGTGTTGTAAACCGCTTGTAGGATGGATGGCTCAAGTTTGCTGCAGATGAATTCACTCAGTATGGTTGTTGTTGTCGCTCCTCTGTAGTAGTTCTTGAAGATGTTCCAATATTGAGCTTTCTGCTTCTCAAGATAAACTTTTGGGTCATTTGCTTCTCTGAATTCTTTGTGAAGTTCAGTAAACATCCGTCTTGCAATGTCACAAACATGAAGACTGAGATCTATGCTAAACTCTTTTTTCAATGTGTATTTTTGGCTCATGGATTCATGTTGCTTTACTGACTTTTGAACACAGTCTGTAATTTCCTGAATGTAACTGTCACTGTAGCCTCGTGTTCCGACTGGTGACTTCTTCATTATCATCTCAGTGTCCTGAATAACTTTTTGAGTCAGACGCCTTATTGAGGAATGACATTCAGCATTTAGGTCCATGTTCTCCAGTGACTTTTGAGTCCCTGTAATATATTCTATACCTGACATGATTTTTTGACCAAACCGCTTCAGTAATCCACTCTTGCTTTTCTTAGAGCTCTTGTCAGCTTCCTCTGAAGATTCAGCTTCATCAGAATGCTCTAGATGCTTCTTCAGTCTCATGTAGACACAATAATCACTCTGGCAGTCGATCAGTTCATAGTCTTTCTGATTTAACCGCTCATTTACAAGAGTCAATTCCTGATTTTCAGATAAGATCCGAGTCACATCGACCCAGAAGTCCAGGTCTTTCAGTGGAGGAGTATCTTTAGTCATTTCAGTGACCCATTTGCTCCACATTGTGTCAAACTCCTTGTTCAGCATATTTTCATCTGTTCCTGTATTTCTCAGGTCTAAAGCTAATTCCTTACTCCGACTGAAAAGCTTGTTTTCATACTCTGTCCTTTTTTGATCCAGTTTCTCTCTGGCTTTTTTCTGTTCAATTGCTTCATCTAACTTTCTTTTTGTTCCCTTTACAAGGTCATCATGAAGATCTTTGATTCTGGTTTCAAATCTTCCTCGCCACTGACACAGAATTTCTTTGTCTTTGTCCTCCTCAAAGTAAGACATCACTGATTTTTCTACCTGCTCTTTTGTCTTTCTCATGTCAGCCAACAGGGCATTTTCCTGAACATTAATGTTCCCATTGGCAATTCTGTTGTAGAATTTGTCTTCAATGCTCAACATGGCGCTTCTGAGGTTCCATGTCCAGTCGCTGTACTTAGTTTCTAGTTTTCTGTATACCGCAATCTCAAGTGTGTTTTTGAAGCTGAACACAAAGCTTTCATTTAGCAGTGCATTCCACAGATCACTAATACGCATTTTGAACTGAGACAGTGTAATGCCGCTAGATGCAGAAGCTTTTGAGAGAATGGTTTTCTTCAACTCCTGAATATTTCTGCTGTAGTCTGGATTTGGTGGTGCCATTGGTGGACTGCCTTCCCACAGCTGAGCAAAATATTTTACATCGTTCTGTACGTCAAATGTTATGACATCACTGAAAAACTCTGTATCACAGTCTTCTTCTTTAGCAGCGAGTTTCGTCATCTCATCCAGTTTCTCCTGCAGTCGTCTCCTTCCCTCCATGTTTTTCTCTCCGGCTGTGACATCTGAAACATTCTGATGTACAAACATGCAGCTTGGATTCAGTCTGATCTTCTTCATCCTCATGAAGGCCTGAACAACAATCTGAAGAATGTCTTGCATCTCAGCTGTGTTTTCTCCAAAGATGTTGATCAGTGTCATATTTCCAAGACCAACAACAAATGTGGCCATTTCATTGTCATGATTTCTTGTTGACCTTCCAGCCAGTTCTAGGGCACGAAGTCCCTCAGTATCAACAACCAGAATATAGTCAAACTTCAGCTGTGCTTTCATCTCCTCTGATACTCTGACCAACTGCATGAAAGCTCCTCTGGTGCACCTGCCAGCACTGACGGCAAACTGCAGTCCAAACATGGCGTTCAGCATGGTGGATTTCCCAGAGCTCTGAATCCCTAAAACTGACAACACATAGACTCTCTGGTCTCCCAGTTTCTGGATGAGTGCATCAAGAACAGCGGTAACCCAGATCAGAGGAACATGGGCAGCATCGCCATCCATCAGCTCCAGTGGAAATCCAGACATCATCATCTCTGCTGCGAGACTCGGGAGTGAAGAGAAGTCAAACATCAGGTCTTTCTTCTTCCTCTTCACAGAGAAACATGATTCATATATCTGACCGATCTCTCTGAGTATGTGCTCCAAGCCAAAGGTTGCAGCTTGTAATTTCTCAGAAACTTTCTCAAGCTCTACTTGTGCAGCTGCCAGTTGCTGTGATTTATCATGTTTCTTTTTAAGATTTAGGACTGTTGACCATTTTTCATCATACTGATGAAGAAGGGTTGAAAGGCTTTCAGCAGTGTAGTCATCCAGCAGGATTCCCAGCCATTTCAGAAAATATGACACCTCATTTTCTACTGATAAATTCAGATTTTGGATAAAGTTTTGGATAAACTGACTTAAGACAGATGTTTGTTGCTGTTCACGAATTTTCAGCATTTCTGATTGCTTAGAACTTTTGTTTTTTTCAATGTTGCTCCCCTTATGTAATTCTCCTAATGTAGGTCGATGAAGTTCTTTATTCTTCTCACACCATTGATGCCACAGTTTTCCCTGCAATGGCAAAAATGACTCTTTGATTTCAGTCAGGTCTTTATCCTGCAGTAAACTCATCATCTGCTGTGCTGCCTCTTTTCCTCTCCTGAGATCTTCATCATTGTCTTCATCTACTCTGATACCGGAGTACTTGGCCACGTCTTCAAGCTTGAAAATGGGAGATGATTCAAAAGACAAGAGCCCATTATTTATAGCTCTTCTGATTTCTTCAAACACAACTGACTGATTTCTGTCTTTCAAACCAATTTTGTATTTTCCTTCTCTCATTTCTGTGAGAACTGAATCATTATCAGTAAGAAGGCAGACGAGTGGCTTCGAGTCCTTGTAGAAGTTTTGGATCTTGGTCATGCTTTTGTCATTCTTGCCAAGTTGTGGTAAAATAGCAACATTTACAGAGGCCATTTCAGTCAGGATATCCAGCTGCTTCTCATTGGCTCCTGCATCACCATGGAGGTTACAGAATGCAACACAATGAGTAAATCTATCAGTTTTCTCTCCAGAGGGGCAGTACCAGGCGATCTCCACCAGTCCGTCCATCAGCACTCTGCTTCTGCTGCTGCCTGGGCAGTTTCTGTGGAAGAACGTGTTGTGTTTTTCATTGATCAGGCTGTTCATCAGTTGAGATTTGGATGAGGACACAGGGCCAAACCTGAAGAAAGCCACCATTGGAGTTTCAGCCTTGTAGACTGGCTGGAATTTGCTAGAGATTTTACCTTTATCATCAGTTGTCTTCCAGCTCTTGTTGATTTGTCGAAATGTCCAGAGTGGGAACTCAATCTGTTGTGTGAATGGATTTGATACAAGCAGAGGCAAAGCATACTGACACTGTGAAAGTTTAGTCACCATGAGCTGCTTTAGGAAACTATCAGCACAATGAAGCAAAGCCATCTGAACATCCATTAAGTGAACAGCATCTAATTGGTTTGTTTCATCAGAGGGTTTAACAGTTACTCCAAAAATATTATCAAAGGCATCACCAACATCTTCAGAGGAGTCATTGTTCCTTTGTTGTGTGCTATGTCGTTCATTATTCTCTTTACTCTGGATGCATCTTGCTCTGTAGTCAAGCATCATTAATTTTTGTAGAAAAACTGAAGCCAGCTCCTCCTCTGCACAAGACTCTTGGGACTGTGATTGTACAATCGGCTTAAGGAAATCTACAGTTCTTAGTTTTTGGTGTTTGCCTTTAAGATGAATCCTGTCAATGAGTTGCACAGCACCTAGCTGAAAAATTACAATAATACATAGTTCAATGGTATGACTAGTAGAAAAGCCATGGAAAAGAATGTTAATTAGTACACTTTTTGGTAATTAATACATCTAGAATTAGAACATAGGCCAAGTATGAATATGCAATCTGATCCCATTTTCAGGCACAAAAATGCACATATTTGTACATTTGAATAGATGCTGAAAAATACAATATATTGAGTTGACAGCATCTAAAGGTAAACATTATGTATTTACAGCTGTAGAAACATAAAATGTATTATATCACTTGGTATCTCACTATGGGAAACGCCTTGATCGTGACCGATCCTGGAAGCACCAATTACACCACATCTGTCAGTTGACATAACAATCATGACAGTGATATGGGAGTCCCACCTCCCTCATATATATCGCTGCTAGCGTTCACCACTTCATTCTTGTTCTCTTCCCCAATAAGATCCTTATAGGGAAGCTATCCTCAGCAGATCCACGCAGAGTGGCCGCTAAACAGTTCACTTGATGAGCCAGTGTTTTTAAGTATGTGTCCGAACTATTTTTCCTTATTACTGTCAAAGTGAATATTTTACTTTTGCTGTCTTTTTCTGGTGGGAACTAGCGCGTCAAGGCCGGTATTCATTTTTCATATCTCAAGCTGTTACAGCAATTTTTTTCTTTCCTCCCGGTTTGAGTGGTGTGACAGAGTTAACATCTGGGTGATCACATCTCTGTTATGGCAACTGCAAACCCAGCAGCGCAGCAAAGGGTCAAGATCCCTCTCACCCATGTTTATGATTTTGTACAAAGACTCTCATCCTCTATGCATTGCATGTCAGGGAGTTAGACATGCACAGGCCGTGCTCGCTAATCCCAAGTGTTGCCCGCACTGCTCTCTTTTCTTGTTAAGAGTATTAGAGCGCAGAATGTGAGTAGCGGCCGCGAATAAGGAGAATCCAATTTTTTTCTGTGCCTCCCACGAAGAAATACGGGGCTGCCTGCTCAGCAAATAGAGTTAATGGACCCCCCCTCTCTTTGAATCAGACTCCTTGGCAGCGGATAAAGAGGAGGAGGAAGATGATGAGACGATTGCTTGTCTCTTGGAAGAGGATTTGGAGGAAGATGAAGAGACGATTGCTTGTCTCTTGGAAGAGGATTTGGAGAAAGATGAAGAGACTGCAATTCTCCCTCCTAATCCCTCTTCCAGAGCTGGTGAGTCTCACTTCCCCATACAGGGAGACTTGGACCTTATTGAAATGTGTAGGAGGGCGGCTGCTAAACTCTCTATGGACTGGCCATCACAACAGGAAGGCCAGGGCAAGGAGAGGGATTTATACGATGGGAAGAGGCTGCTGTCATGCACTTTACCAGCCAAAGAGCTGATTTCAGCCATCCCAGCATGCGTCACAGAGATGCGCTGGTTTTGGGACAAGCCTTTTTCATAGAGTGACGGTTGAAGGTTTCTCTGTTGAAGGCTGGATGTACTTAATATGGAGGAACTAGGGATGTCCAACATCCTCCCTCCCCCAACACCCCTGTGGATTTATCGGTGGCAAGTCCCCTACACCTACATCGCTGGGCAGTCCTATCCTCCGCATCTCCTCCATCAGTCAGGGTACCGAAACCCTTTGCTGTAAAACCACAGCTTTTCAGTGTGTTAATGTCAGCAGCAGGAGGGGAGTCAGCTCAGATTTTAGAGAAAGAAATACTCCCTGTACTTTGTCAAAATGTTCAAAATGTTGATGTTAAGGATATCACATTTTATTCTTCCCAAAGTCTGGCTTATGTCAGTCGATCTGAAGGATGCATATTTTTACACAAGCATCTACCCCGCACACAGAAAATTCCGCAGGTTTGCCTATTGGGGCACAGCCTACGAATTTTTGACAGTTCCTTTTCAGGCTCTCATTAGCACAGAGATTGTTCAGCAAATGTGTAGAAGCAGCTCTGACTCCGCTGAGAATAGCAGGTCTCAGAGTGTCAGCATATTTGGATGATCTGCTCATCTGTGCTCCATCACGGCAGCAGACGGAGACAGACATAAAAACACTTGTGTCTCATTTAGAGAACTTAGGGTTCAAAATAAATGAGACGAAAAGCTGCTTGGTGCCCACACAAGAGATAATCTACCTGGGTCTGACTGAACTCAGACCTGTATCCAGTGTTTCTGTCATAGGAGCGCATCAGGTCAGTTCACAGCTGTTTATCCCTTTTTTTAAAAGGGAAGAAGGTCCAATTCAGACTGTTGATGTCTGCTAGGACTGATGGTTCCAACTGTCTTGGTTATTCCACTGGGACTGTTGCGAATGAGCGAGTGTCAGCACTGGATGGCGATGCAGCGTTTATGTCCAAAATGCCACCCCAAACTCAAAGTTATAGTATCATTACTCTGCATGTGCGCTCTCTGTCACTGGAGGGATCACGCGTTTCTCGACTCAGGGACTCTGCTGAAGGCAGTTTCTCTGAGAAAGGTGCATGGTTACAACGGATGCGTCGCTCACAGGCTGGGGTGCAGTGTGAGAGGGCAGGGTCTCGCTACAGAATGAACACATAAACTTCCTAGAATTGTTAACTGTGTTTCTGGCATTGAAACATTTTGTGTAGTTCCTAAGGAACCAACACATTTCCATCAGATCAGACAACACAATGTTGGTGGCAAACATAAATCACCAGGGAGGCACACATTCTCCTCAGCTTCACAGTTTGTGTACAAAAGGCCAAGCTTTAATGGCACCCTCCGCTGGACATTTAATTTGTTGCACTTTGGGATATACATATTATTTCTGAATCACCTGACTATCATTTCTGCAATTTCATTGGTTTAAATCAGGAGAACTGAATGTCAATCAAAGAGTGTTCATTGCCTACTTATACTATACGCTCTAAAAGTATGTACTCTTTTTGTGAAGAAAAAGTATATACTTTTGAGTGTGTAGCAAAAAGTAGACAACCCATACACAAAAGAATTGTATTTGAAATATATTTTCTGGATATGTTTTGGAATATATGCAAATATTTGAAATTGGCCCAATAAATATATTTCATACTTATATTTCATATATTTGTTTTATATTTCAGAATATATTTCAATGTATTTGGAATATATGCCACATATATTTTTGACACTTTTGGGGACCCGTACAGAAAAAAATACATTGAAATATATTCTGAAATATAACAAAAATATATGAAATATAAGTATGAAATATATTTATTGGGCCAATTTCAAATATGTGCATATATCCAGAAAATATATTTCTTTTGTGTATGGGAAGCTTTGGGACATACTATTATGTCATACAATTGTGTCTTTGACGGTTGCTCTCTGTCGTATCCTGTCACCGTAAACTGGCCTGTCAATCATCTTGTTTTTTCATATGATGCATTTAAAAGTTAATGGCCAAACGGATCTTTATAAAAGTCCACATTGTTATTACAGATGGAATATAACACGGATAACATTAAATAAATATTTTTTTATCCGGTTAAGTCATTAAGTTATTTTTTTTTTACACTTTTCGGGAAATATTAGCCTATCGGGTGAGCACGGCTCCAATAGTGGACCATCCGGGGACTTCTGGCATACTCTTTTCAACATACTATGCTTTGGGACACACTTATTCTAATCTCAATTCTGCGGCAGTTTTGTAGTGATCTCCGTGCTGATCTGGTCCAATTTCTCTGTTCTGTTGTGGGTGTGTTATGTTTTCTGCAGGAATTTTTGGATAAGGGCAGAGCCTTTTCAACTGTTAAGGTTTATCTTGCCGTAATTTCTGCGTGCCATGTGGGGATTGACAGGAATACCTTAGGTCAACACCCACTTGTCAACACCCACTTTACAGGGTTTCAAAACCACTGAATTCTGCCATGGGATCTGTCTATGGTCCTTAATGCACTATCTCAGCCCCCTTTTGAACCTATAGCTCATTCCACCAGTGTTATGGCTACATCATGGGCAGATTGGGCACATAATGGCATGTCAGTTCAGGACATATGTACGGCAACAAGCTGGGCATTGCCTCACACATTTGTCTGATTTAATAGACTGGATGCCATAGAGGCATAACTGGCTCACACTAAGTGTGTAAAAGTGCTTTTTGTTCACATATATTCCGTTCTATTCTAAGAATAGTTACAGGGTTTTTGTTTATGTTACATACATCACTTGAGTTGGTTGGCATGCCTGCTTCAGACAGCATATCTGCAATGCGAGAGTTGTCTATAGTGAGTTCCCGAGCGAATGTTTGAAAGACAAGTCAGCTGCCTAAGCTTTTGGACGCAGCCATGCACATTGACTTAAATTTGGGCATTTTCCTTGCAAAAATGAATATGACTTTTCTGGATTTGGATTGCATTACACAATTAAATATGATTACATTCATGACCATGGTATGTTATTGTTGTGATGTGTTTTATAGTTATTTTTTATTTCCCACAGTATATTCAGAAAATGTTAAAATTTCACATTATGCAAATGCATCAAATAAATCTGATGATGGCATTGGAAACAAATAATCAAAATGATTTTAAATAAAGTAATAGAATCAGTAATATAAGCTATATATTTTAGAATGCTATGCATATTTTAGATGTTTGTATGCAAACGTAAATGTAGATTATGTGTGGTAGAACAACATACAGAAATAAAATACATATCCTATGTAAAAAATATTAATAACTTTCTAAAAAAAAAAAAGCTTTTTACCTTTCGTTTGTCACCTATGTCAGTTTGTAGTTGTGCCAAGCTCTCCAAAGGCTGTACTTTAGCCTCACCAATGCTTGCTTCTGTTTCAGAACCTTGATTTTATAAAAACAGAGAGGGGAAATCACTGGTAGCTCTTTTATTAGACTTCCCTATAGTGAAAAAATATACTAAAATGTATTTGAAATACATTTATTTTGTGCTATGTATAGTACAAATACATTTACATATTTATGTGCTTAATAAAAATACCCCGCAATTGTACTTTTGGTACAGTAAACTATACTTAAAGTCTGCTAAATTAATTTAAAACTAACTAAAAAATTAAAACTAATTTTTTTCTTAATGCACTTAAATTGTGCGGAAATAGTGCTGAGGTACATAAATTTATTTGAAATGCATTTATTTTGTGCTAAGTAAACTACAAATACATTTACATATTTATGTGCTTAATAAAAATAGCCCACAATTGTCAGTCACCAGCTGGCGTGCCCAGGTTGACCACTAGAGGGCACTCCTTCTCTGACCTTTGCCACTCATCCATGAACTACAGTCCCCATAATCCTTTGAACGGACTCATCATGAATTATTGCATTCACCTGTTTGTCATTACATTGTTTGTCTCACCCTATACCATGTTCTCTCTGTCATTTCTCATCAAGGTTTTGTAATTGTCACGCCCGTTTCACACATACTCCGTTTGCAGTGCGTATTTTTTCCCACACCCATGTTAACAGGTTAGAGCTTTCACACTGCACGCGGATGCGGTCCGGCAATGCGTTCCTGGAGTGGTGCGTATACACTTTGAACTTCGAACTTTGAAAACACACTGTGAATGGTAACCAGCTATATAAATGTTGAGCTTCAAGCTCATTGGCTGCAGATGAGACATGAACTGATCAGCTTGTGCCAAATAGGTAACACTGTAAATATCATCAACTCGTGTTAAAGACCCATTAGCCTCCACCATCTAGAGTTTCATGACAGAACTATGCATTTTATAAAGTTATAAATATGGATATTTTTCTCACAAAAACGCATTGCATCACTTTGCTTCAAAAGGCCTTTATTAACCCCATGAAGACGTATGGATTACTTTATGATGGATGGATGCACTTTTTTGGGCTTTAAAATCTCAGGCTCCATTAACTCCCATTATAAAGCTTGGAAGAGCCAGGATATTTTGTAATATATCTCCGATTGTTTTTGGCTGAAAGAAGAAAGTCATATACATCTAGGGTGGTTTGAGAGTGATTAAATCATGGGATAATTTTCATTTTTGGGTGAACTAACCTTTTAAGAGCGGATTCTTTCTAGTAGGCTAATTCGATTCATTAACAAATGTGGACAGCAATACATCCAGTCATGTCTAGCAATTTGACAAATATATTTTCAATATCTTCAATATACACCCTGATGAAGGCTCATCAGCCGCAAGGTGTCGGTGTGTGGTTATTTGAAAACTGTTTTTAATTGCCTAAGCCATAATTAAATAAAGGCTTTTTATATACATTTATTTTTATATTTTCAATATCATTAGGATACATTAAAATTAAGGTATTATTTAATAACAAGTATTTTGGAGATCACTGATCCATACGATTTTATTACTACTACAAGTCAATCTTTTGAACCAGTTACATAGATTTTAATCTAGATTTTAATCTACACTTCCTCTGATGGACAACATTAGTATTACACCCTTTATTAGAGAAATAATTCTACTAACAACTTCCACATGAATTAAATATATTGCAGTATCAATATGGAATCTTGAATGAAAATGTTAAAATGGAGTTGTGGCAAATGTAAGACAAAAATCTAGGATCTATGTTACCACTTTGACATTCACTGTTTTGCAGGTCTCCTGAAGGTCTGTACATCTCTGTGGTGTAGAACTGCTCATTATTGTCAGTGCACAGCTGTTTAATCCTGTCAATCAATTCTCTGATCTCTGATTGGTTGTTCATGTTCTTGCTGCAGCTGTGATATCTTCCTCCACATTTCTCCAGCAGCTGCTCCAGAACAGAGTTGTTCTTCAAGTCATCTATAATAGTGTCACACTCTTCCTCTTCCTCTCGCTCATAGGTGAAGAGAATTATCACAGATGAAAGAACTCTGTCACCAAATCTTCTCTGTAGCCATTCAATGCCCATCTTATCCTCATCTGTCAACTGTCCAAGTCGCACAACAAAGATGAAGGCATGGATTTCGTTCAGTAGATGACCAATACCATGATTGAGAGGTTCAAGATCAGTCTCATGTGAGCCAATCATGTTGATCACAGAGACATGATGTTCTGATATCTTCCTCTGTATAGGAATGATCACAGGGAATTCTGTGTTTTTAAGGCAGGGTTGTTTCTCTCCAAGTAGAATGTTGTCACATCCGAACTGGACGGCCTCAGAGCTTCCAAATAATGCAAAAGTCAAATCGGGATCACCGTGATCTAAAGCAAACAACACAGAACTGTTCTCAGATTCAGATATTATAAGAATAACACCATACTATAAGATAATGTAATGGTGCTTTTTGCTAATAGGCATATTTCTTACACATATTGCTGTGAGATGAATCATTAAAGCTTGAGCACACATGTACTATACTTGTGTTTGTATTACCATCAGGTTCCAGGTTACTCCCTTCTTCTACTGGCTTCACGTTATCCTGGAGAGAGAACAACAAATGATCTGTTTCTTATAACCAGAACTTTTAAAGGTCAATGCATGGTCAAATGAGTAAACATTTGTATACATAATGCCATGTGGCCAAATGTATGAGGACATCTGAACGTCACACTTGCATGTTTATTCTTCTTCTGTAGAGGTGAAGTAGCCAAACTTGTGAATTAGAAGGAAAATCAATAGAAAATATATTGGGACTTAGGCTATATGTAAAGTGCAGCAAGAACATTGAGAATAAAGACATTTCAAATTACACTCTTCATTCTTAAAAATAAAGTGCCTTTATTGGCATCTGTTTCCATGTAGAACCTTTAACATCCATGAAATCTTTCCATTGCACAAAATTCATTCATTGCGAAAAATGTTTTATTATTAAAATCGCACTAAGAAAAAAAAAAGAGATTGTTTTAAGAACTGTTCACTGAGAGTTTTTTGGAGGGGGGAGCCAAAATGGTTCTTCTATGGCATTACTGAGAAAACCCCCTTTGGAACATATTTTAAGAGTGTATCACTTTTACCTTGTATTCTTCATGTGCTTTGTTTGAGGTCTTTACTCCAGGATCTTGATCAAGTGATGTGAAAGAAACTGAAGTCGGTTGCATATTAAATTCTACTTTAGTGGTTGGGTCTGTCACAACTGGGTCATAATTGTCTTCGTTTAGAGTTTCGGTGTATTTTTCATCATGTTTAATTGGAGGATTCCCAGAGACATCATCTGGTTCTTGATCTGTTACCAGAGGATTGTCCATGATGTCATCTGTATATTGATGTGTGACTGAAGGATTGACACAATCAGAATCTCTAGATGAATCTGGAGAGGTGTCCATGGCATCATCATCTGTTTCTTGATCCATAATTATATGACTGTAAAACAAAATAAACATTAACCAGGTGTGGTGGATCATATAAACCCCAGACAAGTTATAGTGGCCCCAAACAGTATTTGAACATTTTGACTTTCATGGTATTAGATACAAAATATATAAACATATCCACAAACAAATTATGCTTCCCTGGTTTAAAATAAAAAATATAAGTTTTAAATGCTGTTCGTGTAAGTACATGGCAGTACAAGGGTCGAAGTTGAAAAGGGGTTTTCAAGCATCAAAAAGTATAATACAGCTTTAAATTTTATTAAATTTTATTTTAAATTTAAAGTTTATATAACATATAATCTTTTCTATTTAAATCAAGACTGCAAATTAAAAGACTCATTTTAAGGATCACAGTGCAGCCCCCAAATACTAATTCATTGTAATTTTAAAAAAATCTTTATACTTTGCCACTATCCTTTACAACAATAGATTTTTTTACATCAAGATTTTACGCATTTGTCAGCAAGAAGATTTAGTTAGGAAGTGAAAATCATTTAAAATGAAATCAAATTTAGTATGATCACTTATTTTTTTATATATTTTAATATCAATATTTAATAATGTCAGAATAAGAATATTAAACACTTTTTACATAAATATATCTGCTACGCTGAATGACCATGGTTTCTTACTCTGAATGAGGTTTTGCCAAAAAGGGAGAGAATGTTCAGATTATTGCAACGTTTTTAGTATTAGTCTGTATCATTAAATGAATGAAGGCAGCAGATGTTGAAATATAATAAGCATTTTATTCTTCAGTTCTGATGCTGTCTGCCATGCTTGCACAGCTTGTCACTTGTTTCCGACTTGCTCGGCCACAAAAATTACTGCTTGCAGCTTTATTTATGAATAATGTGTTTGACAACATAAATTTTTTTGGGTATTTTGGGTGAAGAGTCCCCTCAATTGCCTCTCTTGCACTTGTGACATAATGAGGGGGACTCTCTGTTAATAAATTGTGGTACGTTATTATTTCTGACAATTGCAATCCTCAATACCTTTTCATTTCCTTGTTAAGAGTGCTGCCCAAGCGTCTGCATTTACTTTTTTTCCACTTTTTGGCTTTTTACAGTGCATAGTGTAACAGGTATAGAAATTACACGGTTAAATATACAGTATGCATCAAGTATAATTCACAAACAATTGGTAATTTACATATACCCGATGTAGCTGCCTGATCAAAATCAGTGCTTTCCCTTTAAATGTTGTGATGTCACAAATCAACATAACTTCCTGTTATGTCTCTTCCTCTTCCCTTTTGTATTGTAACTGCATGGGAGATAGGTTTCTTTTGACTTTCTAGTAATATTATTTAATCTTTTTTGTAATTATTGCTTCTATATCTATTTTCACTCCAGGTCATTATTTTACTGAACTGTGTATATATTTTGAAATTTTACCTTTTTCAGAGTTATATTTTTGTCTTCTGCTGAATATGTGGAAATGAGAGCACATGGTGACAGGAGTACATCATATTTATTTTACAGAGAGAACAAGGGCAATTCCACTAAGAGGCTGCTTATTTGTGTTTTATATCAGGTATGTTTTCTCTGTTTTATTATTTTCCTGTTTAATGTGATTTGTCTTTGCCAGTTTGTTTTGTGCTCCTCTTTTTCTGCCTTTTGCATTGTTATCTCATGGGAGAGGAAATTCCACTCTAAAAAGCTACTTATTTGTGTTTTATTCAGGATTAAAAGACCCAGTGAAACTGCTGCCAGCTGCCCTGAGTCTGATTGTCCAAAAACTCCACACAGTTACACAACGTTGAATCAAGTGTTTATAACTGGTGTCGCTATAGCTAGTAGCTGCACATCACTCTTGGCGTCGCGAACCACCCGTGTTACCGTGACCTGGATGGGAGTGATGTTTAGGGGGGTGAGTGTAAAGGGACGTAGGCCAGTTAAAGCTGTGCGTGTAAACCTCACTCCCAGTATGATGAAACACTCTTCAGTATAATGGATGACACTGGTGTAACAGTGAATTTGCATTACACTGAATAACAAAAACATTACTCTGAATGACGAAACCTCTACTTCATCTTATATTGCAGGCTATCAACTGGCTATGTTTTTTGGCATTTCACTAAATGACGTGTTTTTGTAACTTAGGTTATCACATACCACGAAAAGGTGAAATTGTCAAATATTTAAGAGCAATAAACTCACTTTGCTGCAGCATCACACAGTCTTCAAGGCGCCTTTTGACGATGTCACAGACTGTCAAATGACCATCAGTTTGGAATATGATTTCAGAATAGCTTCTTGTTGCACCAGTGTAAATTGCATATTCAGGACAAAATTCCCTTGGTTATTTCATAACTTTAAAAAAAAAACAATAAGACATAGTCAGTTTGTTATATCACAGCCAACCTTTATTTGAAAATGCCAAGAAATTATTTTATTTTTTTAATTTGATATTTTATGTTTATTTAATGGTAAAATTTCAGACCATTACGCTGAATGACAATTTTACACTTTGGAACATTATTTCACCCATATTTTGACATTTTATTTTCACAAACGTTATTTAAAACATTAAAGTATAGACACTTTATTTGCATTTAATGTTTTTTTATGTATATAAAATCACATTTGTAAAAATTAATTTTAATTTGATGCGGACACCAAAATGGTGACGTCTCGTCTTTGACCCTCATGCCAAATACACCAGCAATTGAATGGCTCCTACTCCACTGACTAATATGAAACCCTAATATATATATTTCATAGCTCTATTCCCCATGGAATAGACCATTAAAGACAAACTTTGCATAATTCATTTTGTTGATTAGTTTTGTGGTGAAGTAAATATATAACGTTACAAAGATGAAATCATATGAATGTGTCTTTACCAAGCAAGGTTATATCGTGGATAAACATGATGTAAATCTATAAAAATAAAAATAAAATAAAAAGGACATTATGAAAAATCGGTTAAACGAAATAAAGGTTTATCAGAACACCAAAAGTCAAATATAGGTGTAGCACACAAAATCAACTTGTGGGCTTTCAACAAACAGCATGAAGACAATAACAAGAACAAGAATAAATATAGTTGCAAGTAGTAAATAAGAATAATCAATTATTGTAATTGATTTTAAAATATATTTTTTTATGTGTCTGCATGTGAACATCCAGGAGAAACACAGAAAAACTTCTCCTTAATAATACAACTATTAATTAAAAAAATGAATAATAATAATAATAACAATAAATGAAAATCACCTGTTGATCAGCGACTGTAATCCATCCAAACTTGAAAGTCAATAGGATTAAAAAAACAACAACACTGAAACAGTTCAAAAATTACACACTGATCAAATCCTTACTAAGAGAATCTCAGACAGCCTTATTTAATTATAAAGCTCCAACCTCTCAACTACAAAGTTCATACTGATTATCTTGATCTCTCTAAATAGAACATATCAGGTTAATACCTAACTTTATAGACTGATGGTCATTGAGCCGGTCCAGAGCTACAGAGGAAATAAGTTTCGTGTTTCAAAAAATCACGTGATTTCTGGGAAACGTCTCCGGTTACATAATGTAACATAAAGTTCCCTGAGAGGAGGGAACAAGACACTTCTTGTTGGGGTTATCCCCTGCTTCCTTGAATCTACTGGAGCCTTATGAATTCTCACAGGCGGGAATTCGCACGGCAATGGCTCAAGCACTCGAAATAGAGGCGGGCTCCCCTGCACTAGGAGGCGGCGCTGGGCGCCATTGCCTCAGAATCTTTGGACTGAAGCAGAGTGTAGCTGACAAAGACTCTGAGATATGTAACACGGCAGCTTACGCATGTGTCTCGTTCCCTCCTCTCAGGGAACCGAGGTTTACGTTAGGTAACTGGAGACGTTTTCTTTCAAGTCAGTCTCTTGACACTGCGTCATCAAAGTTGTCGCAATGGGAATCTCATAAAATCCCGCCGTGTTAATAGCGAAGGTCCAGCTCAGCTGCAAGCAAAGCCATTGACCTCAACTAAAAGTACTTCATGTAAAGGAAGACCTCATAAGCTCAGCGGCATAGTGGCTAAGAGCAAGTTGCACAAGCATTAGACTACTGCAAACACAGTGCAAAATAAAGGAAAGCGGTCTTGCCTGCGCCCTGGATTAACCATACAGTCACTGCCAGCATTCATGTCGGCACTTGTCTCCAGACTGCACTAAACAGCAGCTATTCGGCACTGCAGATACTTTGATGAATACCAACACTATTGCCTAATGTTGCTACAGATGGTGTGGTTGATGGTGGTGGTCATGCCAACAACATTATAGTACTGATGTCCACTGCAGCGGCGATGCCGGTGCTGTCATGAACATCATACAACACGTGCAGATGAAACACGAAGGTAGCAGTGAATTGGTGCCAATCACCCAGTCAGTCATTTGCACGACTTAGCCGAACACCGGCATCTCGATGGGGCTGCAACAGTTTAAGACGAAGGCTAAACATTGATTTCAGCAAGCTTGATTCCTGCAGCACGGACAATACATGCGATGCAAGGAACATTCAGGCTATAATAAGACCTGGCATATGTTTTTCCACAAAGGTTACTATCTGTGTGAGCAAAACCAACAAAAAAAACGATGATGGATTTCAGTCGTTGCTTATTACACCGTGAATGTGTACAACAGCAATATATATAACCTACAAGGGCGACCATTCGTGCAGAAAGGCAGCAGCGTCTGTGCCTGTAACAACAGACTGTCAATGACTAAACAACCTAGTTGAACACCACTTCACAGAGGCGCTAACAACTGCCGTAATAGTCCACATGACAACACCATCCACCATTTCAGTTCAAGTTGTAGATCTAATCCTCTTGCAAAGGCAAACTCGCAATGCGAGTGAGGAAACATTCAAATCACAGAACTGACCTGGGCTGCGTTTCCCAAAGCCAACTATGGTCACAAGTTCCGTCGTTACCAATAGAGTTCAATGGAAATTGCGCTCATAGTTGGCCAATGATTCTTTTGGAAAACGCACCCCAGAGTGCTCTGCACGAGTTCATCATGTATTGGGGCTTCTTGTGCCACTCGAAATTCTTATTGCCAGGAGATTCTGCTGGGCGAATATAAATATGTTACCATGACGTTATAGCACTATACTTAAAGCAAGGAGGGCATACAGTTGCTGTGCAAGTATACTCTTGCAAAAAGACAAGGCGACTAAACCTGTGTAAGGGTCTGTCTCAATGCGCTCACTTGAATGCATGCTTCAATAGATATATTATGACTTAATCCTCCACTTATTTAGAGGGAAGAGAGCCACGTTTGCTCATTTACTGGTACCGGACCTAGTTGGAACACTCAGACATCTAGTTGGCAGAGGTCAAGACACAGCCTTGAAGGCCGTCCTACACAAAGTCCCGCAACGCTGTACTAATGAAATGCAGGGAGTGACAAAAATAAAGCAACAAGTGTATTGGTGCATACAACATTAAACCAGCTGTTATGAGCATATGAAATAAATATATTTACAGCGTCCAGCTAGCCTGGCTAACGTCAGACCTCTTTCTCATTGAGATGTGGTCTGGGAACCACATGTTCATTTTCTCGTATTTGAGGCGTGGTTTACGAATACCCAGAGCCGTTTATTGGGCGCTACGAATGTCTATCAAATGCGCCTGTACGTAGCTCATAGCCAATCGTTTCAATTATACCAGATGACATATGTAGAGCGACAGAAATTCGACGAGGAAGAAGACGAAATAAACTTGCGTTCTAAACTACTTAGAACACTATCTAAGGCTGCATCAAAAGGTAACTTCCCGTCTGCTGCCATGTTGGATCCATAGATATAAACAAACTGCTTCGGTGTGTCGCATAGACGTCGTCATCTTCTTGCTCCCTCCCCGTTCTGTGATTGGTTCCCTTTTTGAGGGGAAAATCTGTTCCATGGAATCCAGGCTGCCTAGCAGCGTGAATAAAATCGCGCTGTGCACAAGGCAGCATGGGGAAACCCAGGCTAGCGTCCAGCATAAATCTACGGAAAAAGCCAAGTACAAGTACAATAACTGGGCAGACAGCTACAGCTGGAGCCCCTGAATACTACTGAAATAACACAGAAGGCTGTTATGAATGCATTAATTTTGCATATGCAGTAGCTATTAGTGCGACCAATGGCACTGCACAGTGGGATATGAACAAGTTGAAACGGGACAGAGAGGGGCATAGCCACGAAGTCTCTCAGTCATCCAATGTCTGCTCAGGTGCAAATCCTGCTGGAAAATGAAGTCTGCATTTCCATAAAGCTTGTCTGCTGAAGGAAGCATGAAGTGCTCTGAAAATGTCCTGGTAGACGGCTGCGTTGAGTGGACAGCACAGTGGACCAACACCAGCCGATGACCAACACAGACTGTGGAAACTTCCCACAGGACTTCAAGCATCTTGGATTGTGTGCCTCTCCATTCTTCCTCCAGACTCTGGAATCTTGGTTTCCAAATGAGATGCAAAATTTGCTCTCATCAGAAAAGAGGACTTTGGTCCACTGTGCTTTATTAAATCCAGAGTCAACGCAGACGTCTACCAGGACATTTTCAGAGCACTTCATGCTTCCTTCATTTTCCAGCAGGATTTGCACCTGCCCACACTGCCAAAATAACCAAAAGCTGGTTTCAATGACCATGGTATTACTGTGTAATTACTGTGTGATTTCATGTAATATTCTAATTTTTTTAAATCCTGTTTTCGTGGGTTTTATGAGCTGTAAGCCATAATCATCAAAATTATAACAAATAAAGGCTTGAAATATCTCACTTTGCATGTAATTAGTCTATAAAATATATTAGTTTCACCTGTTAAGTTGAATTCTTGAAATAAATCAACTTTTTGATGATATTCTAATTTTATGACCAGCACCTGTGTATATATATATATATTTTTTTTTTATTACAAGCATGTCATGTCATAATTCAAAGTTTTATCGAAAAATATCGAAGATGGTGAAAAAACTCTATCTCTAATAATTTCGGATAGCTGTATGCTATGCTACTATCTAAGCTAACTAAAAAAACACTAAGAACGAGAAATGTTTAATTTCACAATCTATAGCTTCGGTTATATAGGCTACTAGTATTTGAAGTTAAAATACATTAATGGTCGTTATAACGTAGTTCAGACGACTTATATAATAAAGTGATATCTGATTTGTAACCAGGCAAAGTGATTACCCATAAAAGTCTATACTTTGAACCAATCGGATTGCTTGGGTCCTAAGCTGGGAATCATCACTTCGCTGGGACTTCACCACACAGGCATTCTCCACATGCACTGAAATAAACATTTTCCAAGTAGATAATGCTCACTGAATGTACACACTCGTCTGTAATAGAAGCAGATATTTACCTCCACAGAGCTGTTTGATGTTTATTAGGTCTTTTTTGCTGCTAACTGGGTTGCTAGACGATGGATTCCTCAGTGCAGTAATTATATTAACAACATGTATTAAAGAAAATGTGCCACAAGCTGTTTTAATGTTGTATATAAAACTGAAAAAGTAAAGAAATTACTCTTGTTTTTACAAGTTACTTTATTTTATGCTGGAATACATTTGTAGTCATGTGATGTTCCAAAGGAATTATTATTTTTGAATTGTAAACCAACAAACTGTTTATTTAGGACACCCACAGTGATGTGAAGAGAAATATAAATCCTGCTGTGTTTAGAATCAGCCATGACGTATCCAGCCGGATTGTTGTTCGAGGAACAAGTTATCATTCCATCACACAATGAATTAAGTCTCACCTATAACAGATACTCTGTATGTAACAATATTGTTCTCTGATTCTCCATATGCTCTTGCTGTATAGAGTCCAGTGTCTGTCTTCTGCATGTTCTTCAGTGTGAGAGAGAAGGTTTTATCATTGAAATCAACTCTGTCCTTGTAGGAAGAGTGAAGTTTTACTGTTCTAGATTCGTGTATATATCTAACTATAATCTCTGATTTATCATTTGTCCAGGATAAAAGATCAAACTCTGGTAGTTCTCGTGTCTGTATATCCAGTTGAACAGAATCTCCCGTCTTCACAAACACAGAGATCTCAGCACTGGACCCTGAGGAGAGAGAAACACAGTTCAGCAGCTTTTGGATTTGGACCCATTTTACACCTCCATCTTACTCCATCATCAACTCACAATCAGATTTGATTAAATAATTAAGGTTCATAAGGAAATAAAAGTATTATTTCCTGTCATCTGTCATCATTAGACATGTTAATTAACTGAATAGTTAATTGTTGTTGTAGTTGTCAATATGTATGAACACCAGTGTTGTGTAGGATACTCTAAAGCAGTAATTAATTACTAGCTACAAATTACATCTTCAACCTGTGTAGTTAGATTACTGTACTAATTACTTGCTCTAAAAAAGTATCACATTCATTTTTACTAAGTACTTTCTAAATCCCATATCAACCTCAACCAGTCGAACAATACAAGGATAGATACAGTGCTATGCATAAGTTTAGACACCCATACTAAAGTTGACTAAAAAGAGGAATAAAAAATCATCTTTTGGAAACTGAACTTAATGCCTTAATTAAAAAAATTAGGAAAAATCCAACCTTTAAGGACACCAATTTTCTTTGTGAATGAATAATGTATCGTAAATAAATAAATGTTCTTCCTTAAAATACAGGGTGCATAAGTTTGGACACCCCTATGTTAAATTCCCATAGAGGCAGGCAGATTTTTTTTTTTTTTTATTTTTTTTTTAGGATACTATGCATCCTGATAAAGTTCCCTTGGCCTTTGGAATTAAAATAGCCCCACATCATCACATAGCCTTCACCATACCTAGAGATTGGCATGGTTTTATTTCAGTTAGCCTAATAGCTAGTTTGATTTGCATTGAGAGATGATCTTATGGAAAGTACCCCATGCCAATCTCTAGGTATGGAGAAGGCTATGTGATGATGTGGGGCTATTTTAATTCCAAAGGCCAAGGGAATTTTATCAGGATGCATAGTATCCTAAAAAAAAAAAAAACTTAAAAATAAAAATCTGCCTGCCTCTATGGGAATTTAACATAGGGGTGTCCAAACTTATGCACCCTGTATTTTAAGGAAGAACATTTATTTATTTACGATACATTATTCATTCACAAAGAAAATTGGTGTCCTTAAAGGTTTGATTTTTCCTAATTTTTTAAATTAAGGCATTAAGTTCAATTTCCAAAAGATGATTTTTTATTCCTCTTTTTAGTCAAGTTTAGCATGGGTGTCTAAACTTATGCATAGCACTGTATGAAACTGCTCTTTTTATTCTTTCAAATAAATTATATTTAACAGCAAATTATTCTTCACACCTAAAATAATCACAATAGTGATCAAAATGTTGGCAAATGGTGAACTATATGTGGGATTGATCATCTTTCATTCTCTGGAGAGCAAAAGATGAAGAACAGCATTAATCAGCCGATTATTCATGGTAAACTTTAAAGTCACTCAATTATCTTATAATATTTAATATTTGTTTAATATATTTAATATATGCTATCTGTAAACCAAAAGCAGTTTGATATGTGAGAATAAAGACAAGTAGATAATGCTCACTGTACACGTCTTTAACAGAAGCAGATATTTACCTCCACAGAGCTGTGTAATGTTTATTAGGTCTTTTTTGTTGCTAAATCGGTTGCTATGGCTACAGATGATGGATTCCTCACTGCAGTGTAGGAAGAGAGTGTTGATTTGTGATGTCACTTCCTCTGGAGAGCATCTGTTGTTCTGATAGCTAGAGTTTATCATGAGGTCATGAGCTCTGCATGTGAAGTTCACAGTACAGGAGTCACTGCTGGACCAGATTGAGTTTACAGTCAGAACAGGAGCATCAACAGCGTCTGAAACACACATTTACTCCAAGATCAGAATCACACTCACAGCCCAGTGATGTCAAATGGTTTAAATGCTTGTTTTGTTGAATAAAGACCACAGTAGTGAAGTGATGAAGCACACATTAAAATCTAAAGACAACATAAAGATATTTTAAATTAATTTATCTCTTCCCAAAAATACTTCTTTAACCACATTATTTATCTGTGCATATTATATAAAAGTGAAAATTAAACAACTCTTATGTTACGAATTGTCTTTTAAGCAGGAACTCATTAAATCACACCTATAACAGATACTCTGTATGTAACAATATTTTTCTCTGATTCTCCACTTGTTCTTGCTGTATAGAGTCCAGTGTCTGTCTTCTGCATGTTCTTCAGTGTGAGAAAGAAGGTTTTATCATTGAAATCCACTCTGTCCTTGTAGGAATTATGAGTTTTTACTTCTTTAGTTGCACTTATATATCTAACTATCTTCTCTGATTTATCATTTGTCCAGTATAAAAGATCAAACTCTGGTAGTTCTTGTGTCTGTATATCCAGATAAACAGAATCTCCCGTCTTCACAAACACAAAGATCTCAGCACTGGACCAGTTTGAGTTTACAGTCAGAAAAGGAGCATCAACAGCGTCTGAAACACACATTTACTCCAAGATCAGAAACACACTCACAGCCCAGTGATGTAAAATGGTTTAAATGCTTGAATAAAGACCGTTACTGCACAGTAGTGATAAAGTACACATTAAAATCTAAAGACAACACAAAGATATTTTAAATGAATGTATCTCTTAAATACCTCTTTAACCACATTATTTATCTGTGCATATTATATACGAATTGTCTTTTAAGCAGGAACTCATTAAATCACACAATGAAATGAGACTCACCTATAACAGATACTTTGTATTTAACAATATCTTTGTTGAGTAACCCAGTTGTTCTTGCTGTATAGAGTCCAGTGTCTGTCTTCTGCGTGTTCTTCAGTGTGAGAGAGAAGGTTTCATCATTGAAATCCACTCTGTCCTTGTATGAAGGGTGAAGTCTTACTTTTTTATATTTATGCATATATAAAACTATACGCTCTGATTTATCATTTGTCCAGGATAAAATATCAAACTCTGGTAGATCTTGTGTCTGTATATCCAGTTGAACAGAATCTCCCGTCTTCACAAACACAGAGATCTCAGCACTGAACCCTGAGGAAAGAGAGAGAAACACACTGTTTTGTTAAGCATCTCATGCTCTGTGTTCAAGTACCAAATTGCATGCAAAATTTGGCACAGATGACGAAAACAAACTATGACTTCAAAAAATTATCAGGCAGAAATACCTGTGGGATCTGTAGAGCAAGAGACAGGGAATCAATCCATGGATATAAAATACTATCTCTGAATCACTATGACTGAACATGATGCTTTACACAAGCGACATTATAGATAAAGCACTTGAAAACAAGACATTTCAGTTAGTTATACACATGTAATAATTGAGTGTATTACCTGTGTTACAGATGAGGAGAAGAATGAAGGATGTAAGCAGATGATCTACTGCCATTGTAACAAACATCAAGATGGCTGAAGTTGTATTCTTAAAACAGGAAGTTGAATATGTTGAAATGATGCTCATGTAGCCTCATTATAACTCTCTCACCACAAACAGCTCAATTAAGCATGCGTTTAATAACAGTCAGACGAGGAAAATCACAGTTTCACACTGATCTCAGAGAAACTTTTTTTTCCTCCATATTGATGAGACATGAAATTATGAAACCAGCCACAGAAAACAGACTAGATATGGAAAAATACACATATACAAGCATGTTGTGAATAGCATTGGTTATACCTGAGCAATCACTGCATGCACGCCTTACATTAAAATTAAGAGGTAATGTTACATTACATTAAGACTCCCAATGTGTGTGCTGTGCTCTAACTCGGATGGGTTAAATGAAGATGTCACGTAATGTCACATTAGCCAGGCCCAACAGAAGTCTGGTGAACTCACGTCAGAGACCCACATAGAAGAAAATGAATAGTTGAATAAAGTCCTTATTTTTGTTTGTTTTTTTGCGCACATAAAGTATTCTCGTCGCTTGATGAACTTAAGGTCGAGCCACTGTAGTCACTTGGACTATATGTGACAATGTTTACTAAATTTTCTGGGATGGCAAATATCAATTACCTAGCAGCCTATATGAAGGAGTGAGCCAGCTCTCAGATTTCATCAAAAATATCTTAATTTGTGTTCCGAAGATGAACGAAAGTCTTACGGGGTTGGAACAACATGAGGGTGAGTAATTACTGACAGAATTTTCATTTTTGGGTGATCTAACCCTTTAATATGAAGTTTATTAATTACTCATTACTAACTATATATTTAAATAGTTTTTCCAAATGAGGATATTCTCATTATTTTCATTCTCCTCACACTAACACATGTAATGAAGTATATGGAATGTGAACTATGCAATCACTTGTAATTAGACTAAATTACATTTTAAAATGCATAATCAGATTACAATTACAATTATCTTTGTGTTAACACTGGAGAAAAAGAAACAAACAAATAAAACTATGTAGACAATGTGATATCATTCCTCAGTTGGTCACATACAAAAAGTGAACAGAGGGAATAATCAACCCAACTCTGGCAAGAAAATACCTGCTGAAGTGGCAATAAGCTTCTCATTTTTTTATATGCGATTGTGATGGATTTTTAATAGATAAAATAGTGAACTTTGTATTAAACTAACCATGTTTCTAACATCTAACCTTGTTTCTCTTTTTCGGCCTCATGCTAACTTTGAAACACAATGTACTAAAACGTTCTGTTCTTTGTAATAATATTTTCAGGTGTCAAGGACACCAGGTTCAACCTAAGTCAGGTGCGTAGGGGAAAAAATCGACCACAGGATATACAGTAAATCCAAAGAAAAGTGACATTTTCTATGTGCATGATTTAGATAAAGTTTCTGTTGATAGTATTAAAGTTAAACGTCGTGTAAAATATCTCAGGGTTGATATTTGCAGATCAGGTTTAGAATGTCTTCATTTCAATTTTCAGCCAAGGTTAGATACAACTAAAAAGATACTATGTTCCTGGCATATCAGCAGCATAGTAGCCTATATCACAAGGGCATTTCATGCTTACATGTAATCTACATATATAGGCTAATTGAGTGAAATCATTCCATTTGAATTCACAGTGTTGCCATATCTTCAGCTAGACTAAATACTGGCAACTGAATATGTATATATTACCTTATTTAACCCTCAGAGAGTCTTCGGTCACTTCTGACCGAAAAAAATTCTGTTTTGAATTTTAAAAAATCACAGCTTCATCGGAAGGTTATGATACTTGGTGACTTTTATGGCATTAGGAATGTGTATGCAAAAAAAAATTGAGGTCATGATCCGAGCATGCTAAGTGGTCGTAAAAAAAAGAGTCACACTCAGTGCCTTCGGTCAAAAATGACCGACCCATAGGAAATGAATGGGAAATTTACAAAAACACAAAAATTCTCAGAATTTTTGTCAAATCGGCCACGATTCTAAAAAAAAGTACACCGCAGTAAAGGGGTGACACTCTACAACATCAAGAGTGCAAAAAATTCACACCCACCCCCACACACACACATAGAAACACACTTTTATACACACCACACTAATAAATTCAGATTACAAAAAATCTGTTTTGAATTTTTAAAAATCACAGCTTCATTGGAATGTTACGAAACTTGGTGACTTGTCTGGCATTAGGTATGTGAACACAGAAAAAAATTGAGGTCATGATCCGAGAATGCTAAGTGGTCGTAAAAAAAATAGTCACACTCATGGTCTTCGGTCAAAAATGACCCCCATAGGAAATGAATGGGAAATTGACAAAAACACAAAAAATCACTACAAATCGGCCACGATGCAGAAAAAAGGTGCTCAGCAATGAAGGGGTGAAACTCTAAAACATCAAGAGTGAAAAACATAACATAATTAATAATTATAATTAATATATATAATTAATATAATAATTATTACAATTATTAAAATAATAATTAATAAAATGTTATTAACCTTGCAAAAAGTATTATTTGACAATTTCTAAAAAAATACAATCAATCCACATCTTAAAAGTAAGTAATTTGGTCCAAAAACAACTAGAATTCACAAGCATCTCCATTTAGAGCTATTACAGGCATCTAGTGGTAAACCCATGCAATAACATGATTTATTTAATTTTATGTTTAATAAATTGATTTTTTTTTTTTTCTGAAAGCCTAGTCTCTATTTTAACCGAAAATACCGCATAGAAAAATAAAATAAAAAATAATAATAATTAAAAAAAAAAACATTATTTTCAATGGCAAAAAATGGACTATAAATATTGCATAAATATTAATAAGTTCAATCAAATTGTCTCAAAATACTAAATTAAAAAGAATAAATATTATAGACCAAAAATAAATTGCATTGGTTTTTACTGGGATGAAGGAAGTTTCATTTTTAGGTGTCCGGTCACTTCTGACCGGGAAGGCACTGAGTGTGACTGCTAAACGAAGACTCTCTGAGGGTTAAGTCATAGAATAAATATATCTTTCAGATGAATCTTTTGTGATTCTGCTTTGTCTGTCATTGTTTATTGAATTATTAATTAACTAAATTGTCAAAACAATTTTAAATAAAAGAGAATAGATGATTTAGTATTTTACATCCATGACCCTTTAAAATATATGGAGAGCTTTCTCTGGGTATTGTAGAGCTAATAAGAAATTAGCAATTGTTTAGTCAGTTTCAGCTGAAAATTGTAGTTGTAGTTCAGTTGTCAAAAACTTACCCCGTGTCATGTACTGCTCCGAAACACAGGGGTTGAGGATCCAAACGCAGTATTTATTAACAGGGTAGTCCACAATCGTAATCCAAATCCAGGCAAAGGTCATTCACAAACACAGACATACATAGATGCCTCATTAGCGGACGTTTCAATAGGCAGCGAAACGTAAGCCGTCTGCCATATTGGAGCTGCCTGTGAACACTTTGAGATCAAGTTGACTGAGTGTCGACAACCGTAGTTGAATGCATGCATGAATATCTACAGACTTCAGCAGATGATTATGCTAAACTAACACAATACAATAGTAAAAGTACAAACTTTAAAAATACCATAGTAAAAACATGTAATATTGAGTTAATACATGTAATAACACAAACCAACACATCCTCACCAGTAAAAGGTAAAATTTAAATCTTGACGGTTTCACAACCAGAAGCTTCGCAATGTTGCGGCATCATTGATTCTTACTATGAGTGACGACACGCTGACCGTTGCAAGATGGCGGACGCGCCTACAGTACGTGCATTGGAGTGGTTGAATGTGGCACTATATGCATATCTATACACAAACAAACAGTCCAATCAATAACTGATCAAAGTTCAGGGCTGAGGCAAACAGAGATATCCAAAATAACGAGAAGGGGGAGACTGCAGACCTGGAGCAGGCAGATAGGCTATAAGGGCCATGAAGGCAGTTTTATGGCCCTGTAGTTTCTGATGTGTCCAGTATGGGGGAGGCTGTACAGAGGTGACTTGCGGAGGAGAAAACCACGTAATTTAAAAAATACTACCCATATTGTGTACTTTTAAGAGTTTTTCAGGTTAGAATGTAGTCATTTTGAAAGCTCAAATCTGTCGTTTACTTTTATAAAATATTATCGCCTATTTGAAAGATGAATCTGACGTTTTCGGAGTTTTCCAGGCGATCACCAGCGCCCAGGTTTTAAAAAGTAATTCAGTGGGATTTCGGATCATGGATTGGGTCAAATCTTGGAAATGGGTTTTTCAAAAGCAAAAGAGGGATTCCGAACTAAGATCAGAGCATGTAATCCGATCTTACATTTGATCCGGATCAAACCTGCCCTTTGGGCTTTTCAAAACTTTGAACTCGGTTTGGGATCTATTTGATCCTGATCCCATCAGAAGGGTGAATTCAGTTATGATTTTTCGAACCAAATAAAATCAGAGAGTTTTTTTTTTTTTAAGTGAATGATCACAAAATCAATGTTTACTGATGATCTATATATTTCTTCATATTTGAAGCATATATGAAGCATGTCACATCTAATGAGATATGGTAAACGCAAAACAAAAAACAAAAATCTCAGCTATCAGCTGTCAAATAAATGTCACTGTTGCTCACAGCTCTATAATTCTACAGTATATTAATGGCAATGACAACAACACATATACTCAGTCATTCAGTAGCCTAGTTAAAAGTAATTCCTCACAATTGCATCTCTAATTGCATGTCCAGTGTGTCCTTCATTAGGTAAGAACATTGGCGGCTGTTCTGGTTCTACATCAGGCTCAGGCCCATCAAAATTGTCATCAAGAGGGACATGACGCCTGGTGGCGATGTTATGCAAAACAATACAGGCAAGGATTATTTCTTTGCGCTGAACCGCCCCGGGAGCGCAAGTGTATTTCTTAGTTAACTGACGTGCATCTGTGGAGGGAAAAGTCCGCTTTGCGCAGGTGCAAAATAGGAATGATACATGCGTCGGTGTACAAAGTCAATTGCGCTGGGTGCAAGATAGGGCCCGATGTGTTTAAATAGTGTCATCCATTAACCAGCAATGAGCTGATTGGTGTAAGTCTAACTGAGCACAAGCCAAAGCAATCATGCTAAAGGCTTTTAAGGTCAGTGTTGGCTACACTAAAGAGTTTGAACCATGGACTCAAAACGGCCTAATTTCACTGTGGCAGAAACCTGTGCACTGCTAGAGGGTGTTCGGGCCAATTCTGGTTTCAGCTCTGCAAAGGGTGGAGAAATGACCAAAAAAGGAAAACACAACAATTGGGAGGACATAACCAATCATGTCAATGCCATGGGGTCTGGCCAAAAGAGGACCATAAAACAAGTTATGTTGCGATGGAAGAACCTTAGGGCCAAGGCAACAAAAGACCTTACTGAAGCCAAGAACCCCAAACAGGTAACAAGCCATATAAGAGGGGTGATTTCACTGATATGGTCCTTGACATCAGAGGAGGAGAAAAATCAGAGGCTCTGCATGGCATTGAAGGAAGCAGATGGAGAGGCCACAATTACCAAGACTAGGACTTCAGAAGAATGCAAGCAAAATTCTCCTGCAGAGGAAATGTTTGTCCTGGACTTCACTACAGTGATTGAGGAGGAAGATAGATCCCCAGTGGATGTAATGAAGACAGTCCAAGATGTTCCTACAAGAAAACGCAAACGTTCCTCAGCTACAAACCAGGATGGTGACAGCTATGAATTGCTTCTGAAATGGGAAACTGAAAGAGCAGAAGTACAAATTGAACTGGTAAAGAACAAATCTTGCTTACCCAACTGCAGCAGAATAAAGTGCAGATGGAGATACATCTCCTAAATGCAGAGATGGAAAGAGCTGGTATCTGTCCTGTAAATGATTTTTGACTATTGGATAGTATTGTTTTTGTTTTGTTATTTAACATTATAACAAAATAAGGAATGTAAAATGTTTCTGTTTATCACAGTGTTTCTGTTTCTTAAAATTAAAACAAACAATGGCTATTTGTGGCCACTGGTATTTTGCCTACCTGTTGTTCTTTGCTAAGCCAGTAGGCTACACTGTTGGCTCCATTTAAGGCTCTGGTAAACAGGATTTGGTAATCCTAAAAATTTAGTATTTGGATCACAGTGATCCAATCCAATGTTCCTTTAAAAAAACTGGCATAAAAGTAAGATGGATTAGGTGATCCTGGATAGCAAAACATGGAATTTCCAAATCCGGATCAATTTGATCCGATTACATTTTTTTTTTAAACTGGGCCCAGGGCGCTCAGTGCTCATGTACCCACCGAGAACAATTGCCTCGGCTAGTCCTTCTGATGTTTGCCGCTGGCTCTGATGTCTCTGTAGCCTAGTAGTTAAACATAGTTGTCTTTTTCTTCTCAGATGGCTAATTGGCTCTTGGAATTTTAGAAAGGGTTTAATTGACCCTTTGCAGGAGTTTGATTGACAGGCGATCTGACCAATCATAATCCACCATTTTTGTCCGACAAATCAGTCAGGTGAGTTAGTAGATTAACCTTGGAGGATTTGAACTTTAAAAACGGAGTGCACTGACATCTTTCAGCAGTTAAAAAAACAATCCTTCTTATGTTCATTCATGTTAATTTGATGCTATAAATTAAATAGAAGGAAGAGATGATCGGTTCACGAGAAGCTTTAACTGAGGCGCCACAGCGATCTGTCACAACACATTAAAGAGCCACAAAACGATATTCATTGTTTACATTTCTTTAAAAAATGACCAAATTTGAAAGTTGATACTTTGTTTCATATCAAAAGTAACCCAAAAGTAACCTGGTGGGCTGTCCTGTCTGTCTAGCGCGTAGTCATTTGTCCTCTTTGCTCCGTGATGTATTTTTCACTGCGTGAGAACATGGTGTGTGTGGTGTGAGAGCGGCATGGCTTGTCGGACATAGCAACAGTAACTAAAGGGGGCGGGTCTTTGCAAATGGTCAATTGTGTTTGTCTTCTTAAATGCTATGTAGAACACTGGCCCTATTAATTTTTCATTTCACAAAAACACTAAATTCAATTGCAATTCAGTTGTCTCTGTAGGCTATACAGTGTTTCCCCTAGGTTTACAGGTTTGGGGGGGGGGGGTTGGTTGGTTTGTTTGGGGAAAATTGACACAGACACTATCTATCTATCTATCTATCTATCTATCTATCTGTCACATAAATTGTCTGGGAGGGTAATGGTTTGTAAAAGTTAAAAAATGTTAACATAAGATATCTCTTTAAAAAAATAAATAAACATATTTAAATCTTTTTAAAATTGACTTTTGCAAAAACCTTTGTTAAATTTATAGAAGTATTTGTTAATATTAATGGACCAGAGCTTAAATAGTTTTATTTTTTAACTACCAACTAAAAAAAGATTTATAAATACTAACAAATATATTGGTCATTCATTGTTCGTTAATGTTAGTTAATACATATATATGACAAACAAATTTTAAAAGGGCTTTTTTATGAGAAGTTTTTATTTCTATGATGCATTTATTGGAGAGAATAATCCTGTCAGACGCACCACTGCTGTGAACGCGCGTTCACGTAAACACAATTTAAACAATGTATTATTCAATGCATTACTTCTATATAATTATATATTAAATTGCTCAAGCAAGTGGTAAAATATTTAACCATGTACTTATATTAAAATCTTTTGTATTTAAATTTTAATACAATAAATCTTGCATGTCACAAAGAACTTGTTTTTCCACCTCCACGAATGAGACGAGTGTTGTTCATTATGTCGCCTTGTTGAGGTAAATTGTAGTTTTCCTTGCTTTAACTCAGTCTTAAAGTGAAAAAAGTAGTAATTAATTAAATACATGTATGGTGAGATTACTACATTTTATTTAATTAATCGCACTTATGGTGAAATTACTACATTTTCAGGTCAATCGGTGTTCATTTTGATCACGAAACATGCGCTGTCACTTTAATTCAGCGTTTTCAGCACAGCAGAAATAGACTCGATGCAGAAACGATCTCTGCACTGCTGTATACGCACCGCAACTGGAACGGATCGATCATCGACGGACTGCATCCGAGTGCAGTGTACGGGAAAAAATACTCACCGCAAACGAAATATATGTGAAACGGGCGTTAGACTTGGAGCAGGAGAGCTACTCCGGCTGCTACTCGCAGTAGAGCGAGTGTTGCCATCTTCAGTTCAGCGACATATTTCCCGCCGCGCGCTCTCTGTCCGCTAGTGCTCAACTGTATGTGACGCAAGTGTTTGTTTTTGTGTGAGTGTGCGCACGTGCGCACTCATTGGGATAATTGTAAACGCGCAAACACAGACAGAAAAGACATGCCATCGTGGAAATAAGATAAATAACATATTACTTAAGGGCCATGTAGTTTTTTTTTTATAAAATAACAAATTGTAATCTGGCGCTATAAAGAAAATCAAATCAAATTTACTTGACCTCCAAGGGGGGGCGGGGGGAGCCGTTAGGAGGGCGGGGCGCCCCCCTTATATAATGGTAGGGGAAACACTGCTATGTATGAAGACCAACAGTGAATTATGAACAGATATTTTAATCCGTAGTGCAGATCATTACACTGTCTATCTGATATCTTAATGTAATGTTTATATTTAAATTCACAAAAAAAAAAAAACACTCAACCAGGTCAAAATTGTTAGGAGTATGGACGAGGACTTTTAAGAGTCTTAAGAGTTTCTTTAGCAGAGGAGAAAATGTCAGAAAGACGAAGAGGGAGAAGAAATGTGTTGCAGACAACGGATGACAGTGAGTTAATAAGACGCTATAGATTAGATCGTGTAGGGATCATGTTTGTGACATATCTTAGCCTATTAGAGACACGCTAACATCTCCGACACAGCGCAGAAATGCCATAGCGCCAGAAATGAAAGTAATCACTACATTAAGATATTTGGCAACTGGGAAAATGCAACAGCGCAGCAGTGATGATTTGGGTCTGTCACAACCTTCTGTAAGCAGAGTGATCACACAAACTATTACAGCACTTTCACAACCTCTAATTGTAGTTTCCACTGGACATTCCCACCTTGCCGGCTCAAAAAACTGCATTTATGAATAAAGCAGGCTTTCCTGGTGCGCACAATCAGGGGGAATGAACCGTTAATCATTTATTATTAACCGCTATAAGCTCACACGTCTGCTTCTTGCCCCGTGCTGTGACACCCGGCTCGAATTTTGCCTTAAGCATGCCTTCATCCACTAACTGGGCTAACAGTAAACACTATTCCTCTTTCCAGTTGAGCTTTCTCGTCCTTGTTGTTTTTTATTCCATGTTTGTTACATTAAAACCAACATTCAAACCACCACTTAAATAGACATGCCAGCAATCAGTGTAATTGGAAAGAGTGACATTTTAGTTTAATTCTAAGGCAATCAAATACCTTATAGGAAATTAACAGCATGGTTAAAAAAAAAAAAAAAAAAAAAAAGATTTATACACACACACACACACACACACACACACACACATTATATATATATATAGTATATAATGTGTGTGTGTGTGTGTGTGTGTGTGTGTGTGTCAGTAGACCCTATACTTAAAATCTCTCTTTTTTTTTCTTCTTCTTAAAAAAAGAAGCAGTCAAGATAAGCCGCAAACAAATTCAAACTACATAAACACACCCGATTAATAGTGTGTTTGCATGAAACTATATTCATAACACTCATTCATAACATCAAAGACTTTAAGCTCCATTTCTGAGTCCAAGCAATAATAAAAGTCTTTTTATGCTTTAACATTTATGAGCAGATGATTGGTGTCCTACTGTACAGTAGGTGATGGTGGTCCAGGTATCTCCTGTCATCTTCTGCGTCAGAGTCTAAAAAGAAATAAATCAAACCATCACAAAATGTGAAACAGTTAATATTCAGTTGGGTCACGTGACATTTGTTATCTGACGTCTGCAGGAATATGAATCTCACCTCAACATCATCATAGTCTGTATCATCGCTCTGTTTGACACCTGAGAGGTCAGAATGGAAGTTTACTGCACAGATTACAGGTTTGTGTGGAAACATGTTTCTCTGCATTTGATTACTGTCAGATGTTTGATTTCTCTAATGTCTCAGACTGACAGCCTACAAGTTTAATATTGAACAGAGTTCTGGATTCACTAAACAGCTCTTACTATTACTAATGATAAAAGGGCACATTTATTTTAATAGTTTCTTCAGAACAGGGCCGTGCACAGACCTTTTGAGGGGCATGTGCTGAAACTAAAAAAAAGGGCACCCCACCTCCCATTTTCAATAACACAAAATAATAGTCTCAAAAGCTTTAGATTTATTCACGATTAATAACAACCATAATAATAATAATATAGATAATATAGATAAACATGTTTTAAGGGCTTCTTTAAACCTAACAGCAACCTTCTGTGAGCCAGGGATGTTGGTCTCTTATTCACTACACTTTCTCTAAAATAAGCCAGCAATAAAAAAATAAAATAAAAAAATAGTGTGAAAAGTAGGCCTACAGTTGCAGTGAAAAGCATTTCTGAAGGATCACGTGACACTGAAGAGTACTGAACTGGAGTAATGATGCTGAAAATGCAGCTTTGATCACAGAAATAAATTACATTTTAAAATATATTCAAATAGAAAACAGTTATTTTAAATTGTAAAAATATTTCACAATATTACTGTTTTTGCTGTATTTTGGACCAAATAAATGAAGCCTTGGAATGAATTAAATCATGAATTACATTGTGCATGATACAATAAAGATTTCACAGTGATCTTCTGTAATGTTTTTTTTTTAAGTCACTACTACAATATTACTGTAGTAAAACCATGTGAGGACGAGCGGAGAGTATAGAATAGGCTATAGATTAAAAAATTAGCTAGATAATACGTACTAACAGCCTTGAATTAACCATAACATGATTAGTCTAAATGTTAATAAATTAAGTGTATCAGCAATCATAAATCAAAGAAGAAATGTCTTACGTCTTAGAAATATATGTTACCTAGGTGACGAGGATCACCCGTAGCTTTGTGTAAGTTCCAGTACGAAACAGCGCGGGGGCGCACCTGTTATTTTTCCGATGGTAAAAACAAATTATATGTTGTTGTATTACTTATCATCAGTATATAGTTTTTGACCAGCGAATGTGTGCAAATGTGCATTTTTTGTCCGTCATTAAAACGGCGCCAGCGGTATCACATTACATTTTCATCAACAGGTTACAAAACTAGTTTGTTGTACCTATATGGGCGCTCAGTTTTTCCTGCTGTAAAATAAATTTGGCCAAAATCGCATTTTATAAAAGATGAAATACTACTGTATGCACAGGCTATTTAAGTGTCTATGTATTGGCTATGACTATATGGCAAATGCTAGCCGTACCTCTCAGTCTCAGGCGACAACCCACATGTCTCAGTGAGTCAGACATCAAATAAATAAAATACTAGCCTTTATAGACATAGTGTTTAGTAGTAGCCTACTTATTCAAACAACAAGATATTTATTTACCCTTCGCAAAACTTCGTTCAGCTGCTGTCTACTGTGTGGCTGCTGTGGAACTTCAGTTGATTCAGAGTGAATATAGAGTGGGCGGAGTTATCAGCTGACAGCTTGAGGATCGAATACGATTTACACAAGTTCATTTTAAGAACTTTCATTGGCTAAATATTTGTAAAACAGACAGACAGACGTAAATGGTAACCAATAGCATTGATTTAAAAAAAATAAAAATAAAATAAAAACACCACCCAAAAAAGGGCACTTCGGAGTGTAAGGGCAAAAAGGGCATGTGCTCTGCACCGGTTGAGCCCTACCTGTGCACGTGCCTGCTTCAGAAGTTACAACACGTTCTCATTCCCCCTCGTCACATTTGGACACTTATTCAGGACCCCTTGGAGTCACTTTTTAACTCACAGGATCCCCTTTAGTGACATTTCTCGACGTTCAGCGTGTCAACACACACAATAGGCATGGTTTTGCAATTAATACCTGTGACTGTACCTTTATTTGCCTGTTAAGTGTTTTATATTGTTGAAAAGTGGTTAGGTTTAGGGTAGAGGTGAGTATAAATATAAATATTTATAATATCAGTTCTACTTTTACAAATAAATGCAAAGAATTGAATGTATCTTGATCTGATGCATGAGGCAAACAACTGAAAGAAATGTAGTATCCTGCACATCTTTAAATAAAGGGATACCCTGTGAGTTAAAATGTCACGCAACCCTATTGGTGAATCTAATTTTTGGCTTTGCAATAATCATGCATATCTTGTTGCTCTTAAACCTTTGTTTTCAGTATAAACAATCTAGATTTTCAGGTATAAATGTGAGATCAGTTTTTCAGTATATCTGTGATGGACATACCTTTATTATTCTTGCAGCAACAGTAAAGGACCAAACCAGAAAACACGATCACTATCACTCCCACAACAATCACAGTAGTGGTCAAAATGTAATCAAATGTCAAACTATAGATTGGTGTTCTTTCATTCTCTGGAAAGCAAGAGATGAAGAACAGCATTAATCAACCTATTCAAAGCATATTCACAGTCACTTAATTATCTAATAATATTTAATATTTAACATTGAATAGGATTTAATAACATGCCTCTTATAGTTTTTAAACTAAAATCAGTTTGATCTGTAAAAATAAAGACAATAATGCTCACTGAATGTACACCCCCCCCCCACACACACACACACACACACACACACACGTGTCTTTACCTCCACAGAGCTGTGTAATGTTTATTCTGTCTATTTTCCAGCTAACTGGGTTGCTATGGTTACAGATGATGGATTCCTCACTGCAGTGTAGGATGAGAGTGTTGATTTGTGATGTCACTTCCTCTGGAGAGCATCTGTTGTTCTGATAGCTAGAGTTTATCATGAGGTCATGAGCTCTGCATGTGAAGTTCACAGTACAGGAGTCACTGCTGGACCAGATTGAGTTTACAGTCAGAACAGGAGCATCAACAGCGTCTGAAACACACATTTACTCCAAGATCAGAATCACACTCACAGCCCAGTGATGTCAAATGGTTTAAATGCTTGTTTTGTTGAATAAAGACCACAGTAGTGAAGTGACGAAGTACACATTAAAATCTAAAGACAACATAAAATGAGTTTTCATCTCTACCCAAACATATTTCTTTAACCACATTATTTATCTGTATTCTCTATTTAAACGTCTAAGTAAAGGACTCCAATGTTGTCGTTTTTTGCTTTAATTAAAGTTGCAGAAAAACATAATGAATTAAAAAAAAAATGTGCCACAAGCTGGTTTCAATGTGCACATTATATAAAAGTGAAAATTAAACAAATTACTCTTATGAATTTTTATTTATGCAGGAACTCATTAAATCACACAATGAAATGAGACTCACCTAATATACTCTGTATGCAATATCTTTGTTCAATAATCCACTTGTTCTTGCTGTATAGAGTCCAGTGTCTGTCTTCTGCGTGTTCTTCAGTGTGAGAGAGAAGGTTTTATCATTGAAATCCACTCTGTCCTTGTAGGAAGGGTGATGTCTTACTTTTTTAGATTCATGTATATATTTAACTATAATCTCTGATTTATCATTTGTCCAGGATAAATCATCAAACTCTGGTAGTTCTCGTGTCTGTATATCCAGTTGAACAGAATCTCCCGTCTTCACAAACACAGAGATCTCAGCACTGGACCCTGAGGAGAGAGAAACACAGTTCAGCTTTTGGATTTGGACCCATTTTACACCTCCATCTTACTCCATCATCAACTCTCACTCCTGTATTTGTTTGGATAATAAATCAATAAATCATAAGGTTCAATGGTTCAGTAATTTGTTGGGGCTGTGCTCACAGTGATATAAATGTGGTATAAAGACACCAGACAGAAGTCTGATTACAACTGTAATGCAGCATTAAGACCTTCGTCAAGAACATGGCATACATCAAGTCAACCGCACCAACTGTATATTTTATTATTTTTATATCTGACTGAATTTCATGAAGCATATCAGAGAGAGACTCAATCCAAGAATATAAAATACTTGTTTCTATGATAAATGGATCATGAAATATAACAAAAATATCTCTAATAAGTAACTGTATAACTTTAGGGGCTTTAAAGCATCATCAGCATCACTTTGTGTTTCAACCCCAGAAAAACTGGTGTCTGTAAACAGATTTACATTTGTTTTTCAGTCCAGACATGATTCCCCGTCCACTCTAGTGTTAGTAATGTTAGAGACGAGTCGCTCTAGTTCTCTAGTGCTTTAGTTTCTCATCAGGAGCAGATCCTGTTCATGAGAAGCAGAACTATAGCAGACTGAACATGATGCTTTACACAAGCCACATTATAGATAAAGCACTTGAAAACAAGACATTTCAGTTAGTTATACACATGTAATAATTGAGTGTATTACCTGTGTTACAGATGAGGAGAAGGATGAAGGATGTAAGCAGATGATCTACTGCCATTGTAACAAACATCAAGATGGCTGAAGTTGTATTTAAAACAGGAAGTTGAATATGTTGAAATGACACTCATGTAGCCTCATTATAACTCTCTCACCAGCTCAGTTTTGTCATGATCCTCGGCTGGACAATTAGTAGTTTAGTTATATCAGTTAGATTTAATGTTAATGCTTCTATCTAAAACATAAAGCAGGAGATGTTTAAGAAAGATACAGGACAATTTAAGAAAGTTACAGCATTTTAATAACCTGCATATGATTTTTTTCTCCTTTTTTATTGAACAATTATTCATGTACAAACAATATGGCAATATTAGTAAATCTTTACATTAGAACATACAGAACATGTAATAACCTGCATATGAATGAGACTATAGAAAGTTTGAAAACTGAAAACAAACATTGGTTTGGACCGGTCACAGAAAACATTCCAGCATCCAACAATAAACTAATCTAAATGAGTAACTGTATATAAATGTCAAACCCCATTCATAATTCAAGCCACACACAGGTTTACATAGAAGTGAGAGAGACACTGACGTTTGTAAAGCCCAACTAGAACATTGGCCCAGTTTATCTGGTTAGACTGGCCCTGTTAGCCTCTGCTGGTAGAAGTTATAACTACACCATCTGACAGCAAAAAGCTTTTTCCCACCAATGACAGCCATTCAAAATATCAGAGTAAAAAATAGCAGAATATGGCAAATATCAAATGATGTACTTCAGGGATCCTGCATTCTTTAAAATGAAAGTTTGTGAGTCCAGTCAGGATAGCTTTCTCTGGGAATTATAACGCTCATAAGAGAACACGAATTGTTTCAGCTGAAAATTGATTTATTCTAAAGTATTATCAAATTTACCTATACTTAACCAGATTAGTGTCACTGACATTTTAAAATCTCATGTTCAACAGAAACCAGCAAATTCAAACAGCATACAATCAATAAACAGTATGATTACAGTACATGAAACTATATATTCAAGTGATATGAGGGAAGCAGAGAAGCACTCGTTTATAATATCTGAGGCAACGTACTGAAGTTCATTGGACTTACAATAGTATAAGATATCCTGTACACTTCCACAAGAGTCATGAAGTCTGGGAGTAAATCAAGACTTTACGCTTCATTTGTGAGTCCAGTCAATCTAAAGTATTTTTATGCTTTAACATTCATGAGCAGATGATTGGTGTCCTACTGTACAGTAGGTGACGGTGGTCCAGGTATCTCCTGTCATCTTCTGCGTCAGAGTCTAAAATGAAATAAATCAAGCCATCACAAAATGAGAAACAGTTAATATTCAGTATTGGGTCACATGACATTTATTATCTGTGACGTCTGCAGGAATATGAACAGTCATTTGAATCTCACCTCAACATCATCATAGTCTGTATCATCGCTCTGTTTGACACCTGAGAGGTCAGAATGGAAGTTTACTGCACAGATTACAGGTTTGTGTGGAAACATGTTTCTCTGCATTAGATTACTGTCAGATGTTTGATTTCTCTAATGTCTCAGACGGACAGCCTACAAGTTTAATATTGAACAGAGTTCTGGATTCACTAAACAGCTCTTAGTAATATAACATTTTTGTAGTATCTCCTTAGAATTTCATAAACAGTTAAAAAGTGTATGAAAAAAAATAGTTGAATATTTATTGCCAGCAACAAATATTTAGTGAAGTCAGAATTGTAGTCAAGATTTGAGAAGAAATATTTAGAAACAGGACATTTTGTTCATTTAAAGGATTTGCAAGGAATATGTTATGCTGTGAAACAGAAGGAAAAAAACTATAAACATACAATATGGCCAGACAAAACTAGACAATGATTTATCTTGGCTTAATATCTTATAAATGTTTAGACTGTGCAATCATGTGTTGTTTCTCTATATAAACCTTATTGCTTATGTTCCCCTTTAATAATTTCTATATTCCAACATTCTTTAGCTACTAAAGAATCATTTTATTTAGGTATAAATATCAGTTTTTTAATATTTGTGAGATGGATATACCTTTATTATTCTTGCAGCAACAGTAAAGGACCAAACCAGAAAATACTATCACGATCACTCCCACAACACCAAACAGAGACATAAGATTTAACGAATTAAAAGGTAATTGTGTAACATTTTTGGTTTGTAGTCTTTCATTATCTGGAAAGTAAAAGATGAACAACATAATTAGTATATAGTAAGTAGCCTTGATTTATGAGATAAAATTAAAAGCAGATATTTACCTCTACAGAGTTGTTTTATATATTCTGTCTTCCTTCCAGCTGACAGTGTTGCTATGGTTACAGATGATGGATTCCTCACTGCAGTTCAGGATGAGAGTGTGATGTGATGTCACTTCCTGTGGAGAGCATCTGCCATATTTAAAAATGGATCTGAGTGTGAGGTCATGACCTCTACATGTAAAATTTAAAATAACACAGGGATCACTGGACCAGATTGAGTTTACAGTCAGAACAGGAGCTTCCACAGCGTCTGAAACACACATTTACTCCAAGATCAGAATCACACTCACAATTTAACAGCCCATTGATTAAAAAAAAAGTTTAATTAATTCATGCCGTATAATACAAATCTAAAGACAACATAAAGAATAAACACGACCCAACAATATTTCTTTAACCACATTTATCTGTATTCTTTATTTAAAACGTCTTTTTTTAAAATCAATAAAGTAAAAAAAAAAGTGCCACAAGCTTAAATGTGCACACTATATAAAAGTGAGAAATTAAACATAAATGACTCTTATGAATTGTCTTTTATGCAGGAACACAATGAATTAAGACTCACCTATAACAGATACTCTGTATGCAATATCTTTGTTCAATAATCCACTTGTTCTTGCTGTATAGAGTCCAGTGTCTGTCTTCTGCATGTTCTTCAGTGTGAGAGAGAAGGTTTCATCATTGAAATCCACTCTGTCCTTGTAGGAAGAGTGAAGTCTTACTTCTTTAGTTGCACTTATATATCTAACTATACTCTCTGATTTATCATTTGTCCAGGATAAAAGATCAAACTCTGGTAGTTCTTGTGTCTGTATATCCAGTTGAACAGAATCTCCCGTCTTCACAAACACAGAGATCTCAGCACTGGACCCTGAGGAGAGAGAAACACACTGTTTTGTTAAGCATCTCACGCTCTGTGTTCAAGAGTTGATCAAAACTACTGTTTCCATTCTGGAGTTGCAGTCTTGCAGATATTTTAGTCCTTACATTATGCATCGCTCTCAGTGCAATGTTAAATTACAGGTTAGATGTGTTTGATGAACATTGAAAACACACAAATATCAAAACAAACTATGAGCGAGTCGTGACGACAGTGAAGGACAGGGCTGGACTTTACGTTGTGTTTCTGTTTTATTGTGTGACAGCAGTCGTCCGTGAGGGGCCGCTGCCTTTACTCTCGTTTTGTGTTTGTTGATTTTATTATTAAGAGTCTTTGATCGTTCGCCAATTTCCGCCTCCTTCTTCCCACAACAACGAACTGTGTTACAACATGCTTCAAGAAATATAACCAAAATATCTTACAATATCAATAAATCAATAAATACAAATCTGATGTCTGTTTTTTAATCCCTAATGTAGCCTAATGGAAATTATTCTTTATCACTCTAGTGTTAGTAATGTTAGAGACGAGTCACTCTAGTTCTCTAGTGCTTTAGTTTCTCATCAGGAGCAGATCCTGTTCATGAGAAGCAGAACTATAGCAGACTGAACATGATGCTTTACACAAGCCACATTATAGATAAAACACTTAAAAACAAGTCATTTCAGTTAGTTATACACATGCAATAATAGAGTGTATTACCTGTGTTGCAGATGAGGAGAAGAATGAAGGATGTAAGCAGATGATCTACTGCCATTGTAACAAACATCAAGATGGCTGAAGTTGTATTTAAAACAGGAAGTTGAATATGTTGAAATGACACTCATGTAGCCTCATTATAACTCTCTCACCACAAACAGCTCAGCATTCGATGAAAAACAACAGTCAGATGAATTTTCCATCGAGTCTAGAAAACAGACTAGATATGGACATATAGACATATACAAGCATGATGTGAATAGCATTGGTTATACTACTACTACATGAGCAATCACTGTTAATGCACACCTTACATTAACATTAAGAGGTAATGTTACATTACATCAACACTCCCAGTGTGTGTGCTCTAACTTGGATGGGTTACATGCAGAGGACAAATTTATGGATTACCACCTTCTCATAGTAGATGCGATATTTCCAAGTATGCTTGTCACTGTACTATCCCAGCTAGCACAAATATGTTCTAAGAATGCTTTGCTAACATTCCCATTAAGTTATGAAAACACTATTTTTTAATGTTCTCTGAACGTTAAAAATGTCCAGTTTTTCAAATGTTTAAAAAGAGTTTTTTCTTGGTTATGTGAATGTTAAGGGAACATTCAATTTTATTTTTTTGCAAACATTATGGGAATGTTAGTTTTGCATGTTCTCAGAACATTCTGAAAGAAGTAGCATTTAAAAATCATTTAAAAATACGAACCTCCAACTAAAATAATTCAGAAAAAGCTATAGAGCTAGATAGTGTTTTTGTGCTAACGTTTTGAGAAAATTATTAAAGACCAGATAACTCTCAAGCAAACAGTTATTAATATTAGGCTACTAGAAGAGTGTTTGTTCATAATTTTTATGTCCTCATAATATTTCTCTCTCTCTTTGTCATAATTCCTACAAATAATAATCACATGTTCAGTTTCACTCTGTCCACACCATTCACACAACCTTGGATGTTTAGATATTAGATGAAGCGTTTTATTTAGACCATATGCTCTAATCTTAATCTTGAGATTCTACTACTTATACCTCTCCCAACTTTTCCTTGTATTGAAAATAATTTTAATTATTTAAATAATTAAATAATTTAAATGTCCCTTTTATTTCATTACTCCAATCTGTTTTAATAGCAATTTTTTTATCTCTGTCATATGGAATTTCAATTTCTGCCATTTCTTCTGCCGCTGCTTCTTTTTCACTGTTAGCTGGGATCTAGACTGTACTACAAGACTAGACAGACATAAGAAACAGCATCACATCCAGATGAATTAATATATGGAAGGAAATACACTCTTACCAAACTAATTTTAAAATCTGACCCTGTGAAGCAAGACTAGAATTAAAGCATTCGAATTAGATTATTATTTATTAAAAGTTATAATTTTCTGAAATCAAACACTAATATACAGGACAACCATAATCATTTAAGTGAAAACCATAGAAAACACTTTTAAAGGTAAATTACGTTTAGCGGTTTTTCGTTCTTTGTGATATTTTAGTGTTGTGTTTGTCAAGTTATAGTGTAGTGTAGTACCGTGTGGCATTTAAATTAATAATGTATTCATTTAAATGAATAGTGTATTTTACATTTTTTAACGAAAGTTCAAATTAAAATGACGAAGAAACAGCGAGCCGTCAACATTCCAACTCAAACAGGACCTCAGATGAGAAGCTCTATATATCGCCTGCTTGAAATTGTACGAATAACGTTATTTGTATAAAGCTTGAACAATAATAAACATGCATATTTTCCAATATATTTATATAAATAATATTTATTATTTCATCTGAACGATTATCACATCGTATATATAAGTATTACCAACATTATCTATCTAACAGTAACGTTACCTATTTACGCGACGCGGCGCGGTCAGGACCTGAAAACATGGGATCGAAGAAGCATCGTAGGAGCCGATCGCGGTCTTGCTCTCAGGAAAAATCCCGCAGACATGTCCGTTCGCCAGAGGACAGACAAAGTCGGAACCGCTCTCCTGTGAAGGGTTCTCGCAGACGAGGGCGATCTGAAAGCGGCGGCTCCAGGAGCAGCGGAGGTTCCGCAGGCCCGAGCCGACACAGAGGCAGAGAGTCCGGCCACTCCAGCGACTCTGACCGCGATCATAGAGACAGAAGAGCTCGATCACACGGAAGATCAAAAGACAGAGACAGGTACTTAAAAACATAGACACAAATAATCAAACTATTCTGTAGGAATTTCAGTTTGTCTGTTAGGAGGGGTGTAAAAAAAACAGTGTAAAAAGTTTAAGTGATATCAAACAGTATAGTAACGTACTATAACGAGTGGAAAGACGTAATAATGTAACGTAATAGGCAAGCCAATGCGAGTTTAGCACGTTTCATTCACCGTGGTAATTCAAATGCTTTTAAAAGGAAAAAGTAATAATACAAAGGTTACTAAAAAAATACAATAGCTATAAAGAAATAAGTTGAAGAAAATAATAAATTAGTTAAAATTGTAGGGATATGAGGGATAATAGAAACTGAATATTTTTCAAATAATATTTTAGGCGTTTATAATACTATTTTTTAACAGTGTAAATGTAGTTTTGATACAATAAACCAGGTATAAGCCTTTTAAATTTCAAGTCGGCATGCAACAGAAGTTGTAATATACTTTTCTTTTTCATTGTGATGTATATCTGAGTGAAATGGCTTATTGAACAAGAAAAAATGTAGGGCGGAACTTGATTTAGTCTATCGGTTGATTTGATGGTTGTGGTTTGCTATTGGTGGATAATTGGATTTCATGTGAGTGACAGGTTGCCCCGCCCTCGCGCCAATAAACATCATCAGAGAAGAGATGCCGACGCAAGAGAGAGGGGACGTTACTTTGATTAAAGATTATGAGCCCACATGAATTATAAAACAAATAATGATGTGTACTGAGAAATTATTTATAATAAATAGTGAATTATGATTTCATGGCGACTTTATAATATCATATCCAAAAAACTGAAAACTCCTGATTGTGATTGCAAGTGTTCTAACTGTTTTTTTTATTTTTTATTATTATTTATTGTTTTAGCTCTTCAGGTGATAATCACAATGACCATAAGAAACATAAGATGAAGATGAAACACAAGGATGAAAAGGGCAGCAGGAGGAGGAGAAGCTCGTCGCGCTCCAGCACAGACTCCAGCGTGGAGCGCGAGCGAGAGAGGAGGAGACGACAGAGCAGGAGTCCCAGCCGGGAGAGAGGGAGGAGAAAGAGTAAAGAGAGGGAACGAGACAGACGTAGACGCTCGGAATCCAGATCCTCGAGTTCCTCTTGCTCCTCCGTCGACTCCGATCAGGGGGGAAAGACGGCACAGGGTCCATCCAATGCCAAAGAAGAGACCAAGAAGAAGAAGGAGATGATGAAAGCGCTGGAGACCCCAGAGGAGAAGAGAGCCAGGCGTCTGGCCAAGAAAGAGGCCAAAGAGAGGAAGAAGAGAGAGAAGATGGGCTGGAGTGAAGAGTACATGGGCTACACCAACGCCGACAATCCGTTTGGAGACAACAACCTGCTCGGCACATTCAAGTGGCAGAAGGTGAGACAGCAGAGGTCAAATGCTGAGGGTGGAAATGTGACCTTTCGATCACGTTACGGCGAAACAAAACAATATTTACCTCAAAACATGCCATGATACGATTCAGGGGCCTGTGATAGATATATCAGTTATGATATTATGTGCTAGGACTGGTTATTGACAGAAATTTCACAATTTGATTCGATACCAATTATTTTGGATAGATCAGGTACATAGCAAATTTTCTTAAAAGAAAAAAAACTGCTGTGAACTAGTTGGTGCTACATTAATATAATAATGAAGGTTAAAATTGACTGATTTGTGTACAAACACTTAAAAGAAGGACATTTTTAGTATAACAAATTATAATACTAACTTTATAATTACACAATTACGTTTTGACTCCAGTTCGTTTTTTTAAATATAAACTTTTAAGTGATTGTCATAAAAACTCTTTGCTTGATCTGAGGAGGCAACAGCGATCTGTTACGCCACATTTTTACATAAAATTGACAGAATTTGAAATCTGAGACTTCGTTTCATATCAAATTAAAAAAGCTTATTGCGAGTTATTGGATGGGAGGCGAGCTACAATGTTCTGTTCATTCATCAACTAAAAACAGGATCGACTAAAAGATCGATTCTTGGGATTTAAGAATTAAAACCAGTTCATAAAAATGAGAATCAATATTTTTTTTTACCCAGCCATATTATGTGCCTATTTTACACAGCCAGCATTTTTTACTCACAAATGCAACCAAAATGTAACATTAAACATTTAATTGAACTCCTCTCTGAAAAACCTGCAAATCCCAATTGGGACATCTACAACAAAAAATACACTTTTAAAAAAAAAATATGTAGAAAAAATCTAATTACTAATGAGTTTATCAGTCATCTGTTGATGACAGCTCATCATTGACTTGTGTAAGGAAAACAATTAAGACTCAAATGTATATTGATTGATACATAATATTGTTAGTCATTTGATTGGTGCACATATTTATATCGATGTACCGTTACACCCCTAAATGCATCTTGATATTGCAGTGATGTTGCTTGAGAAAGTCTGGTTAGGACTAAAGAAATTAAGTTCATTTTTCTGCTGTGTGTGTGTGTGTGTGTGTGTGTGTGTTTTCAGGCTCTGGAGAAGAAAGGCATCGGGCACTTGTCAGAAAAAAATCTGAAGGAGAGAAATAAACACATCCAGGAGGAAAACCGCAGGGAACTACAGAAGGTGCCAAACGCTTCTGAACACTGACATGCTGTAGAATTGTGAATTTTATAGGAGATTTTGATTTCTAAATTGAATTAAGAAAAACTACAGAATTTAGAAAAATGTATATACACTTGAAAAAGTATTTTTAGTTAACATGACTGGAGGCACCACCATAAACAAATATGTGATCATATTTTAAAATAGTTTAATTAGTCAAAATCAAATATAAAATAATGTTCAAAAGGTCAGTAGTTCATTAATTTTCATATATAATGTGACAACATATCAGTGTTATTTTTTTTATTAATATTTTTGAATTAGTTTTTATTTTTATATCTTCTTAAAGTATTTTAGTAATTTGTTGTGTGTTTTAGTTTGTCATTTTTATTAGTTTTATATATTTTTTAAAATGTCTAAATAGTTTTGTATTTTTTTTTTTTCAGTTTTAGTTATTTTAAGTTAAACTGAATGGAAATTAGAAATGTTGTTTTGGCAACTAGCTAAAATAAAATAAGTTTAATTTTTACAAATATTTATTTAATTTTAGTTAGTTTATTTTAGTAAGTTTTTTTATTTTACTGTTTTAGTCAACTATAATAACCCTGCAACATTTGAATCAAACTTTCATGACATTCATAACTTTTGATTCATTTCCCTAATTAAATGTTCTCATAATAAATTGTACTGTATTTTTTACTACTTTTTTGTTAAATGTGCATCCAGATTGCTAAAATGAAATAAAAAGTGAAGTAAATGTTTGAGACTTGTGTGTTCAGGTGAAGCAGCTGCGTCTGGAGCGAGAGCGGGAGAAGTCCATGCGGGAGCAGGAGCTGGAGATGCTGCAGAGGGAGAAAGAGGCGGAACATTTCAAAACATGGGCGGAACAGGAGGACAACTTTCATCTGCACCAGGCCAAACTGAGGTCACGCTCTTCAGATGGCTGATCTTCTGATACATGTGATTGGATCATTTGTGACGTGTTTCTGTGATGTGATGCAGGTCTAAGATTCGCATCCGTGACGGCCGAGCGAAACCCATCGACCTGTTGGCCAAATACATCAGCGCTGAAGATGATGATCTGTCGGTGGAGATGCATGAGCCGTACACCTTCCTCAACGGACTCACCGCCACAGACATGGAGGACCTGCTGGAGGACATCAAGGTGTGTGTGTGTGTGAGAGAGAAACAATCATTTAACACTTGATTGGTTCAGACATGACATTAAAATGTAAAATAACCGTACTTCTTACATCACTTCATGGTGATTTTGGTCATGGTCGTGGCTTTAACCGCTGTGTTACTGGATGCAGGTGTACATGGAGCTGGAACAGGGCAAGAACGTGGATTTCTGGAGGGACATGACCACCATTACTGAGGATGAAATCAGCAAACTGCGCAAAATGGAGACGTCAGGGAAAGGGCCAGGTGATGTGATGACCTTCGCTATCATATTTACATTCTGTTTACTTTACAGTTGATTCATTTCAGAGTAAATAAGTGACCCTGGATCACAAAACCAGTCACACAGGTCGCACAGGTATATTTGTGGCAATAGCCAACAATACATTGTATGGGTCAAAATTATAGCTTTTTCTTTTATGCCAAAAATCATTAGGATATTAAGTAAAGATCATGCTCCATGAAGATATTTTGTAAATTTCCTACTGTAAATATATAAAACATTTATTTTTGTGAGTGAATGCTGCACAATCGCGAACTTCAAAGGCGATTTTCTCAATGTTTCGATTTTTTTGCATCCTCAGATTCCAGATTTTCAAATAGTTGTATCTCGACCAAATATTGTCCGAATAAATGTTCACTAAATATTAGTAACTTTAATTTATGCTATCAATAAATTTGTAGATTTTTCAAGATTGTATTTACACTATTATTCAAAAGTTTAAATTAAATTGATCAATAGCAATAAAGCAATAAATAAAACATTTATAATGTTACAAAAGATTTCTATTTCACATAATGCTGTTCTTTTGACCTTTCTATTCATCAAAGAATGCTGTAAGAAAAAAGTATCAAGGTTAACTTTCCACAAAAATATTAAGCAGCACAACTGTTTTAAACATTAATAATAATCAGAAATGTTTCTTGAGCATCAAATCAGCATATTAGAATGATTTCTGAAGGATCATGTGACACTGAAGACGTGAGTAACGATGCTGAAAATTCAGCTTTGATCACAGGAATAAATTACATTTTCTATTCAAATAGAAAAGGTATTTTAAATTATAATAATATTTAACAACATTACAGTATTTTTGATCAAATAAATGCAGCCTTGGAGAGCAAAAGAGACTTATTAAAAAAAAAACATACAAATCCCAAACTTTTGAATTGTAGTGTATATATATTTTTTATTGTATTATAGTTTATTCATTATTTATTTGTCATTAGTTTTTCATACGGTAGTGGACAGATATTTTTAATGACCCTGCAAGTTCGATTAAACCATCAAAATACATGGAAAATATTTTTTTATTATTTTATTATTTAAATAACACTAAACTGACAAAATTATTTGGCAAAAAAGGGGTATACTACAACTACAGGTTTTATTTTACTATGCAAAAACAAAAAGCTCACTGGAAAAAGCATATGTTGACTACAACAATCAGTTATTAATATAATATCATTAATATCATTGGTTCTCGCTTGGTTTTGCATGTGTTCATAATTTCTTTTTATGTCAGCCTGGCCAAGAATCATCACGTTTCATATCAAATAAAATGATTGACTCCAAGCACATCTAAGCAATATGCTTACAAAATCTTGAACACTTTTTGAATAATATTTGAATAAAGTGTGAAGATGTCAGTTTTCCTAGTCCAGCCGTCACTTTTGGCCTCTAGCTACAGTTCTCTCTAAATAACTGCAGTGAACTCATTTCATATCTACAAATTGACGTAACAGTGCAAATGAAATATGTTAAATGAAACCTGTGAGGTTATATAGTTTTCTACAACACTTCTCATAATTTAGTACATTCAGTAATGAAAGTCATCCATCTCTGATTTTGGTTTTTGATTCAGGTGACCGGCGTGAGGGCATAAACACATCTGTCAGCACAGATGTGCAGAGCGTGTTTAAAGGGAAGACTTACAGTCAGCTTCAGGCTCTTTATATGAACATCGAGAGTAAGATCCAGGCCGGAGGCTCCAACCTGGACATCGGCTACTGGGAGAGTCTCCTGCAGCAGGTGCGGGTCTACATGGCACGGGCCAGGTGCGTATCCCAGCAGAACTGTCCTGGTGACTTTAGAGGTTTTTAGCATTCAGCAACGTCTTATAATAAGGGCCTGTGTGTGTTTGTGAAGGCTGAGAGAGCGCCATCAGGACGTCCTGCGGCAGAAGCTGTATAAACTCAAGCAGGAACAGGGTGTGGAGAGTGAACCGCTTTTCCCCATCATCAAAGAGGAGCCGGAGAATGAGCGGCCCATGTGAGTGGTTTCATTTCTACCTGAACGTTCAGACTTACAAGTGCTAAGAGACATTTGGGTTGAAAATTCAAACTAGCTATGCTTCCAAGATGGAAAAATTAAATAAACTGGAACCTGCTGAATTAAATATGCAACAGAAAGGCCATGTGACTGTGTAGTACGCTATGTTGTCATTCTGCACACTGTTTCACATATGATTCAAAAAAATAATATGCATTATACAATATATACTAAAGCTGCATGATTAATTGTGAAAAGATCACGATCTCTTATTCCTAAATGACAATGATAAACCTTTGACAAGTACGATCACAGCGAACATTCAGATCTGTGTTCTGATCCAGAGAGAGCAGTTGTCTTGTACGGATATGAAACAGCTTCACAAACAGTCTTTTCAACCACACAGTTTCATTATTTCTGTGTTACAAATATTCATATTATAACAGAAGTGCTGGGATTAAAGTGTATATTTCACATATAAACACTGATGTCTATGATAGTAAATCTAGCAATCAAATAACCGTTATACCAGTAGGTGGCGACAAGTGACTTAAAATAATAATGATAGTTTTAATCTAATCACACCCGACTGGAGTGGAAAATTCAATAAAATTAACTGAATGCTTAGACTTCCGAATCTGAATGTTATTTTTAGACTAATTTGAACTGGAGAAAAATACTATATAACTGTATTTTTTAAGATGGAAATAAACTGGACTCAATCTGCTGAATTAAACACGCAAATTTGTGAGATCACAACTAAGTAGTTTACTTCAATTTTAAATTATTATTGTTGCATTCTGAATACGGTTTCATTTATTATTATTTTTTAAATAGTATGCATTATACATTATGTACTTCTTAATAGCAGTATGCTAATATTCCTGGATTTCCATGATGATAGAAAACCTGGAAATATCAGGGAATTTGTATTATGATGATTAAATTTGGGCCTGTAAATATCATGGATACAATTATCTAGTTACTCAGCTCGAAATAACTGAAAATTCTAGTTCTAAAATAGCTCTAAAATATGCCAACCTGAAATTGTACTATAAAGTGCTTTGAGATCTAATCACAAATAAAAGAAACTATATAAAAAAAGTCAGAAAAATTCAATAAAACGTTTGATTTGTCCATTCTGTTACCCAGTAGCCCCAGAGAGGCGGAGTCTGCAGATGAAGAAGCGGGCAGCTCTCAGCAAGGTGCCAACTTGGAGAAAGAGGAGGGGAGACAGACTAAGAGGAAGGATGGAGAAGAGGGCGAGCGGTCAGGAAGAAGCAGTCCTGAGGAGAAGAAGGGAGATGGAGAGGAGGGAGAGAAAGATGAAGCAGCGGAGTCTGTGTTAACAGAGGAGGATCTGATCCAGCAGAGTCAGGCTGAGTACGACTCCGGCCGCTACAGTCCCACGCTCCTTCAGCCCTCCGAGTTACCGCTGGACACACACATCATGAAGGTGGAGGAGGACCTGCAGAGACTCCTGCTGGCCCGGAGACAGCTGCAGGTGACAGGTGTGTATCGCATCATGGGCCGTACTGACATTACACACACCACATGCTTTAACGGTTCACTGCCAGAATTATATCAGGAAAAAAAAGTCAAATGTGAACGTTTAAAGTTGAAAATAGGCATGCACTTACATTGTTTGAAAGAATTTATGGGCAGTGTACAGAACATTATTTCTTTTCTTTAATTGGCTTCCTTTTCTTTCTCCCCACTGTTTTTTTTTTTTGTTGCTTTTTCCAACAAAAAATGTTTTTATTTTTTTTGGTTTCCTGCACGTAATTTCAACTTCTGCCACTGGGAGGCGCATTATGTCCCACCCCACCCCCGCCTCTGTACAGGCCACTTTGAATTTGTGAGGGTGGAAAAAATATGTATAAAGATTTTTTTAAAAAATTGTTTACATTTTATTTGGGTGTTACAAACCGCAGAAAAGCAGGAAATAGACTCAGGGAGGCACTTAATGAGCTTCATTAATGAGCTGAACAGAACATGTTTTACTTGATATCTTCAGGTTGTCATCCTGAAGTATCATGCATGGCTCTCACTCGTCAAGCAGGTTCGGTTGAGCTTCTGTTTAATGCTCGCTGATCAGTGTTTAAATGTGAACAAAAGCGTAAATTCAATCTGAAAAATGAACCCTTGAGTTATTTTGTAGACCTGTAATTACAGAAAATGAATCACCATGTGTCAGCCAATTGAAATTAAGAATTTAACAGTCTTGTAGTATAAGGGACCATAATTAAGAGTTCACATTTCCCTTCTGTTAAGATTTACTCATGCTAAAACGTTTGTCTTTTTCTTGAACAGGTGATGCAAATGAAAGTGCGGAGGATGCATTTGTGCGTCGCGCTAAAGAGGGAATGAGCGGCGACGAGGCCCAGTTCAGTGTGGAAATGCCTTTGACTGGAAAAATGTACCTGTGGGCCGACAAATACCGCCCGCGCAAGCCCCGCTTCTTCAACCGCGTTCACACCGGCTTCGAGTGGAACAAATACAACCAGACGCATTACGACTTCGACAACCCGCCGCCCAAGATCGTCCAGGGCTACAAGTTCAACATCTTCTACCCCGATCTCATCGACAAACGCTCAACTCCACAGTACTTCCTGGAGCCCTCAAGCGACAACAAAGACTTTGGAATTCTGCGCTTCCACGCCGGACCGCCGTACGAGGACATCGCCTTCAAGATCGTGAACCGTGAATGGGAGTATTCCCATCGGCATGGCTTCCGCTGCCAGTTCGCCAATGGGATCTTTCAGCTGTGGTTCCACTTTAAGCGGTACCGCTACAGACGGTGAAGAGGAGGATCTGCTAGCGTTTGATTTATATAAGCCAAGTGTTGATTATAGAGAACACTGAACGTTTATTTTCAAATGCTGTAAAATTGGTGTAAATCTAAAAATACAAGTACAAACTCTGTTTATTGATGCCACATACATCCCCCGTTAGTGGAAAAACTGGTTTTCAATGGGATAGGACCTAAATACGTGTACCTGACCTTGACATTTTCTGTTTTGCAGGCACTTTGCTTGAATTTGATTCCTTTTTAAAACATGTTAATTGTTTGTACTTTAAAATTGTTATTCTTTTTCTATTTGTCTTTGAGATGATACATTAAAGGTTGTATGCTAAAAAATGTTGTGCTCATTTTTTATTCGTTTTTCATTGACAAAAGGCTTACAGCATTTAAGGTACAAAAATTGTATTAAAGTTAAAAATATTGTTAGCATCTAAAACAAGTTTCTGCTGTACATTCATTATTTATATATATATATATATATATATATATAAATGAATGTACAGCAGAAACTCATATTAATATTTTTTTATAATATATAAATTAATTTTATTTATCATATATAAAAACAAGTTTCTGCTGTACATTCATTATACATTCATTAAAAACATGTAACATGAGCTACATGAAACTTTGACTAAGATGCAGTCATTTGACACTTGTCTTGGCATCCTGAAGATACAGGAAGTTCATTCTTGTCCATGTGGAATTTCCTTTAAAGGCAACATACATGGGTTTGTTGCAACACCCACCGCAGGTTTTAACAAGACATCATTAATTTTACCCCTGAAGGGTTCCCCTAAAACAGGAAAACGACCCATACAATTGTCCTGAAATAGAATCAAAATAGTCTCTTGCCTCAGACTGCAGGGCTCATGTTTTTTATCAGCCGACCTGGGGAAAAAAATCATGTTTACAAGATTCTGAGTTAATAAATGATCACTTCTGAGGGAGAACTAATCACTGGATTTGATTCAGTTTGTTTGCGGCACTTACTAGCAAGTAAAGCACATATTTATGAGCAGAACAGTATTTTTGGCCTTGTTAGGGGCCGTTAACACAAAATACTTTTTATTCCACTGCACTCCTTTTCTATTGTTTTTCTATTTAAACTTATGCTAGACTGACTTGTTTGACCATTGTGCTTACTTTTTTTTTTATTCCATGCACTGCCCTTGCAAAAATGCGTTCTGTGTGAATGGCCCTTTAGGCCAGTGAAATAATCAGTATTTATTCATTTTGGACAGGATGCAATTCTTATCACTGAGAGGCCATTCACACACAATGTTTTCTTTTATCTCGAGTACTGCATTTGTCATGCGCAAGACGCAGCAAAAGACGTTAGTGCTACGTTCAAAGACATCTTTCTAGTGCATGTTGACAAAAAAAAAAAAAGTGCAGTGTAATGCATAACGCGTTCTGTGTGAACGACCCCTAACTCTTTACATGGCTTTACTGATTTCTGAGAATCAGTTTGTGGATACTCCTTCTGCGTTATTTCTCATATTGTGGTATAATCTATTTTATAAAACACATGTGGTAGGGTCGCTTGATAAGATGATCATTTCCTGTCTAAGTGAGTGGTTCCAAAAGTATTATAATGGGCCTGTCCAAATACCCACACTTGTGGTCTTTGCACCTGATAACTACGATGACATATTTCCTGTAAGTGTTCAAGCGACATGAAGACTGCAAGAATGAAATGTTGTATCTAATTCATTTAACTTGCACTGGATAGTTTTCCTCACAATCTTTAGGGCACACAAGTTCTTGAAAATGATGGGATACACAGCTTTAAATACCGTTCTGAAGCAGTATTAGAGATGGATTTAGTGTGCTTTGAGGTCAGTCTTGCACACTTATTTCCCATCACGTATGTGCGCTCTCAAGTGATTACGATCACAAGTGTGGGTACAGGGTATTTACTGCTATAGTTTCAGATAAAAAAAAGTCGGCTGTGCAAATAATTTGGTGTATAGTGAGGAAACAGCAGGGCCATTTGGTTCAACAAAAACCACTAGAGTGTATTTGTGTGTGTGAGTATACGTGCATGCTGTATGGCTGCTAGTAGCCTATGTGATGTAGTTGTGTATGATTTGGGAATAGGGGAGAGCCTATAAACCGACTCCACAAATGTTTTTGATGTGTTCTGGAGCTCGGGAGATGCTTGTAAGATACTTGGCTCAGCTTGTAATTCCTCTTACATGATGCAAGCCATAACCATGTAAGCATCAATGATTGGCGCGATTTCTCTTGACGAATACTTTTAAGCTATTAAACCAAAAACAGTTAGCTTTTTAAATGCTATTTTAAACGCAAGCAACAACATTCATGAGGCAGCTTGAAAAATATAATTTGAAATATTGCCAAGCAGTTTGACAGACACTAAAGCTGGTTTTGCATGACTGAAATAGCTGCCTAGTGGCGTTACAAATATGGCCACCGAGTGATTTGACTTTGAAGGGACTTTAGCAGTTCTTTGCCAGTATAAGCTGCAATGTGGACAGGCTTTATGCTTAAAAAGTCTGGTTCAGTGTCTTTTTTGTCCATTGGACATTTGGCATTTAGAATGAAAGGCAATTCATCAAGGACACAAAGTGGGTCAAAACAGCAGTTTAGTCAAGAGTTAGCAGGTGCAAAAGAGGAACCAGCACCTGTGGGCTTGTTCTGCATTTAAATGATGAAGCGTCACATTAGCCGCATTAGCAAGTCCGTGCATAAAAACAATCTCAGATCTCTGATTCATCATCTATATATCTCAATGAGATCTGAGTCTGACCTGAGGAACCAACCGTGGTTGAGAGTCTGTCTGTTTCTGTGGAACACCTCTGGATGTTTGCATAGTTGTTGTTGCTGTTCATGTTCACTGTTGATGATGCTACTTTATTTTGTTGAGCCTGGTTTGCAGAGAACCTCTCGTCACCGCACCTGTTCGTCGTGTCCTTTACCCTACTGTTGCAACACGGCAAAGGTAAATGCCCTTTCCAGAAGTTCCAGATTACTAGCATAGCTAGGATTAAAGACAGTATCACCACTATAGCCACTAGGGTGTTCTCTTTTCCCTTAACGTCACTGAGGGATGCTGTAGTCCCGGGTCCTGACCACATTTTTAGATCATATGCTTCGTGCTGGACCTTGTGTTTCCCCTCGACAGAACTGCAGGTGTAGTGGCCGCTGGCTTCTGCAGAGGCGTTGATGATCATTAGGCTGTCCGAGAGGATCTGGAAGGTGTCTGACGGTCTGATCGGTCGTCCGTTCAGCTGCCAGTGAACCTTTGCCAGGTTGGAATAAGGTTGGCACAGCAGCTTCACGGTATTGCCGTGGAAAAACGAGATGTTGACTAGCTTACTGCCACCTGTAATACAAGGTCTAGATGTAGATTCTACCAAAACAAACAGAATAAAGATTTTGGGATATACTGTATTACAATTACCTATTGGTGGACATTGACTGGCGTCACCGTCACTCAAACTCTGAATAATGGTGCTGTGGATGAAAAAATATTACAGCAATCAGTAATATTCCAATATCAATATTTGTAATGGTGTAGTAGACAATGGTGTGCGAAAATATCACTTAAAAATATATGCATAAAGAACTATATGCATAAAGAATTTGTACATAAATTTTTCTGACATTTAAACATTTTCCTGTGAAATTTCCATCACCATATTGCATATATTATATTTATTATATTTGTCTTTTGACCTGGTTCTGTGGGTGCTGTCTATGGTAGAGCAGCGGTCGGTGTTGAGGTCCCAGCCACAGTACGGATCCCTGGCCAGAACACAGTCCAGACACGCGTGGTACCGCCCACATTCACTAATGGACAGCTGCGCCACGCCCACCTCCGAACCCACGTACAGCTGTTGTTAGGATAACATCACACATAACTTAACATCTCTATAGACAATAATAGAGATTACAATTATTTAGATTTGTCCCAGATGAACATACATAACCCAAAATAATCCTTTAGTTTAGAACAACACATGGCCGACACAGCACCAGTTTAAGGTCAGTAATATATATATATTTTAAAGAAATTAACTTTTATTCAACAAGGATGCATTAAATTGATATTGTTATTTTGTTTTATTTTGTTAATTGTTGTTTTGAATGTTCTGTTCATCAAATAATGCATCACAGTTTTCACAAAAAATATGAAGCACCACTGTTTTCAACATTGATAATAATAATAAATGTCATTTGAGCAGCAAATCAGCATATTAGAATGATTTCCCGAAGGATCATGTGACAGAAAATACAGAAAATAATTGTTAACTGGTATTTAAGATTTGACTTAGAATGCCATTCAACCCATGACTTTGGCATTGCTGTTTTACCAAATGAGTTACAGGATTAAAATGAGCTTTGCTGACAGAAACAGACACAGCTCATGACGTTGCTAAGTGAGAAATAAACACATCGATCTGCTTTTTACCGTGGTGTTGGAAAGTCGCAGTATCTTGATGGGCTCTGAGGGCTCAAAGACCTGAATCTCTTCCATAATAACCATCTCTCCCTCATAATTCACAGCTTTCAGCACTGAACCGCTCTCTGATACATAACAAGACAAGAAAACAATCTCAGTTAAACACACTTACACAGCTGAAGATGCCTTTAAATGGCTTGAATATTAATCATATCATATTAATTATATTCTGTATTAGAATATAAATATATATCTGTATTAGTAATAATGTACATAGAAAGATCATTGGGTGAACATCACAAAAAAAATATGTTAATTAATAATAATTTTGCATAAAGAAAACATTTCTGACAATTAAACACATTTTGTATAACATATTTAAATTTATTTTGAGGGTTTACTAATTAAAAAACCAACAACTATAGATTAACACAAGGGCATCTTTACTTGTGCCAATGAGCATGACGTGATGGCTGCTCCCGTTCAAGGCAGTCGCTGTGGCCACCACAATTCGAGTGAAAGCAATGCCGCTCTTCACCAGCAGGGCTTTCTTTCCAATGGGCGAGACGGCCTGGTCCAGCAGAGGTTTTTCTTTAATGAATTGCAGCGTTTTGTCCGGCAGATCCAGGGTTTTGGTGAAGCCCTTTTCTCTGGCATGATTATCAATGCACTTTAGTGAGAAGCAAAGAGAACGTTAATGAACTTTGGCATCCAGTATTACTGAACGAGTGCCAAACACAATTATTGAACTAGAAGACTCACTGCTCCAGGTCGAGGGTCAGGTAGTTCGGTCGAATACATCGCCCACTTCACAAACGACGTCTCGACGGTAAAAGGAGCCTTAAACTTGCTCTCTGAGAACACCCTCTTGATGTCTTCAATTGTGTATGCACATACTGCAGAGTATTGAGAGGAGTCTCTGTCGAACATCAGTTTCAATGGTTTGTAGCATCAAATCTTTAAAAGTTTGGTTTGAGAGTGCAAGTAATTGAGATATGCTTTAAACAAAATCAAAGAGCTCAAACTTACAATTGTAGAGTAAAAACACCATAAAAGATGCAGGTGGTCCAGTCACCTTGGCACAAGTGGAACATGTCCTGGACCAGAAGAGGCAGGTTAATGTTTGGAACGGGACAGTCAAGCCTCGCTTTTAGAAATGATGTCCATTTCTTTTGCAACGTCCTCTGCCCACCCAAGTCTCCCTGCATAGAAAAATTATATCACTTTGAGTAGCTGTCATATGTGGTATTGACAGGAAATGCTGTAATGTTCCTTGACATCGGTTAAGCATATAGAAATGACTCCAAGGGAGTTTACCTTGCAGACGCGAGCCACCCGAGAGACGTCCACCTTGCTGTATGAATCATATTCCACTGCGGTCTCACTGAAGAACAGATAGATCTTGTCGTCATCCCCCGCTAGGTTCGATTCTCCCTCCGGGATGTGGGCCATGTAGACAAAATTTGGTTCTTAAATGACAAATTAATTACATATTTCAGTCACAATGAACTTCCAGTCACCTTTAATGTGTTTTTACCCGCATAACTGCAGTTTTTTGTGCTTTCAAATCATTCTCTGGAAATGACTGCGATCAGCACACTCCTCTCTACCTCTATGACTACATCTCTGGCACCAACAATTACAACAATCATGGTGAAAGGCACTTTATGCTTATTTTTAATGACAACTGAACCACTAACCATGTCTGCATACTTTTATACATTGGGTTTCTGTTCAGTACACCTTATTAATAAAACATACTATTCACAAGCAGCTAAACCCAGAATTTGAACGCAATGCATAAAGTTTCATGTCAAGCATTTACACTGCACTCATATACTCGGCTTATGTACTTGCTTGCTTTTATATAGTATGCATAATCAATAAGGTGTATAGTTCATTTGATTCATTAATATCACAGCCACTTTAAGGCCTGGTTTCACAGACAGGGTTTAGATTAAGCCAAGATTAGGCTTTAGTTCAATTAGGACATTTAAGTAGCTTTTATAAGCATGCCTTAGAGTTAAGTGCCTTAGGGCTAAGTGTTTTTCATTTTCACATGAAGTGTTACTGAAGGTTCCACTGAAATACTGCAACAGGTTCTGTAAATTGATTGCAAGTTCCCGAAACTTGCAGTTTGTTCACATATCTTTGTTTTTCTTCTCTTAAGAGGTGATCTGAATATTAATGGCTTGAAACAGACGGAAAAACTGACAGGCCTATGCTGCAGTTCTATGGATGTTTTGCACTCCAGTTCTTCGTGATTGAAAACTATGAATTGGCACCAAAATATTTCAGGGAATGAATGCCCATGAAGCAAAGATTTTAGCATTCAGGATGTGTACTTTCTTTAATTGAAATGAATGGGCATGCTAACAAATAACTATATCCAAGCTTATTAAGACTCTTTGGCTAATAAAAATAGCAAAAAAAATATGAATGCGAGTGGTGTTTGCCAGGGTGTTGCAAGGTATTGCAACGAGACTCCTAATGTGTTCTAACTGTCATTAGCACACTGTGGTTGAAGGTTTGTTTAGACATCCCCATTATCTCACCATTAAGCCAGGCGCTTGTAGACTCAGTCCGTATGTTTTCATCTGTGCTGCGCATCATAACTGGCTCTAAGCCCCGGAAGTTTGTTGCAGTGGCGGTGTATAACGCTCCATCTGCAAGAGAAAAAGATGATGTGGAAACTATTGGCACTAAATTAACTCTTGTTGATAGTTGCATATGAGTCCATATGATCTTGTCAGTAGAACTGTCAATTGTGCCTAATCTGTTTTTAACTGGCAAAATTATGGTAAACAGAGTCAATACGTACCAACCATCTCAGACGTGTATCGTTGAAAAGGATCAAACGGACATTTCCCCTTCCCTTCTTCTGACTTGTTCTGTAAATTCAGCTGACCATTTGCATAGAACTAAGAATAACATGCAAAAAAAAAAAAAAAAAAAAAATTAAACACTGTATACTGCACATTCTATGTTTGTAGTCTATCTCTAACACTGATTACAACAGATGAGACTCACCAAATTGCCACAGGATGGGTTGAATGCTTTGGTTCCACAAACATACATACTGCCATCTTTATTTTTATGAAGAATTCTGATATAGTTTTTGCACTCATTCTAAAGAAAAAAACAACAAAGTGGTCATGGGAAACAAATAAATGATGTGATCTTTGTGTAAAAAAATACCTATTCTCAATTCTGACCACGATGTCTAACCAAGCAGAACCAAACGCTTCCCTTTCCTGTGTGTTCTTAGAAAATACGTTCATGTGGGTGTTTTTGGCTTTTACTTAGTACTTGATTTACATCTGTCGATATCTGCTGGAATTATCAATACATGCAGGTTGTACTTTCTTGCATGTTGCTTTGGTTAGACAGTCTTAAAACATCCTTAAACATCTTGTCACCTTGATATTTGCATAAAATATAAAATTCATGCAGTATCTATGCAATGACACATTTTGCATTTATAAAAAATAAAGATCATTCCATAAATGAAATTTTGAAAATATAATTTAAGTAAATTTTAAAAACATTTTATCAGACAAAGAATGTCTTAAAACTTTAATAAACTGAATATTCTGCATTCACAATAAATTAATACACTTCAGGAGATCAAAGTGTACATATCTGCAAATATATAGCAAGACAGATAATAAGACACAATAAAAGCTGGTGCAAGGAATTATTTGTCCAAACATTTTTTTGCACATGTATATATAAATATATGTGAGCCAAAAAATGCACCTGTTTTATTGAATTTCAAATGTGAAAACTCACCGTAGCATCTTTTCCTTTATTGACACAGTCTTTTTGCTGCTGTGTTGTGACTGGCCAATTCACCTGAGGAAAAACAACACAACTTATCATCATCATCCCTGTATACTACACAAAAAAAATCACTGCAGAATGATATTTAATGACTTGGTGAACAACTTTATCACAGCATAAGAAGCTTTTATAACTATGCATTTAAGACCTCACCATGGCCTTCTTGACTGTAATGTCATCTAGATCGAGGGCAAAAATGGCATCCCTGGCACCCAGGATGAGCATGTTGAGGTCTTCCCGCAGAAGCATAGTGGTGTAGTTCCAAAAACCCTCCTCACGAAACAAACGTCTTCCATTACCTAGCAACAAATGAAAGCCACAGTCAAGGGAAGGAGTTGCAAACGTTTGCCAAAAATGGAAATGTCACACACAGAACAACTAAATGTTGTTTGAAAACAAAGAAACGTAGTCCTGTATCTCATCTGTCACCTTTGGCTTGCTCAGTTGGAATTTAAATATACAGAAATACGGTGCGTGCATAATTATTATGCAAGTCGATATTCTGATCATGTTTTTATTTCAAGCACATCGCCACACCACATCAATCTTAATTTTTTATATAATATTTTATAAGTGATATATAATTGTTAATGAGGGCTGGAAATGAACAACACCCTATATTCAGATGTGTTTAATTATAAAGCAGGTTTTCTTTCACATATAGAATGGACCAAAAAGTGAGTGATTTAACTCACACTGAAGAGAATTTATTCAAAGCCAATGAGAACTGATGTGATGCTATAGAAATGCAAAATTAAGATGTGACCATTGGACAAGAAACGCTCCTTTGGACAGCAGGGTCACAAAAAACAGGTTGTGAAGAAAATATATTAACTGCAAAAGACTAATAATTAGGTGCGAAACCATCAGAAACCCTTTAGTTTCAAGTGCCACCATTTTCCAGAACTGCGACCTACTTAAAGTCTCCAGAAGCACAAGGTACCAGGTTCTCAGAGATTTTGCTAAGGTAAAGAATCCTGAAACATGACCCACACTTAATAAGAATCACTAGCTGAAGAGTTGTGAAATACATGAAGACTGAATGGCTTTATAGACAGATAGGTTAGAGCAGAACCTCTTCCTCTTGCACCACAGTTTGAAGAATTTATCTTCCAGAATCTGGCAGTATGATTTGGGAGTTGATCTCCTTCCCTGAAAGACTTGTGCTGGTACCTTATGAGTTAACCAATCTGTCCATAAAACTATTTCACAACACTTGTAATTTTTATCAAGTGTGGGTCATGTTTCAGGATTCCTTGCCTTGGCAAAGTCATGAGAACCTGACACCTTGTACTTCTGGAGACTCCAGGTAGTTTGCAGTTCTGGAAAATGGTGGCTCTGGAGACTGAGAATTAAGGTGAAGAATTAAGCGTGAAACCAATGGAAACTCTTTTGCAGTTAACATGCGTCTTTTCTTCTAAACCTGTTTTTGGTGACCCGGCTGCACTAATGAGCAATGCTTGACCAAAGGTCACACCTTAATTTTACAGTTTCCATAGTATTGCATCCATCTCCTTGGCATTTAATATTGACTCTTCATTGTGAGTTAAATCTCTTTTGGCCCATTTTACATGTAAAAGAAAACCTGCTTAATGATTATGCACATCTGAACTTCCTGCCCTCGTTAACAATTATATATCACTTGTAAATGATTATACAAAATCACTAATTATTAAGATTGATGTGGTTTAAAATTGGTAAAATGTACATTTTACAATACTGACACTATCCAATGAGAATTTTTTTTAACTGAATTAAGCTGGATAATGCCACTAACTCTGCAACATCGACACTGTTATCGAATTGAATTGATTTGAGCTGAATAATTACACTATTATCTTCTGTAGAGCTTCTTTACAGCTGCAATTGAGTTGATTTCATAATTGATTAATTTAACACTGTTATTTTTTTGTTTATTAATGTGAAGCAGCTTTGAAAAGTATGTTTTGTATAAAGCGCTATATAAATAAATGTGACGACTTATAATTACAACAGTTTTTAATAAATAAATAAATCAAAATAATGTTTAGAGAAACGCTAACTTTCAATTTATATATCCATCTTTTACCATAAAAATATATATTGGAAAAACTACCTTTAAGAGTCTTGATATATGAATGTGGACATCAAGCACCATGCATGGCATACAATGGCTTTAACATAATTTGCTTGCAGATTTTGATTTGATATTTTATATCTAATGCACATAATTCAAACATTTTACATGCACAAATATTTTCTGAGACTACATTTACATTTATTCATTTAGCTGACGCTTTTATCCAAAGCGACTTACAATTGCTATATATGTCAGAGGTCGCACGCCTCTGGAGCAACTAGGGGATAAGTGTCTTGCTCAGGGACACATTGGTGTCTCACAGTGGATTCGAACCTGGGTCTCTCACACCAAAGGCATGTGTCTTATCCATTGCGCCACCACCACCCCTTTGATGTGAGACTACCTTACATCAAAGTACCAAAGTACTGGTATTTTGATGTCCAAACATAATTGTCATAAATTACACTTACTCTTAATTGGCACTCTTTTCCGAGGTATGACATTCAGTGTCGGTCCCTGTCCAACGATCAGCGTTGCTGGACTCCAGACGTACAACACGCACAGAACAGCCAGCAGAAACATCATTCAGCGATCCAGTAAAAATGAAAAAATAGTCCGTGATTTTGGTCTAAAAGACTGTGCGAATGCAAGATTCCTCTGTCGTCTGTCTGTCAGAGTTTTCTCATCCTTGCTTCTCCCCTGCTTCAGTCTAGAGCTCTTCTATACTGAGATATATGACTTTAGCTGCAAAGAAGGATCTTCAGAGAAGCAGCAAAGAACGCTGTGAGGCCATCTGAAAGAGAGAGAGAGAGAGAGAGAGAGAGAGAGAGAGAGAGAGAGAGAGAGAGAGAGAGAGAGAGAGAGAGAGAGAGAGAGAGAGAGAGGAAAGTGTGAACAGGCAGGGGTGCTGGCAGCAGTATTTCTGTCACTGCTATAGTGATGCTAATGAGGAGGATGAAAGCTTTTTCTTTAAGACCTTGACAGAGACACACGGTTCTGCTTTTCATGCAACCAAATGACACAAAGCCAGAACAGCTCACCAAAAGACACCCACATCCTGATATATGTCTTACACCCCCCCCCCCAAAAAAACCCCCCCAAGATCTCGCTTCATAAGTGACACGCTCATGAATGCACGATCTGAAAAGTTAAAAAGTTTTGTTCAAGGCAATACGCTGACAAAAAGCCTCAAAACATAACAAGACATTACCTAACAGACATATGAAGAAACAGGAAGAATAAAAAAACAGAAACCATTTTGTAACCCATGTTAGTTAGTTGTTAACTACTAACTACACTGTAAAAATATTTCAAAGTATATTGGGGTACATTTTACAACTGCGTCTTTCTACTTTAGAATTTCACATTACATGTTACTTGACGTTTCTTTATAAATATTTGTAAAATTTACTAGAAATCTCATTTTCTAGGTTGTGCTAGAGAAAGTTATGTGCTAGAGAAAATGTAAATGCGTGACAAGTTTTGGGTTTCAACCAGGCCTGTCAACAAAACCATATCCTGTCCCAGTGAAACCAACCACAAAGGCCCAGTTTCACAGACAAGGCTTAGATTAAGACAGGATTAGTCCTTAGATCAATTAGGGCATTTAAGTAGCTTTTATAAACGTGCCTTTGAAAAAAACTTTACTGTTGTACATCTTGAGACAAACTAATGGTCCCGGTATATTTTAAGATACCTCAGTGCAAGTTGCTTTCAGTTAAGACAGCTCAAACATCTATTTTAGTCTGAGACAAGGCTTTAAGCCTTGTCTGTGAAACCATAGGGAAATGACTGCACATGTATGAATGCACCCTCAAAACACAGCCTTTGGAAGCCTCCAACATCTGGAAACACAAGAGCTCATTGGTGCACTCACTGCGAGCATGATTATAGTGTTTCATAGGTGATGAGCTGTAGCATGTACTATCTGATGCAGATCTGATCAGATAGAACTCCTATTTCACTACGACATGTACATGTAAACACATGCTCACTTCTAAACCATTGGGGACTTTCTACCCTACTAGCTTCTAAAAAAGGCTAATCATAGTTACCACCGCCTAACAGACTACAAGCCCGAAATTACACCTTTTGGGGAATTTTAGATAAAGTATGAGCCAAAGATTATTTAATCCCTTAAATTAATCTCTTTTTTTTTGTCTAAGAACACCCACATAAGGAAGTACTACTTAACATTCTCAGAAAGTGTGCAGGTTAGCTCAACCTGACCCCCAACAGTGTTGCTTCTTACATCAAAACATCATGAAGTGGAACAGGAGAGGCATTATGGGTATGTGTAGTTTTTTTTTTTTTTAAGAAACAACTTTTATTCATCAAGGATGCATTAAATTGATCAGCACAACTGTTTAAAACATTAGTAATAAGAAATGTTTGTTGAGCAGCAAAATCAGTCTGAACCAAAATTGACTTCAGGACATAAAAGTCTAAAAAGAGGTTGTTGGTGACATTAGAGGGATAGTTCACCCAAAAATTGTAATTCTGTCATTAATTACTCACCCTCATCATGTCGTTCCAAACCCGTACGATTTTCGGATAACACTTTACAATAAGGTTCATTAGTTAACATGAACTAAGAATGAACAGCTGTATTTTTATAATCTAACACTAATAAATACTGTAGCAAATGGATTGCTCCTTGTTAGTTCATGTTAGTTTATACATTAACTAATGTTAACTAATGAACCTCATTGTAAAGTGTTACTGATTTTCGTTCATCTTCGGAACACAAATGAAGATCTTTTTAATGAAATTCGAGGGCTTTCTCTTCCTCCATTGACAGCTACGAGACTACCACGGTTTAGTCCAAATTTTCTGAAGAGACTCGATCACTTTATATGATGATCAGATTTAATTTAGACTTTTATTCACATTTAAACATTGATCAGTACACGTAAACAGAAGCTCAACCGAACCTGCTTGATGCGCGAGAACAAACCTCATTGGTTCCTGCAGAAGCTCAAACGTGCTGCGTAACACGAGAATGAACCTCATTGGTTCCTGCACATCAAGCGAACATTCTTGAGCTTCCGTTTACCACAACTGATGTGTGTGTTGATGATTGCTCATGTGAATAAAAGCCTAAATTAAATCTGATCATCATATAAAGCGATTGTCCCTTGAGAAAATTTGGACTAAACCGCTCAATTCTTATGGATACGTTCTATGTTCTCTTTTTAAACTTTTTGAAGCGTCAAAGTGGTAGTTGCGTGGCTGTTTAGGGAGGGACAGAAATCTCTCAGATTTCATCAAAAAGATTTTCATTCTGTTCCAAATATGCCAATGGAAAAATCCTATAGGCTTTGTCGAATGTCACACGGAACAAACAGAGAAAAAGGCCTCATCGTATCCACTAGTGTTAACAACATGACTGCTATATCTATGGACTTTTAACCCTAACCCGTTTCAAACAGGTTTCCCCAAGTATTTCCCCGTCTCTGCCATTGTTCAAACAAACAAAGGTCGCCCCGCCCCAAAACTCACACCAATGGTTGAGACAACGCTGCAATGCTTTGACAGCATGGCAGACCCAGAGAGTTTACACCTTTTGGGAATTGGCTTATAAATGCAGTCGATTTGAAGATTTGAATCTGCATATTAAAAAATGTGTATACTTTACAATCATATAAAGCTTATTTATGAACAGAATCTAGACAAACCTAGCAAATTGCATCATAGTATTTCCATTCAAATACCATTTTTGGACAATACCATGATGGTAATATCATGGTATTCTTTTAAGTACTGTACAGAGCTATTCATATTATTGTTGTTAACTAGAACTAAAACTTAAATAAAACTTTAAATAAAGCTATAGCCTATATAGTTCCCTCTTACACAAGTGTAAACAAATCAGCAATTTCCCATACATAACAGTTTTTGTCTTAGTTCCTCTCAAAATAAGTTTTGTGGCAATTACTGAGAAATGTGTATAAGCATCAACTCACCATGCAACTAAATTCTCTGTTAGTCTCTCACTTCTCCTGTGCTCACATGAGTGGCTCCTCTTCACACACACAAACACTGTTCCAGTCCTCCCATAGAAAACAAATCAATGTGGTCTAAGTGTCAGAGACAGCAGAAAGTGTGTTGCGAGTCGTAGTTCTGCAGTGAATGGAGCTCATGGTGTCTTCTGCTCTGTGTGAAAGACCATTAAACTGCTCAGATCCTGCAGTGTGGAGTCAAAGGCATTCTTCTGCTGGAGAGAAAAGAGCGAGAAAAACATGCTTTTAGAAGCTCTTCAATCACAACAAGTCACTACAAGTGTCAGCGTGAGTGTGTGTGTGAGTGTGTTAAAGAAAAGAGGATTGTAGGAGAGCCTGTATTGTGCTTTCATCAAAGATATGATTTTCAAGAAAACCAAGTTTGCTGCTGTAGAAAACAAAAGGGAAACCAATGTTTTTATTTTCTCAGATATAGCCTACAACAGTTTCAAAACACATTTTGTTCATTCATACTGAAGAAAAAACAAGACATATGGTCTCACCTCAGCATCTTTTTAAGAAACATCGGAACTATCCAAACTGTTTTTAATGTTCGTATGTAATGACAACTTGTTTCAATTTGAATGTTCACAATAACTTGACATAATCCGGATGAACTTGTTGGCACTGTATGTTGGATCAGGTTTTTTAGCTTGCATATATTCATTATCTCACTAACATCTCACAGACAAAATTATTTTAATATGGAGGTCATTATACCTGCTAAAACATACTGCAACCTGGTGATGTCAGTTTTAGGGGTGTTATGCATAATTTCATGAAACTTAATGCAAACTTATTAAGCATTTCAAACAACTAAAACTAAAAGCATTTTTACTTATGAGGAAATTTAAAAATCTGGCCCTCACAAGTAAAACCTGTGGCTACACGAAATCTTATCCAGCAGTGATTTCAACGTTTACTCGCGGGTGAATCAACATCATCAAACAAAGCTGAATCATGTTGTGTCCATTTTGCAAATCGAATCAACGCTGATATTGCAATGTCGTTTTTATAAGTATTTTGTTAACCTTTTAACAACTGGCATTATTTGAAATCCCAATTAGGAAATATAACCGTAAGCTAGGTGTTTATTCTAAATGATTTATCTGTGGCTGTGCACATCATTATTATTATTATTATTATTTTTTTTAATCATGTTTCATTGTAATCTTGAATCAGAATGACTTTATTTTTCCAACTACAACTAACAGTTGAATACAATAACATTTGTGACTGTGAGTTAGAAACTTCGAAGGGAACGAAATTGATGAGGTAAAAGTTATAATGACGCCTCCTGGTGGTCAGTCATAAACCCTTGGCGATTTCGTAAATAACCGGCTATATCAAAAAAATACACGGACATGAGATATTAATCTGGGTTTAAGGTGTTTCATCATTTACTTGTATGTATAGGCCTAGTAGTTAAGTGTCCTCTAAAAGTAGTCCATTTGAAACATTTAACTTATTCCAGGAACGCTTTCTTTTGATCAAGTTATTTTGCAAATGTTTTTACTCGTGCTTTCTTAATTAGACGCTCTTGAAATTCTTGTAATTCATCGAAAGATTTATCCGCATTGCACGCCTGAAGTCCTATTTTTTGTCAAAACTGTTAGTACCGTTTTCAGTGGCAAGATGGCGGCAATGAGCTGCTTCTAACCGGCGTTGAAATTAAATGATGCCGCGGACAAAGAACACGTCGAATGTAAAACTATAACAGCGGATGAATTCTATAAAACCGTCCCTTTAATTCCCATAAATATCACAGTTATAAATAACAAGAAATGATTTTAACATCACATGAAAACAGATATCTACAAAGTCACAATAGCACCATGCATGTTCATAAAACCGATAATGACAGTAAGTTAATCAGGAACACAAATGCAACCATTTCACAACCTATCCCTAAACGCTTACAAACCATACTCACTTCTAGAAGGCTGAATTGTCCTTTATATTCAAATACCATTTTTTTAAAAACAAATCTGCCTCATACGGGGTGCTTCTCCTGCAAATGTTTCCAAAAAAAGCGTCATTCAAATTTCAAAACATGACACTATACAGAGACACTACAGATCACTCAGAGACACCGGGAAGCAGGGTCAAACATTAACTTTTGCCACTCCTCTCAAAATTTAAGGCCATATTTCTTATTGTCCATATTATTTTTTATTATTATTATTTTCAGCACTGCAGGTCAAGTCAGTGTGGGTCAGTTTTACAATTAGATTTAAAAAATGTATTATGTTCATATTTCTGTTTTTATTTCCATTACTGAAGCTCAAACAGTGCTAGCAATGCCAATGTCATGAGTTTGATTCCCAGGGAATGCATGAACTGATTCAATATAGGCCAATATCTTTAATGCAAATCGCTTTGGATAAAAGCCTCAGCCAAAAGCATAAATGCATATTTGTCCATTTTATATGTGCATTTGGTAATGGGACGTGTTAATTTTGGACCCTGCCCCGAACAACACCATTTGCATTTTCACATTCATCTGAGCATATAGATCCAGTTCACAGTTAGTGCTTGATTGAAACCAGATATATTAAGTCCTTTAGTAAGACCAGTTTGATGTGCTTCTTTCCTAAATGTGTGGCAATGTCCTCTTGACTCATGGTTTTGTCATTACAAACCTGAGTGTAAAGGTCTTATTAATTAAACAGAGAGAAAGATATAAAGAATATTGGCTCAGATTTTCCCTTTTTAATTTTCTGTAATCTCAAAGGAACACCCAACATTGTGTGGCGGCCTTATCATGAGGCAGGACAAGCTGGTGGACTTCGGCTCTCGTGTTATTAATAAAGTCAAATAAAGTGGCATTGTTTAAGTCACGCTGAGGGAAGAATGTCGATTACAGGGAGTCCTTGTTCCTTCAACAGGACATCAGTCTTTATTGGAAGGCACTGGAAGATTGAGACGGCGAAGGGTGGGCAGAAACGAGGAGGAAATCAATCTTGACTCGTCCGTCTCTTCTCCAGCTTCTGTTTAAGCTCGTCTGTGAGGCCTGAAGGGAAGAGAATTTCCTAGTCATATATTAAATATCCAGTTATATTTTAACCCTCATGTTCTGTTAAGACTGATTTTACTTTCTGTATGTTTGGGGTCCCAGAGAATCTAATGCACATAGGGGAAAAAATATACACTACTGTTTGAAAGTTTGATGTCTGTTTTTTTTTTTTTAAATGCTTTAAGAACAGAAGTCTCTTAAGCTCACAGAGGCTGCATTTTTATATTTTATATCAGTAATATTGTGAAAAAAAATATTACAATTTAAAAGAACTGTTTTCTGTTTCAATATGTTTCCAAATATAATTTAGTGATCAAAGCTGAATGTTCAGCATCATTACTCCAGTCTTCAGTGTCACATGATCCTTCAGAAATTTCTTTCTAAAGAAACATTTCTTGTTATTATGTTGAAAACCGTCTTTTGGAAACCATCAAATATATTACAATTCTTTGATGAACAGAAAGTTCAAAAGACGACATTTATTTGAAATAGAAATGTTGTTAATAAATCTCTCTACTGTCATTTCTGATCAATTTAATGTATCCTTGTTGAATAAAATAAAATAAATCATATCCTCAAACCTTTGAACTGTAGCTTGTAATTAAATAAATTATAGGCCTATATATATATGAAGAGTTCGGATGCAAAAGCCTCTAAATGCCATCTGAAATTTTCTTATAGAATGATCATTTTTATCAAGCTTGTATATTTAAGTTCAGTAATTTCACTTAAATGACAATTAATAGGTAATCTTCATTGCCATTTAAGTGAAATTATTGAATTTAAATATACAAGCTTGATAAAAATGATCATTCTAGAAGAAAATTTCAGATGGGATTTAGAGGTTTTTGCATCTGAACTCTACATATATATATATACACATACAAATATAATTAAAAAAAACTAAATAACACTAATTGTTATAATAATTATATTATTGAGATTATTTCATATTATTGATATTGTTTCTTACTAAGTCAGTATATAAAAAATATACAATAAAATTCAGAACCCAAAACAAGTTCATTGGAGGGGTTAAAAGTGCCTTGGGCTCTTACTCTGAGAGAGAGGTGAGGGAGACAGAACCAGTCTTCTCATGGAGTTGGACGGAGAGCCAGAAGGGGAAAAGGATCGTTGTGAGGGACTGGGAGATCTCGTCTGTGACCGCAGCGTCCATCTGTCTGTACCTACTGAACGAACACACATACTCTCACTTAGTCAAGAGAATCTGGAGTGAAAATAGACCGGGTATACTGTATATTGATCTGGATAAAAGCATTCACAAAATGACTATAGCACACATTGACATATAAAGTATGTGCAGTCCTAGATCTAGTGTTCAAACGGCTATAGCCATTATTTTCTTAAACTTTTCACAGTGTAATGCAATTCCTACAAGCCACAAATTGCTCAAACACACAGATTGAGACTTGTTTCATACTTGCGCAGCAAGATTCACCACAGTGCAAGTGCAACTGTTCCTGCATGTTGTTTGGCAGGGGCATTGAAGCGGTTATAACAAATTTTTTATCATAAAAATATCTGGCTAATAACACGTTGGGTTTGAACCAGTGGCCTATGACCTAAACAGCAGCAGATGTCGTTGTGTGAAGCACGAGATGTGTGGTACCTTGTTTACGGGGCAGTGACGGAGCTCGAGAGAGAGGTCCAGCCGGAGCACAGTGCAGGGTTCGCTCTCCATTCTCATCGTTGGATGACACAAACGCTACAGGGAAAGGAAATTCAGATGATGAGATCAGTGCCAAGCAAACTAAGAGTCATTTTATGGCCCAGTTTAACATCGTGTTTGTGACATACTGATGTTCTCCTCATAGGGCTCCTCTAATATGAAGGGCTGAAGAGTCCCGGCCGTTTTTTCCACGAGTGCATTGATGACATCATGCAGTGTGGGACAGGGGATCTGGAGGAAGAGGCCAAAAAATTAGAGGAGGAGTGAGATTTCTCCAAGGACAAGGTGGATGTTTTCCCTTAATTAAGAAAGTCATTTGCACGTACTGGGTTTTCCACGTCGATGATGTAACCACCCTGCTGCTTCTGTGTCACTCTGTAATGCCTGAACACTGATCTGAAAAAGAAAACAACACAACGGCTCTGTTGTAAACGCTAGTGAGCCGACTTCAATCCTATTAGGCCGTTTATAATGACACTGTGCAGTGTGTTTGTTAACTGAGTCTGACACTACAAATAAATAACATTTTCATTATTGAAATAAAATAAAATATAGATAATTAAATGAAAAACTTAGAAATGTTGTCTTGGCAAAATCTAAAATAAATTGTAGTACTAAAATGACTAAAACTGAAACATAATTAATTCTAAATAGAAATATTAAAAGCGTAGGAAAAACAACAAAAGCCCATAACAAAATTATTAAAACAAACTAAATTTAAAAGGAAACCTGAAAATAAAAAATTAAAAGCTAAATCTAAATATTATTAAATACAATATTATTAAATAAATGATCCTAAAGTAACACTGTTACAATCCAGTGTCATAGTGAATGAATCCATTGAATTTAAGTGGAATTCCATTGATTGTCACACACACATACACACACACACTTGCTTAGTCTAGAGAAACTGGAGTGAAAATAGACCGGTTGTACTGTATATTGATCTGGATAAAAGCATTCACTAAATGACAAGCACACATTGACGTATAAAGTATGTGCAGTCCTATGAGTATGAGGACATCATAAAATCCAGTGATGACATCAAAATAAACAAACCAATGGAAAATTCAGTCATAATGTCCATGTATGAGTTCATAATGAAATTCAGTGATCGCCATAATGGCCCTTTATGATGACATAAATGAATCCAGTGATGATGTCATAATGAACAAACAGGGAAAATGTCTATTTAGGACGTCATGAAATCCAGTGATTATGTCACAATGGCCACTTATAATGAAATGGTCTCAAGAACACATTGCAACTACAGGCTTTTCGAAAACAAATTCAAGATGCCATATTAGGTCAAATAATGTCAACTATAATTAATTCAGTAGTGAATGTTTTTCCACTGATATGTGGAAATGCTTTGTATATTTTATGCTCCATTGGAATTAAGCGTCCCGTCTCCTGTGCGCTACACTTCACGAGCACTATTTGTGTAGTGTGCAGAGCTGCTGTTTATAAATATCTCTAATAATTCACTTATGATGTTCCATCTGGTTTAGGATGCTGCTTTATAAGTCACAGGCCAATGTAAACAGTAGACAGCAAGGAGGCTTACTAAGTTTAGAACAGCGCTTAGAACAAGTGTATTTTTGTAGGTTAAGGTCAGTAATAAATAAAAAGAGAGAGAGTTTCAGTGTTTTTACCCGTTCAGGTCTTGTCGTGTGGTGACAGCGAGCGAAGATCCGTCCCGACCCGGTCTGAGAAGCATGTTCCCGCAGTCCGGATGTCTTTCTAACAGCACCTCAGCTTCAGTTCGAGACACAGGCCTGAAACACCTGCCATATAACACACACAAGAACATATTTGTCTCGAATATCCACTAAGAATGACATTATTCACATCGGTTAAATAAGTAGATTTTGCTAAAGGTTTGTGCTTTTAATCCAATTCCTGTCAACAATATCAAGTCTAAAAATGCCTGGAAAGGCTAAAAATAAAGTACAAAAATAAAAAAAGATTTTTTTATTGCGTAATAAGAACTGAAACCTTAGTAACCTTAGTGTCACTTCTAACAAGAACATGTTAACGGCAATAGCAACAGAATGGCAATTGATGAGAAGTTATGAATAACACATCAACCACACCGCATATACCTCATAAAACATACTGATATACAACACTGTAAACACTAAAACGTCTAGTTTGGCTGCATTTTATAGTTCTGAGAAATGCCATGTAAAATAAGAATCACACGGAAGAGATCGTTTTTATTGTTTATTTTTATAGCTGGCTAGGTCACAGTGTTAAATCTATTAAATATTTTTGCCGGTTTTTATCACGTAGGCAAAAATCGTTAAGAAAAGTAACACTATAAGGGCAATAGTAACTGATGTTTTAGCAATGGATAAACACAGAGACGTTCAAGAATGTCATCTCAGACCCTCTCCACAAACACACTCGCTCAGATAAACAGACTCACGCAGGTATTTCCCCCACCAGCGGGAGCGAGAGGGGGGATGAGGGGGCTCTGGAAGACGCACGTGCCTTTCGGCGCATTTTTTCTTTCTCCACGACTTCCTTCAGCATGTGCAGCTGCCCGGGCAGGAGGGTGAGAGTCGTGGGCACGGCCAGCTGGAATCAAACGCACAGCATGTGTCACTCTAATTTGCACGGTTTAATACACCGGCCAAAGTGCACGGGGACTCTCATCCCTTTATCTATGAAAACATGCGAGCAGAATCACTCAAGAAACGAGTGGGAGGTGTTTCAGGGTGTTGTATTAGACGGGACTGATGTAAAGCCAGTGGATTTGACGGTGATACATACTTTTTATAAGACCTGATCATGGCACATTTACTTTATTGCCTGACTAACATCCAACTAAAACTGTTCGAGGGTGTGTTCACACTAGTAGTTTGATTCTCTTGGTTATTTTGGTCCAAAAAAGAAAGTGATACATTCTGGTTCACTTAGCGTTCACACTGTCATTTTTAACACCGAACCTAAAGATACAGAAAAAACTGTATGATGTATATTTTGCCACAATTCTTACCGAACATCCAAAACAATGCTGTGTGCCTTTTCAGAGGTCTCAGTCTGCTAAGTTCAATTCAATTGATTCAAATGAACCACTAACAGAGTAATCACACCAGAGTTTATTTCTGTCGAACCAAACCGGCCAAGTGTGAACACACCCTTAATTATAAAACAGATTATAAATGAAATTCTGAAAAACATTTAAGATAATGAGACAATCTTTCAACAATATTAATTTGAACAAAGTCTAGATAGTCTAAAATAATCTAATATCTAGAATAGCCCATTATAATCCTACTTTTTACTTTCCTGAAATGCTTTTGTTACATCAACTCTATTGATTGTCTAAAGTCCAAATAAAGTGGTTTAATTATTAAACACACATCACAATGATGAAAGAACACTACATCAAGACAATTCATATTTGGTCATTTGGAGATTATCGCTATTAGCTGATGTCACATGATCTTTCAGAAATCATTCTAAAATGCTGATTTAATGATCAAGAAACATGTATTATTATTGTTATTATTATTATTATTTTTATTATCATTATCAATGTTGACATGCATTTGTGCTGCTTAACATTTTGGTGAAAATCTTGATACATTTTCTTAAATTTTGTAACATTAAAAATGTCTTTGTCACTTTTGTCCAACTGAATGCATCCCTGCTGATTCTGAATAAAAGTATTAATTTCTTTCTTTCTAAAAAAAAAATAATAATAATCTCACCACCCCAAACATGTAATAAACGATCTAGATATCAGATATTCAGTCATTAAAAAATACATAATGGTCAACCAAATTCTTCCCAAACCGAAAGAAACTACAGTATCAGCTGCATTCTTGGAAACTGGTCATAAATCTCAAAGCCTCCTGCAGTTCAAAGGTCTCAGATCTTAACCAGCTCAGAACAGCAATATTATTCAAGACTGCATGCAAAAAAAAAGTCTGATCAAAATTCATTGTTCTGCAGGAGGAGCTGTAAGTGTTTATTGACATGCACACAATAGCACTACAAAATCCACTAGCATTAAACCAGCATTCCCACTAAAGAATACACGTTAACATCTGTTATAAAAATTTTTTTATTGAACTCACATCTACGACAGAGTAGAGAAATCCTTTCCACAGCTCACGCGCCTCGAGATTTGGTGCCTAAGAGGGAAGAGAGAGACATGTTGGCATTAATTATATTATTAACTATAAATCAATGCAAATATTTCCTTACACTACTGCATTACATTACAGTCATATAGTATCTCACAGCCAATTAGATCTCCATTACATTGATTATCCAAGATGACTTACAAATGAGGAAAACTACAACACATTAGTATTTGTGAATTAAATTTTCACAGAACTTTTATCTATGCATTTCTTTGAGGTGTGGAAGGGCGGCGTATTGGCTTTGTAAGAGGAAGTATCAAAGTACAGTGATAGTCAATGTCGGGGAAAGTGTTTTTCTGCCTCTTTCTGTTGGTAATCTCTCTAGCAGACCTCTGATCAACCCTTATTCCCAACGCAAAGTAAACCAACAGTTTCCTGAGCAAAGACTACAGTACATTCAACGTCTGATAGTGATCCTACGCTGTACAGTAAGTGCTGTTCAGTCTTGACCTGACCATAATATGACCCGGATCTGCCTGGAAGTGTTATTACTGGCATCAGATGTGCTGAGCATAAACAAGAATACAAAAATGGTCCATGAAACCAAAACTCTCTATAGCGTGTCGAAAGGTAAATTCTGTATGGAGAAGTTTGTAAAGAGTGAAAAACTTACATTTGCTCATTTAGGAGAGTGTGATGGGATTGAGACGTGCGTGACTGTCTTATAGAGAGTCCAAGCTTATTGTTTCAAGAAAGCGCTTGTCATTTTAGAGTGTGTTCACACTTGACAGGTTTTGGTTGGATTAAAATTAACCCTGGAGCGATTGCTCTGTTAGTGTGGTTCATGTGAATAAGTGTGACCATCCGATCCCTGGTGCACACCGAACAAGTGGACAGAGACCCGATTGAAATACGATAGCAACACGGACCAAAAGCATCTAAACAAACCAAAAACAGGACGTGGTGTCACAAGACCTTCAAATGGAAAGAATGCTCAAACAACATACCTGGTTCATCTCATCATCAGGATATGGTGCCTATTACAGTTCAGTAAATGTGTCGGAAACGCGTCTCAGTGTTTGTGTGTGTGTGTGTAACAAAAAAAATTCCTGGCACTGTTTTGACTCCACACATTTTACAAGCTCTTCATGAGTTCTCAACTGGTAAAAATACCATCATACGCATCACACAGCATTGTTTTGGATGTTCGGTAAGTACTGACGCAAAATATGTTATAAAAGCTGGATGTTTTTTGTTTCGTATCTTTAGGTTCGTTAAGATTCATGTAGATTTCGCTAAGCGAATCAGGAATAAATATATAATTTTATTTTTTGGTCCGGACCAATACAACCAAGGGAACCGAACTACAAGTGTGAACACACCTTTAGTGTATAATCAGTGTTGGGGAAAGATACTTTTAAAAGTAATGCATTACAATATTGCGTTACTCCCTAAAAGGTAACTAATTAGTTAAAAGTAGTTAACTAAAAAGTAACTAGTTACTTTTTAAGGAAAGTCATGTTTTACGTTACTTTTGCGTTACATTTTCTCATTTGGCCTTGACTTGCATATTGGTTTTTTAATAAAAAACGACAACAACAAAGGTTCTATTTTTGGCAAATGTAAAGGCTTTAACACCAAAAGCCTCAGGCTGAAAGAAATGCAAATTCACGCCTGCTGCCATTCTGAATTGCAGAAGAAAAGAGAAAAAAAGAGAAAAACAAGAGAAAAAGTTCAACCCTCTTCCTTCCACAATTAAAACAAATTTTTTTTACACAAATGTGATGTTTATCTGAAGTCGCTTTTGCTTAGTATGATCATTGGAGGTCAACTTCAAAGACATTGGTTAATAAAGTGGTTTTAAATACAAAGTATATGTGTAATTTAACATTAACTTATTGCAGGCTTGCATTATATTCTAAGTTTGCATTGTTTTTATTCATTTTGAGGAATACTGAATCTGTATTTGTACAAGTGAGATGAGTAAAAACCTGCTCACGTCTAGAACTACAATATCCATCATGTTTACACAGCGCACACTATGCCTCTGCACTTACTCCAGATTTCTCTCAACATGAGGACAGAGCTGTCAGTCAATAAATATGAAAACAAAGTAACTTGCGTTACTTATTTGAAAAAGTAACTCTGATATTTTGCTGTAAATTTTAAAACAAGTAATGTGTTACTTTTCTAGTTACTTAAAAAAGTAATCTGATTACATAACTTGCATTTCTTGTAATGCGTTACACCCTCAACACTGTGTATACATCAGGCGGTCTGAGAGCAATCTGTGAGCGATCTGTGGGTGTGAGCCGAGATTAAGAGCATGAGGGGTGTGAGATGTGTGTGTACTGACAGACATTTGATACTCACAGTGAGCTTGATTTCCCCATCCTTCATGCGGAGGTTCAATCTGGCTGCTTCGAGATTCCTATCACGACTTGGGTCATCGATCAGAGACACAAACCCACTCAGATCCAACTTCTCTACATACTATTTAGAAACACACACACACACACACACACACACACACACACACACACACACACACACACACACACACACACACACACACACACACACACACATGTACAGAGCGACATTTAAAGGAACAATTCAACCAGAAATGCCTTTTCAAACCAGACTGACTTTTGTAGAATGCCTAACGTCAATGATTTAATTATCATTTTAAACAATAATAAAATATTTTTATGTTGAATATTCCTATTCTTATTGAAAACATATATTTTTTTATTTTATTATTATTTAAATTATAAAACTAAAAATGAAATATATCTATATCTATCTATATCAATATCTATCTATATCTATATATATCTATATATATATATATATAAATAACAGAACAACAGTAAATTGTAATACTAATATTTATTGCTGTCTTTATTTATTTGCTTTTAAATGTTAAACTATAGCGCTTTAATTTTAGAGGAAATTATTTTAAAGAAATATTTAAAAAAAAAATGCTGCAATTTCTTTCCCCATATGGGTCACACTTTTCAGGCTGAAAAATATGGAACTATAAAATTTAGAAAAAAAAATGATAAAAATACGTAAAAGTCACATCCCTGCTTCTGAAGCCATAAGAGAGTGGTGTATGAATCCATCTGAGAAGAACAGACCCAAATTTTAGTCATTGTTTACTGGAAAACACCAGCTCAGAAATTCTGCCAAACATCTCATCTTGTTTTTCAAAGAAGAATGATATACACGTTCTGGAATGGAATGAAGGTATCAAGGTAACAAGGAAATGATATTAACATTTTCGTTTTGAGGTGAACTATCCCTTTAAAATTAAAAACACAACTCAGAATAACACAACAGTATCCCAGGGAAAGCAAGAACGGATCAAATGTGAACCTTCAATGCAACACTTTGGATAAAAGAGTCTGCCAGTGCCAACAGTGTATGTGATCAATAGATGAAGGCTTAAATTTGGGTCTGTTCTTCACACAAAGAATAAACACACGAGTTCGTGATCACGTTCAATGAGCACAAGTTCCCACACAGGGTGATTCTTCAGCATACTTTGGATGTCACTTTCTCTTTTTTCCCTCTAGATTAACCTTCCCATCCCTGGCTGAGGTTATAGAGGTTGAAACTGCTATCCTGATGGGTTCAGAGCGAAAATCAATACTGAAACCACAATTAAGTCGAGTCTGATCAAACTCGTCTGCCTCCTTGCCATCTGCTCTCTCACGGCTGGGAGCGCTTATGGAGATGATAAGGTTACGGTGGACTTTAGACTCGAAGGGGATTTGCAGAAAATGTCCTGCTAGATCTCTCCTAATGCTCCACAGATTGATAGAGGATTGTATACATCTGTATGGGTAGCAAACCCCTGAATGTGTCACTCACATGTGTGTCCTTAGAGTTGTTGAAGAAGTATAACGTGTTTCCACATAAACAGGTCCATAAACGACGAGCCACCTGCAGCGAGAGAAAACAAAAGCAATTTGACTTTATTGCACTATGTATAAAGACTCAAAAGTGACAGTAAATCATCTCTCTCTGGACTCAGGATGGTTAAATGTTTATTCAGAGCTCTGACACACGATGTTGACGTGGTAATGCTCTAGCAGTGAAGCAAATGGCAGTCATGTCTGCATAGATTACCACTCTTCTGTCTGTAATTCTCTGCTCTGTCTGGCTCAATCCTGATCTCAGTGGCAGCTCATGGCTCCCCAGGGCACGGGTTTCACACACACACACACACACGCCGGCACGGAGCACAGCTGTCCTAAATCTGAGACCCACCCCCCTCCACACCCCCGTCATACACTGTGCACCTGAACCCCACTGAATATTCCCTCCTGAATATACGCATGGTGTATGTGGCCCTCTTTGTCACCTTTTTTTACTTTTTTTTTTACTTTTAATATTTTAGTTTAGCGCTAATGTAATATATTTTAGTTTAACAAATATTTTATTTGTGTGTACACATATACACATATGCGCGCACATGTGTATGCGTGTGTATACGTACATATATATATATATATATATATATATATATATATATATATATATATATATATATACTTTATAATAAAGTGTTATCCCTTCATTTTTATATTATGAAAAACTTTTTTTAGAGACATCAAAACATAATAAATGAAACTAAAATATCGACCAATGGAAAATAATTAAATCTAGAAAGCATATTTTGTAAATCAAACAAACACTTGTTTTGTAAAGTATTTAGCCTACTTGGTTTACTAAAAACGTGCATTATGCACTGACAATAAGGTTGGCTTGTAAATCATTTCTAATCTGCAATATGTATTAACCAGATTAGTAACTTTAGTGTGTCAAAGTTGCATGAAAACAGAATCCACAACTGTGCACTGCAAGAGTCATGCACCACTGATGAACTCTCTCAAAAGACTGGAATGCTCAATAATCTGTGGTATTAAATGACAATTGACATCGTTAAGCTGTCAGCAGCAGAAAACACTGAACTCCATTATAATAACGTGATTCGAAGAGATGCTAGTGTCTGGGAGCGAAGGCTTGATGATTCATATGAAAACGACGCTGTATCATATTAATCCCACACTTTAGACTGCATGTGGTCCGCATTAAGGTGTGTCCACTACCACTACCAGAGCAGCTGCCGAGAATTTAAAGCACCCAACAGGCAAAATAAGAGCTCAAATATGAGTTATTACATTTATAGAGCTGTCAGACAGCGGCATTACGCATGGCACACAGCAGCAACGTCCGCTCATTCATCTATTTATGTTAAATTAAAATGCAGAATCAACATTTGAGTGGTGACATGGCAAACTGATAATATTTAGACAGCTGATCCATGCAAACCTCGCCCATATGCACACAATACGCGCGTAATAATGCCTGTGCCATGCGTCTCATATGCCGCTGCGCGTGATGATATGTTTAAATAAAGTATTTGACATGTCATGATGACCGCTCACCTTCTCTTTCGCTCCTCTTTTCTCCAGGAATCCCTCGTAATAGCAGGGCGGCAGCTGCGCTTTCGGGCTCCCGGTGCGCGGGTTCGCGGGCGCAGCCGCCATGACTCGAGCAGCTCAGCCCGGTACTGACACACACACATATACGCACGCCACACACACACTGAAGAGGGACAAAGAGCCGCTGGATGATGTTACTGCCTGGGAAAAGACACGCCTTCTTTGGGTGAGAGATGGATGGCACACTGGATATGCGTGATTAATCTCGTCACTGACACGCATTCAGGGGCTCAACACACACACACACACACGCACAGACCCGAGAGAGTCAATATGGCATCTGGGATTACATTATGACCCGCAGGCACCCGTAGGCTGGACTATCCTATTTTATGGAAAGTATGTGAGGTTATAATAGCCTACTGTTAATTTATTGATGTTTATGTCGAAAAGAAGAGTTAACTTCTACTGTGATTCAGTTGGTGCTGTAGCCTGTAGTAGGCTAGTAGCCTATTATGAATATACATAAAAATAATAAATATGATCAATATACATGTTACAAATGCTTTCAAATATAATTATAAAAATATTTATAACATAAACATTGAATAAACAACCTATATTATGAATAGCATTGTATTAATGACAAAAATGTTCAATAATTTTTTCAGGTGTTATATTTTGATTCACAAAATTCAAAAATATAGACTATACCTTACTATTAAAACAGTATGAAATAAAGTAGTGGCTTCGAGCAAATAAGTTCTTTGCTCTACTCAGTTAACAAATGAATACCACATTATTTAATAAACCATAATAATAATAATAATAATTATTATTATTATTATTACCATTTTCATTTTATAGCCTAAATTCTTTTATATTTTATAATTTTTTTAAAATTTAATTCATTATATTTTAACTGCATTTTTTTTATATGAATACATACCGTTCAAAAGTTTGGGATATGTAAGATTTGTATGTTTTTAGAACAGAAATCTCTTCTGCTCACCAAGGCTGCATTTATTTGATCAAAAATACAGTAAAAACGGGAATATTGTGAAATAGTATTACAATTCAAAAATAACTTTTCTATTTGGATATATTTTAAAATGTAATTTATTCCTGTAATCAAAGCTGATTTTCAGCATCATTACTCCAGTCTTCAGTGTCACATGATCCTTCAGAAATCATTCTAATTTTCAGAATTCTTTGATAAATAGAAAGTTCAAAAGAACAGGATTTATTTGAAATATATTTTTTTGTAAAATTATAAATGTCTTAACTGTCACTTTTGATCAATTTAATACATCCTTGCTAATTAAAAGTAAATATTTTTAATAGTAAAAAGTCTTGCTGACCCCAAACTTTTGAATGGTAGTGTATAATGTAACAAAAGCTTTCTATATTTCAGATAAATGCTGTTCTTTTTTAACTTTCTATTCATCAAAGAATCCTGAAAAAAACACACAGCTTTTTTCAACATTGATAATGATAAGACATGTTTCTTGAGCAGCAAATCATCATATTATTATGATTTCTGAAGGATCATGTGACACTGAAGTCTGCAGTAATGATGCTGAAAATTCAGCTTTAATCACAGGAATAAATGACATTTTAAAATATATTCAAATAGAAAACGGTTATTTTAAAATGTAATAACATTAGACAATATTACTGTTTTTACTGTTTTTTTACTGACCTAAAGAAAAAACAGACAGCTATAGTTTCCACCTTTATTTAAAATGAAAAATATACAATGATCCCTGCACATTTTTATAACAAAACAAATCACAAATGGATTACGCAGGAAATACTGATTCAAAGAAGCATTCTTTCGGAAACACTTTCTCAAACACATGACTCTCGCAAAACTTGAGGCCAAACGATGTTTACCAGGGACAATAAGAGGCACAAGCAAGGTTTTCCATTACATATAATACATGCTACCCATAATACAATATTACTTTTAAATGTAGTGTGAGCAACATCAGAAAGCATGTAATATGCTGAGTAGGAAGCAGCGTTGAGAAACGTGCAAGCTAATATAGGGTTAACTAAGAGCAAGACTGAACCTGATACAAATGTGGTCTAGGACTAGAATCTCTCACCCCAGACACAAAGACGCAAGCAAAGTAATGTGTTTATTCAGTACTTTACAAAAGATGGTCACAATAATTGTTTCGGGGTTACCTGACTTGCATGAAATCAGATTCGCTGACTAATTCAAGTGTAATCACACATGTAAAAGAGAAAGAGGTGCTGACGGGATCTTTAGCAGCTCGAATCATTTGTTTTCCCTTCTATTTCTTTCTGAACACACAGTGGTACGTTGACGCATTGACATATTACTGCATTATGATGCAAAACAATGAACAATATGCCCTGAATCAGTTCTGATTTACTACGTTTACTACAGTAACTCTGGACAGATCTGATATCAGTTTTCAGTGGACACAGACTCCCTCTCGTCGTGATTCCAGCGACCGTTTGGGGTTAAAAAGAAATCTAAAATATGATCAATAAGAATATGCCCTGAAAATGCTGGATAATCTAAACCGGTCCAGTCTCTCCATTTGGCATGTTGTTGAAAGATACAATCTAAAACTCTGAGCATCATTGTCATCCTAAGAATGTCCTTTAAATAAAGTGGTGGTATTTAATTGCATTTGTTCTACAGAGGCCCTGAAGGGACATGGTGATGGAAAACGATACGAGATGGGAGGAAATATCATACGTCAATGCTTTTGCGTTCTCTCGCAAAGGTTTTGCGTTCCTCAGAGAAACTGTGTTCGCTGTGTCTTGGGGGAATGCACAAGTTTTGCGAGGGAAATCGATTTTTTCCACCACCATGTCCCTTTAAGGCCTCCGTAGCCGTCTAACTACGACTTGACGTTTGCAATGATTATAGACTATATCTTCAAAATCATAAAGTATTCTACAAACGGTTTAATAATATCATTATTGTAATGAAAAGACTAACACAAAATCCACAAAGACTTTAAATACAAAGATATATAATGTAAACATTTGCTTGGTACAGTTTATCCACGCCGACATTAACACTCGCGAGCAAAACTGTTTATAAATCCATTCTTGAGTCAACACTTTGTGCAAGAATGTTTTTACCGAGAAATTTGCTCTGCGCATGTTGAATAATATGAACAAGTCCCTATGAGTTCAGCTGTACGGTAGGCCTAAAGCAAACATACCTTTCCCTGAGCGACAGAAACTGAACCAGGGTTAGTTAGAGGGAACTTCTGAATTCCCTCTTCGAGAAAGGGAAATGAAATTAAAGCTGTATAAATCCAGAAGACAAACAATCTGAGCTTAAAAACAGAATCACAAAAAGTGCTTCACACAATTAATTTCCCTTTTCAAGAAGCCGTCATCCCCGTGGAGCTGTAATATCTGTACTCAGAGGGATTTCATAAACCACAGCAGTAACGCTATACGAGGTTTAGTTGTGCGGTAACACCAGTACAGTGCGGAAGATGATTTGTAAAGGTTCCTTTTTCCATAGAAAAGATAAGGAGGTGGAATCATGTGTAAAAAGAAGAAAAGAAAAGCAATAAAAAGCAAAAAGTAATTGTTGTCTAATGTCTACATAAGCACAAACCAGTACTTCTGGTTCATCAAACAGCTGGATTTACCTCATTTACATACTCGCTTAAAAATAGAATTTGGAAGCAGGAAGTGAGGATTTATAGGAAAAGTTTTCTGTAATTATTTACTCACCCTCATGTCCTTCCAAAACCTCATGACTTTTCAATATAATGAAACTGAATGTGTTTGGAGGGTGAGGGTGAAACTTCATTTCTATTTTTAGCTGAACCTATCTCTGTTAATGCTCATGCAAAGACAGTTTGGTTTTTCTGAATTCACTAATGACCTCTTTTTGTTTAGCATGAACATAACATAACATTAAACTCATTAATGCACAGCTCAAATGAACACAGCATTTAAAGGGATAGTTCACTCAAAAATCATCATTCTGTCATCATTTACTCACCCTCATGTTGTTTCAAACCTGTATGAGTTTCTTTCTCCTGCTGAACAGAAGAGAAGATATTTTGAAGAATGTCGGAAACCAATCTGTTGATGGGCCCCACTGACTTCCATAGTATTTTGTATCGTAGTATCTAGTTTTAGGTTCAGCAGATGAAAGAAATTCACAGGTTTGGAACAACTTGAGGGTGACAGATTTTCATTTTTTGGGTGAACTATCCCTTTAAGATAAATAAAATAAACCCAGTACAATTAATGCCAATGGAAAAGGGTTAGTTCATCTTTCATGTGAATCAAAAGAATTACTGTGACCATAACAATTGCATTATGAAGTATAAAATAAGTTCTATTCTTATAGCTGAGCTTTTCGCCAGTCAGAAAGAGCCGATCCCTGATTGACCGGCAGCTCATTCGTGGCCACTAGAGGTCAGTAATTACCAACAAGAAACATTTCTTATACAGAAATGAGATGGAGTGCATTTGTAAGCAAGTAACATCATTATACGAAACTGATATGAAAATAATATCCATTTGACTTTAGAATAAACACTCCCAAAACGGATTTATCTTTAACATACTTCTCAATGATGTTTATTGTACTTTAGGGAATGGTAGTGTTATACTAAGATGAATTACAAAGCTGGACCTCAACCCTAAGTAACAAATACCCAGACACATACAGTAACTCTTTCAGGAGGTCAAAGTGCTCACAGTGAAATACAAGTCACAAAATTTCCCCTTTTTTCCCCTGTCTGTCTGTACCTGACATTGCACTTTCTCGTGCTGTTGTATGTATGTGTGTGTGTGTGTGTGTGTGTGTGTGTGTGTGTGTGTGATCAGTGCCGCAGGGGCACCATCACCTCCACGTAGTTACAGGGGAACAGTCCCGCCTGTCCGCGGAGGCTTCCCTCGTACCAGTTCTCGTCGATCTGATTGGTCAGCGTGATGACGTCGCCCTCGTTGAAGCCAAGCTCTCCTTCGTTCTCAGGATCAAAGTCGTACAGAGCCTTGCAGCACGGCTGATCTGTCGCTATGGAGACCACAAAGAGGATAAAAGGTGGAGATACACACAGAGAGAGAGAGAGAGAGAAAAAAAAGAGAGGAAAAGTCAATGGAAAGATTAAAAAAATTACAGAGAAAAAACAAACAGTGGACTGATTTTTGTAAGAACAGATGTAGCAGAAAGAACTGCTATTTTTGAGAGTGTATGGTACAAATTAGGGATTTAAGCAAAAACAAAAAAGAAGAAATAAAACGAATGCTATTTTTTTTAATAAATTATTAGCAAAACTCTATTTTATTAAGTTTTGCACCCATGTTACATAACATTTTTAAAACACAGCTTTGTGCATTGTTAATTCTAGCAATAAACATTAAGTAATCTTAATTCTACGGTAAATAAAAGGTTAAATAATAATAGATAGTAATAAAAACAAAAATAAATAAATAATAAACAATAAATACATTTTTGAAAAACTTGTGTCATTTTCTTAATTCTAGCAGTAAACTTCATGTAATCTTAACAACAGAATTACCATGATGAAATTCTAGGTTAATAATAATAATAATAGATTGTAATAAAATATAATTAATAATTAATAAAAATAATACAATTAATAAAAAGGTTAAATAATAATAATAGATTGTAATAAATTGTAATCAAATTAATTATTAATTAATCTATCTGTCTGTCTGTCTGTCTGTCTGTCTGTCTGTCTGTCTGTCTGTCTGTCTATCTATCTATCTATCTATCTATCTATCTGCACACACAGTGTATAGTGTATATATACATACACAACATTAATAATTATAAATATATAATAATTATATATAAATTATAAATGCTAATAAATATAATAAAAAAAAACTAAAATGGTATCAAGGTTGAATGCTTGGTTTGTAATTATTAATAAACCTATATTTCCCATTAATTATAGAATGTTTTTGCTTGATTTTTCTTACACTAATCTAGGCAGCAGAGTTGAATGCTTGACTAATGCAGTCAACACTAAAATTTGTGTAAAAATGGCTTGTTTCAAACTAGCTTCTTTCCAAACTGTTACTGTTATGTTAGTTAAAATGTTATCTAAAATAAATAATAGTTCTCTATTCAACAAACCAGGGATTAGATCTTTATCAAAGAAGAAAATAGAGAGACAGCAATTTGTACACAACTTGTGGAAAGTGCTAATGAAAAATAAATAAAAACTTCAATGAAAACTGACATACACCAACATATTTAGCATTTTAGGCACATGCACAACAACTTTCATGTGAAGGTGTGCCTCAAGAAAGTGAAATGAATAGATAGATTTATCAAAGAAAACAAGGACAGTTCTGCCACCTCCAAACATGCAGGTCACAAAAGGATCAATAGTAGTTCTCAAGCAATCTAAACCCACCGCGCGCAAGAATACACTCATTACACATTATGCCAAACTCTGTTGGAATAACAGCGGATTGTGGCGCGTGTGCTGCCTATGTAGTGCGTTACAAATCAATCACTTATAAGTTCCATTTAGGTTTGGATGCTGCCTTAGAAGAGACCCTATGTAGACAGCAGACAGTGAGGCAGATCACAATGTTTAAACAGCTTGTTTGTGTATGTTTGAGATGTTCAAAAACTGTTTATGCAAGTTTTAATAAATAACTCATTCTTGAGCTAAAAAGCTCCCCGGTGGACAATTCAACATGTGGCAGATTGATCACGCTTTTGATGAAGGGATAATAAATGTGTCACAAATCTCATTTACATGAGTGAACTGTCTGTGCTCATCACGGGTTTGTTACATGTGGGAGTGTATTTAGCAGGAGGGTGACTCACACCGCTCTTTTCAATAGGAATTGAGGCTGGGAAAAGTCTGGCATAGAATAAAAGCCCTTCACCATGTCAAGTGTGTGCTTGCGTGTGACTCACAATTACGTTTTTGGCGTGAAGATGTCCTGTTAAAGGAGGGGGCCGCTGACGTAAAAGAAAAACAATAGTCAGTCTCTGCGTGGCTACACACACACACACACACACACACACAGAAAACCAACTGGCACAGGCATCAAATGCTCACATCCATCCACACGAACACAAAGCATGATAACTGTGATTTTATTCCTAGATGACCTTCTGCACATTGTGACATTTGCTAAAATATGCTGTATACAACAGAGCACTGAGAGAAATACTGTATCCAACAATTCCAGAGCTGATGTTAGCCAAAACAAAAATCGTTTTTAGTTATTGAAATAAAGCCGAAATAAAATAAAAAAGTATATGATGAAAATCTAAACTTATATTATAATTATTTTAGAAATGAATAAGTTGAAGTACTTCAATTACCAAACATAAAACTGAATTAAAAATAAATACAAAATAAAATCCTAAACTTAAAATACTCAAACAATAGAAATGCCGATTTGGCAACTAACTGAAATAAATAAGTTGAAGTACTACAATTACTAAAACTGAAATACAAATAATTGAAATCTAAATAGAAATATTAAAACAAAACAAAACAAATTACAAAAGCACATAACAAAATTACTAAAACAAACTCAAATTAAAATTAAAGCAGAAAATATCATTCAAAATATTAATAAATACTATAATATGGTGTCTGATTGAGCAATTTAAAGTAGTTTTCATTCTTTTTTTCAGCATATGACTCAATTTCTATGAGAAATAAGCATTTTAGTCAATAAATATTTGCTTGGCTATGACTAAATCTCATTTAAATGTTTTCTTGAGACATGACTTTATAGTGCCTTGGGAGGCCGCTTGAAACCTCAGACAGTCTGTTTCCTTAGAAGGTTCCGTTATACACAAAAGCTAGTTATTGACTGTCTGGGCAGCCAGGCTGGTGTAGGTTTTGGACAGCCAACATTTTTAAATACTAAGTATTACGCGGCCTAGTGTTCATTCTTGTGCAGTATGTGGAGATCTGCTGAGCTTTTGGTTACATGAATCGATGAACCATTGGTCTTGGTTAAAATGATTTTCGGAAGATTTTTCAAAAGCTGTATGTGTGAGCAAAAGCCACTTTGATATAGGAAATTGCATGATTAACCTTTCCTGAAGGTAGGTCTGTCTTTTGCACACATAAAGGCTTTGTGTTTCATTTCAACCATTATTATCATTCAGATTGTGACTCCCTGAAGAAATCAAGTTTAAATCAAATCTAGTCCACCTCAAAAATGCAGTTAAATTTACAGTAAAGTCTGCATGTGTGAAAGCACATTGGCTGTGTGTTGAATCATGTTTATATGAAGCCTTATGTAAATGAACAGGACAAGCTCACCTGAGGATGGGTACGAGGACGACGCAGCGGACGGATTCCAGCCTCCGTTAGAGTCTTCTGGATAATCAAAACTGGGTCTGGACACAGGCATCCGTTTCTGGCGCGGCTGAGACTGGGCCTTGTTTACTCTACAGAACACAAGCAAACATGAACGGAAATTCATGCAAACACAAACACACACAGGTTGCAACCAGGTAGACCATGTATCAGGGCCAGGGACTGAAACACTTGGGTCAAATGGGTACATGGTACAAATGGGTTTGGAAGGAATTTTAATTTTATGTGATGAAGAAAGATACTCTGGTGGAATGATGGATGTTCATCTCTAACCTTTCTCTCATCCTCCCTGCCAGCTCCTCCAGGACCTCCATAGACTGTTTGTGAAACTGCAGCTGAGATTCGACCAGAGCTGCGAGCTGACTCACCTGCTCCACCTACAAACACACAGACACACACGTACAAAGCATGAAAAGATGTTATTGCTTTAGAAAAAAGAGCTGCAATCTGTAAGCAAAATAAAAAAAACATTCAATATTCAGTCTTCTATAAATACCTAAACATCCTTGAAACTAAATAAAATTTCTTCAGAAGCAAAATTACATGTGATAAAGAGGTTTTCGGGTTATATATCTCAATTACCAAGTTTATTTTTCTTTACAGCATTGGTAAACAATTTTTTTTCTTGTTTTTAGCATGAACCTAAAGTTTTGCGTGACGAAGCGTGCTTCACTCAATTTAAATGTTAAATGTTAAAACTAACCTTGCGTCACTAAATTAAAACTACAAGTATTGTGATACAAGAAATAAAATCATAATATGCACATGGAAACACATGGAAAGAGCTTTATATCCAAATCAAATCATACATTTTTTTTTTTTTAAATGAAGATGTGACGGTGAACAATCCTATGATGACCTAATTGATTCATACATCAGTTTAATGTCATACATCTGGGCCAGTTGAATAATCATAGCTGCTAAGTTAAGTCTTGAGAACTTGTCTGATCAACTTTTTTTGTAACCGACTTAAATTTATGACCAGTCTTAAAAAAAAAAAAAAATCATATTAAAATGTCAAATATCACTGGACTGCATGGCTGTATATTCATGTACCATTGTATTTGGATGGTAGTCGCATGGCACACTGAGAAACTTTTTGTCAGCTGACATCAATAATTGTTTAATTACTGGCCCGTGCTTAAGATCGATGTGGCAAAGAATCAGAAATATCCAGAAGTTTTCTCTGGGCTGCAGTCCAGTGTCGATAAAAACAGACTGATAAATGTGTTGGCTCAGCAGACTGTGTGGAAAATATCCAGCACTCATTGATGTGGATCACTGTAGCAACATTACAGCTATATGACACTGGATGGTACTGGACTATAAAAGCTTTCCAACAGGGGATCATTTGATTTTAGTAGTATTTTCTAAGACAAGAATCACTCGGGATTAGTGAAATTTTATTTCAGCATGAAACCCGTGCGGCTTATTAGGAGAGATGTGCCGTTACTTTAAAACTTATGTTGGTTGCACTTTATTTTACAGTACGTGCACTTACATGTACTTACCTAAGAAAGTACTGGGTAATATAAGGTAACTAAATGGGTTAAGGGTAGGTTCAGGGTTAATACCTAGTTATTACACAGTTATTGCAATTACTATATGTACATAGTATGTACATAAGGAACAGGACTGTAAAATAAAAGTGCTACCCTTATGTTTTTGGATGGTAAAACTGAAACTACTGTTTTCCTTTTCTTTTTTTTTTTCTTCTTTTTTTAAACATTTTTAAGGTTTTCCAAAACGGAAAGATAACATTTCAAATTCCAACACATTAGTACCTCAATATTTACATTGCTGTTTTGTTTTGGCAGGCACATTTTACTAAACTGATTTGTGACTGATAACCATAAAATACACAGTATGTAATATTGACAGCTAGCAGTTGAAATGGCTACAGTCCAAATTCAAAATATCTGAGGATGTTGTGGGTTGCCAGATTGAGGACAATTGACAATGGAAAGCAACAAGCCGCACACTATAAGTTAATCAGCTAATGTATACTAGGGTTGGGCGGTATTACGGTAATATCGGATACCGCGGGATCTTAAAATAGCACCGGTATCAGTATCAATACCGTCATTACCGGCACTTATATAGCCTATAATATATATTATTTATTTATTGCCTAAAAAATGCTTGTGTGGTTGCAGTTTGGCAATATTTCTGGTTCCAGCCGAATGAGAAGGGAGAGGCGGTAAATACTGACGAGGCAATTTGTAAATTGTTCCATAAAAAGGTGACCGCGAGAGATGTAAACACCTCTAACCTAATGTCACATCTCCGAAACTACCACCCACTCACTGCTGCCAGGATGCATTTTGTTCTTGAGTTCATTAAATAAGCGCATTAAGTTTCGTATTTGTTAAAATATTATAATGTTATTTTTTCCATCTTTCTTGATTATGAAAAGTGAACAGCACAAATAAGATAGGATGCATCGGGAGTCAGACGATTTGACCACTTCAATAAATTTCGTTTTGTAAAAGGCCTCTTTAAAACAAATTTCGTTTTGTATAAATTGTATCTTAATTTTAATTCATTTTTCATCAACCAATTGCCTATATATTTAATATAATCATGACATGATGGGCGATGGCATGCCGCGGTCACTTGCATTGAAATCTCATAAATTAACCGAAACTCAGAGATGGCGATCGTCAATTTCTTTAAACAAAACAATTCAAAACGAAAAGAAATATAGGGTAGCCTACTCTCTGATTAATCCATGATGTGCATTTCTCTCTAAGGCGTTCACAGAGATGGCGATCGTCAATTTCTCAAAACGAAAAGACAAAGGCCACTCTGATTATTTAATCCATGATGTGCATTTCTCTCTAGGCGCGTTCATACGGAGATGTGATCATCAATTTCAGCAAACGAAACCATACAAACCGAAAAGAAATAGACTAGCCTACTCTCTGTAATCCATGATGTGCATTTCTCTCTATTGTTCACTATGGAGATGGTGATCGTCAATTTCTTTAAACGAAACAATTCAAAACGAAAAGAAATATAGTCTGATCAATCAATGATGTGCATTTCTCTCTATAGGCGCGCTCACTACAGAGATGGTGATCGTCAACTTCCATCTTTGCAGAAAAGTTTTATTAATAAAAATCAAATGGACACGCGTCACCGGATTACAAAGGCACTTCTTGCTTGTTGCACGCACACAGATATTATGTTGAATAATGGTGGGCTCGGGCTCATAATAACAGTTAATGCCGTCGACTGGACTCAGACACAACGTGCACGGCTTGATTTGTTTTTTTTGCCCGATCTGGCATTCAGTTTCTGAACTGTGTAGGCACAAACCAACAGTTTGGTGACGCCGTCTGAGCCCATTATGTCATAATTTTTAATTAGTCACGGTAATACCGTATACCCCGGTAAAATAGGGAGGGGGTTTGACGGTATCAAAATTCGAATACCGCCCAAGCCTAATGTATACGTTTGCTATGTTTTTATTGCTTTCCATGGCAATGCTGTGTTTTTTCCACCAACTGGCAACCCAGGGTGTTGAAATACTATTGGGTAAATTGGCAGTAGACGGGATCAAACAGATCAAAACAAAAACAGACATTTCGACACAGAACGCACATGTCAAAGTAGAATAACTGGGCTGGTGTAGTATTGTTTTTTAGAGAAACGAGTATTTGAACTTAGCATGTTTCCTAAATCTCAGCAAACATATGATGGTATTTTTATGCTTTAGTACAGGCAAAATTACATACAGCACCTTTAAAGACAGCTAAAAATAAACCACATACTAAGTGTCAAGATTGTCATCACAGTGCAAGGTCCATATATACCATTCTGCACCTTAAAACAAAGAGTTCAGAGACTCTAATAGGCTGAAGTGAGCTTACGTCAGTATCCAGAAGGTTCTGCATGCTGGTTCCAGCTATATCTTTGGAGTCTTCGAACTTCTCCACCGCCGCCCTGAGCTCCTCATCCGGAATCTTCCCCTGACGCTTCTTCTTATAGTCATAATCCAGTCGACGGCCCTCCAGTTTCTTCAGGTGATGCTGAAGTAAAACCAGAGCATATTATTATTATTAACAGAACTACAGGTTTTAAGAGCTAAATTTACACTGATAATTTCTGAAAAATGCTAGTGATACAAAAGTATGCAGAGGTTAGCCAATCATAACAGAGGTAATTTACATGTCTTAAATGTACAGTAAAAACAATGTGCCAACAAGGGTGGAAAATGACCATGAAAACTAAAGTAAGGCTTTATGAACTGCAGAAACCTTATCCTTAACTAACTAAGACTTAACATATGGGAACAAATTATAAATGATAAAAAGTGCCCTTTGAATCATATTATTGTCTTTCTTATCCTAAAATTCTACAAAAGATTTCTGTGAATAAATAATACATTCAATTATTATTATTGTTATGAACTTTTTATAAAATTGTCAGTTATTTTTCATAATAATATGCATTTTTAATAAAAAGATTAATTACAATCTGACATAAGCCCTTTAGCCAATGACTTATGAATTATAGATTTAATCAATAAACGCTGATTTGATTTCAGAGAGCAATTGATTGCAGTTTTCCACCTGTATGTCTTTAAGGTCCTTGTCGACTATAGTTTGGAAAGGGTCGATGAAGTTCTGTTTGACGTCAATGTCTAGAGAGTCTTTCACTTCTGCCAGTCTCTTCATGGCATCTCCCATCTCCACTAAAGCACCACCTATAGATCGGGTGTAGAACATGAACAAAAATATTATGCAAAAAATAAATTGAAAGATCCTATAATAGCTGTATAAACAAAGAGCAATACAATATGCTTAAACACAGACACTCAACAGGTCTCTAATAATGAGATGCTGAGAATCTGAAAAGATTTTTGTTTCATGTTTCGCTGTGTGATTACTATTTTTTTGTCTGATGATACATTTTACTGTAAAAATACTAATTCATACCTGGAGCAAATAATACGAATGAAACATGCTGTACAGTTTCCCATTACAGTTTTTTTTGTAAATGCTTTTGAGAAAGAACATTCCTCTTACCAAAGTTGGTGTCCTCTCCCAAGTCTCGGCCGTATTTGAGCATACACTCTCCCAGAAGGCCCTCTGCCTGTGGATAACCTGGGCTCTTCACCTGTCCACGCATCTTAGACACGGTGTTCACCATGGTCAGTCTCGCTCTCGATGCTGAGGTACAAGACAGAGAGACAAGCAGGCAGATGAATACAAAGAAACATACACTGCAAAAATAAAATCTAACTTTGTCTTTTTCCATTACAAATATCTAAATATTCTTACATTTACATTTACAATGGAAGTAAAATGACAAGATATAATGATAAAAATAAATAAAAAATAATTCCTTGTGAAAAAAATATATTTTCCTTACCCTACTAATGGCAGATTTTTTTTTCTTGTTTTAAGAATAAACTTTTTCAGAATACAAGACATTTTGTTTCTCAAGTAAATGTACCTTAATTAAATCAATAAACTTTGATTTGATTTTAAAAAGCAATTGATTGCAGTTTTCCTCCTGTATGTCTTTCAGGTCGTTGACAATTATAGTTTGATGGTTGATGAAGTGTACTTGACCAAATGACACAAGATACTATATGTCTTGTTTTTTCAAAAAAATATAATTAATTTATACTTAAAACAATAAAAAACATGTGTCAGTGGGGTAAGAAAAATATACTTAATTTTTAAGTCACTTAAGTCTTTATATATTTTGTAATTTTGCTTCTCAAGTAAATGTAAAATGAGAGTGCCACTATTATGCTTTTTTTGAACATTACCTTTCATGCAGTGTGTAATATAGCTATTTGTGAATGTAAAAGTTCTGCAAAGTGTACGATAAAGTTATTGTCTCCTAAAAGAAAGAATCGACTCAAAAAAACGAGTCATCAGCAATTCCATTGTAACAATGTAACAAATTTGCATAATGCCAGCCTATGGTCTTCATTGGATCCCAGCGAACAAAGTCTACTTTGACCCGGCCTCAAAACTGTAGCTGTAGCTGAGACTGGAAGAGTTTGGTTCATGTTGTCGACATGTCAAAAAGACACTGTTTATAGCCCTGCAAATCCACTTTACTGCACTTCAACAGGATGAGGACTCACGCTGGAATTGATACGTTAAAACCGATGCCATCGTTACTTTTCGTGTCATTGGGTGCTTCTCAATTCTTATTTGTGCATCCTCGTTTCCTTCACTCATGTCTCAGCTCCAAGGAAAGAAAATGAGGACAGAGAAATCGAAGGAAATCTTATTTGTATATCGGAATATTCTTGATCACTCGAGAGCCACTTCGCAGCCTCATCAGCTGCGCCTCTTATGCTGTTGTAGATTGATTATTTAAGAAATTAATAAATAATAATAATAATAATAATAAAGCAAGATGCCCCATTGAAATATGCATGATTTATGATTCATTTAAACTGCAAAGGAAAAGCATAAATTAAAATGATTGTGACCGATGTGAAGGGGGAGAAGAATTTGTATGTGCGTCAGGTTTCTCGACAAGAGAGACTTCCGCATAGGATTTTGACCTTGAATGCATGTAAACCTGTTGTAGGAGACCTCCAAAACAAAATGAAGAACCTTTAAAATAGCATAATAGGGGCACTTTAAAGAGATAGTTCACCCAAAAATGAAAATTCTGTCATCATTTACCCTCCCTCAAGTTGTTCCAAACCTGTATGATTTCCTTTCTTCTGCTGAACACAAAAGAAGATATTTTGAAGAAAGTCGGTAACCAAACGACTGATGGACCCCATTGACTTCCATAGTAGGAAAAAAAATTATTATGGATGTCAATGGGGACCAGCAACTGTTTAATTACCAACCTTCTTTAAAATATCTTCTTTTGTGTTCAGCAGAAGAAAGGAAATCATACAGGTTTGGAACAACTTGAGGGAGAGTAAATGATGACAGAATTTTAATTTTTGGGTGAACTATCCCTTTAAGAATGTTTAGATACAGAATGTGCAAAAACATGTCAAAAACATGACAAAAACACTTAACATGTGAAAACTGTATATTGTATTTGACTTTGAATTCAGCACATGGGGAATATTTTGTCCATTTCTCACCTGGGTTGGGCTGCAGGTATTCAGTAGTTTTGCAGAGCACTTCTGATATGGCTTTACTGGTGATGTCAGCCCTCTGTGAAGCACAAAAGTCAGAGTACAGGTGTGTGTCTTTACGTCACACTGTCAACAGAGACCACACATCGACAGCACTCACAGACAAAGAAGTGAGACGGACTTGAAACAATCAGCAGCGGTCACACCTACTGAAACATTCAGAAAGCTGACTGATACCGAGGCAAAGGAATGTTCTGTGTACTTTACAGTGTGAGCTTGACAGACTGCATTTGTGGTCTGCTGTGGTTTACCACAGAAAATCATGCAAATTATGCGTTTCAAAGCAGAAATGTGAAGCTTGTGTTTTTGTTAAAGCTCTTACAGGTATTCCTCAGTAAAAATTTGAGTTATGAGCTGTAAATTTGGCATTTTGAGATGGGGCCACGTCTCTAGGTGAAGGATCTTTTGGTTATTCATTACTGACGGAAATGATGAAGACGTTACACATTCCTGTGGGCGGAAATGGCATTAACCACTTCTTTCGTTTCAGTCTAATGCCAAATACTATTAAAGCCAGTACTGTCAACATTTAACAAAAAAACTCACGATTTCTGAGGATAAAATGGGCAATAACAATGTGAATTTAACATTATATTTGAAAGCCACCATCATAAAACATAAAATTTTAAAACCTCTGTGCTTGTTTATCATAGATAGGAAGTAGATATAGTTACAAATGTAACAAACTTTGTTATGTATAAATGATGTATAAATGTTGTGTACACACAAAAAGGGCATTGAATTACTGTCAGGATTTACTAAAGAAACTGTGTGGACAGGGTTATTTTTGCGGCTGACTTTATTGCACATGCATTTGTAGGAGTTTCCCTTTCAGACGTAACATTTATGTGAGGAGAATATTTAAATGAATCCTGCAAGGTGATTTACTAAGGTCTGCACTCGTCAATTTACAGGTGTTGGCGCCCTTATTTTCCAGACAAAAAAGCCCATCTTAAACCAGATGCTAATTTGCGCTGCTTTAACTTTCCACTCCCCTTGTCGCTTTTTTATTTAAATTGACCTCTCATGCTAATTTGCCCTGTTTAGTAATTCTGCCCCTAAACGTTTAAAGTCTAGGCGCATCATAATTCCTCTTTAAACTAAATCGCAGAACTCATGTTCTGATAATATATTTCTTGCGAGAACAATGATCAGACTTGACTCTGATATTATGTCTCTAATACACAAATGGCATGAGTCCATATCTCATATTTTCCTAATGTCTTGTACTGTTAAAAATGGTATCACGTGGATGGGAATATGCATATGGAAATGATATGCAGATTATGTTATGCATAGTAAATCTAGGCATTGTAAGCTCCATTTATGTTTATTTCAAGGATATGGAGTGGAGATGTACACTTTTTGTGTGTATGCATACTTTTAGGATGAAATCTACAGAAAGTTTTATACATGCGGCCCCAGAAGTTTTGTGTGCCAGTGAATTGCACCTGATTATTTGTGTAGAGGATGTTTCTGGCCAATTTTATTGTTGAATTTATTACAATAACTTTCAGTAAGTAGGAAGAATGAAGTCTTGATCATATTTAAGAGAACTTGAACATTGTTATCACAATGTGAATGTTAAAAATGTGTTACCTTCTCAAGGTCTTTGAAGTCCTCATCCAGTTTGGTTCCTTCTGCACCTCCCACCTTCTCACTCACCATCTAAAACACATCAGTACAAGGACTTACTTTTTTTTTTACCAAACTAATGATATTTTATATCCCCTTGCCCTAACCATTACAGAAAACATTTAGCATTTTTGATAAAAACTTTATTTTGGGATTGGGCTAATAAAGAATATGATCCTTCAGAAAACATGCATGAGCAACAAAACACATTTGTGAGATTGTATGATAAAGTATTCAAATACAAGAAGCATTCATTGGTGTGCAAATATAAAGACAAAGAGATCAGCTCTTAGATCTTATATCTAAATACCTACTGCACATTCAGTTCACGTTACAGAATGAGCAAGAAAGAGCAATGATGTTTGGCATGTAAGGAACTTAAATGGTTGCCTTTGCGTGTTCACATAAGAACCTTGTTTGTGAACTTTGTCACAATCTCTATAAAATGTCTTTAAAGCACATGCTCATGTTCTTTGGTGCTCATGCAGGCATTACAGGTTTGAGTCTGTGCAACGTTACTCTTTTCCAATTCATTTCTCATCCCTCTGCACTATATTGTATATCCATCGAATTATTATAATCATCTAATATATAGTATATCCATCTAATAATATCCATCTGAGAGTAAAAGCTCAAATAAAGTGATTCAGCTTTAATGACCACAAGGTGAAAGTCCAATCATTTAAAGACATAGTAATAGCACACCCTCCTCAGCCTTAGCAAACACTACTAATAACACTTGTGTGGAAGAGAGAAAAGAAAATGTAAGGAAAGAACTTCAGGAATGGACTCTAAGGGCCCCTGTGGAGTTCCCCATCTGAGCCATTCCTGTTGTTCGTCGATGATTCTTCCTGTATGGCCGGCACAAACGCTCGTTTCACACAAAAGAACTCCTCCTCAATGAGCTGAACTCTCCAAACACAAACACAGAAAGTAAGTGTGGTGTATTGTATTCCAGTAAACAGGAAGCGTTTTGTGAACTGACATCATCCCAAAGAAAAAAAAAAAATCAAACAAAACCAAACAGCACAGCTTGGGTGGCAATCCAAGCTAAGAATTAGGCCTACACTAAAAAAAAATGTCTTAGGGCTGGAATACATTACATTCCTTCTGTGCATATTTTTTGCCCGACTGTCAGTCTAGATTAGGGGTTTCCAAAGTGTGGGGCACGTGCATGTCCAGGGAGGAGCGGCCGGGAATCAAAACAAGTTGTGCTCCAAATTTGAGGTTGAGATCTCAAAACATGAGCTTTCAGTAAGATTTTGTTTGGGCGCAGTACCAAACATTTCCACAAGAGGAAAATCATCTCCCATTCATTTCCATTTTTTTTTCACATACCAAGTGCCAAAACTTTTACCAAATTTCATATGGAACATAAAAAAAAACAATAAAAAAAACCATAAAATCAGTCTGTTAAAAATGACCGAACAGCACCAGAAGTTTTGTAGTGTATTCCAGCTTTTAGTCATCACCATTAATTTGTGAATTATTGTCACTGTTTAGTGCTTGATTATCCATTCATTTCCATTCAAACGTATATTAAATTAATTGTTGCGCACATCCCTGGGAGTTAATTAGTTTAGAAACATTACAGTAAAACATTCAAAACTTCTCTCCCTTCTGCTGTACAAATATTCACTGCTCTTTGAATCTCATTCTCATACTGATCAAATATTGAGCATATCAGTTTGTAAAACACACACCCAGTCTTCAGAGCGAAGGAACACGTGTGCATGCGTGTTTTATTGACAGCCCTTCATACAGTGGCTCTATTGTTTGGCTCTGATCCGCTAGTGGCCTAATATGATTCAGATGTAGGTGTGGACACAGACACTGATCACACAGATCACTTTTCTAGAATATGACAAGTGAAATACAGTTGCACAAAGCTATCCATTTCATATGAATATCATCTTAAAGTGCTGGTATTCATGTCAAGAAATCAAATCTGAGGTGATACACATTATCAATATGGTTTCATAGTTATGCACCAATACTGACATTTTTGACAAATCCTGATAAACTGATATGATAAATCAACGTTATCAACATATACTGTTACACATATATGACTGCTGATAATATTGCTGACTGATTATCCTTCACGTTATCTGGTGCAACTAATCCATTTAAAAAAATGAAATACTTCAGTGAAGAAAATCATACAAACAAGCACAATTTATATTTGTCAGTAAAACTAACTTCAAACATTTAAGGTTTCGAAAGAGGTTTAGATCGAAATCTAAACAGGAAAATGTACTTCTCCTAACATCATCTTTATCAGATTGATACTGACAATTTAAAATAAACACCCTAAATTTACACGCCAATATTCAATCCACTGTAAGGTTTAGGTTTAAAAACATTTTCATAAAGCTGCATGCTTCGATATGAAAGGGAAGTCATATGGTTTGCATAATTATCTCTTCCCTAAAGCAAATCTGACAACTTGGTTTCTAGCGTGGAACATCAGGCATCGGCTTTACACAGTAGACAATGGCCTACACAACTTAGCCCACATGGAAACACAATTTAGTTAAAAACTCTCCAGTATAACAATACAAGAGATGTCGGTGCAATAAACACTTCTCTTGTAACCCTGTAAATGCCACCTAGAACAAAAAAAGAGCAGGTGATAAAGAAAGTAAAGAGAGAGGGAGGGAAAAGACTGAAAGAAAACACCTGCTCTTGGTGGGATGCAGGTTCTGTACTTACTGTAAACAAGAATCCAGTCTGACAACTAAACTAAACACTGAATTCATCAGTTCACACACCTCTTATAAATCTTTCACACAAATATAGTTTGTGTGAAGTGATCTCTATTGCACACCAAAATGCTCAATTTTTACATCTGAGATTGATTTTTCAATCCACCAGTTTAAAATCGCTGTCTGCGGAGAATGTGATAACGTCTTTGCCGCTAGAAACAGTTATAAATTGTTAGCAGTGGGACAACTGGCAATATTGGTATCTGCAAACAAAGGACAGCATACTAGCATTCAGTCTGCAATATTTGTAATTGTCTACTGATGGACGTCTAGCTGTAAACCCTAATGGTTAAAAATTCATTGGTTTGAGTAAGGTAAACTTAAACAAATTAGTTCAATCAAATTAAATTTTATGTACATTAAGAAATTTCTTTTTCATTTGCTTTCATCTGATTTGCAACATGTCAGTGCACGTTAGACTTGTTTTCATTTTTCAAAACTGACATAATTTAAGTAATCAGAATTGTTTCATCGTTATGAGTTTCATGAACTTGTTTCATTTAATTTAGAGAAACTTAAATTTATCTGAAAATAAGCTGGGATTTCTATTCGCAGCATGCTTTGCTATGACACTCAAAAGGGAGAGTAAATGCTAAAATTGTGTTATATAATGTTTGTTTTTTTTGTGCTAGATTATGTTAAGTGGGAGATTTAGTAGTGTTTAATGTTTAGCTATGCTAATTTAGAAGAGTTTTCGTTTTTATGGGTACCATCGTGGTGGAGCATGAGCTTAGTTTGAGAACAGATAAGTATTAAATGTTCTATATTGCCATTCTCATTCCGATATTTCCATATGTTAACGCTATCAAAGCACTGTGTTTACCACTTAGAAAGATATATCAGCATTTACTGAATTAGCTAATTATGGCTAGATATGTTTCCACTACTAAAAATATTTAAACTGAGATTACATGATAATTTTAAGTTAAAATGTATGAATTAGCATATAGTTTAAGCTAATTATTTATTATTTATATTAAAATATTTCAAGTTAAGAGCAATTAAAATGTTTGAGTACAAAATAAAAATCTGCCAGTTCTGCTTACTTAAACCTTGAATTTCTTAACTTTTATTTTTTTTTATGTAACTGATTACCTCAATTTCTTTACTTATTCGGGTTTACAGTGCATCATATCTTGCAGTTTTACTTTTAAGACAACATGTCAAGTTAAATCTGTTCAACTTTTGAGACTACTGGCTACATTCTTATCAATTTCAAACGGTGACATAACATCAAGATGTGCTTTCTGTAAGACACAAGCCAGTAAGGAAAAAGTTAACTAATAGTTGACTTAAGTCGACTTAGTCTTTAGTAAGTATGAACATCGAGAAATTCTGCATTTTCAGCCCTGCATGCTTTAGGGTGTTTATTGTAATAATGAGGCTCAGTGACTGTAAGACATCCCGTCTGGCATTAAGATGCTTTCATCTGATTTGCAACATGTCAGTGCACGTTAGACTTGTTTTGCTTGAACAAAAAGGGGTAAAGGAATGTTAGACTGGCTGAGACCAAAAACTTCAAGCGAATGTCTGACATTGCAAGTGTTTTATAAACAGGCTTCATTCTGATTAAATGCATGTCTGTTTTGAAGTACATGGATTAAAAACTAATCCAGCCAAAAAAAAGATATCATCTGAGAATCTCATTCAAAATCACTTTCTTTATCTGCCTGGCGTGGACTTAAACCACTAGATTCACAAGTATCTGAAAAATAACTGAGGTAATTTGATTCAACTGCATCTTTAGTCATAACTTTCTACGAGGTACTTACATTGCATATGTTTGGGAAAATGGTGGGCAAAGAAATAATGGAATGAAACAGGAATGCAAAGAAACAAGGATCTATGATATTATATAATGATATATTGAAAATCATTTAAACATTATAGCAGTATTTGTTACTGCCTATTATTTATTCTTACCGTATAAATCATCATATTGCAGTATTTTTTTAGTGTAATACAGTAAAACACACAAAAAAAGTGAAAGGTGCATCATGGTAATGATGATTAGTTTTTAGGGTTTTTTTGCATTACACATTAAAGAGAATTAGAGGGTAAAATGCGCATAATCATCATGCAAATCACATTGAAAACATTGCAATAGTCCTATGAAACCTTAATTTTGTTTAAGCAAAACAGAACTTCTTATACTTTTCCTCTTGACTGTGACCTGGACATTTTTTTCATACAGTATAAAGGATAAATATGTTTTCTCCACACATTACTGATAAACATTGTGTGCATCACCTGCAGACAGCTCCTTAGTGCACATCAGCTAAATAAATTGCCAGTAAAGAACAAGTGCTTCCTGCTCAAAATACACAGCATATTCATTTCATCTGAACTGTAAACCACATGTTATCATGGCCATGCAAAAATACATGTGTTGCAATGTTTTATGATCCTTCCTGTGCATTAACAGTCAGCAACCTGTTAACTCTTTGATTGTGTCATATGCATACTTCACTATAAAAATATAGATATAGTAAAATATTTAAAGGTCTAACTTTATAGACTTGATTTGGAATTATATGAGCTTGGTTTATTCATAAAGTGCTTCTATGGCTATAACATTTCTACTGGGTGACAAATCTATTTAGGCTACTTCAAAACAAAGTTTAGATTAAAAATTTATACAGAAATCTAATAAAAACTCAATATAAAATTCAATAAATAAAAAAATAAATTATATATATATATATGTGTGTGTGTGTGTTTTCTAAGCACGTCTGAGTAGGCAGCTCAGTAGCCTACATTTTGAGAGACACTTCGTGGGAATTTAGTTGTATGTGTGTATGTATTTATATATATATATATATATATATATATATATATATATATATATATATATATATATATATATTTATATTTGTATATATATATATATATATATATATATATATATACAACTAAATTCCCACGAAGTGTCTCTCAAAATGTAGGCTACTGAGCTGCCTAACGTTACCCGGACGCGTTCAAAACGCACTTGTGCTCGCCAATATGCTGTCTATGTAGGGGGCTCACAATAGCCAGGCTTTAACTTTTACTTCACCACAGCAGAGAAGACCCCGGATGAAATAATTCAAACAAGTTGAACAGACACCGCAAATGTTTCTTTATAACTTACGGTATATTGTTTGTTTATTGTTGTATCTGTAAGTGTATGCTCGTGCACCAGTTGACGTGGAAACACTCACCTGACTCGCTTTATAAAACTGTTTCTTCAGTCCGGCAACAGACATCTTTGCGTCGGATCCTTTCGCTTTGACAAATATAGATGTTATTTAATTCCCCAAATATTTAAAAATGAAACTGTAGGCGTATGGAGCTGTGAAAAAAAACTTTCACGGAATCACAACTTCTTCTTCCTGCTCGGCCAGAGTTTGAACCTATAGTGAGTGCACGTCACTCTGCGACGCGACGCACGCAACTAGAACGATCCCATACACGCGTCGCGTATAATAAGAGAGTTCTGATTTGTCAACTGGTTGCCGACGTCAGGGTTCCCATCGCTCGCATTGCACCGTTTCTGAAACATAAAAAAAAACAAAAACAAAAACAAATCAAAACGAAAAAAAAACTAAAACATGTGACTTTCTTCTAAGTTCATTTTGTGATGTATTACTGTCACGTGTTTTATATTACTGCACATGTACTTTGTTTTGTATCTCTGGCAATAGAAACAAATTATGGAAGCATAACTATCTCAGCCAGGAATAGAAACTCTCCAACTTCCGGGTTTAACTTTCGTCTGTGAAAAGTTTATCTTTATCTTTACCACACTTAATACATATGGACCGGTTTCACAGACAAGGTTCAGATTACGCCATGAGTAGGCCTTCATTAAATTAGGACATTTAAGTAGCTTTTATGAACGTTTCTTAGAAGAGGAAAAAAACATACTGGTGTACATCTTTTGAGAAGTTGCTTTCATTTAAAACAGCTCAAACATCCATTTTAATCTGGAACTTAATAAAGTCTTGTCTGTGAAACCGCCCATAAGTTTGTTATAGGCATACATGTGTTTACTAAAAACAGCAGTCAGCATGAATTCACAAAAATCCATACATTTACACACATTAAAAAGAAACCTGTAACAACCTGAAACAAAATGTTTATATTTATACACTTTTTGATGACTTGGGAAAAGTGTCCCAATCAACCTGAATTCACCCTATTTATATATCACCCTGTATTTAATATCTTAACTATTGCATATATACAGTATATATATATATATATGAATTAGTAACTCATTGAAGTAGACAAATTACAAGGGACAACAATTCTTTTTAAAGAATAAGATCCATCTTTAGTTTTTATTTGCTTTTTTTCATTTAGACATATTCTGTGTCTTGTAATTCAGACTGAAAGAACCTGTAATAGTACATCAGCAGAAAGAGGAAAGGTCTTTGACACTTTGTGATTGACATTCACAAAAATATATATATATATTTAAATATAGCTACAGGACACAGTGATCAAGAATACGGGTCTCCTATTCGGTGCAAAGTGTGTGTGTGTGTGTGTGTGTGTGTGTGTGTGTGTGTAGTCGGCAGAGGATACTGGTGAGACAGACACCAGCTATCTCCCTGAGATAAATCTTTTTTTGTGTGTGAAACACACAGAGCAGAAACATTTCTTCTACAAAAACAAAATAAACATTGAATTTGCTTTACAGGGTGACTGAATGAGACAAACACAATCTTGTCTTGACAGGAAGGCATGCATCGAAGGCCTAGAGGTGGGGATTGTCAAAACAACACATTTAAAAATACATTACACTGACAGAATTCCCATACTTCTCTTTCTTAATCCAAGGGCAGGCTACAAGTCCTTGACGTGAGAGGTTTGTAATGTTGGGCGCACAAAAAGAATACAGATTTCCTTTTGTTCATTAAAAACTGAGATACAAAACCATATCATTTCTCTTTCATACAGAATACAATATCATTCATTCATCTGAATCACTGAACACCAGTTGTGTAGTTTATATAGCAGGGCTATAAACAATACCGTGAACCCTGAATCAAAGGAGTAGCTGAGACCTCTTTTGAAACTGTTTTTGTCGTACTGTGGTGCAGGAGTAGTAAAAATAGGATGGAAGGACGCGATCCGGGCCACAGAAATGGACAAAAAGGAGAGGTGATCAACAATTTACAAAATAATACAACAGAAACCACAGCCATGCTCACTGGCCACGAGCAAACGCGCTGCATGTGGTGAATCTGTACCCGAAACCTACAGGACTGAGCATTGATGGAATCTCCTTTTCTTTTGGTTTGTGAAAGCATCTGAAACCCACTAGACAGGAGGAAGGGTCTCCCAACATCAGGATTTTCCCAGATCTGTACGCATCAACAGAACAATGTCAACGTCGGCATCCATTCCAGCTCGGCTCTCCTGTCCGGAGCAGCTCCAGAACAAAATGGGCAAAAGTCAGTTCGAACCCAGTTCAATTTCTCTGGTCCGGTACTTCCATGCACACGCTGGAAGAATTCAAAAGCCGGCTGATGAAAGTCCTGGCTCATACCTTTCTTTAACATTCCCATCTCTCTTCCTTAACCTGCTCCACCTTTCTCATTCACTCTCTTGACTAAAAAGACTAATTTATTTACATTCCTATTCAAAAAGAACCTTTTTGAAAAGTCCATATAAATGAAATGAACATTTAATTGTTTCTCATTCTAAAGTGGCATTTACAAGGGAAGGGGACATGGGACTGAGGTTTCTCATTGCTTTAAAATGACAACAAAAAAATAAGGTGCAGCACCAAACACTGTCAAAATGTGCCTGAGCAAATAAGAGCATGTGTGCACTGCTTCGAAAGTTGTGTTCGCCAATCCTTTACAGTCATGCCCAAGTTTGCAAACTCCTTATCTCTCACTATTCTATTGAGTAACAGTTCTGCATTTCATAATGTGTCCTGTTGCAGTTGTTTGCTAGAGTCTAATACTGTGCTGAATGTGTCCAAGTTCAGCTGAATATGAGGTATGAGATTATGTAAATAACTGTTAAAGTGAGGATTGCGTGGTTTTCTTTACTTTATTGTAACAAAACAAGGCATTCACAAACGTTTGGTCATGACTGAATGTTTGTAGTGATTATCAGGGTGTTTTATTGCACATTAGAAAAGAGTTTAGCACACTTATGTTTTCTGGTTCATTAAAGGAATATTCCAGGTTAAATACAAGTTAGATGCTAACAGATAAAGTTAAGCACTACAGTTGCCCCATAGACTTCCACTACAAGTGCATTTCTGTCAATGCATGTGTTTGTATTCACAAACTAAGAGATGATTTTCTAAAGCTTTTGAAATTATTTTTCTAAATGTATTATTTTAAACTTTTATTTATTATTATTATTATTATTACAAATTTGTATTTAACGTGGAATGGTCATTTAAAGTTGCACTGGTAATATTGGTCCCTTCATTTTAAATGAACAATCTGGGCACATTAGGGCTTTTTTTTTTCTTTAAGTGGATTGTCAAAGTCTCATAAAGCGTAACGCAAGACCAAAAGTGCATTGTGTACATTCGGTCTCAAATCAGAAGTGCCTTCGCTTCGTGGGATACATTCATGATTCGTCTGAGGATGAAAAACGAGGGGGGAGAGGGAGGAAAAAAGCGATGTTAGTGCATAAAGAGTGTTACGGTGGGGAAGGACGTGTGACCGTCGCCTAGTACGTAGGATGCACTTCGTTAAAAAAGTTGTTGTGCTCTCCTGAATGTTCATGTGGAAGAGAGTTTGATCCTGTCAAATTCTTAAAATCATATTTATAAAACCTCCATTTAATTCCCTTTGTGTGCAGATGCAGAAGGAATAGTAGCATGCTTAGATATCAACATGTTGGGACAAAGGGCCCTTGCAAGCATACATCTGTACATTAAAGATCATTTAGGAGTGTGTCTGTAAAATAATAACAGACGTGAGAGCACAATTCCAGGAATAATTCATATATGTGTTGTCGAATCTGAAATACTTTGCATGGTTTGTAGTGTATCGTGTGTGTATGCTAACAGTGCTGCAATAGACTGAGGATTCTCCCTGGAGGTTTTTAAAACAAAATTACATTTAACAGGTAATGGCCTCTCTTCAACACAAGCCTATCATTTCCCCTTCACACTCTCTCACATTCTCTCCCTCACTATCTCCCTCTCTCTAACTGTTGGTGGAGTCAGGGAAGTTGATCTCGCTGCCGAACACTTCCCTGTACAGAGGCGGGAAGCTGTAGGCTGTTTCCGGGTGAACCAGGCGGAAGAAATCCAGCTTGTCAATATGCAGGTTACTGATCGACTTCATCTGCGGTAGTTTGGACACCATCTGCGAACACAAGACAACGAGAGTGTCTAGATCAGATATTCCAAAATCAAGAACTAAACCTACTGGATGATTTAAGTCTGACCTTTGGATTAGTGCACAAACATCTTTTTTTTAAATGGATATTTAGCAGTACATAAATCAACCAACCCATGGAACAGAAACTACACTACCATTCAAACGTTTGGTGTCCGTAAGATTTTTTTGAAAGAAGTCTCTTATGCTCACCAAGGTTGCATTTATTCTATCAAGAATACAGTAAAAACAGCAATATTGTGAAATATTATATTATGAAATAATTTATTCCTAGTTATCAGTCACACTCTCCTTCAGAAATCATTCTAATATGCTGATTTGCTGCTCAAGAAACATTTCTTATAATTATCATCAATGTAATGATGATAATCTGATAATGATGATGATAATCTTGTTTGCTAAAAAATTGAACAACGTAAAAGTCTTTACTGTCACTTTTGAGCAATTTAATCCTATACATATATTAATATATTTATACACAGTATATATACTGAATGGACATAATATAAATATATTATATATTTATACTGGAGTGGATATAGTTATATTTATGGATATAAATATAACTTTCATGTAAGAGCTGACATGACATGTTTTTATCAAATAACATATGGCTCTAAAAGAATTTTGCTAAACCCCTTTGATCCAAACATGATTGTTTTGGCTGCAAGAACTTATTTTATTATATATATATAAAATTAGTTCTGGTTTTTGAATCTAATTGGCTGAGAGACTTTTCCAGCCATGCAATATACAACTAATATCACATGAAAACCGTTACACAATTTGTATCACTCTGCTTGTTTCTGCTGTATCTATACTGGCAGCATTTCTCACAGCTAGCGTCAATGGTGGAGGAGCAATTTTACAAATACTTCTGTTATCGTGTCACGGAATGTAGTTTTAAGAGTTTTTAGGCGAGAATTAGATCTTTCTCAACTGGTGGGTCGTGACCCAAATGTGGGTTGCAAGACCATTCTGAGTGGGTCGCGGAGTGTGTAGTCAAAGAAACAACAATAAAAAAACATGATTCAAAATGTTTCTCTAATGCAAGGCTTTTATTTTGAAAGACGTGTGTGAAAGTTCTGTTAGATGCAGTTTAAGTAAAGAGTGCGTGTTTTCCTGATTCAGTATCTGCTGTCAGATGAGATGTTGTCAGGCTATATATGTAAGTGTCATTATTCTAACGTTATTTTTGTAACTCGATACGAAATAAAATTCTCACCTCAGAAAAAAGAACTTTCATTTCCTGTCAGCACGTGCTGTATACCACTTCACTATATATAAAGAGCAAAAGAAATTACGTGCATGGAACGTCATAATCCTCATTCAGTCAGTCACGTTCAACTGACGTCATGGGGACCTAACGTCTCCTTCAGTGAACGGGTGTTACATTAGTAACCTAGACAATACGTTGTCAATTAGTGAGTCAGGAAATTACCAAAAAGTAGCTATAAATTACGTAACTGGTCAGTCTGTTAGTTGGGAAGGATTTGCATGCAAGCATATGATGTTTATTCTATTCATCAGGAGCAGCTTTCATATGTTTCATTAACAGTTCATGTTAGTATTATGTATTTAGCATGTTTACTGTTGTTTCTGTTATTTTGTTAATTTTCATACCAACTTACTAACTTTAAATGCTAGATCAGATGCAGAAATTACACTCGCTTTGTCGATATCTCTCTCATAATTTATTTTTGAATATGTGGCGGAAGGAAGTAGTTTTGCACAAAAGAGGAAGATACTCCATCGTCTCCACTCCATTTATTTAAACACTTGTGCCGTCAAACTGTTGTGTAAAAGCAATATCCCACTTGTCGTGCGATATGACTCTATATCAGCAGCACGGCTGTGATTACCTACACAGCCTTGTGCCTATGGCCTAATCACAGCCATGCTACTGATATAGAGCCATATCGCACTCATACTCCTGTGATATTGCTCATATATTCTTTAATTTGTGTGTTTTCTGGGTCAGAATGGGTGCAGAACTTCTTTTTAAAGAATCAGTCAAACAGATTCACAAAGTTGTGAATTCATTGGTTTAAATCGGTCAGATAAGTCACTCACTGAACCACAGCTGATGTCAAACTTGACAGTGCAATGTGTACCTGGCATTACTCTCCTTGGATGATTCATAATATTAGTGTTTTTATAATTTGTTTTCTTAAATATTCTCAAAGTTCTTTGTAAAGTGCCGTGTGTGTGTGTGTCTTGTTCCTCACCTTGTCCAGTTTCTCAGTAGTGGCTCCGTTCATGTGCATGCTGTGTTGAAGGGCCACATAAACCTTCTCTTGGAGCTTCTGAACCTGCTGAGACTCCGTCAACCATGGCCGATCTGAGCAGCACACAAACACAGAGCAGGGGTTTCAAACTGTGAGAATGTGTCTCATTTTATGCAAGTCTGACCATGGCACATGCTACTTTTTCTTGAGAGCACATAAACCCAGGGGAATAAGTCGCTAAATTAGTAGCAGACCTGGGTGTGAGTGTCTCACCTGGAGCCAGCAGAACCGCGGCGCTGAATAAAGCCATTTCCTCCTCGCTCAGCTGAAGACGACTCAGACTTCTAGCCAATTCAAAGACAGTGTTCACCAGGTCATCACACCCTGCAAACACATACACATGCTAGTTACCATGTTGAAGATGAAGAAATAAATTACATTTCCATTGTGGTCCATAATTTGCCCAGAACCAATCTCTTTTTGTTTAACATGAAATGATTTAATGGATCTGTTGGGTTCCATTAATGTAATAGAGGAAATTATTAGGTGTTCTGGGCACAAAGCTTCAGGTAATTTGTGAGAGTAATGCAGACTTAAGCAATAACTTAAAACAGTCTTTATCGTGAATATAATAGTTTGTAGTGTCTGTATTGTGCATTTAAAGTCGCAATGAAACGGAAGTAGAGTAGCAACAGAAATGTTCTTCCTTATTGACTTGGCTCTATGCACCAGTTAATCAATATAAGATCTATAACATGCATTTAAAAAAAAATAGGGTGAATTTTCAATTCATGCTGACTTTAAACATACCCAATTTGAAAAAAAAAGCTAATAAAAAAAAGAAATGGTATTATCTACAAATCATTCTAATAACTTATTCCAAGAATACAAGTCTTTATGTAATATGTTTTGCACTGAGTGCTTTCTGCAATGCTCCAATTTAACATTGATGAGCTATTACTCACCCAAGCATCACTTGTATTTACTAACTGGGTTAAAAACCCATTAGCTCTTGTGCCTTATTGATTCATGACGCCTCCATTCTTCCTCTTAAGAGGCTGCTGGTTTTGTGTATTTTAAAGTAAAAGAGGATGCATTTGAACTGAAATTGAATACTTGCGTTCTGCTTACTGCATAGTACACACTGAATATTGTTTATATAGTTTCACATTATGAAAAGATACAAGAGTAAACTGTTGCTGACATTGGCTGAACATGGAAAAGCATACTACTATATAGATTAAATAGTATCCTAACATGCTATTCTGAATTCAGTGATTGCATCTAGTTTATTCATCAAATAGGAAATGGACATTCAAATTGAGTCCATTAAATTGTAGGATGCAGAACCCAGTATGAATGTGTTGTTTATTCCACATTTTCTCATATATAGCAGGTCAACCGTAGGTAGTATATGCATACTCTTCAGAGTATACTGCTGAAATAGTATGCTTAAGATGGTAGCATGCTATTCTGAACATTTCCAGACACTCACCAAGAGCTTTGAAGAGCTGAGGGCTGGCAAACTTGCCATCAAAAAACATTGTGTTGTTGGAAGAGTTGTAAGCACGACACATTCGGATCAGCAAGACTTCCAGACATCCTGGAATAGTAATAGAGAGAAAGAGAGCGGCAAAAAAAATGGGATGGGGGAAAAAGCAGAAAGAGAGAGAGAAAGAAAGAAAGAAAGAAAGAAAGAAGAGAGAGAGAGAGAGAGAGAGAGAGAGAGAGAGAGAGAGAGAGAGAGAGAGAGAGAGAGAGAGAGAGAGAGAGAGAGAGAGAGAGAGAGAGAGAGAGAGAGAGAGAGAGAGAGAGAGAGAGACAGAGAGAGACAGAGAGAGACAGAGAGAGACAGAGACAGAGACAAAAAGATAGACAGACAGAAATAGAAAGATAGAGAGAAAACAGATAAAAAAATGCAAGAGAGAGGGAAGGAAAAGCGGGAATATGCTCCACCGTGCAAAAATACACAGATTTTTTATTTTTTTTTTTACCAAATATGGGAACAATAAACACCATCAAAATGAAATGTCATTGTGTTTGTTTAAAATGACATTTAGAAAGTTTGAGTTTTGTTTATTGAAGGTTTTTTTTCATACGGTAAGCACAAAGTGTAAAAGTAGGTAGAATGTTGGAGAAACAAACACAAGAGGAGACAAACGTTAATGCAAGTTTCAAGTTTAAGCAGAACGTGGACAGAACAGAATCCCATGGGGCGAATTCACAAAACAGTTGCCCCACGTCGTTATATATAAAAAAAATTGTGTTTTATTCTCTAACCACCCACAATCCAGTTTAACCGGCCACTAAATGCACTGAAATAGTTCTTCTTGTACTGTGTCTGTATATTTTTTTATTGGCAGCAGAAAATTACCAATTGACGGTATAATAATGGAGAATGGCATTTTATCCAGGCATATACCCAAACACAATGCAGTCAAGCACAAATTGTGCATTTTAAAGAGTAATTTCAGGTTTTTGGATCACAATGCATCATCCACATCCAAGCCCTCTGCTAGACTGAAAACTCTGCTGTGCAAATGAGACTAATTTACAGAGCGTTTGGCATTACCTGAATCACATGTCAATACCTGGCCTCAGAGTATTCTAAATGTAGTATGAAAGACAATGCTCAAGAAACTGAGTGTGTTCTGGAACGATCTAATGGTGTTATCATAACAATAGTAATAGTGATGAAACTAATAATGAGATTGAACGGCCGCTTAGAGCCACATCAGAAATGCCACATCATGGCAGTAAATGGATAAGGTGATGCGGATGAGAATTCTGTTGTATAATCAGGGATTAGTAATCTGTGTGGGACTAAGGCAACACTGACCTGCTTTGAGCAGGATGATCTGGTCATTCTGGCAGAGGTCCATGAATCCAGAGATGCGCTTGGCGAACTCCACAACGTACTGGATGGCGTTTGTAATATGCAGGGCGCACTGCTGCCACATCCATTCTGCAGACTGAAAGCACAGAGATTGATAATACAGCCGTTAGCAAAGAGACAAATCAGCAAGCACAATCAAGAGATGTAGTATGATGATGCTGTACCTTGAGCTGAAAGCTGCAGGTTTCTTCAGGTGTGTAAAGGTTCCAGGTGAGTTTCTTCAGCTCTTCTGGGCTGTACTGACACGTCTCCAGGTGAGACTTCACCACGTTTTGAGTGATCCGCTCTGAACATAATTTCAACACATTAGCACATTTTCCTTTAGTATCTGTCTATCTAGATATAAACAGACATAAGCAGAACCAGAAATAATATACATATCTAAATAAGGAATATATTATATAGATATATCCATCTATAGATGCAAATATAGATAAAAAAATAGATATTATAATTAAACATCTATAGACATATATAAATACAGACAGATTATATAATCTATAAAAATAACCTACATAAATAAAAATGTATATAAAATGTAAGCATATTTGTAGAACCAAACCATATATTATATAGATATATCAGTAACACTTTACAATAATGTTTAATTTATTAAACATAACATGAACTAACGATAAAAAATACTTCAAAAGCATTTTTATTCTTAATGTTAATTTCAACATTTACTAATACTTAAAATCAAAAGTGTGTATTAACGAACATTAGCAAAGATGAATAAATAGTGTAACAATTGTTTTGCTCATTGTTAGTTAATGCATTAACTAAGACCTTAGTGTAAAGTGTTACCTATTTATTGATAGATATAGATCATAAAATACATAATGTTATAAATAAATAGATATATAAACTGATATATGATGTGGCATAAATTCATGCAAAAATAATAGATATCATGAGCTGTAAAGTAAAATTGTCAGTATACATTTTTCTTTTTTTTTACTAAATCTAATGGTAACACTAGTTTTTTTAAGGCAAAAGTTGTAGTTAATAATAAGTTAATAGTGAGAACTGGACCCTAAACTAAAGTGTGATTTTTATTCTCATTTTATTGCAATACATTGTGTCCGAACAGGAGGATTTTCAGTAATGAGAATTTAAGGGAAAAGTGTTATTAAAATAATGTCAGAATCTCAATCTAAACTTACATTAGTATAATGATTAACATTATGATCATAAAATGTGAATCTATAATGGCAGCTCACCTATGTCGTGTAGAGAGCAGTTGTCTGGTAAAGAGCTCAGGAGAGAGTGTGTAAATAGGCTGTTTTCAGGCAGGATGTACTCATGCTTGACTCTCACAGATTCTGCAAAATCTACAGAGCTGGGCCCCGGAGAGCTCTGATTGGATGAACTTCCACTTCCTGCGCTCCCAGACCCGCCGAGCATCTCCAGAGCGCAGTACTCGCCCGCCTCCTCTGGGGTGAGCGGCAGGTCGAATAGCAAGCCGTCGGGCAGCGTGGCGATGTCGTCCAGGTCGCTGAGGTTGGAGCTGGATCCTCCACTGCTGTACGGTCGGCTGTGTGCGCTGTCTTCGCCCGTATCATCACAGTCACGTGATGCCAGACCGCCACCTAAACCCGCCAGGCAGTCTCGAGACAGCTGCTGGTGCCGCTGCACCTCTGCATACAGGCTGTCCCGCTGTTTCTTTGACATTCGGCCAAACTTCACCGCTACGGAAAATGAAAGCGAGACAGTTACTTTTACTTCACTTATAATTACTAATTATTTAAATAGCATTTATATGATTTATTTATATTTATATACAAAATTTTGGGGTCCAATTATTATTTTTTTTACTCATTCAGCAAGGCATGGAAGGTTGTTTCCGCCACAGAATAAAACATTTTAAAATATAATTGTGACTTTTTACAGTTTACACCTTGCAATTCGGACTTTTCTTCTCAGAATTGAGTGATATAAACTTGCAATTGCGTGTTATAAAGTTTAAAACTAGATTAAAGACGCATCTCTTCAGCCAGGCATTCATATAATACTTTTAATCCTACAGTTAAATCCGACCTCTAGTTCATAAACGCCAGAGGAGAACTGGCCCCCGACTGAGCCCGGGTTCTCCCAAGGTTTTTTTTTCTCCATTAGGTCACCTGATGGAGTTTTTCGGTTCCTTGCCACTGTTGCCTTTGGCTTGCTCAGTTGGGGATATTTGGGGATATTTAATTTAATTAATCAATCAACGATACTATTGATCAGCATTACCAAACGTAGACGTTCCACTAGAAACAAACATTGATGTATTGTTCTAATTTATTACTGTGAAGCTGCTTTGATACAACCTGTGTTGTGAAAAGCGCTATATAAATAAACTTGACTTGACTTGACTTGACTTGACTTATAAAGTCAGAATTGCCCGATATAAACTCGCAATTGAGAAAAATAAAGTCAGAATGGCGAGATATAAATTTGCAGTTAGAGTTATAAAGTCAGAATTGAGTTGATATCTCACCATTCTGACTTTATTTTTCTCAATTGCGAGTTTATATCTGGCAATTCTGACTTTATAACATGCAATTGTGTGTTGCAAAAAAAGTTTATAACTTTATCACACAATTCTGAGATAAAAAGACAAAATTGCGAGATGTAAACTGGCAATTGCGAGAAAAATAGAGATAAAAACTGAGATAAAAAGTCGCATTTAGCTTTTTAAATAAAATGTATTCTGTGGCAGAAACAAGCTTCCATAGCAAGGATCCATTAAAACCGAACAAAGGGTACAAAAAATAGTCGTAGTCACAAAAATAATAACATCTGCCCTTTGACCTTTGTTGCCTTTGGCTTGCTCAGTTGGGGATATTTAATTTAATTTAATCAATCAATAATACTATTGACCAAACGTGGACGTTTTTTCCACTAGAAACAAACCTTGTGTTATTTTGATTTAATACTGTGAAGCTGCTTTGATACAATCTGTATTGTGAAAAGCGCTATACAAATATACTTGACTTGACTTGACTTGACTTGACACTGCCCTCCTTGTCCAGTACTTATATTTGAGTCCCTATCCCTAAAATTCAGCTGGTGGGGTAGTTTAACATTAAGACTCGCGCTCACCATCACGGCTCATGCCAAGCGCCAGGCACTTCTGCAGACGACAGTGTTGGCAGCGGTTCCGATTGGTTCGGTCGATCAGGCAGTTCCTCTGCCGTGAACATGAGTACATGGCATTGTTCTGCTGGCTGCGTCGGAAAAAACCCTGCAAAAAAGAAACGGCGTTACCTCGCTGTACAGGACAGATAATATCAGGTGCGGCTTTGCATGGGTGTGACCTGGCATCGAATGACGAACATAAAGGAGGGATAGAGCACAAAAGGGATAGAGCACAAAAGGATCATTTTGTTACAGTGAGGTTAATAACAGGAAATTGCACATCTATGGTAAGAAAAGAAGACAATATGACTTATTGTATTGTCTTACTATCATTAGGGAATTATAGTTGAATTCTCACCTTGCACCCTTCACACGTAATAACGCCATAGTGAATCCCGGAGGATTTGTCGCCACAGATCTTGCACGGTATAACCTCAATTTGAGCTGGAATAAAAACAACATCGTTTTAAGAATTAAAAGCAAAAACGTGCCCTGAACACATAGAGAAGTACATATGCTCAAATACATTTTTGAAATACACCACAAATAATATCAACCAATACAGTTAGATAGAGAGATATCTCTCACTCTGCATGGCATGAAGGACAGAAATAGCCAGAGGATTGATTTTCCGACTGAAGGGTGTATTATGTCTCGGCTTTTACAAGAGGTTCTGATGCAACTCATATGATCAGTGGAACACAGTGTAGGGACTTTTAGAAACTAGATCCTTCCTAATTAAAAGTGAACAGTATGTAAACAAATGTAAACAAACAAAAAATGAATTCATTAATAGAAAGAATAAACCAAATAAATAAATAAATAAATAAATAAATGTGTGATAACAGTTACACAATTATTATGCAATAAAATGTATTATATTCATGTACATTTTTAATAATAGCGGTTTAACTTAAAATCTTATTATAGGCAACTACCCATATATATCCATTTAATTACATTAAATAAATAAATAATTAACGAATGAAGGGCATATTGAATAAATGAATGAATAAATAAATAAATAAATATGCTTTGTGGTACAGTTACACAATAATTATGCAATAAAAAATTATATTTTCTAGCATATGTTGCATGTAGTGGTGGCATGGATAAAACTAAGATTGCAAAGACAAGCAGGAAAAAAAACATCCTCCATTTTGTCTTTCTAGCTCTGTCAGCTGAAAGCAATGACCAAGATACACTGTGGCATGCAATGGAAAAATCTGTAAGCCCTTGGATGCCCCTCCCGCACCGCTCTCTGTGTGGTGTTATATAACCTTCGTCTGCAAACATTCCACAAACACGCCATTCAGGCCTGCTCAGTCTAATAATGCAGATGCTCCGCCTCCCTAGCACTTCTGACAGCCTATTGGTTGATGCTCGGGCACATGCGTCTGCGATTGACCGGCTCTAAATGTCGCTCAATTCGCCTTGGCTGTAAGCCCATGTGGACTCGCTGTCCTACTGACATACTTTCTCAGTGAAAAGGGGAGGGCGGCTGTGGGCGGATCCCCAGTGCATGTCATTTGAATAGGCCTTTCCCTTCTCTCTGGTAAGGTGGTCTCAACAGGAACACATAAGAATTGACACTTAGGCACAAACTAAATTGATTTTTTTTTTGGCAGATAATACTCTGTGTGATAAATACAATTTTATATCAATATTTACATTATCATTACTATTATTTTTAAATTATTTTATTTATATATTTAATAATACATGTTTAAATTAAAATCTTGATATTAATGATTTTTTTTTTTTTTTTTTTACATAGAGACAAAGTATATATATTATATAACATGCTATATATTGGATGGGTGGATAGATTTGATATTTTCTAGCCACGTATGAAAAGAACAGTTCATGTTCACTCATCATGAGACGTGTCTGACATGCGCTTCATCTGCAATTGTTTGTTTACGTTAAAGTAAATGCAAATTAACCCACTAGTACAGCTGTTCTGTTGCTTTACTTTCCTTGCAAAAAGTATTCGTCGCTTCATAACATTAAGGTTGAAGCACTGTAGTCACATGAACTATTCTTTACAATGCCTTTCTGGGGCTTGAAAGTGGTGGTTACGTTGCAGCCAATGTGGGGTCAGAAAGCTCTTGGATTTCATCAAAAATATTTTGATTTGTGTTCTGAAGATGAACGAAGGTCTTGAGGGTGAGTAATTAATGACAGAATTTTCATTTTTTGGGTGAACCCTTTAAGCCATAAGCTGACATTAAGTAGTCCACAGGGGATGTTTTCAGTTTTCAAAGCTTTGCTGTTTGCAAATTGTCATTTAGGTTCTACTTGAATATGAAAAAACCTGAAATGTCTATATTCATGCTATTGTTAAAAGACTTTTCTGTTAAAAGCAAATTCAGGTTTGCAAGAACAACACTCTTCAAGCCTTTGACACAGACACCAATGTGGAAGAGAACATTTTCCAGAACACATTTAAGCTTAACTGTAAGATGTCCGGAACAAATTATTTCTGCTGGCATGCCTAAGGGAAAAACATAACACTTCAGTCATTCTTTCAAGGCCTCCATACTTTTAATATGGTAGTGTACATGTTTATATGTTAATGCCTTTACAGACAAGACAACGTGAAAATAATGTTTTGCTTTTCTCTCTTAGTGTCTCCCACAAGATTTCAACCCCAAGCACACACACACTGAAACTCTATAACTCTCTTCAACTGACCGTAAAGAGACAGAGAGAGCAGTGCAAAATTAATCAGAAAGGGTGAGTGAGTGCCAGATTCAGCATGGATGCTGATAAGGCAAAACAGGTATGTTTGTATGTATGCATGTGTTTTTCTTCATGATTAACTTGTTGTCAATGTAATAATAATTCCCTTCCATCATTTTACTAGTCTTAAGTTGTCACTTGTATTGTTGTCATGTTTACTCAGATTGTCCAATATGCTCTAGTGGTGAAGAAGTGCTTCAGGGAAGAAGACTGAGATCAGTCAAACAGAAGCTGTTTTCATTTCCTTAAGGTAAATGAGCTTCGGTGTATGTTTGCTGACAATGTTTATATGTGAATAAATACCTAAACTAAATCTGTTCATCATATAAAGCGATCGTGTGTCTCTTCAGAAAATTTGGACTAAACCGCTCTATTCATATGGATAAGATTTACGCTCTTTATTAACTTTTTGAAGTGACAAAGTGTTAGTTGCGTAGCCTGTCAATGGAGGGAGGGACTACACTGTAGTTGTAGCTGAGGCCTGGAAGAGTTTGGTTCATGTTGTCGCTGTGAATCCACTTTGCAGCTCTTCAAGAGGACGAGGACTCGCGCTAGAACTGATACGGTAAAACCGACGCCATCGTTACTTTTCGTATCACTGTGTATCAAGTGCCAAGGAAGCCTCCGAAGCTGAAATTCAGATATGGTAATGGTCGTTTAATTTCCGAAAACTAGGCCACTGACCAATCAGAGCAGAGCAGGCTCTCGGAAAAGAGGGTTTTAGAGAAACTGAATCGTCTGACAAACTGTTTTCAGACTCTTTGGAAAAATTAGGTGATGTGCAATGTATATTTTGTTTTTTTTTACCTTTAGGTGCATGTAAATTTGTCGTAGGAGACCTCCTAAACAAAATGAGGAACCTTTAAAATAGCATCATTTCTCAAGAGACCTGCATTTTGTTCCATTCTGATCTTCTGCATTCTTTTAGCAGTTTTCAAAAGCAAGAACAAGTCCTGTGTACCGAAGATTTGCAGAAGTATAATATGACCCCCAAAATACCTAATATAGGCCTACTCATCTGTTTCATATTAGCATCACTGAGGGATCATAATGCATTAATTTTCCACAGTCCCTTATACACTAAAAGTGTGTGATAGCATAGACAAAAAATAAAAAAAATAAAGACAGACGAAGATTTAATTATTTACATGCAGAGCAATTAAGGAAAATGGTTCAAATCTACTTTGAGCAGCAGTCTCTGTTATCTGTGTTTGCGGACAGGTGCTATAATGCAATTATCTTTGAGTACAGAACATTGTGTTAAGCAGTAAAGTCTTATTGTGGTGACATAACACAAGACGGCAGATTAGATAAAGCAGGAGTGTGTAACTGATTTTTACCGTAAGCGTTAAGGATAATGCAAGCCACTAACCCTTGGAAAAAGTAAAAGATAAAATTTAGTCAAACATGTCATTTTTATTTTGACAAACGCTTGAGATGTAGCCATGTTTTTAATCACAATGTTTCCGCAATGGTGTGTCTCCCGCCATGGTTGGCATATGTAGGCCAGAGTAAAGAACAATGATTTAACACCCCACCTATTTTACATAATAAATTCTGAGTTTCACCCAAGCGATGTGAAATCCAGACGGCTTCACGCAGACAGAACAGAATTACACAGTAGTTTCTGATAAGACTGATGAGTGTGTGAAACGGTCAGTGTGTCAGTGAGTCACTTTTCTTGAGACTCCTGCCAAATGTTCCTGCTGTCTGGTCATCATAAAAATAAAGGTCATACATGCAAAGGTCCCTTTAAAGACTGCACTTATGCCAAACCAAACAGTACGAGAGGCAATTGGCAAATGGCCACGCTCTTAAAATTTAAACCCACTCAATGGGTATTCATTCAAATGGCTCTCAATGGGAAAACAGCTTCATTTATGCATGCATTTGTTTGTGTGCGTTTTCTTTGATGTGAATCGATTATCATAATTTTAGTGAAAGACTTGAATCAGAACAGAGGGGATTAGAGGTACGTTAAGACCGATGACACAAGACAGACCACACAAAACTTCCAGGATTTACATAAAAAAAATATTCCTGACAGAGTGCAGATCTGCTCTTTTTCAGTATCTATCATCCGCTACAGCTCTCCTGTCCTCCGCTACCCTGTGAACATGAGCCACGGTGTGTATATTTAAACACAGCCCCACCTCACGACAGTATGTCCGGACATGTACGCCTGCAACTGGCTTTAACATTTGTCCAGAGAGCAAACAAAATGGTTGAGACAAAATCCTCACTTTGTACTTACAGACATGGAGGTTGGGGCTAGGTAAATGAAATGATTTAATATTTACTCAACTCCAGGTAAAAGGTAAACTGTTCTTTTTAAGAAGCCAAGCTAAAGAACACTCTTTGGTTACACTTTGTTTTAAGGTGTCCGTGTTACAGTGTAATTATTTACTGAGTAATAAAAATTAACTACATGTACTAACTATAGGGTTAGGGTAGGATTAGGATTTGGTTGACGGTTAGATGCATGTAATTATGCATACTTTACTGTTATTAGTATTGTAAGTTCATGTAACATTATGTAACAATGACACAGTCAAAATAGTGTTTTTGTTCAGACTTTTCAAACAGACATATTGTAAAAAAACACTGTTTGAAGGAAATAACAAATTGCTGTAATCTTGATTACCGCTCATGATTGTTGTCATTTGAGAAATTTATTTTTACATTTCATCAGAATTTTTGCACTTTCATCTATAAGCACAAATAGAGAAGAGAATTTTGACTATTTACTCATCTAATTTAGATGAGAGTAGTAACGTTAATTAATTTAATGATATTAAGCTGGAAACTTTGTCAGTGTTAGTAAATTAATGTAATAGTGCTTATAATAATTTAATATTATAATATATTTCACTTAATTATAACTAAATAAATAAATAAAATAGAGATATTTGACCAGGTTTGGCACTCTCACTAACCATAATTTTTGTATTACCAAAACAATATATATAATAATGTAAATATTTCCGGTAACACTTTATTTTACAGTGTCCTTGTTACTCTAGTAATAACTATGAATTATAGTAAAACAAAAAATTATAGTATACTAAACCCTCACCCTCACCCTAACCCAAACCTTATTACTAGGTACGTAAATGTATAATTACACTGTACCACAGACACCTTAAATAAAGTGTGCCCATATTTCCATATACAATTTTATCACCGTATATAAAACTGATGTTGATCGATAAGTAATACCAGCATTTCATCCTCATAGTATGCATGTTACATAAATTGGTGAGATTGCTCTAATAAAATGTTATTGTCTGTATCAAGAAACGGAGTTCAAGTTCAAACTCAAGTTCATGAAGGCGCTGTGGCCATATATCACTTAACAGACCACATGGGTCTACACGACTCCAGCAAAGCCCCTCCCTCTCTCTCGCGCTCTATCTCTCCCTCATTCCCTCTTTCCCTCCTGTGAATGCTGTGTAATGTTCAGTGACATAACTAGGTCAGTGGAACAGCAGGTTTGAGCGCTGCTCACACAGCCGGCAGCCGGCCATGCTGCCCTGCGAAAACAACAACACGCAACTCAACATTTACACTCAACTGTATCACGAGAACCAAATAAGGCGAGGATTTAACTGACATTACAAAAACAAAGCGTGTTCAGCAGAAATATTTTGTTTTAAGAGACTGTATGCGTCACGATAGTGTGAGACATTTTATTCGCCGAATGCAAGTTGTATCAATATTTTTTAGAGGATATATAACAGCTTATCTTCATACAGGATTTTTTTTTAGAATTTTACACTCATTACGTAATAAAACCTGTCACACAAGCCAGCATCACGAACTATCCATCTGCGTCAGAATTCCAAACAAATGTTTGACATCTGCCTATGATTCATTGTAACATTTGACATAGAATGGAATGCCAACGAACATTTAAACGCGTTACAAAGTAACAAGTGTCCGCGTGGCAAATGTCACAGGGAAGCAGCACACAAATCTGTGCATGAAAACATTCCTGCATTGGCTAAATGTTTAGAGACCATTTCAAAGTAATATGCAGTGTCAATGTAATAGTTATATGCCATACAGTGCTACAAACATCTTACCTCTCATTTTGATCGCAGTTTCTTGATTCTCCAAAGTTCACTGGCGAAGAAATATATTCGAACTAAGCAACTTAGCTAACTTGAGACAGCTACCCGAATTAAACTTTTCAACTCCGACTGTGAGCATTATTAAGAAAAGAAAATAGAAGTAAATGCGCGTGTCTAAAGGTCTTCACTTTCAGCAACAAATTCAAGTCGCATTCGACGTGTGTTATGGCGCGGTATGAAACGTTGTCCTCCCTCTCCTCTCACTCTACCCTGCTAACCTACTTTCCCTTTCAAGGGAGCTCGAGCTGCGTGATTGCGACATGAAAAGCACGTATGGAATCAGTCCAATGGCAAGACGGAACGGCATGGGCGGGTGACGTCATCGACCAGGAAACTATAAAGCACCCCTGAATCACAACAGCGCTAGATTCTGTGCCTTCAGCAAGTGCTATGTTAGAATCATTGTCTGAAAAAGTGTTTTTGTCTGTCTTAGCTGAAACTAGGCAGGAGTTTTATCACACATATATATATTATATATATTATATATATATATATATATATATATATATATATATATATATATATATATATATATATATATAACTATAACATGGCGAGCGAACAACATTATAGGAAGTGTATACATCCCTGCACTCAATATCTCATGGGTGGGGATACACACCAACTATGTGTTGTTTGTTTGGGAGTGCAGCACGCCCAGTCAGCTCTCGACCACTCGACCAGCGTTCCTTTAACCCTCCTATTACCTTTGGGGTCAATTTGACCCCATTCTGTGTTTAACGTCTCTAAATACATACTTTAAAACAATTTTTTTGCTTCATATTTAAAGACTTTTCCTAATTTAATGGGGACAACTGGATAAACATAAAATTAACATGATGATAGGTTTTCAATGTTCTGTACGTACTTTTGTAGCATCAGTGTTCTTTGGGGTCAATTTGACCCCAGGCTCATTTTGCTGTATAAAACATATAAGAAATATAATGTTTTTTGTTGTTCACACATTGGTGATTAGGCACAAATCCCACATTTATTTTGGATGATATTGAGGTCATTATAAGTTGAGATTTTATGATCTTCAAAACCTTCCCTCTGCTTTAGGGCCCTAACCTGACATTACCGTATAGGCCTACTTGAGGTATTGCGAGAACCACTGATTGTTCACATGATATTGTGGAGGGGGGAATCATAATTCTCACAAGAAATTAGATATTTCCAGTGCCAATTATATATTTCCAGGGAAGAGAAAACATAATTCTTGCAAGAACTTTGATATTGTGTGCCGTGGGGGAGGGGAAAACATAATATAGGGGAGGAGCAAATGTATGAAAGCTTCCACAGAAGCCTTATAAACTATTTCTCTTTGTGCTTTGTGAGCTCTCTCTTTATGCTCTTTCTCAATTGAAAATTACCTCTTAGCAAAGTTTTTTTTTTTTTTTGGGGGGGGGGGGGGGTTTCTATATGGACCTGTTCGCCAGCAAGACACCAGTCGACCTGCCCGAAATGCAGGACAACGCCATACCAGCCATCCCGTCAGTGTTGACCAGTGAGGTCAGGCATGCGATTCAGAACATCCAGAAAGAATGGGTGCCAGGGCTGGACGGAATCGAGGAAGATGGCCAAGACAGTGCTGTTGTACAAGAAGGGTGACCGCGAACAGCTGAGCAATTATTGGCCAATCAATACTTCCCACTTGAATGACAGGGTACAGCTGTGGCCAAATTTCAGTTGTTATGATGTTGATTCACATTTTTACATAGATACATTAGACACACATAGATTGTTGTGCAGAGTGATCAGAGGCATTTTACATCATTTCAAAAAACTTTATCACAAAACCCCAAATTTCACTGTTTATGTCCTTGGCACCAAATTACCAGCTAACATAATTTTACTAATCATATCATCAGCACATGACCGCTATAAAAGAAAGGAATAAGTGCTTCCAATCATTATGTTCTTCTGTTAGAAATGGTTTCCTCCAAAGAAAGATGGAGGATCATCTTTGCATCAAAATGGCCTCACATGTAAGGAAAGAGCTGCAAAGAATTTTGCACCTGAAAGAACCATTTACCAGATCATCAAGAGCTTCAAGAATAGAGGTTCGGCTGCAGTGAAGAAGGCTTTAGGATGTCCCAGAGTGTCCAGCAAGTACCAGGAACTTCTCCTCCTGAGGAATCAGCTAGGGAATCATGTCACCACCAGTGCAGAACTGCTCAATATTGGCAGCAGGTGGGTGTGAGAGCATCTGCACACACAGCAAGGCCAAGACTTTTGGACAACGACCTGGTGTCAAGAAGGGCAGCAAAGAAGACACTTCTCTCCAATAAAAACATCAAAGATTGGCTGAAATTCTGCAGGAAGTACAAGAATTGGACAGCAGAAGACTGGTGCAAAGTTAATGTATCTGATTAGAATATCTAGAAAATTGATTGTCCAGAGAAGAAAAGGTGAACGCTACCATGAGTCCTGTGTCGTGCGAACAGCGAGGCATCCTGAGACTATCAATGGGAGTGTCATATTGACCCCAAACCTATCCTTGATAAAATATATTGTATTATATAATAAATAAAAAGCTATTAAAACACGAAATATATATATCATTAATTAATTTTAGATCAATCAGTGACATTTTATAGTGATTTGCTAATTTGTCCATAGCCGTGCAGTAGGTATTCTGGATGTATAAGGGGTGGGGGTGGGGGTGGGGGTGGGGGGTTGGTGGTGTTTTATTTAAAGGGCTATTTAAGTAGTAAACAAAGAAACATAAAGTACCTGACTTAAAACTTTGGGGAAAAAATCTAATTGTGGGGGTTTAAATAGCTGGGGTCAAATTGACCCCAGTGGGTAAAAGATGTTGGTAGATTTGAGGGTAACAGGAGGGTTAAATACGCTGCACTCCCGCCGATCGCTCTTCGAGGAAGGTGGTTCGGTTCGACCACCTTCACGGCTTGGGTCCCGCTTCTGCCGTGGCAGAGTGTCGACTTCAGACGTGGGGTTCACAAATGGATCTGACAGAGGGGTTTGAGACGGGCCCAGCCTTATCTCAGCCTTCACCTGTCAGATCCAGTGCCTCAGTTCAGGGTTCGGAAGCACGCTCTGCGCTTACTTCCGCCCAGGCTGAGGCCCCGGTACTGCAACTATCCAGTTCTGAGGAACTGGATGTTGTTCGTTTCAGAACAGGAGATACTGAAGACCGGTCACTTCAGTTTCCTGCATGTGAGGAGCTTGTGGAGGTGCTCACTCGTGCAGTAGAAAAAATTAAGCATTGAATGGACAAACAAGAATCTAGGCAGAAAAGTATGCTCGTTTAACATTTTCTGCCTTCACGCATGCAGCCTCCATGCCGGTGCTTGCCGTTTTTTCCCAACCTCCACAATGAGGTGCCGAAGTCGTGGAAAAGACCGGTTTTGTACCGTGTATATAGTCCCCAGCTATCTACTTATTCAAATATACATGGGTCCAAACAACACGGTTATGGGGCGATGCCCAGGGCTGAAGAGATGCTTGCGAGCCATCTCTCCCCGAGTCTGCATTGTCCTTTAAAGCACCGGCATTACCCTCCAAGCCACTAAAAAATACATCGGCCAAGTCAGTGGGCCGTTCTATGGCAGCCCTGGTGGCCACGGAGAGACACATATGGCTGAACCTCTCAGGAATGAAGGAGAGAAAAAAAACACCCCTTCTAGATGCCCCGCTTTCCCCTGCGGGCCTCTTTGGTGACTCCGTAAACACTGTCATCGAGAGGTTCAAAGAAGAAAAAAAGCAGGCAGCGGCATTCCAAAAATTCCTGCCACTCCGCACTCATGTCTCAGGGTCTGCTGGGCGGGAGCAGCCCCGGCCGTCGACTAGCTCCTCACAGCGGGCACAACAAAAGCAGAGTGTCACTTCTTGCGCTCCCCCACAAAAAGAATGGGATGTGGCGCTCTCAGGCGAAGTCTTCTAAGGGCAAGACGGATCTGAAGACAGTTATTGTTTCATTATTGTGAGGGCCCTAGATTCTTATGTCCACAGAGCTGCCCTGTGGAGAAAATCTGAACAGCTGTTTGTTTGTTTTGGGTCACCCAGAAAAGGGCGTCCTGCATCTAAGCAGAGGATGTGCAAGTGAGTGGTTGAGACTATTTCACTTGCTTACGAGTCGGCTGGTCAACCTTCACCTTTGGCTGTACGAGCTCACTCGACTAGGAGTATGGCTGCTTCTAAAGCTTTATTGTCAGGAGTTTCCCTACATGATGTTTGTGATGCGGCAGGGTGGTCCTCACTGCACACATTCGTTAGGTTCTATGATCTTGACTTCAGCTTCACTCCAGGGGCGCAGGCGCTTTCATCCAAATGTGCGCTTTGACTTCACATGGACGGACATTTGCTCTTATGGCGACGTGGGAATTAGCGTTCCCGCAGCATTTCGACGCAGCTCGAGTTGCCTTGAAAGGGAATGGGTTACATATGTAACATATCACCCTGCCACACTCCCGGCATGCCCGTGATCGACTTGCAATTCATATTGAATTCGGAACTACATACTAATTAATTGCATTTATTTAAAGTAAAGAAGGTCCCGGAGGACAAATGGCATCTGGACTGTAATTTTTTATTTAATCCAGTGAAGGGATAGTTCACCCAGAAAATTCTGTCATCAATTAGCTACTCACCCTCATGGCGTTCCAAACCAGACTTTCGTTCATTTTCGAAACACAAATGAAGATCTTTTAAATGTGTCATTGAGAAGAATGAAATCTGAAAGTTTTCTGTTCTCTCCATAGACAGATACGCAACTTCCATTTTGATGCTTCAAAAAGTTTATAAAGAAATTATAAAACCGATCCATATGAATCGAGCGGTTTAGTCCAAATTTTCTGAAGATACTCGATCGCTTTATATGATGAACAGATTTAATTTAGGCTTTTATTCACATTTAAACATTGATCAGCGAACATAAACAGAAGCTCTGCCGAACCTAATTGACCTGTGAGAACAAAACTCTTTGGTTGAACAAAAGTCTGACAGGTTTGGAACTTAATGACATAATTTTCAGTTTGGGGTGAACCATCCCTTTAAAACTCTGAAAAAATCATGGTATCCAGTAGTAAATAGAGCTTTAAAAAATATCTTTACAGATTAATCACTTTCATACACGTCTCCACACAAATCCTCAATACATTGTCCAAGCATATAACTCATTAATTAAAGTGCAAGCTGGGCTTAAGGGCTTATGGGTATTTCTCCATTGTTATGCAGTGTGATCTGGTTACACTTGTCTAAAAATATGCATTATGTGGTTACATCTAAATGAACTAGTTTTATTCAAAAACATTACTGAATATAAAGGTTTAGGGTCTGTGCTTAATGCAAAGCTCTGCATGTTGCATGTTAGTCAAACTTTAGCCAAATAACTTATGACAAAGTCAATTTTAAACAGGAAATAAAGAGATTTATTAGAGTTTTAAAAATATGTTGGCTGATCAACAAATAATTAAGTTGGTAACATAAAATATTTAAATTCTATCCAACAGCATGTGTCCATGGTGGACCAAGGTGGAGCTGGAGGGAGTGAGGAACCCAACGGAGCCAGAGGGACGAAGGGACGAGGCGAAGCCAGAGGAGTATAGTCCCGAGGCGAGGGCAGGGCGAGGAACGACCAAGGCGAAGCCGGGGGGACGAGGGAGCCCGGTGAAGCTGGTGGACTGATGGGCCATGGTGGAGCTGAGGGAGGTAGGAGCCAAGGTTGAGCTGATGGACTGACGGGTTGAGGTGGGGTCCTGGTCGCGGAGGTTGGAGGTGGAGACAGGGGATCCACCGACCATGCTGGAGCTGAACACTGCTCACCTCACTTAAGGTGGCATGTGGGTGAGCTGTGGGAACTCAGGCTCGGGGACAGAAGACTCAGGCTCGGGGACAGAAGACTCAGGCTTGGGGACAGAAGACTCAGGCTCGGGGACAGAAGACTCAGGCTCAGGGACAGAAGACTCAGGCTTGGGGACAGAAGACTTAGGCAGGGCGGTCTCGGCGGGATGAGACTCTGGACGGGCTATCTCGGCGGGATGAGACTCTGGACGGGCGGTCTCGGCAGGGCGAGACTCTGGACGGGCGGTCTCGGCGGGACGAGACTCTGGACGGGCGGTCTCGGCGGGACGAGACTCTGGAAGGGCGGTCTCGGCGGGACGAGACTCTGGACGGGCGGTCTCGACGGGACGAGACTTTGCTTTGGACGGGCGGTCTCAGCGGGACGAGACTCTGGACGGGCGGTGTTGGCAGGACAAGACTCTGGACGGCCGGTCTTTGGCGGAAATTGGATAGTCCTTGGGACAGGAAGAGGTCAATTCACACAACGGGGAACAGGAACAGGTCTTGGCCTGGCTCAGGGACAGAAGACTCAGGCTTGGGGACAGAAGACTTAGGCAGGGCGGTCTCGGCGGGATGAGACTCTGGACGGGCGATCTCGGCGGGATGAGACTCTGGACGGGCGGTCTCGGCGGGACGAGACTCTGGACGGGCGGTCTCAGCAGGACGAGACTCTGGACGGGCGGTCTCGGCAGGACGAGACTCTGGACGGGCGGTCTCGGCGGGACGAGACTCTGGACGGGCGGTCTCGGCGGGACGAGACTCTGGACGGGCGGTCTCGGCGGGACGAGACTCTGGACGGGCGGTCTCGGCGGGACGAGACTCTGGACGGGCGATCTTGGCGGGATGAGACTCTGGACGGGCGGTCTCGGCGGGACGAGACTTTGGACGGGCGGTCTCGGCGGGACGAGACTCTGGACGGGCGGTGTAGGCAGGACAAGACTCTGGACGGCCGGTCTTTGGCGGAATTTGGATAGTCCTTGGGGCAGGAAGAGGTCAATTCACACAACGGGGAACAGGAATAGGTCTTGGCCTGGCGGCAGCCATCCTGGCTGAGAGCTCAGGCAGTGAGAGGCGGCCTTCTTGGCTGAGGGCTCAAGCGGTGAGGTGGCGGCCATCTTGGCTGAAGACGAGGGCTCAGGCATGGTGGACATGACGTAAAGAACAAGTTCGTCAGGCACGACGTGAAGATCAGGCTGGTCAGGCAGTGTTCTGGATCGGGGCGCGGCGCTCTCTAGACACCTATTAACGGTCTCTTTCCAGTCCAATCCTGCGGTGTCTGGGAGGTCGCTAGTTGCCCCAATCCAGAACAAGGTCCTTAGGGTCTCGACGTCCAGGACGCCGGTGGCGGCAAGACACATTAAGTTCTTTATAAAACAAAAAAGGTTAGGGCTGTCCTGAGCCAGGATGATTATTCTGGCCCTATCGTCCATTTTGGGCAGTCCGTTCTTCTGTCACGGTGTGGTGTAGGCAGAAGAAGATGAGTCAAAAGCTCCAATACAAACTTTTACTTACAATATAATTCCAACAGGTACAGAGAGGTGGAATGTACACACACTAAATAGGACTGAGAACGGACAATGGCAGACTGAACAGAAGGAACTTTACAGACACAGATGACACTGATTAATAGAACATTGGTGATACAGATGAGGATGATGATAAACTAAACACAGGTGATACGGATGAACTGTTTAAGACAGTGAAGACGATACGTGACGTAATGACAGGCGGATAAGAAAGACAAACTAAACAGAACACAAATGTGACAGCATGTGTTTTCTTTATATTTCAGTGAATTACAGTGAATGAAGTAAGTATTTTATACAGAGTCATTTTACAGTGTACAACTAACTGGAAACATTCTAAATGTCACATTTAAATGTTGGATGTGTTTAAAACTATGATCAATGCCAGTTCCTTCCTATGTGCACACCCCCAAACACCCATTAAAGAGACATTTGAAGGATTATTCTGCAAAATGGCTCTTATATTAATCAAACCAGGCAAAATAAATCCCTCAGTCATAAGGAATAAATACAAGCTGGTCCCATAGTTATGACAGATGGTTATGTAATCCTTGAGGGCCTGCCGGAGGCTTGAACTGGCTAATTATTCATTATTAATTTATTTATTTAGAGGAGGGGAGGGGGCATTAACCCTATAGCTTAAGAAATAAAACCAATCACTTATATAGTTGCAAAAGAAAATATATTAAACACATTTGAATATTTCAGACAACCACAGACTCATTCCTGATAGGAAAACAAACAAACATGTTTTTGTGTTCCTTGCTTCATCTACACAATTCAAGCGTCTGGGCACCAAATTAAGAGCCAATATGTAAGACAAAAAAATACATGTGCCATGTGCATATGATTTATGCACCTTTCAAAATCGTAAATGACAATGACGAGCAGCGAGTGCAAGTGTTAAAGCTTGATGATGCAATTCTCTGGCAGGGGCTCTTATGAAACACACAAAGATTACAGTAAGTAGGTTAGTGGAACAACCACTCAAAGCGGCTCTCTGTTTGTCCTCCTCCTCCCCCATCCGTCGCTGTTGTCGCTCTATGACTGTTGCTTGCTGCCCTGGAGGACCTGCTCTTCTCCTTTTCTTTTTGATGCCTTTTTTCTGATTCAATCTATTTATTTCTATTCGTTCACCAGACTGGCCTGGTGCGCCCCCTGCTACTCTCTGTCTTTCATCTCTCCACTCATCTGCTCATCTGTCTGTCTCTTTCATTCAATAAACATCATGGATGTAGAAGATAATCCAGCCATATCATAACAGAATACTTTCAGTACAAATCCAAGAGTTTTGTTCCTGATTAAAAGGTGTACGCCACTGTTACATCTTTTGTTTGGTTGTTGAGCTCGTTCGATTCTCTACATAGAAACCTTTCCTGTGTTCCCTCATGCGTGTTCGGTTACTAATAGCAACAGCCGTGACATTCTGACCCTAAACCTACGTAAACGCAGAGTTATCGAAAGCGTTGGGGCAGGGCTGAGCGAATCAGGTTTTATCTGTAGAAACAGTGAGAGAGAATGTAGTTATGATTCATGACAGATGGATATTAAGAATAATAAAATATTTAGGGGATGACACATTTAAAAAAAACATTTAGTATGAATCAGGATGTGACGCTGCAAACAAACAATGTATTAAAATCTATTTTGGTTACAAAAGGTCAATAAAGCAGGTTGTTCTTGAACAGTTAGGCACCTTACAGATATAATGTACTGTGTGAATAATAAATAGTTATTTGCTAATGCTTTGATTTAAACAAACCCCTTACTCTAAGTATTTTTTTATGCCTTGCAATCCAAGGGCAAGGTAAATATATCAGACAGAATTTCAATGCAGCAATTGATAAATAAATATAAAAATATTTTAAAAAATCACTTTAAAAATACATCTACCAACCACAACATCATCGCCAAAATTATCCCCAAAATAATCTGTTAAAACAAGTTTGATACGTATTTGTCTTGTAAAGTCACTGAAACAATATGTCTTCTTTGATTAAAGTTGTGCTGTTTTCTTTCTAAAGACAATGCTACCTCTTTCAGTTCTGCTTGATGGAAGGAGAAATGTAAAGGGAATGATCTGTTTGTTCTAGTACAGAAGAACCACTTATGTGTGTCATTACTTTTCGAGGCATTCATACATACAATTTCTGCCTGATGGAAGATAAAACTGGACTTGCATTGAAGGATCGACCCAACATTTAGGGACCAGAATACCATGGAGGTGGACTTTTTTGACTTAGGCCTGTAAACAATCACCTAGTAACCATCCAGAAAACCATAGCAATGACCTAACAATGACCCAGAAATCCATAGAGCAACATGCTGCTATCGAGTTTTACAACCACTCACATTTAAATCTACAGTTTAATAATGTAATCCTAAAACAAATAATATTAATGCATTAAAAAAAACACACACATTGCAACAGAGGCGTTGATGAATAGAGTAAATGGGTGGATCATAAACTCATTGTACTGTGGAATGGTGGACTGATAAGGTGTCCAATGGGTCAAAAATCCCCTAACCAAGATGGAGGTTTCAGCATTCACAGGGATTATGTTTGATCCTGTGTTCGCATGGTGCTCTAATCCCGCTCCCTCCATCGCTCCCTCTAATCCCTTGCTTTTCCACCATTTCAAAAGCTTTCTAATCTCCACTGGCTTGAGTCTGGTTATCTGATGTGACTCCAGGCAACACACTATCAGGTCAGTGTGTCAGTGAAAACACACTCTCTCACCTTATGTTATCTCCTTCCATTCTCTCTCTCATCCTTATTCCTGTTTCCCTCCCCCTCTTTGTCTCTTGGATATCACTATCTAAAAGGGCAATATATTTATTTAAAGGGGTGGTATATTGCCCTTTTCACGAGATGTAAAATAAATCTCTGATGTCCCCAGAGTGTGTATGTTTATGCTCAAACAGCAACATTACACACTAATTAAAGTTAGAAAAGTGAAATCATATTCAACCACCCCTTTAAAGTGACCCTATTATGCTTTTTCAAATATGACCTTTCAAGCATTGTGTAATATAGCTTGTTTGTGATTGTGAAATGTCTGCAAAGTTTTAAAGATCAAAGTGATCGACCAGTAAATTTATTGTCTCCTTAAAGTAGACAATAAATTTACTGGTCGATCACTTTGATCTTTAAATGACACATCAAGGATGTTAAGAGGCTAAAAGCAGGTTTAAAACTTGCCCCATTGAAGTCAACAGGGTGCATATTTTAAAAGGAGGATAACACGGTGTAGGCAACATCAATTTTTGTCGTTGTTCTCTGTACTGACAGCACTCCAAATTTACAAAAAATTAGCTCAATGTATTGCTGAGTTATTTGCTGATAAATAGAATTTCTTTTTTTTTCATAATCTATAAAATAATGTACTGCAATGTGTCAAAAACATCATACAGCTCATGAAACATTCTCACATAATTGAAAATGGCACTTCATTTTTTACAGCATATTATTACAATTTTAATGAGCCCAAAATTAACATAATCTATTGCTTTTATGACAAGATATTCTTCATGGAGAAAAAATTGCCCATGGGGGAGTGTCAAAGACTGTACAAAAGGGCTATCTCTTTTCCAAATGCTGTAACTTTTGATTCCTTTATCCAAAAATTATTTTTTTTTATCCAGATGCAGCTAACATGTAGGGGGACTTCAATAAAAAATCATTTTCCTCCTACCTTATTTCCTTCCTGAGTTATTCCATGACAAATAAGAAAGATATGCAAAATCATAATAAAAATTATATATATATATTGTCTTTTATCCGCCGTTTCTTGGCAGGACAATGTCCAAATGTAATGTAATTTATATTTTCAAAAAAATTTAAAAGAGTTCTTTCAAACGATACCTACCTTTTGACTCTCCTTGCTGTAGTTTTGGAGTTATTATGATTATATAATTTTTATATAGTTTGGGGCAAAATTTGCTGTTTCAGTCTTACCAGTTAATTTCTTTCTGTGTGTGTGTGTGTGTGTGTGTGTGTTTGTGTGTGTGGGTGTGTGTGGGGGGGGGAGGGTGTCTTATTTGCACTCTTGATGTTTTAGAGTGTCACCAGAGGGTTAAAAGGGCATTCTCTGATGATGTTCCAAGATGCTATGCTGATCATAGACAAACAGGGGGACAAATAAATATCTACCGCACCGTCGGGTTTTTTAAATTTTTTTTATCATAGCCTACAATTGTCTTCGTTCATAGTCTGATGTGTCTGTCATGGATTTGCACTGAATTGATTCTCAAAAATACGGAACAAAGTGCGTTCCGTATCAGTTCAATACGGAACAAGACTTTTATGTGTCAAATACGGGACGATTCCGTATTATACGGAACGGTTGGCAACCCTAGTTTCAGCCCCTGAGCGATGTTAAAACCAACCAAAAGGCATAACAACATGATCAAATCTTAGCTCAAATCGAAGGAGGGAGGAGCCAAGGTGGAGTAGAGGCTGACGTCCACTTGGGTACGACCGACCGACGCGGAGCCGATGGATCCCAGGTCGCAGACAGAGAGTCGATAGAGCAGAGAGACATCGCTGGCACAGGAGGTCTAGGCAATGCCGCAGCGGTGATTGTATGAGGCGGAGCCAGACTGCCCGAGGACTGAGGCGATGCCAGTGTGACGGAGGACTGAGGCGTATCCGTAGGGAAGGAGGAGCCCACTGGAGCCGTAGGGTTGGAGCGTGGATCCGCAAGTCGTGGCAGAGGTGGTGTGACAACTGACCAAGGGGGAGCCGGTGGGATGAGGGAACGCGGGAGAGTCAAAAGGCAGAGGGTGTCTGGTGGAGCCGACAGGTCGATGGACCGAGATGGAGCGATCTCAGGCCAGAGGCGGAGCCATGAATCTATCCGCTCAGGCACTAATGGTGGTTGCAGGACCTGAGGCTTGACTTGAGTGCTTGGCATTGCAGGAGATGGCAAATGGCTGACAACCTCCAGCAGAGGCAGGAGGACTGGCTGAGCAGGGCTGTGACGGAGGCAGATGAAGGCTAGACAGGGTTCAACACACTGCCCATGCAGGTGTCTGTGCAGTCTAGAAACAGTGAGGAAGGTTCAGAGGAAACAAGAAAAAAAGTTCATACAGTCCATGGTGCTGTCTAGGAACAGCGATGATAAATCAGAAATACTCCCACGCTGAAGTCAATCAACCAGTCTCCAGAATCCATCAAAATATCCTCAGCCACTGATGTCTGTGGGCTCACACCCCTGGTCAGACTCACTGGGGGGCTCCTCTTCCTGGACGAGGGTCCCTGCTGACCTCTTATCTTCGGACACTGGCTGCCGTGTCGCAGTGGGTGGTAGCTCTCTGTCTGTGGTCACATGTTTCCTCTGTGGTCGATGGTGGTGGAACAGACTCTGCGTATGGATGTGTTCTGGATTGGGGGTTAACACTCTCCAGACACCGGATGATAGCATCCCTCCAGTTCAGCCCATAGATGTCTGGGAGGTCTACGGGGTGATGGTAATTCACCCCGATCAAGAACAATGACTTCAGGGTCTTGTCGTCAAAGGGGCTGGTAACGACAAAAAGGCAGAATTTCTCTGTAAAAACAAAAAAGTCCAGGCTCTCACGAGCCACAACAGCAAATCGAGTTGCATTATCCATCTTAGGTCTGGTCTTCTGTCATGGAACAGAAGAATGCAGACAAAGGTAAAATCCAAACAGAGTTTATTTGAGACACACATGGGATGTAAACAGGTGAGTAACTGGAAGGTATCGTGAAGGGTTGAATGACGAGACCAGACAAGCATGGGTGTTTGGTGCTAGCCTTTATGGAAGAACTGATGAGGCTGATGACAGACAGGTGTGGTGACTGGTGAGTGTGCAATAGTGGTAGCCAGAGAGGATTATGGGAAACATAGTGTGCTGAGGTGGCTGGTCTGGTGACTGAGGATTGTAACAATACCAGTGTTATTTTAGTGTTTTAGTTTAACTTTGGGCGTTGTAACTTTGCAGATGTTTCAGCAACATTACACACTAACTAAAGTTAGAAAAGTGAAATCATAAGCAACCATCCCTTTTATATATATTTATATTAAACTTAAACTTATTTTATTACATTTTGTTGCTAAAGCAACATTTCTAATTTTCATTTAAGTTTTTATAAGTTTAAGGGCTTTTAATATTTAAAGGGGGGGGTGAAACACTCATTTTCAGTCAATCTCATGTTAATCTTGAGTACCTATAGAGTAGTACTGCATCCTTCAAATCTCCAAAAAGTCTTTAGTTTTATTATATTTATAAAAGAAATATAGGCAGTACCGAGTCTTTCCGGAAAAAAACGAGCGGCTGGAGGCGTGCCGTGTGAGCGGAGCCAAGGCCGCCTTAATGCACGGGCTTACCTGGGCTGAAGCCCAGGGGCCTCCCAAGTTCAGGGGCCTCCCAAGTTCAGGGGCCTCCCATGTTCAGGTTCATGATGAGCTGAAAAGGTCATATTGTTTTAACTTGTCAGATTTTGTTGCTGTATGTCGCTAGTCGCTTGTGGACGTTGGTAGTGCTGTCGCTCTAATGTTATTGTTATGGTGCGTTCACACCAAACGCGAAAAGAGCGTCTGGCGCGAGTGATTTCAATGTTAAGTCTATGCAAAGACAAGTTTACGCGCGTCTAGAGGTCCCGCGGCGCGAATGAGGCGTTACGGTTCGTGTCCGCTCAGTGCCACTAACGTCTCCGCTTTGGGGTGTCTGTTGCGAGTGTGTTTAATCGACGTTTTTTTCAACACACGGACAGTAGCCTATAATCATCAGCGATGCACGCGATTACATTTAGAAATAGACAAGCTTTGTTTCCAAATGCACCAAGCAATGATCCTTTCAATTTTATAAACTTTTAAAAACCCAGCCAATATAATCACAATGAACACATCCAAAATAAAATCTTTAACATGTAGGCTATATAACAACTGCAAAGCATCTCATTTGTAAACAAAATGATTTACGCACTAAATCCAGAATAAACTCACTGAGACTGTCGACAGTTTCTTTTCCGTGCATCATTTTATTATATCCATGTTTGTGGTTAGTTACTGTCAAATCATATAAAACAGTGAAATCGCCCTTGAACTCTTCTGTCTCTCCTGCACTCGAGACGGTGACGGGAGCTGATCTCCACTTAAAGGCTTCTCTCCTATTGGTTGTCGCTCGCGAAAATCGCTTCTCATTTGCATAAAGTTGAAATTTAGTTGCTGTGTGTGGTTGTCAAATAAAGTGTCTTGTGTTTATGTGCTCAGTGATATGTTAATAACAATATTAAAATTGAAAACAATATTTAAAAAAAAACTCACTGTTGTAGGTCTCGAAAGAAACTAATGCATTATGTGATGTAGATTACCTAGATATTACACTTTTTTAAAATGAGACTCTATGGGCCCTATTTTAACGATCTGAAACGCAAGTGTCAAAGCGCAAAGCGCAAGTAACTTTGTGGGCGGGTCTTGGCGCTGTTGCTATTTTCCCGGCGGGATAAATTACTCTTGCGCCAGGCGCAAATCTAAAATGGGTTGGTCTGAAGTAGCTTCATTATTCATAGGTGTGGTTTGGGCGTAACGTGAAATAAACCAATCAGAGCGTCATCTCACATTCCCTTTAAGAGCAGACGCGTTTGTTCTAAAGCGGATTCCTATTGTAACGGCGGATTTGCCAGGCGCGCGCCAGGAGCGGTTCACAGCCAAGGAGAGCAACGCTCTCGTCAGGGACGTTGGGGATGGAGAAACCCACCCAAATTAACTTCGGTTAAAAAGGCGTATGATAATTTGGGTAAATGTGTAAGCTAGATGTATGCTTTTATCTATCTATCTATCTATCTATCTATCTATCTATCTATCTATCTATCTATCTATCTATCTATCGTAATAATGTAGGCTATGATTTGCAAAAATGAAAACTGCTGCTTCTGTGTAGATGAGAGAATCAAAGTGCATTCGCGTTGTGCACGCGCTACACTGATTATGGCCAAGCATGCGCCCTTAAAATAGCATATTAATAACATGCGCAACGCGCCACTGACTTTAAACCATTTTTTCCTGGTTAGTAGCGCAATTGTTTTCTAAACCTGCAAAATAGCATGAAGGAACGTTTGCGCTGGAACACGCCTCCTCTTTGCGCTGAACCGCCCCGGGGAGCGCAAGTGTATTTCTTAGTTAACCGACGTGCTTCTGTGGAGGGAAAAGCGCGCTTTGCGCGAGTGCAAAATAGGAATGATACATGCGTCGGTGTACAAAGTCAATTGCGCTGGGTGCAAGATAGGGCCCTATAAATCGAGGGGATGGGGGGCCTACAAAACCTCTCAGCCCCGGGGCCTAACATTAGGTTAAGGCGGCTCTGGGCGGAGCTAAAGCTGTGCTTATGCGCGGATAACTAACAACACTCAGACATTTGAAGCAGAAAAGCAGTTTTACTCACCGCCTGCGGTTCCAACGCACGACCATGAACCTTTAAAGTTGGGTAATCCTTAAGCATTAGACGATCGTCGTGAATCCGGCATCGAACTTTGTTTATAAAACAATCATCGTCGAAATGCAGGGAACAAACAGTCTTGCACAACTCCGTTGATGCTCTGATGAACAAACTCCATCCACTGGTGCCTTAACGCTGGGTTCTTTGGGAATCTGTGCAGGGTTGTCTTGCCCTGGCAACCAAAAACCCACTTCTTTGGTGACATTGACTTCCCTAAAGCCGAGCAGCGCTTTGATGGGCGTACTGCTTTCGCTCTCTCGCTCTGGTCTACGGGTGGGTGCGCGCGCGCCCTTCCGGGAGAAGTGCCCTTAGGACCTGTATAAGGAAATTCCGCCCCATCTGACGTCACACAGGCCCATACTCGAAAAAAACTTTCCGAAACTTGTGACAAACCGGAAGGAGCATTTTTGGAACAGAAATACTCCTTCAAACGTACAATTTAATTTTTTTCCCATGTTTAGCATGGGAATCCAACTCTTTAACAGTGTAAAAAACTCAGTATGCATGAAATAGCATTTCACCCCCCTTTAAGGGCTATCTAATATTTATATTTATTCAGTTAATGAAAACCATTTTAATATTTTTAGTTTTAGTCAACAATAACAAGACTGGTTCATACACAAGCCATAGCAATGTAGTGTAAGCCCGTTTATCAGTCCAAACGGGGGTTTCCGCCAGAACGGGTGAAGGTCTCTGCGTGTTACTGTCTTTCTGCATGGCAAAGTAATTTAATTCCATTTAAGCTTTTATCTGACTCCATTTTATATCTGACTCCATTTTATCACAACCTCGAATTTAAGTTAGATTGCCAATTGGTTATTGGTCAATTATATAATAGTTTAGCAATACATTTGATTGTTCTATTTAACTCTTTACTTATATTTTACCCGTTCATATTACAGTAGGAAGCTATGTCGCTCAGAGGTCCTCACACCTTGTTTAACATAGGTCTCACGATCACAATCTCGGGTAGCCTAACTAAACAGAGGTAATTGCTATATACCTGAGTTTGGTCGCATTCACAGTCACACTTACACAATCAAAGATACTTTGGTATTGCCCCCGTGATTGCACTTGAAATTAAGGTAACGTTTACTTCAGTAGAGGTATGGCCACTACTACAGATATAAGTTGACCAACTTTACTTGTCTTATAATAGCTTTGGTTTCCACGTACACTTATCTAAAGTAACATTAAATTAAAACAGAGGTAAGACACACCCAGATTTAGGTTGGTCAAGCAGAATTTTTGCTGCCCTAAACGGAAATTCACTTCTTGTCTTTGCAAAACACATGCACTTGAATTAGTGCCAAATATTAGTCGTCAATAATCTGACGCAAAACTTGCGGTAACATACGAATCTGTTTAATCTACTTGGGAAAACAATTTCAGAGTCAGTCGGAATAAAATCAAATGTAACAATTTATTATGTCAGGTAAATGTATCATGCCAATTTCATAATCAGTTCAAACATAATAAATACAAAACATCAAATGCTCTGGAATAAAGAGAGAAGATGCAAACCTGACATTCTAAAATACATGATGCGAAGTGTTTTGCATACACTCTGCATCATGGGCTAATTTGAGTTACAAATCGCCCTGAGCCTCTTGCTGCATTTCTTATATAGACAGAAACTTCTTTCACATGGAAACATTTGCTAACAATGGGAATTTGCATTTTTTTTCTTTTTCTTTTTTACTTCTTTGGGAATGAGACATCTGTACCAGTCGCACTGAGACATTTCAAATGATACCAAACATGTATAATACTGTATGATAATTATTCACACTAAACCATATAAATTTTTGGGTGTATATCTGGTGATCTCAGCATGAGAGAGAGACAACATGGGGAGGTGATTGACTCGGGGATGCTAGTTTCTCAAGAGAGAGTCAAATGTTAATTTCCAGGAAGGTCCTTTGTCTTCTCGGGAGTGGTCGTTCCTCAACCAGACTGCCCGGCATTTCTAAATTCTTACAGTAGCTTTGACACACCTTTGGGGAAAAGCTCTTTAAACAATACTACACCTACTTCACTCTTGTTCAGTATCAGAAACATTATGTAATTGTTATATGCGGGCATGCACCAATTTGCCAGCTATAGCCAAACCCATCTCACAACAGCTAGTTTGACTCTCCTAGAATGATCTGTCCTTCACCACATGAACATAAAAGTGAGAAAACACCAAGACCTTCCATTTTAAAGTGATATGAGAGGGGAAAACACATTTCTATCACCACCTGGCTATTGCAACCTTCAACAGAAACTGTTATAATACAAATAGGAACCAGGAGTATTTAAATGAGATTGTATTGTTGTAGGATATCTGTGGTTGGCATGTGTGGCATTGGTCAACAAAAACATTACTTCTACCTGTACCTTTCAAAGTGAACAATACGCCTGCTTTATAAATACTAAATGACAGATGTCAGGAAGGACATGTGTCACACCCATCTAGAGAATCTGAAAGAGAAAAACAAGTAGAATCATATAATTTTTACTCATTTGGCAAATAACATAATCACACGTCACCAACAAGATGGACAAAAGCACACATGAGTGATGTGTCTCTGATTTGAGAAGCAAATTTCCCTGCAAATGTTCCAGCTGGTGAGAGGAAGCAGATGCTTGCGGAGCCATTGAGAACACGTAGAAAGGGCAGGGACGGTGTTGCTGTGGAAACGGGTGAGCGAGTGAGCCTGTTTACTGCCGTTGAGTCAGCCAGCATGCCTTGCCATGTGAGACTGACCCATATAACGGCAGGGATTGGCTGATTAGCAGCAACATGTCACCTTCATGTTAGTGCACACTAAAGAGCTCAAAGAGACAGATAAAGTTGACTAACACCTAAACCCCACTGAAGAAAAATCACAGCTGTATATTAATCCTCAAATTTTGTTATGATTTACTTTTTTTTTTCTCTCTCTCTTTATTCTAGGGGCTGTTGAATGCTTGAATCTGATTGGTTGACGAAAGTTGTGCAATTATTAAACGCACAGCTAAGTAATTCCAGGCAGGCCTTGACCGCATTACAGTTCCATATCTCTTTGCCAAATGATTTCAGTAATTTCAAAGGACTTTATAGATTACAACAGCAGAACAATCAAAACCCACAGTGACACTGACCAAGCAAATAAATACAGTAAGCAATAGGATAAAAACGACAAATTATTTCCATGCTTTTTGCCACAAAATTAAGTTTTATTATGTATTATGCATGTATTATTTATTATGGAAAAGCACATACTCTCTTTCTCCCACTCAAACGCACACACATACAGACACACACTCGCACAGAAACGTGTTGTCAGCGCTGCTTTGATGGTTTTGTCAGTAAAATAGATTAGCAACCTAAAAACTACAGGACATTTCTCACTAGCGAGGTAATAACGCCACTGTTCTTGAAGCAGATAAAGCTACAGTTTTGCTTTTATTATATTTGCGTCATAGCCACATTACCACCTGTGTGTGCATTATTTTTCTAAAAATTCAACAGCCCATTATCAATTATTCCTTACGTATTGTCATGTTTATGTTTCTCTGACCTACTCAAAACCCAGCATGGCCCTGTCCCAAATGGCACACTACATGAGGACTTACAATGGTTGTCAGTTAAGTCCACAGGTTCTAATTCACCTCACATTCTCTTCCTGTTTAACTCAATTAAACATCTAGTTACTGAAAACACTATTTTCTATAATTTTGCTGCTCTCTCTCTCTCTTGCTCTCTCTCTTTTTCTATCTCTCAACGTTTGTTCACTCCTGTCCTTCGTTCACACAATACCAACCCATCATTCAAAAAAAGAAAAAACATCATCTTTCCATTTAGCTGGTGTCCATGGTTACAGCTATTCTACTTCATTTTAATTCCATCATTCTCACTTTCAGTTAAACAAGACACTCTCACTTTCAGCGTTTCCTCTCTCTCTCTCTCGTTCGCTCTCGTCCTGAAGTTTCCCAAACTTCAGGAGGTCGTTCAGAGGTTACGCAGTTTTATTTCTTTCTCCTCCCACTATTTTATAAGAGAGAGAGAGAGAGAGAGAGAGAGAGAGAGAGAGAGAGAGAGAGAGAGAGAGAGAGAGAGAGAGAATCATTGGTGAGAAACAGAGATTTAATGAGTCTCGATGGTCAGGGCTATAACAACTCTGCAGCGTTAGTGCTTGCTTAGCATATTCACACAGCACTTGAGCTGATGTAAGACTCAGAATCAGTATTCACAGCGAGCAGTGCATGCAGCAGGGACACACCAGCAGCCACAGCATATATGGTAATCTCCTAACACTTTCTGACAGTGAGCACACTGCACTTCACACTGGAGAGAGAGAGAGAGAGAGAGAGAGAGAGAGAGAGAGAGAGAGAGAGAGAGAGAGAGAGAGAGAGAGAGAGAGAGAGAGAGAACATTTATAGCATATTAGCGGGAAATGAAACCACATACATATGAGGGTGAGAAGAATGGATAGACAGACAGACAGACAGACAGACAGACAGACAGACAGACACACACACACACACACACACAGAGGATAGATAGATAGATAGATAGATAGATAGATAGATAGATAGATAGATAGATAGATAGATAGATAGATAGATAGATAGATAGATAGATAGATAGATAGATAGATAGATAGATAGATAGATAGATAGATAGATAGATAGATAGATAGATAGATAGATAGATAGATAGATAGATAGATAGATAGATAGATAGATAGATAGATAGATAGATAGATAGAAAGATAGATAGATAGATAGATAGATAGATAGATAGATAGATAGATAGATAGATAGATAGATTCAATAGGTGAATCAACAGGCAGTTAAAAATGTGGTTCATTTTCAAAAACTAGTAATTTGTCTGTTTTTGGTGATGAGTAAACATTGATGAAACAGTAGTTAATATTCACAGCTACATTAGGACGTTATGTGAGAGCGCTATGAGAAATCATGATAAAATATGATTTTCAAAATGCTACAAGAGAACTAAAGAAGCTAAAAATACGTGTGCAAGTTCCTCAGAGATAACATCAAGGACTTACCAGCAGATCAAATGCAAAGAAGGAAACACAAAAACAGACTAAATAACACACACACACACACACACACACACACACGTAAAAAGGAAACTCTAGAGCAAGAGAGGGTCTGAAAAAAGTTTGCTGAACAGAACTTACTATAGATGCTTATCTCACAGAATAGGCACGCTTTTAACCAACCCTTTTTATATGTCTAACATCCTTCGCTATGGAGCATATACAAGATAGATCTTCCCCTAAGGAACCAAGAACCACTGTAGAGATACAAAAGAATTTGATTCAGTTGTCAACACAAGAACAACAACAACAACAGAGAGAAACAAATGCTATTATAAATAATAAAATAGTGAGACAAGAGGATGTTGTAAACAGAACAGTGCAGGAAGTATGAGATGTTGCCATGCTTGCAAATAGATTCAGCCTTTTATTTCTGTCTTTCATTCAACCCTTTTCTGACATATGCGGTCAAAGTTGGGGATTTGTGTATATCGCCTATTTTTTAACAGCTTCAGCTGATTTTTTCACATTTCTAATTCATACATTAATTCAAGTTAATATAATAAATTTGTCTGCAAAAATTGGTAAAGCTTCATTGAAAGTTTTGATTGATTTGATACAAGCAGGTTTATGTACCTGGGTCTCCAACAGAAGTGTTCAGCTGACCTACTTTGGATGTTCCATCAAGGAAAAAAGATGCCGTCCAGACCGTTCCAGCAAGAGAGAAACCGGTCATTCATTTTTACCCTTTTTCAATCACAGAGACCCCAGACTCTGACCCTGAAATGTGTATTTAGATACACATCAATCTATCTATTTTTCGTCCCCTGGAGATTTCTAAAGATGCGAAGAAAAGCAATTTTGAGAAAGAATAAAAAGAGTGGTCTGGAAAAAAAACTGTTCTGATTCACTAAATTCAAACTACAATATGGTACACGAACAAATAAAGAAAAAAACAGAGAGAGAGAGAGAGAGAGAGAGAGAGACAAGAAAACAAACCAATTTAAAGTAGAAAAGAAAGAAATTAAGTTGAATCATGTGTATGAGGTTGACATGAATAAACCAGACTATCATGCCGGCAGGCACCAGTATCCTGATTCTCACAATATCTTTAAAGTCACCATGAAATCAAATTGGACAATTGTTTTTGTTTCTGTTTTTTTTTTTTTTTGTATTAAATTTATGGAATATTCAATATTGCAGTATTTATTATAAATGATTTATCTGTGCAGCAACATCTCTTCTCTGATGATGTGTTTACTGGCATGAGGGCGGGGCAACCTGTCACTCACATGAGATCGACCAATAGCAAACCACAAATAACCAATCAATTCCCCATGAACAAAGTCAAGTCCCACCCTACATTTTTTTTCTTGTTTCACTCAGATATACGTCACAATAAGGAAGAAAAGACTATCGCAACTTCAGTTTCATGCCGACTTTAAGAAATAATTGTATTCCTGGCTCTATTACTTACACACTAGACACTAAATTTAAACTAATTTTATTAACAATCTACAAGGTTTTAGGGCGGTTTGCAAATAAAACAGCAACAACAACAAAACAGACTTATATTAAAGGCCCACTGTGCCTTGGAACGCACAGCTTTATATGACGTAATTTTCACTGAAACAGGAAGCTAAGGCAGGACATATTGAATGGCTCCTCCCCCTTTTCAAATAGCCAATAGCGTTTAGTTTACCTCACAGACTGCAAGTCGTACTTGACAGCTCCATGTAAGCGAATCCGAGCACTTACGTTAGATTCAATAATAGAGGTGTGAATTAATTTTAGCCATTTCATTCCTAACCAACGTACAGTTGGAAAACTGTAAACTCGAACGTTTGGGCAACCGAACAAACATCTCTAACCCATATTGCTCTGTGACGAGTCAACGGTCAGTAATTTGTCTGTTTTTGGTGATGAGGTAAACATTGATGAAACAGTAGTTAATATTCACAGCTACATTAGGACGTTATGTGAGAGTGCTATGAGAAATCATGATAAAATATGTTTTTCAAAATGCTACAAGAGAACTAAAGAAGCTAAAAATACATGTACAAGTTGCTCAAAGATAACATCTTACCAGGGACTTACCAGCAGATCAGATGCAAAGAAGGAAACACAAAAACAGACTAAATGGCGCGCACACACACACATGTAAAAAGGAAACTCTCTAGAGCAGGGGTTCCCAAGCCTGTCCTGCAGTACCCCCAACACTGCATGTTTTCTTTGTCTCCCTAATCAAACACACCTGATTCAACTCATCAGCTCAATAAAGGCACAATATGTAACTTTTTTGCTTTAAAAATAGCAAAAAATCACTATATCTTTGTTATATATTTTTTTTAGTTGTGTACTTACATTATCCCGACTGTTTCCAAAAACTTTCAAATCAGGAGAAATTTGTAATTTAATTCGAAGACACGTCCCGTTTCTTTATTTCCGTTTTGTCAGCGTCAATGGCGTCATATCCGCGCTGTCCCTGGTTTCCGCTCGTGCTGACATAGCAGCCAGAGCACTCTGATAGTAACCAAAGCGACAGACGTGGACAAATGTGTAGTTCGCAATGTCTATTTGCACGCTGTTGTTGTTGTTTCGTTCAAACATTATGGACCATGGCAAGCAGACTTTGGATAAAAAAGGAGAACTAAAACGAGAATCAATATCAGCACAGTGTTTTCGAGATGCCGAGAGCTCCCATAGACAGTATATAAACAAGAGCTCCACGTCCGAGACTTCGACCGCTCCTACATGTACTTTATTAAACAGGTGAGCACATTTACATAAAACTAATCAATGTTATATAGTTCAACAATGATAAAATGTTAGAATATGATCTGTATGTTATTCTAATGTTGATCTTGCTTACTGCTAGTCTCATAAAGACAAACTAACATGAATGAAATGTCCGTATTCCTTTTATATCCGCGGGACTCGCGTCGTGTGTGGAGCTGATAGCTGTCTCTTAGCAATCCCGAACTGCTTTATATCACAGTCATGATAAAAGCATCGATGTATTCAGTCATCCATAAACATTATTAGATCGGTCGGCTTGACGTTGACGACAAGATCCATAATTCATGGCAAATGTTGCGTCATCAATCTACGCCTTTGTTATTGTAAATAGGTTAGCGACCCCTAGTGGCGAAAAATGCCATACTGTCCGTTTAACACATGTGATAATCAACGGTTGCTTTGGCCAGGTGGTATTTATAGCACAGGGTGCGGGATGCTTTCGATTCTAGAGAGCTTTTGATTGGACAGAAGATGTGGTGAGAAGCTGAAGTCCATGGTGATGTCATAAAAATCCGTGATCCATTTTAGCGAAAGTGAGAGACTGTAAGTTTTGAATGCTTATATCTCCTAAATTCGAATTTTGTCATTGTTTTGGAACACTATTCTATGGAAGCTTGTTTTTCGCCACTGAATAAAACATTTTAAAAGATAATTGCGACTTTTTATCTCACAATTGCGAGTTTACATCTTGCAATTCTGACTTTATTTCTCAGAATTGCGAGATATAAAGTCAGAATTGCGTGAAATAAAGTCAGAATTCTGAGATATAAAGTCAGAATTCTGAGATATAAAGTCAGAATTGCGAGATATAAAGTCGCAATTGCGTCTTACAAAGTCAGAATTCTGACTTTTTTTCTCGCAATTGCGACTTTATATCACGCAATTCTGACTTTATATCTCAGAATTCTGACTTTATATCTCAGAATTCTGACTTTATATCACGCAATTCTGACTTTATAACACATAATTGCGAGTTTATATCTCGCAATTCTGACATCTTTTCTCGGAATTGTGAGATATAAAGTCCAATTCTAAGGGGGGAAAAAAAAGACGGACTTTTTTTTTTTTTTTTTACAGAATAGTTTATATCTCACAATTCTGACTTTATAACACGCAATTGCGACTTTATTTCATGCAATTCTGACTTTATATCTCCCAATTGCGTGATATAAAGTCAGAATTCTGAGATATAAAGTCAGAATTGCGTGATATAAAGTCAGAATTCTGAGATATAAAGTCAGAATTGCGTGATATAAAGTCGCAATTGCGAGAAAAAAAGTCAGAATTCTGACTTTATAAGACGCAATTGCGACTTTATATCTCGCAATTCTGACTTTATATCTCAGAATTCTGACTTTAAAACACGCAATTGCGACTTAATTTCACGCAATTCTGACTTTATATCTCGCAATTCTGAGAAATAAAGTCAGAATTGCGAGATGTAAACTCGCAATTGTGAGATAAAAAGTCACAATTATCTTTTTTTGTATTATTTTGTGGCGGAAACAAGCTTCCATACTATTCATTCCCTTAAAGCTACACTGTGTAATATTTTAAGTTATGTTATTTCAAAATTATACGTTCTCATTAATGTGTAGCCTAATCACTTCAACCAACTAATTAAGTATTCTAGTAAGTGTATATTCTGCCATTTGGAATACATACGAGTCAGAGCCATAGAGAGAAAGAGTTGCGACACTCTTTGATGTCGCCGCTATGGCTGTCACATGGTTCATGTAAGCCTCAATAGTTCCAAAACATACGCTGGCTGTCATGCTCTTCTATGGGACAGACAGCAGCGATCGCATTATTAAACGGTAAATATAAAATAAAACACACACCCAAGTACTTTTTCAGCTGTTATTGTATTATTACATTTTGTTAATGTCAGTTTTGCATTTGGAGATAAGTTTTAGGCTATATTTTTGGAGGGAAAAGCTTAGTGTTCATGTTCACATAGGTAGTAGCACTGGCTTTAGCGGCTCTAACTTAACTTTTCCATATCATTCATCTGATGATGGACGTCTCATGATATTTATTTTAGCACAACTGGGCTGTATTAGGCTATTGATTCCCGTGATTTTGCTTATAAATTTTGATTCAGCCATTAGCCTACCTTTGTGATCACGCAAAGAGGTCTGCCGTGGCGGTCCGTTCAGAGTTCGCTTAGAAGCTAGCTCACTTCTTCTGATGAAAGTGGCCACCCCCAGCACCACAACGTGAAACATGATCATGTTAAGACTAAGAATATTATTTTAAGATTAAGCCATACACATTATCAAAACTATAACAGATTAAAAACGAATTTAAGCATGGCTAATACAAATGAAGGTTTTCAAATAAAATATTTTTTATTAAACAATGACAGACAACAAAAATGTGTGCTTGTGTGAACAAGAAAAACAAAAACCAGGGGCAGGTGATCCATGAAACAGACAGGACTGGTGATGGCCATAACAATCCTAGAGGTCCAGCATTGTTCTCACAAGCCGCTTCACTCAAGACAATAAAACATAATGAAAAGTTAGTATATCCCAAAAAAATTAAATTAAATAAAAGTTGCTATAAAGGTGGCAGCGATTCATTACCGAACTCTTAGCTGACGAAGTCGCGCTAGCTAACTAGCTAGCAGGCAGTGCTTGAAAATTGGTTGAAACAACCAACATAAAATATAAATAATTACACTGTGCATGTACAAATGAAGACCAGTATAAGCATCGCAAAGGGCCTCTGATACAATATAGACAGTTGACAATTCAAAAGAGGTCGATATTTCAGCAACTTAACTCTGGAACAACTCGACGCGCAGCAATGTAAGTGAATGGTGTCCAACGGCCAAATGACAGTGTTTGGAACTAATCCGGTCTTCAAATCCCGGAAGTAGGCGGTTAAAAGCGCCGCCATTTTTTACAACGGAGGTCTATGGGAGTGTCGCAACTCTTTCTCTCTATGGCTCTGATATGAGTGAGTCGCTCGAATGTCGGCAGCCATGTTGCGCATCCATCTTGAAAATACATTAGACAAAAAGGGACATACAAGCTTTGCCTTTCGCGTTTTTACATGCAGTGGCACCGTGACGAATGCGAGAGGGAGATTTGCTCGCGTTTGCCGGCAGATTTGAAATAATACGGCCACCGTAGGACTTAAAACGCCCTCGGAATGGGAGGAGCTAGAAAGTAATATTCAGTTGGTAGTCATATACAATTTCACCGCTAGATGGGAGTAAATCCTACACAGTGTAGCTTTAAGGCTAACATATTGTAATGATGAGGCAGTGTCTCGTTGAGATCCATTTGCAGTATCTTTATCGGTAATAGTAGACGTAACACAATCAGGCAGGGGTCAATCACCAACTAAGGATTTATCTGAGGCAATCCACAATCGTAGTCGATCAGGGCAGGCAACAAACAGTAAAGCATAAATTCAGTCAAACAAAGCAGGGTCACAATGGCATGAAGCAGAGGGTCGAAACGAGTAGAACAGTCCAGGATCAGTAAACGAGGAATCCGTATAAACAGGGAAACCGCTCAGAAATGTCAACCAGAGTGAAACAAGACTTGGCACTAAAGCAGTGGAGAAGGGCTGTATAAATAGTCCGGGTGATGAGAGGCAGGTGTGCAGATAATCAGTACCAGGCACGGGGTTATGGGAAATGGAGTGAAAATATGTAATGTTAATATTCGGGAGATGAAGCCCTCTGGTGGCGAGTGGGAGGAACCACAGAGGCTTGATTTGTGACACATATTCATATTAAAAGCTAAAAAACTTACATTTTGATTTTTAGGAGGGACTATCTAGAGACCAGAATATAATCAAAACTTGAGGGTGGACTCTTTTTTCTGGAACGGTTAAAGGTGGAACTAAAGTTGGTGCTGCTGTTTCTGTTGTGGTGCTCAGTGACTGACGTCTGTCTAACTCTGCAGAGCATGAAACAGTGATGATGTGTGACGCCTGCATGAGCAGGTGCACGGAGGTATGGAAATACATATAGTTTGTTGACAGGCAAGTAGGAGACAGGACCGAATGCAATGATTGAACGAACGTTTTATGGTCCTACGCCTTCCACAGACGAGATATATACATATAAATACATTTAGACCACTTAACTTAGTGTTTGTAAAGACTTTCAACCACAATAACAAAAAAAAAAAAAAAAAACCTGAAACAAATCGCCTATACCCTGCCTTTAAGCGTCATGGTTGAATGAGCAAACACCACAAATTTTTTCCATGCATGCATTTCACAATGGACGTTTTTTTTTTCTTCTCAATAAACATCATAACACCATGTGGCAAACCATATAAGAATTGCATGTAACCAAAACTTCCGATGGAAAAATGTAACAAGCAGTGAGAGTCTAGGTGATCAGTCTGACATGTTACAGTTCATTGAAGTTCAATCAGAACTCACCACATCATTTAGCATCAGCAGAGGATACGCAACAGGTCACGCAGCACACAGCCGACTTTCGCATTTCAGTTCTTTAAAACACAGCACTTATCACACCATTGAGAGCTGCGGTGCTGAGAGAAGAACAAGCAGTAAACCATGGTGAGTTGATCTTGTTGTAAATCATGGAAATGAAGGAATAATTGGAATTAAAAAAAAAAAATTATAATTGTTTCATTAACATGACAACTGAGGATTTTTAACTGGAAGAGTTTTTTAGTGATCAAGAGTAGTTTACAGAATTATTTTGATTATGATAACTTCAATGTCAATGTCAAATTTATTTATATACTTATTTATTCCTTTAATATTTAGCAACAACAATAAAAATAAAGAGCTATAAAAATCAGTAAACACTAAAATCATATATCAAATTTTAAAACAATTCTCTATGAATGTAATCATACACACTGTAACAGAAATATACTAGCAAAACATATTATTATAAATGTGGGATCATTAAAAACTTTGCAAATGCTATGATTTTGAACATCATATCATAAACAACTGAAGCACTTTTTTTTGTAAATAAACGTATTATTCATTACAAACCTAGAGCTAAGTTTTGTCTAACCACACTGTTCTTCACTTCCTGTCCTCGTCTACGTCAAAAAGATCAGCCTACGTGATGATTTCAAACCACAGTGTTTGTTACAGCCAGCTCAATGTTTTACCATGCTTATCTGCACTTTGCTCTCTATACTCTGAAGTACAGGGACCCTAAAAATGTTTAGATGCTTAAGCCACATTTGTGAAAATCATTGCATTAGATCAATATCAAACCATGTGGTATTTATTTAGCAGAAAGCACATTCTCAGGTTAGATATTACATAAAAACATAACAATACATAACAAGTTTATTAGGCTTTAAATGATATAACAAGATTAAGTGTTCATCAAAATGTATTTGGACACGTGAAATGTTAGTGGAACATGTTCATAGTTAAAGGGATAGTTCACCCAAAAACGGAAAATTCTGTCATCATTTACTCACCCTCAAGTTTTTAAACCTGAATTTCTTTCTTCTGCTGAACAGAAAAGAAGATATTTTAAAGAATACGGGTAATCAAACTTAATTGATGGGTTGATGGGCCACATTGACTTCCATAGTGTAAATTATGACAGAATTTAAATTTTTTAGGTGAACTATCCCTTTAATGTGATAAACTATTCCACTACAGCAATGTGAACTTGAGAAGAACTTATTTCACACTTTCAGTGAAAACCACAGAAACAGAGAAGGTTTTCTCAGAGAAGGTTTAACATGTTCTCCAAAGGAAGAACGAGCAGGACTTATGAAGAAAAGTGAAGTATCAGCAGCCTTTGAGCTCTATGTATTTAAATATTTGGTGTGTAATGCAATGGCATTCTCATAATTTTATGTGGGGTTTGATTACTCAAACATTGTCACAGTAAGGTGACATCTACAAACGTGTGTAACCTCTGCAAGCTGCTTCCCCCACTGAAAAAACTAACCCTTCATACAATATTACTTGTTGTCTTCTAGATTGACTTTAACTGCAGTTCATCGATGAACCACACAGATGCATCGTTCCATCTCTTTGAACGTGTGGCCTACATACCTGTCTTCATAGTGGCCTCTTCCTTCAACATCACGGCTCTATACATGTTCTGCCACATTAAGTGCTGGACAGACACGCACATCTACATGATCAACCTGATGGCTGCCGATTTCCTGGCTATTCTTTTTCTTCCCTTCAGGATACTGGAGGCCTTCTGTCCAATAGAGCCGAGTGTATTGTGTTCGTTCCTGCTGTGCACTCAATTCTCCAACATGTACTGCAGTATCTTCATCATTACAGCCATCAGCATCCACCGGTTCATAGCCGTCAGGTTTCCGTTTCTGAGCAAGGCACTGGCCCCCAGAAGTAGGATTATCGCCATCACAGAGTGCATTATCATCTGGGTGATCGTAGCGGTGGTCTGCGCTTGTAACTATGATGACCTTGTCCCAGAAAAATTACAGACCTGTTATGACCGAAAGCTGGAAGAAAAGCTCAAAACAAGTTTTTTCTTGCTTTTGGAGATTTTAGGGTATCTTATACCAGTAGTCATTGTCATATTTTGCTCCACACAAACCATCTACATCCTGGTCAGATCGCTTCGGCATGTTGAGGGAAAAGATAGAGTGGAAAGGAAAAAAATAGCTGCTATCATCACCGCAAACATGTTCACATTCATAGTTTGCTTCACACCTGTCCACATTGGTATTTTGCTGCAATATTTACATGTTGAATTCAGCGGACACTTTGTGCATGTGTTTCTTGATGTGACAGAGTGGATTGCTACTACCAATTGTGGTCTGGATTCTATTGGGTTTTACTTTCTTCTAAAAAGAGTTCATAAAAGAGAGCACAGTTCATACTGATTGTTAAAAGTCAGCAAAGCAAAGTCTGCTTAATCTATATGGATAGATTGAAGCAGGTCCGTCACAGGCCTATGTGAGAAACCTAATAAAATAAAGGTTTATCTCCAATGGATCAAATATTTACCGGTAACACTTTAACAATTATTTATCAGTTAAAATGAATTATTGTATTAACTAACATGAACTAACAATGAGCAATACATTTGTTCCAGTATATATATATATTTTTTTGCTCACCCTGTTGTCTGTGTGAGACCCAACGCCCCAGTATAGCGATGGGGACACTATACTGTCTAAACACCGTCCTTCGGATGAGATGTTAAATCCCAGGATGTTCTTCGAAAGAGTAGGGGTGTAACAATATGGCTGCCGTCACATCATCCAGGGCGATGCTGCACATTGGTGGTGGTTGAGGAGATTCCCCCCTTCCATGTAAAGTGCTTTGAGTGCTGAGAAAAGCGCTATTTAAATGTAATGAATTATTATAATATTATTATTGTTTGTTCATGTTAGTTCACAGTGCATTAACTAATGTTAACAAATACAACCTTTGATTTTAATATTGTATTAGTACATTTTGAAATTAATATTAACTAAGATTAATAAATGCTGAAGAAGTATTGTACATAGTTCATGTTAACTAAGGTAGTTAACTAATGTTATCTAATTTACCTTATTGTAAAGTGTTACCGATTTACCACTATATCAGAGGAACTACCTCACATTTCCTAATATGGTGCAATTAAAAGGTAGTCGCACAGCCACAGTAGCCTACATTCTTGTGAAAATATGAAATGAATGCTATAAAATGTCTAAATGATTATCCTCTGCATTTGTTCTAGCTTTATTTGTTCTAACATGATGAAGTGGAAAAGTAATAAAGGAAATGTGTTCCATTTGCTATAACATTAGTTAACATGAGCTATCGAGTTATTTAAATAAAAATGGGCCAAGCCCAAAATGGCTAAACACTAAGCTTTTAACAGTCTTAACCACAAATTATTGGTCAGGAAATTTGTTAAATTTAAGCAAATGTGCAACTTAAAAAGCAATTTCTGCCACAGAAAAGGCAGAATTTAGTTTTTGGTAGAATATGGAAAGTTGTGTGGAGTGATTAATCACAATGAAACAAGAATTTCTCGGATACTCTGTCAGACAGCGCGTCCCTGAGTATTAAACTAAGTTATATTTCACGTCTTATTGCGCTTAAACTGTCAGATACACATAAGGTTATGTCAAAAACACACAAAGTTCACATAAACAGTCGGTTATGTCTGTGAATGAAAACAGCAAGTAAAGAAATCACATGTGTATATTAAATCTGTGTGTAACAAAGCAGCTTAAAATACAGTATATGCTGTTATTATTAATCAAACAAGAAAAGAAAAATAGAAAATCACTCACTGCTCTTGACCATAGACTGTAAAAAATGCTCTTGACTGAATAGCTTAGTAGCTTTAATAAGAATACATTTCTTACTTGAATGCTGCTGTTAAATGCTCTGACGAGGAGATAAACATGGCAGACTGTGTACAGCTCATTCAGGGCGGGTCTATGCTAATAGGGCAGAGTCCGTCAGCAGTCGTGGGTGGGGCCTTGTTCTGAGACACTGCTTAAAAACACATTAATGTTCTAACCATAGACTGTAAAAAAATATGGACATCCGTGACGTCACCCGTAGGTTTCTGAAGACCGTTTTTGAAGCCTAAAAAGATGGCGACCGTCACCATCTTGGCAGCGCGTCACTCCCGAATTTATTTATTTTTACAGTCAGACAATTAGCTGAGGTAACGTGGCGGCTAACAGACAGCAGACAAACGGCTAATGATGACGACCACAGCAGCGGGAATCCACCTGTCACTCAAAAGTGGACACCCTTAATTATGCAGAAATTAAAGGCTTAATATAATTTAAACGGATGAGTTATAAAAAAGTTCACCCCCCTCACAGTTGTCATGAAGGGCAAAATTAGCTGTATAGACCAAAGCCACTTTTTGCTCCAGGCTGTAAACATGTTTTTTTCTGCTGTAAAGTTGGGCATTTCAACATGGGGGAGATGCAGATTTGACTCACTTTTGCAGCCAGCCTCAAGCGGACAGTTGATGAATTGCCGTTTAATTCACATACGTGTTGGTTTCAAGAGAGAGACAGGGAGGTTGCCGCTTGATTCAAACACCATGTAAAAGTGAATTTTGCATAATAGGTCCCCTCTAAACGAGACACAGTGTAATGGAGATTTTGCAAAGAAATTTTTGTTGAAAGATGACTCAGCCAACTATATGGATTAGACAGCAGCTGCATCACAAACCACAAGTAAATGATTTAAATACTTTGTAAAGGACGCTAGGCCTAATATATGGATAATGTTTTCAAAGCACTTACTCTTGTGCAATAAATGCTGCCTTCGGAGGATGCATTCCAAGGTAGGAAGGCATCAATATGTCTGAAATCCGAATCCAATGTTAGCTTCACTTCCTGTCTCCTGGGATACCTTTATGAGCGATTTTTGAATTAAACAATGCTAAACAACGGTATTATGATAAATAAATGTATGCTACATTTATTATGAGCTTTTTAAAATATGCTTTGTGTGTGTTCCCGTTCTGCTCTAACTTCGTAAGTTAAACACAATTCTTACCTATGAAACTTTTTAAAACTTAATATGAAATGCATGACGAAAATGTGTCTATTTTGTTTATATGGTAACTCCATCTCTCCCGCCATATTTATATGTTAGGATTCGCCACCTTGGGTCACATGACCATAAACGAATAAATTACTTCCTTTAAGTGACAATCTCGTGTTCCCTTCCCTTCGCTAACGGACTTGTCTAAGTTGTTCACTTGTTCAGTTTCGTTTGGAAGGCCCCAAAAAATAGCGTCCCCGTCCCGAAATGCCCTTCAAGGGTGCAAAAACGCCATTTGGAATTCGCCCACAGATGTAAGCCTTTTCTTCGCTGCCTTTGATATCCCACAATCCTGAAGGCCTACTTTCAATTCTCTCACAGTTGTACAAGAAAAATAAATAAGCCGTCGCGGTTGGTGGTCAGTTTGTGTGTAAAAATGTTCGTTTTTGACCAACGGTTTGCACTTTTGATGTCCTTTCTTATGAGAAATTACTGTTGTTGCTAATTAAATATTCACTTAGTTGTCACCAAAGCTATCTCTGTTTTGCTGTAGATCATTCAACCATTAGGCTGCCTTAGAAATTAGTTTTGTGAGGTACTTTAGTCCACAAACGCTGCCTGCATCATTGCATCAAGGCAGCCTGCCAGGCAATAAGTCAGCTTTTTCACAGATGCAGCCACTGTTTCCTATGCAATTATGACATTATCAATCATAACAGTCTGACTCAGTATTGCAGATGCAGTGTAACAACATATCATGTCACAATATATCGCAATGCAAAATGTGTGTCGTGGATAGTAACATTAATCATAGTAGCTAATCTGTATTGTGTATAATTCACCCAAAATAAAGTTTACTGTGTGATAATAAACTTAAGTTTACAGAGTTTTAGTGTCATTAGCAGGCTTGGGAGGGTTACTTTAAAAATGTATTCCATTACAGTTACAAATTACTTCCTAAAAAAAGTATTCAGTAACGTAATCCAAGTACTATAATATGAAAGTAATGTAACTGATTACTTTTGGATTACTTCAAGGTCACGTATATAAATAAAGTCAAGCAAGAAGAAATATTATAAAAAAAAAAAAACTTTTATTTATTAAGGATTTGCAAAATATACACACAGGCCTGAATATATATATTTATGTAAAGGGCTATACAGACATCTAGTGGCTAATGTATGGTATTACAGATTATTTTGTTTTATTTTTAACAAATTTTTAACTAAAAAATAAAAACACAACATTTAGTTGTGTAAAATAGTTTATTTTAAAATAGGATTACATGTTGACTAAAGCCGTGATCTTTTTTAATTTGCCTGACTGAACTTGGGGCGTTGGCAGGAGTTCCCCTACGTTACCTAGACAGCGAACATCCCGTTACGTGAGAAAAGATTAAGAAAGGACATTTTGGGTACTAAAAAAAAGCTACTCTCCTAATTTCTACAAAACAGCAGCGGAATTTCCATGAATTAAAAGTGATTTTACCCGCAGGCAGCATCGTTTCTACTAGCAGTGATTCAGTCTGCGTCTGAGGAGATTGTAGAAGGCTGTTATTTGCGCATGCACCAGCGCGTGGCACACGTGAGTCATTACTGGCAACAGAACCAGGAACTACAGTATAATCAAGCAGCGCTTAATATAGTGTTATTATGCCAAAATACTTATTTATTTAGTTTCAAATGAAACCATTGTAATCCTGAAAGTATTCCCCCTTTTTTCAAAATGTAACTATAATCTGATTACAACGTTTTTTGACGTAACTGTAACGGATTACAGTTATTGGATTTTTGTATCCTGATTACATAACGCCGTTACATGTATTCCGTTACTCCCCAACCCTGGTCATTAGTAGCCTACATTAAACTACTATTTATAATGTTGAATATAATGTATAATAATGCAATGGGTGAATATTTGTGGGTCCTGATAATGCCACGTCTTATGTGTTACAGTAAAAAGTGACCAACATTATTTTAAATATCTAGTCAGCGACAGAGTGCAAGCATATTCGTCTAAAATAATTATGTATTTTCAGCTTCAGAATCATGAATATTTTTATTCTGGTATCACCATTGTCCTGTGCTTTGGGTTTCACCAAGTCCAAGCCTATTCATTTCCACCCCCAATGTAACACCAAATTTAGCATTTTAAAACACTAACATTTTTGTTACCTTTTACCACATGTCTTGGAGTATCATATCAATAATATCATATCGTGAGCTCAGTATTGTGATATGTTAGTATCGAAATGTGACGTGAGGGTATCGTATCGTTACTAGAATCTAATGTTACCAAAGCTTAATAAATACTGTAACAAATATACTGCTCATTGTTAATGTTAGTTTTTTGTAAATAAATAATTAAATAAAATTAAAACAGCCCTTCTGTAATTTTCGCAGGGTTGGTCCTTCATTCAACAGGCCTTCAGCTCCGAGCAGACGGTTTGCACGAGATGTTATGTGAGGTTAAACTGCACTCTAGTGGTCATCTAGTGTATTTCACATGCATTGCCTCTGCAGTCTCGTACACATGCAGTATGTGTACAGCGAGCGACTCTATATTATCATCTGAACTGAAAAGAGCCCCAGTGTTAAATGCCACATCATCCCTAGAGAGTAGGCCTACCTAAAAAAAATCATATCATTCGTACAATCATGATTTTTGGACATATAATCATGGTAATACAATATTTTTGAACATGTAAGCTAACATAGTAAAACCATAGTATACCTTTATTAAAGTAGGCCTATCAAAGTATTTTGGTTTTACCACCTGATAGCATCACTGTACCATGGTACCATCACAGTATTTTAGGCAGCTCAGTAGGTTTTGAGACATCTTTTTAGACCAGTCCTGTCAATTTGTTGTTTTGCCCCCTTTTATTTTTTTTAATTGCAATGGGATTTTAGGGGATGATGAATTTGATTTATTAAAATTAAAAAAGGCTACTGCACATCAAATAGTAGGCATATATTACACATTTGACTTATTTTTATTATTAATTGGCCTATCCATTATGAGGCAAAGAACATGAATAAGTCAAATTAAACTGCATTGATGCTAAATGCCTGATGTAATTGATATGTTGATGCGTCTAATTAACTTCCAAGTAATGATCCTTCAAAACAACATCACTCTAGTCTTTCAGATGCACAGATGTTGCTATGGTGACATGGTTCTCCATAGCAACAGAGAGATGCTCTGTGAAATTTCAATGTGCATTCTGTGAAACGCCATCTTCTGGGCGGTACCGTGCAAGTGAAGGCAACAACAACCTTTCCACTTGATGATCATGTGTAAACATTACTCAGTATATATTAGTCAGATCTATGCACAAACACTAAAACTAACAGGATGCATAACAAACAGCTAAAGTTAGCCGTTACCAGTGAGGGACTGAGAGTTAGCTTACAGTACATTCATTTTGATTTCTATTGAATCATCTTTTTGAATGTTGATACCAATTTCTATAATTTTATCAACTGAATGGAATAAGCCAACCAACTAAAACCACAAAGCATCACTGAATGCAATCAAATCCATGGCTAATGCTTACTAGTGTTTGTGCTGTTTTCCCTCCAAAATGATGCCTCTTCCTGAAGGATGATGTCACTGAGGAACTTGCTTTTGTTGAAGGGATTGTACTAAAGACTAACAGTATGGAAAGTGGTAATATGGAATATCCTATAGAATAATTAATATATTACCAATTAAAAAATGTTTTGTTGGAAAACAATTGAATATTGCTTAATAAATTGCCAGTGTTTATTTAGAACCTTGAGACATGACAAAAATGGCAACATGAAATTATTCAATGTTCAATGAATTATTGTGGATTAAAACTAATATGATTTCTATCTTTTAAAATTTGATGAATTTAATGCATATATTTTTTTTTATTTAAAGAAAATTCATTGCATGCCAACCTTCTGCTGGAATAAATAGTCTCTAGTTAGCCTCTATAGGTGTTTCATACTGATATACGGTATCTTGCAAAAGTCTGTCATAATTGACAACATAGTATCTTAGGCAACCGGCAACCACTTAAAGGAATAGTTCACTTAAAAATGAAAATTCTGTCATTTTCATTTTTAAGTGAACTATTCCTTTAAGCCTCACTGCAAAATGAGACAGGAATCATGACACATTTCACAGAGACAAAGGTCAAACAATCAAATGTGTTTATTAGAATGATAAAATCTCCGTGTTGATTGACGTTTGAAAATAAGTGTGTGCTCCAGTACTGAGTCGTGTGTGTTCATGTGTGAAACTGGATGTATAAGTGTGTACTTCTATACAGGTGAGGTTATTTAAAAACCAACCAACGAACAAAACAATTATCACTGTATACCGCCCCTCGACTTCTATACACAGGGACATTACATCATCGCCAGCGGAGGGGTGAAACTCAGGATTTGAGCTATGTACAGAGCAGCTGAGTCAAATAAACAACTCAACGTAACACTGATTCAGTCTAACACACAGCCCTTCACGGCGAACGCAAATCTGCGTCGCCATATACAAAATGCTGTTCCTTCAGATCCTTCCTCATCCTTTGCAAAGTCTGTGAGAACCAATAGATGTGATCATTTGTGGAACACAAAAGTGAATTAAACATTGTGGAAAAAGTCAAACATACATTATTGGCCTTGGTTATTGTACAATATTGTGCTTGTTGCAGCATGATCAAAGATTATGAAAGGAAGGCGGACGGGGGAAAATCGTTTGAATACATTCACAGCACATTCAACACTTTCCTTGAGAATAATAGACCAGAATTAACACAAATGGCACTGTGTGAAAAAGTCAATGTCACTCAATATCATTCAGAGCAATAAAGGCCTAAAAACAGCAGAAAGCATCCGAACAAAAAGAAAAATATTATGAGGGACAAAGTCATGGAAATTGAAAGCCATTTTAATTTACACCGAGGGACTTCCTGCTACAAAGGAAATAAGCTTTAGGCACTGAACTTTCAAGTTTATGTGTTGACACTTGAAGGCAGTTTGTGTGTGAAAAAAGGATAATTAGGAATGATCCTTTTAAAAAAATGTTTTTAAAGAAAATATGTGATAGCTATGTGGTTTCATGTTGCTATGTATCCACACGGCGAGAAACTAAACTTTGAGCACTTCGAAAAGGAAAAGCACACCTCAATAAGCTGCAAATATTGAGGTATCAATTCATTTAGTAGCACGAACGGCGTGTGACAAGTCACACTCTGAAGAAACACTTGTTCTGGCATCTTTGTAGCTTATTAGCAAACTTAGCGATTTCATTTTCTGTTGGCAAACACTTTTGAAGATGGATATGGCACAATTTCTTTGAAGATTGAGGAGTTAGTTGAAACTTAGTTGAAATGTTAGCTGAAAGTATATGATATCTTCTTTCTTTCTTTCTCCACATGTGGTTTTCACATTAGAATATTAGCGGCATTTGCTACTTCCTGCATTTGATTACTTGCTTTTGTGTCCTTGACCTACAGGTAAGCGGCTATATCCTTGCATTTCCTGCCTACCGGGATACATTTCCTGTGTTCTGGATCCTATTTCCTGCCGGGTGTATCTTTAGTGCTGAAGAGAGGAGACAGAAATACATACACACGGTAATTTAAACACATAAACACACATACACACGCACAGAGAGACAGTGCAATCAACCATGACTCTCCTTTCAGCTGGATTTATGAGCTAATCAATGTTCAACCGACCGTAACACACAACTGCAGGAGTGTGTTTTCTGAGAGCATCAGCAAAGGCGTATGGTTTCTAGGATGGGGAGTATGCTTAAGTGATGCGTGTAGCACGTGCTTTTAATAAGAGACATCTTGCAGGTGCATGAGCACCATTATTAAATGCATTCCAGTGAACTCAAGTGTGTGTGGCAACTCATCTAATCAGACATCTGCTTTCAATATCTCGCAGACTGATGCTATTAGACATTTAATTACAAAGCTAGCCTATGTGGAGATGGACACTTGGGTGCGTGGGTCATGTAGAAAATTGGTGAGGAAGAGGCTCTTTTCCAAACCCTAGTGAGCCTCCTACTGTCTTTTAAAGGCAGAATCTTAACCAAAATGACTGTTTTGAAACAATCTTCTTGGACAGAAACTCCATTAATTGGGCCATTAAGAGAATCCCAGGGAATGCATGAACCGATAAAATGTATTCCTTACATGCAATGTAAGTTGCTTCGGATAAAAGCATCTGCCAGATGCATACATCTGTCTTATAAAGTCTGAATTTAGGGCTGATGTAAAGCATTCTTCTGGCTCAAACAGCAGAACATGGAGCCAGCAATACCAAGGTCATGGGTTTGATTCCCACAGAATGCATTAACTGATAAATGTATATATGCAATATAAAGCCCTATTCGGATGGGATTAGTTTTACAAGGGTAGATGGAGTAATGTAATTTACGCATTGCCGTCACCTCCCTGTAGTGATGTGCGTATAACGTTGCTTCCTGATATAACAGTTTGGTCCAGTCAAACAATTCATTAATTAACTGATTGGATTCTGTTGGTAATAGGCACTTACCTAAAGCTAAAAGAAGTTCCTCTAACAAGTGCTTTCGTCCTTCTGTTTGATCTGAGTGGTATGCGGAAAACACTTGAAGTTTGCCACAGACTAAACCACCTAAAACGAAACTGAATGCTTCTTGAAAAAACGCGGAAAACTACATTTAACATTTAAGAAATGACGGGATATTTATGCTCATATTTATAGCTGGTCTATTCGCACGGGATTAGCATTACCTGAGGTCATTTTTTCCGGACCATTTTACAGAAGGTAAAAGTTGCAATAATCTTTACATTGTCTGAAATTATAACTGAGATGGCACATTTGGACGGGACTAAAATCACTGAGAAGCTCTGGTAATAATTACTTTACCACAACTCTCCATGTAAAACTAATCTCGTCCGAATAGGGCTTGAGTCGCTTCAGGTAAAAATGTCTTCAAGATGCATCAATGTACTCTGTCTGTCATCTTGGATGAAACTGTTTTTTGTCCGAATTTGGCAAGGCAGAATAGTTTTTCAGCCTACTGTTTTAACAACCTTCAATGCTGTCTAGGTAGGCAGCTCTAGGGTTTGGAACAGAGCCAGGGAGTCTTTCGGTGTAGATTTGATTATGCTACCCTTTTAGTATTCTCACATAGGGACACAACGACTTAAGGACACAGGGATTTCACTCCGACAGTTCCCAGGTACATGAATGAAAACACGCAATCCATTGCGTTGATGATCTAGAACTTTTGAAAGGACTTCCATGACTAAAAAACAAAACAAATAAATACAAAAAGGAAGGGAAATATATTATGATGGATATGATACACAAAATGATTGGTTATTTCACAGACACACACCCAATAACATAACTGGCTTCAAATCACATGACATTTCTTGACTTTGTAAACCGTTTAGTTCACGTAATGCGATTCCTCTTCTCTGGCATTTTCGTTTGCTCTCCTTCAGACTTCAGGAGAAATAAAAGGTGAAACAGCATCTTAAAGAAGAAGTCCAAGAGTCCTCAGGACAGAGTCTTTCTTTCTCTGTCTCTAATCGTGTCTTTCTAGAAAACAGCGGGTGTATTTTCCTCAGTTCTGTGTTCCATGTTACGTGTTACATATTGTGTAAAAAATTCACTGTACAAAAAGGAAGAAACCAAACAAAAAGACAAAAAACTTGGAATCCAGCGTGTTCATAAATTCTCAGAGAGTCCTCTGATGAAACTCACAGAGCTACACAGAAATTCATGTGGTTGAGGCCATGAAACTCATCCGACCAAAGCTTTCTCTCTTTCCGTCTCTCTCTCTTGTAAAGTCTGAATTCAGGGCTGAGGTAATACTGAGGTAAATGCCTCACTCAACAAAGGAGCACAATTTCCAAGCATACAAAAAGAAAAATCTTTTCTATCCATACATCCATACATTTTGGTCAAAGTGATGCATCAGAGCAAATGGCGTAACGCAAATCTTGCAAAGCGAACGGGGCCCCGCCCACAAGAAGTGATGTCACACACAAGCGTTTGTAATGGAAAAAGAATTGCAGATGGAGACAGACAGTTGATGTTATTTTGAGCAATGTGGCCCTCTATATAATCTGCTTCTCCTTACTTTCCCATTTAATATGCAAAAAATATTTTCAAGACCATCACCATTATTTTTAGGAGCATTTGGACTCTGCCTCAAATGAACTGGTCTTGACTAGTCATAAATATATGGTCTTGGGCTCGGACTTGAGTCAGACTTGAGTCTGAGTCTGCTCTTGTCCAGACTCGAGTACTACAACACTGCTATTTATGTTATTTATAAAGTGTAAATTTGATGGGCTACATCAAGTTATATTTTTTTATAAATCAGTAACGTAAAAGGGAGAGAAGCGATTCCGAAGCGAAAGTTCTGTTCCAAATATTTCCTTCTGACCAGTTGATCTGTCCAAACCTGCTCCTACAGAATTTACACTAATGTAAATAAGATGTCCTCAGTTTGGTATCGACCAGAATCAGACGAGACTGACCACCGTTTACCGAGTCATTACAAAGAACTATTGGGTTCTTGGTTGTATTTGTATTGAACAATTATCCCAATTCCCAAATGAAATGCTGCTGTTATATCAAACTTACAAATTTGCTGAAAGGGTAACCTGTTAAAGAGAGTCTAGGTGTGACCATATTCAGAGATAGATAGTCTTCAAGATGGCTATGGTTCTTTCCTCCATCTGATAAAGGGGCAATAAGGTTTGGTAAGTCACACTCACAGTCAGTCAGCAAGAATGAGAGCTACTGGGAAAAGCATGTCTCTGCCTACATATTTGTGTAATTGTGAGTGATAAAGAGAGAGAAAAAGAGAAAGAGGTCTTTCCAGTTGAAATGGCCACTCTTCTTGTAGTCAGTGAGGTCCGTTTTGGCTCGTCCTCATGCAAGCCGTTCCAGACAAATGAGGAAAAGGATGACAAGCAGGTGAGAAAAGAAAGAAAGACAGAGAGAGAGAGAGAGTTACAGTGAGCTACTGTGGTTGGCCAGGTTGCGCTCTGCAGTCCACGTGAGGTTTCAGCCGCTTACGTTTCTACAATTTCCTGCTACTCGCATCCTTGCTTCTCTTCATTCACTGGCCTGTCGGCGTCCGATCGCTCCCTCCCTTCCCGAGCAGGTGGCTGAAGTCCGCCAGGTCGATGATCCCCCGGGACCCATGAAGCACGGAGCGTGTCAGTCCCGCGGGATGCTGCGAGGACGTGGTGTAGTGGTGGCCCGTTGGAGGTATGCCGTGACTGCTGAAGATGTAGCCTTCGTGGGTCCAGCGAAGAGGCTCTCCGCTGTACTCTATCTGGGTGCTGGGGGCCGACACCACTCTCCGCCGGTCGGGGGAGTCTTGGGGAGTCATGGGGTAGTTGTATTCACCTGCTGACTTGCGAAGAAGAGTGCCTGGGCGTATTCCCTGATCCCGATACTTGGAGAGGGAGACGTAGCGTTGGCGGTCGATACCGGTTTCAATGGCTTCCTCGTGGCGTCGGCCATTTCCTTGCAGGAGTTTAGAGCTGAGAAACAAGGTGGATGGTGGAGGTGGGCACTGGGTGCCAACCGAGCTCAAGAAGGTCTGACTTTGGTCCCAACTGGATCCAGAATCAGACAGGCGTAGCCCACGTTTCTGCTGCAGGGGAGTTTGCTCGGGTGTGGGAAGTAGACCTGGGTCCAAGTCGCCCGCTTTGACCCAACCATTGGGCATGACGAAGAGTGTCTCACCTTGTGAGCGCGGCCGGTCTGCGCCGCTGTGCCGGGATACACTCATCACGGAGCCGCTTCTGCTTTGTCCCATCATGCAACGCTCTTTCTCGCTCTTCCGCTGACTACTGGACGATGGAGTGTTGCTATGCGAACGGTGACGGTGTTTCTGACCCATAATCCAGCACACTGCCAGACCCGAGAGTGCCGCCCCGGTGGAGAATGCAGAGACTGCAGCAACAACCAGCAGGTTCAAAGTAACAAGACTTTCAGGCTCATCCATAAAACTCTCACGTAACAGACCTGCATGAAAAACAGAAAAATACATTGCAATTCAAAAATAGTAACTTGCAATTTATTTGCACAAGTTTTATGCGTTTTAGCGACTTGAAAGGCAAAAATCAGCTTTAGGACTTGGTAGAAAAAAAACACTGTAACATCTACAACTATTGATATTAAGCTCAGGAGGGCCAACCATTTAAAAATTGTCACTTGAATGGCTTACAAAAACATCAAAGTAGCTCCTCTTGACTTATGAAGCTGTGTGCGATTGATCTATTGAGTTTCTGTACATTACAGCCCCAACAATCGATCAAAAAACAAGAGACTGTAGCCTACAGTCTCTCCTATTTCGCTAGACTAGATATAGTGTGTGTTTTAGGTAGACACAGACAGGGTCACTCTGTACAAGAGATGGAATACGACCTTATGAACCTTACACTTAAAAGTCAGAGAAGTGAACATGTAAACACTGCATGTCAAACACCGGCCATTAGTAACCTGTGCACTTCAGCTTTATTCTGAAAGCGTGAGCAGATGTAAGAAATATTATAACAAGATAGGTCTAGAGAGATTGTTCGGCAAATTTAAAGAACACAGCGATTTTTGGAGTTGATGACTCATGCTTTAAATACCCTACTATCTAATCGCTCCTCTTTGAATTGGCGTTTGCATAGCACTGGCCTTTCTCCTCTCTTTTAACAGCATTTCTTGTACTCTTTATTCTGCTGTTCTCTGTAAGATGTCCTTGGTTTTAACCTCTATTTTCTCAGTCTACCTCTCTTCCTCTATTATCTCCTTTCTTGGCTTTCTTCTCGCTGACTATCTCTCTTCTAGCAGTGCCGTTTATGTGTGGGCTGTTAGCTGTCTCAGAAATGAAAAGCTGTCAGAATCTGCGTCTATACCTCAGTATCCAAACTAGTAAATGGCTTGACAGTAATAGGAATTTTAAAAGAAAAGTTCACCCAAATAGGAAAATCCTGTAATCATTTACACACCCTCATATCAGTCCAAAAGATTTCCTTTCTATTGTAAGCCACAAAAGAAGATGGACATGTTTTGGAATGACATGAAGGGGAGTACTGTAACCTTTCATTGTTTGGTGGCTCACTCATTCAGTTTATTAACAAATATTGTGTGCAACCCTTCTATGAATACTATGGTACCGCCACCAAAACATGGCATTACCACAAATACACAACAGTATACACAACATACACTCTTTGACAGAGCACATTTCTTCTGTCTATTCACCCACATGCATAATGACACTAACGCAAAAGCATATAAACACACATGCATACATACACAAACCCCAATTTTCTGATCTCTTCTTGTACTCTCTCTCTCCCATTACCTTTATGTTTTCTGCCATTATGAATGTTCTCAGCTGGGAATCTCAGCTCTCATCGCATTTGTTCATTGTAACAGCAGGAGTCTGTTGCACACATCACACTCAACAATTGAACCCTTTTCTCAATATCTTGTTTCCTTGAACATTCCTTTGAACATTCTTAAAGACTAAAATACTTCTACAAGATTGCTTGTAATGTGTGTGTTCTCAGGAGTGTAGCAATCATTTCAAAGAGAGAGACAGACATCTCCTGACCATAGACCATTTTCTCTAATACCATTCTCTTCTTTGAATTTATAGTATATTATAATTGTCTTAGTCCAAGGGTGTCAAACTCATTTTTAGGTCAAGGGCTGGATTGGACCTTGTATTTTTGAACTAAAAAACTTAAAAAGTTGGATACCGTATATACACTAAATAAGTATATTTCAGCAATATTGACAAAACAAAGAGAAAATAACTCACTGCTCATGGTTGTATAAACTATATGGCTATATGGCTTCTGTCAAACTTCAGCATGCAGCATCAAACAGTGATTTCAAACACTCTCTGAACAAACTCAGTTCTTTATCTCTGTTCTGATCTGTTTAGGCATTCAGTGTCTCACTCATCTCAGAATGTTTAAAATAAGACTGAACTTCTATGCGATGGATGGAGAGAGTGAGGACAGAAGAAGACAGCCGTTTGATGTAGATGACCAGCAGACTGGAGCTGTTTTAACAGGACTGCTGAGTTTAATGAGCCTGTGACTCGGAGTCACATCTGAAAACCAAATCATTTCACACTATGGGTTGATTTTCAGTTATATTATGAATGTGCCTAAATTTCTCTTCAATGATCAATTCAATTAGCTCCCTTATTGCCTCTTGATGTTGGGGTTGATTTATTTCTGTTCATTCCCTTTCCGTTTTTCACAAACTCATGTTATCTCAGGGGTTTGGGTCAAAAGTCCAATCGCAAAACATTTTAAAGACTTTGTTCATACCTGTTAAATTTTGTCAAGTTGTCACATTTATATGCTGTAATTTACTAATTACAATTTCAAATAAGAGTAATACAAACCATACTGATTCATACTGTAAGTTGTTTTGTTTAAATTCTTAAAGGTGCATTGCGCAACATTTCATGTTAAAAATATCCGTTTTTCGAACCCATACATGCTTAAACAATTGCCTGATGGGCTGAATGAGCCCTTCTCTGATCACTGCAATTGCCTCTATAATCCTGTACAGCAAAATAAATAAGAGGGATTCGGGTTGGAATTTGAGACTGGGCGTGACGTCATGCGCGTTCAGTTGCAGTGTTGCAGTTTCGCTTTTCGCCAGAGGGGGTAATGCACCTTTAAAATAAGCCAAACAGCCTAAAATAGATTCTTAATGGCAGATTCCTATTGTGACAACTTACCACACATAGTGTGACAACATGCCCCAGTAGCCCCGCTATTGATTCTATGCCATTGGTTCTCAAACAGGAGGTCATATCACATATCAACCCGAAATCACTCTCAAAATCTAGTTGTGTCTCCTAAAATCTTCAGGAAGTTACTTCAAGAAGTCATAGAATACGGCCGTCATTCTTTTCCTTAACTAAACTGTGTGTAGACATTAACAATCCAAACAAGACACTCATATTCTGCTGCTGTTCTCCATTTTTATCTTGGGACTATCTCACAGAGACAGATTCCTTGAAAGCACTAGCGTACTAAGCCAGTGAACTTTATTCTGTGCTCTCTCGCTCTCTGTCTCTCGTATATGACTCAGCTGAACCTATACGGCTGCAGCAATATATAACTTCTTCTGTCTGAGCAGTCTGTTATGTCAAGTGCTCTTGAGGAAGAGACTTGAGAACTTCACTGCTGTTCCATGTTCTGCTAAATCTGAACTTTGGAACATATTTAAGCGGTCTGAGCCATGAATATATCAGAGAATGACAGTGAGTGTTTCATAAGCTGCCAGCCTTGCAAAATGCCATTTAGAGCGCATTTACAGCGAATCTAAGCTTCTGAATGTTTAGAAAATATAAACCATCTTTTGTCTTTTTAACAATGTATATACACTGTCACTAACTCACTTTAAAGGAATTAATTAATTTCTAAAAAGAAAAGACTCAAGGCTGGTTTTCTCTCTCATTATCTTCCCTCCATCTCCAAACTGTGACTTTCTTGTGACTTTGACTGCTTAAGCAAACCTTTCGAACCAGACCAGACTGGATCTTCTCTGTATTGTTGAAGAGTTTCTAGAGAATTCTCTCGGGGAAGCTAAAGGGCACATCCTAAACAGGTTCACAAACTCACCGTCGCAGTCTCCGAGATGTGAGGTGTTTCCGTATTCAACGTCCTGCACGAAAGGTAATCTGCAAAACAGGAGAAAACGGATTTGAACATAAACCGCAAATTCACAGATTAGATGCATGACATGCATTCTATGCAAGTGAATGTAAACGCTTCTAATTATGCAAACTCAATTTGATGCATCACTGCATTCAGAAATGTGTCCGAACACAATCCAAAACACATTCGACTGTCAGCTGTCGTGGCAGACCTTTTTACTGAGCAAGTTTGCTAAACTGTCATGATTAGACAGCTACATAAATAATAACACATCTGGTTTACAGTGTATTTTTTATATTAAAGTTCTTCTTCCTACCCCAATATAACATGCAAACACTGTGGCGCTACCAAAACATTAACACATCTGCATTGGCTATATGAGTGTTCAAGAAACCTGTGTAAAATCATTTGCGTTTGTTGACGGGAGTGGTACTGAAATTTGAGGGTGACTCTATCGCCCCCTTGAGTTGAGGTTTGAATGCATGTTAGGTATGTACAATGAGCCAGCATGCTTGCAACGCTTTTGCCAAGCATTTATATTTGTGTAGAGGATGTTCATGGTTCATGGATCTGACCTGGTGCCTGGCCGCAGGAGTGAGCACGTACTTCCTCTGGTCCAGCCACAGTATGGATCTCTGGACGCAATGCAGTTTCTACACAAACACACACAATGTTATGTCAATGTTATTACAGAGGACTATACCGACCTCCTCTATAATGAATACAGAAAGCAAAACCAGAAAACATAAATCGTGATTTACAGAGATATACAAAGACTGAATGAACAGAGACAGACAAGACTGCATTCTCATTTTCTGATTGCCGTATCTGTCTCTCCAGCTCTCCAGTTTCACTTCTCTAAATATATATGCAATTATATTGTCACCATTATGTTGAGTTTTATTCAGTTCAAGGACTTTTAGTTTGTATTTCTTCAGTTCACGCCTTCCTTTGTTTGATTTCCCGCCACTCTTTAGTTACCATGGTCACGTCATTAGTTCATTTGTTCCAGCTGTGTTCTATTAATTACCTTGTTTAGTTCACTATAATCTTCACTATTTGTCTGGTCACGTTCACATTTAGTGGTGTTTGCTAACACGTGTAGTATATTAGCTATTAAACGACGTTTAGTTGGTTGTTCTGTTCCTGAGCATGTTCCTGTTCCTGAGATTCTGTTTTGTGTATATATGATATTGTTCTTGAAATTAAAGTTAAAGACTGCTGCACTTACATCCTGTTTCATCTCTGCTGCAACCAAAGCTGACATATATATAAAATAAAATATAAAAAAATTTAATTAATTAATAATAAAATCATATATATATAATATTTATGATATATATATATATATATATATATATATATAATATTATATATAATAATATTTATTATTTTTATTTTTTTTTTATTAATTATTTATTACATTTTTTTATTTAAACTATTACTCCTTCCTCATTACTGTAATGAAGAAAAAATCTCATATGCATGTGGATGTTTTACCCTTGACAACTCCTTAGTTATTACTTCAATATTCTTATGAAAATATGAATTTTTCATATGAATATTGAAATAAAAATTTAACGACAGAAACATACACATCATTTTCATTTCACAATTATGATTTGATACTTTATAATAAACAACACAATGCATTCTTAACGCAATGCATTTATTTATGCGAGTCTGTGCATGGAGGGAAATGAGGTTTGTGCCACCCATGGTAAAATGATGTGCGGGTGCAGGAGTCATTTAAACGAGCACATGGTGCTGCAGACGTACAAAGTGGATTGGAAAGACTTGAGTTGGTGCAGATGGTACGAGTGCGCTCACTGTACCACGTCCCGCAAGATGAGAGAGCATCAGCAGACTCAATCAAAGCCTCTACCATTAATCACGGCTGAATTACACCAGAGCTTTACTGCTACACAGGAAGAAACCGTTCCAAATGTGCCGTACGGGAGACGGGCCAGGAGAACTGTGTGTGTTGTCTAAAGGAAATTGTAAAAGCTGGGTCACAGTAATTTCAAAGCCGCTGATGAAGCAGTGTGCGTTTGGGTGGCACAGTTTACTTTAAGATGGAAAACGACAGCGCGTGTGTGAATGTGAGTGTGTTTAATCAGTGTACAGATTGAGTGTGTGTGTGTGTGTTCTTACTTCATGCATCTGGAGTGCAGTTGGCAGCGTGCGACAGGCACTCTCACCACACAGGAGTGGAAGGCCAGCAGGAGTGTGTGACTGGGTTTGTCCAGGGTCAGAGAGAGAGGCTGCCGTGCCTGTACAGAATCATCGCCGCACCTACACACACACACACACACACACACACACACACACACACACACACACACACACACACACACACACACACACACACACACACACACACACACACACACAAGAAAACCATCAATACAACCATTCCTCTACTTTTACAACTAAACACATCCTAGAACACGGATGCACACACTCATTAAAACCCTACATCTTCACATCAGCGTCTCCATGAGTCACGAGGTCATTAACGTACAGTATGACCACCCGTACTCAGCAGCTTGGCGGAGACGTTCAAACTCGTTTCACACGCGAAAAGGTTAGCCAATCATTACAGAGGTCATTTACATATAGAACTTGTATATGTCATTTTCATTTAGTCTAAAAGGTACAGTAGCAAAAAGGGGTCAGAGAGAGAAACTTCACTAACATACACAATTGTTCAGAACTTTGAGGTTGGTAAGATGTTTTAATGTTTTTAAAATAATGCTCACTAAGACTACATTTATTTGATCAAAAAACAGTACAGTAATATTGTGAAATATTGCTACAATTTAAACTAACTGTTTTCTATTCAAATATATTATAAAATTTAACTTATTCCTGTGATGGCAAAGCTGAATAATTATTCTTCTTATTATCAATGTTGAAGCAGGAGTCTTTATGAATATGAAGTTCGAAGAACAGCATTTCCTTGAAAAAGTTTTGTTTTGTAATAATGTAAAAAATCTTTACTGTCATTTTAAATTCATTGAATGCATTCTTCCAGAATAAAAGTTTATTTGTTCCCGAACTTTTTAACTGTTAATTTATGGACCAGACTATTTTCCCCAAACTGCATTACCTATTGAATTTCAATTGCTGCGTCTGAAATCGCATACTTCCTTACTATAGTACACTAAAAGAGTAATATGTCAAAATACATAGTATTTGAAGAACGCTAGGTGAAAACTCCCTGGATGACCTACTAATTCTGCCAGGATTCTGCGCATTTAATGAACATTTTACTATCCCATGAGGCCACGGGAGAGGATTTATGAATGGTAGTAAAGCGACACAACTGACGCTGATAGGTCACACATGATAATGACAACTAGGGGTGTTGAGATTAATCGATGCATTATTCGTCACATATGTGCATCGTGCTAGTGTAAAATGGCGGAGGGAGGTGAAACACAAAAGCGAGTAATAAAAAATGTGTGTTTGGATTTAAGTTGCGCTTGATGTTTGCTACATTCATGAAGTATACTTTCTTGGAGCAGATAAAATAATAAGGGAGTTCACATATCTGACTGCTTATATTCATTGACGAAAATGTAGGCATGTGCAGTAATATTGAAAAGTGAGGATATTGAATCGAATCGTTGACATGATAATCGTAATCGAATTTAATCACGAAACCAGTGATAATTCACACCCCTAGTAACAACATGGCGGATGTAGTACGTCTGAATTTCATTCATACTGCTCATATTCATACTATATACAACATAAATGTGGTACCTACCCAGACAGTATGCAATTTTGGATACATGGAATGGCTTGTAATTCAGTAAATTCAAACTCATGAACTGAAATTGGGCAAATTCTTAAATTCTGAGTTTTATCCAACTTGTGTTTACTTTCCTGATCAAATTCCCCCTTTCTCTTTCTCTGCAATAATCTCCTGTCATCTTTCTACTGTCTGTAAAAAGTGGCAAACAGCCCAAAAATACACACTAAAAGAGATTAAGTCAAAGTTGGTTTGTTTCCAACACACATTAACTGTCTGCTAATAAAGCATTAAATTACTGCAACATCTTTGATTAAATTACGACACCGGCATCTCAGAGAAACTCCTCAACAGTTGGTCCACAGATATCAGGCATGTAATCTAAACACTGATAAATAGCTCGAAGACAAATTAGACGCATTACAGGAAGTTGTGTGAGAGTTTTGGATGTCATCCAGAGAACACCTGAGGCAAGACAGAAGGTCAAGCAGACACAGTGATCTCTTTGTTTCAGGTGTGTGTGTGTGTGTGTGTTTCTCAGCGAGCGCTGCATCCAACTGAGAACCTTATCTCAACCGCCACACAACTCGCCTTCATGTCCCAGCATGCATCTCTCTGTTCTTCCTCCAGACAGGTATTGCCTTTCATCTTCAAAACCCCAGTCATGTTTTCATCCATCAGAGTGCCACACGCTCGCAAACACACACACACACACGCACACACACACATGCACTAAAATAATCAGAAATCCTGTTGAATCGTTTTACCTCCGTTTGCTTTTGAGGATATTTTTTTTGAGGTGCGGTGTGTTTGTTTGTGGATAAAAATCATGGATTTCTTCCTTCCATTGCATTTGATACTGAATATCTTTTTCTCTTTGACTGTGCGAAAGTTTTTAATCCAGGGCTAAACGTCATCAGTAAACAACTGTGGGAAACTGCTTGATAAAAATGGATTTTTCAAAATAAATTCAGTCTGGAAGCAGATTAAAGGACGCTAAGGACAAAAACAACTTGATCTCCCTTCCTTACTTTTTAAAGTCCGTGTCCAAATACTGAAACAAGTTTGTCTTATCGGGAAGGCAGGAGATGTATAGATCCATCTATAGATGTCGTATTCTTAAGGCCCGTTCATACCTATAACGATAACTATAATAACGTCCACACCAGCGGACAATATCGTTCTGTTATTCTAAGAGTGTGCTGCAGTTTTGTTGTGAATACATTTTCTGTTTAAATATGCAAATGAGGCATTATCTAATTAAATATGCATACATTTCCAGAATAGAAATCAGAACATAAAGCCAGGTTCACATAATTTTCACTTTTTTTATTTTTTATTAAATGTTAAATAAATATCAGGCAATTATATATTAACAAACCTCTCTGTAAAAACCTAGACGGGAATAAAACGGGAAAGTTTGTAATGCTGAAGTGGAGATTTCTGGCTCAGTGTACGAGAAAAACTCATTTCGAGAAAATGGCCTAGCATATATTTTAATTGAAATCTACATGTGATAGATAGATAAAGTGTAATAAAATAAACATCTAAAGGTCTAGTTCACTCACAAATGAAAATTCTGTCATTAATTTCTCACCCTCATGTTGTTCCAAACCCGAAAGACTTTCGTTCATCTTCGGATCAGAATGAAGATCTTTTTGAGGAAATCTGAGAGCTTTCTGTCCCTCCATTGACAGCCAACTACCACTTTGACGCTTCAAAAAGTTCATAAAGAGTAAAACGCAAAACTAATCCATTAAAATTGAGCAGTTTAGTCCAAATTTTCTGAAGAGACTTGATCGCTTTATGTGATGAACAGATTGAATTTAGTCTTTTATTCACATATAAACATTGATCAGCAAACATAAACTGAAGCTCAACCAAACCTGCTTGGTGCGCGAGAACAAACCTCTTGCTGAAGCTCAAACGTGCAGCGTAACACGTCAAGCGAATATGCTTGAGTCTCCGTTTACCACAACTGATGTGTGGTGAATAAAAGCCTAAATTCAAAGTGATCGTGTCTCTTTTTGAAAATTTGGACTAAACCGCTCAATTCATATGGATTAGTTTTACGACCTCGTTATGAACTTTTTGAAGCGTCAAAGTGGTAGTTGTATAGCTATCAATGGAGGGACAGAAATCTCTCAGATTTCATCAAAAAGATCTTCATTCTGATCCGAAGATGAACGAAAGTCTCACGGGTTTGAATTTGAAGTCTCACATTTTTGGGTGAACCAGCCCTTTAATTGTATGGCAGCTGAGAGAGCTCAATGTGCTGTAACTGATGAAAACACAATAGAAAAAAACACCAGCAAATTAAGAAAACGTTCTCATTAGTCTGATAACACGTGCATGTTTGCATGCGTTTTCTTCAGTTGCAGCGCGCTGAGTTCTCTCGGCCTCCGTATAAATGTATATTTTGGATGTTTTCTTACCACTAGTCTGACAGAAGAAAAGTAATGCAAGCAAGCAATAGCAAGCAAAATAGACCAAAACTGAACAGTGCCTGAAAAACAATAGTGTTTGAAGCAAAGAAATCTCATCACCTTTCAGGGTTGTAGCCCTCCAGCTCTTCCAGAAAGGTGTTGGTGTTGGAGTACTGGTTCTCCGGGCTGGGTGTGATGAGGAACTTGAGAACGGTTCCCCTGGTGGATCCAAGGAACACCACAGTTCGATTGCGGTAGGGGCCTGCCTCAGTGTCCACCACCATAGTGTTCAACTGGTACCTTAAAAGTGAGGAAAATAAAGCAATACGCACAGCATTATAGAAGCTTATTGCTTTTATAAAACAGTTGCAACATCAGTATGATGAAAGACAATAAAAGATATAATATAGTTCAACATCCTAACTGTAAGCTGTTTACAGTAGCCAAATAAAATAGTGCGTTAAAATAAACATGAAATTGCATTTGCAACCTATTTTGCAACCAAAAAGTGATATATTTCCAAGAGAAACATAATATTGAATAAGAAAAAGAATTTAACCCTGTATTATTTTCCCAACCCACATGGCCTAGTTTCGAGTCTGAGGAATAAGAGAGTCCTTTCAGAGGTAAAATCAAGTTATTACATTTTGAATAAAGCTTGCAAAGACATTTTTTTCTTTTCAATAACATTCATGAATTGTGAACATGTATAAGGAAAGTAAATACACCCTTATCTTGATTTTGTGTTTAACTTAGCTGGTGGTCACAGATATGTTTGTCATTTATTGTACAATAGCTTCAAACAAATCAGATTTTAGCACTGATGCTATCTGTTTTAAACAATTCTTGGTGTATAATTCTTAATACAGCTTAGGAAATAATTAAAAAGGGTTATGAGAGATTAGAGTTGTAAATACTCTCTCTGTTGAGACTTTAATTTGGATTAAAAAGAGCAAACACAGAGGAGTTTACGACAGCTCACACCAACTTTTCCTTTATGTGCACTTTTACTACTTTGCTGTAAGCTTAAAAAACCTGAGCTGACTATTTTTTTTCAAGCCATTCAAATCTAATTTGCATAATTCCAGCCTATGGTGTTCATTGATGACCCGCCCTCAAACACTGTAGTTGAGATGTAGGCCTGGAAAAGTTTAGTTTGTGTTGTCGACATGTCGAGAAGACACTGTTTTCTGTGCTGTGAAAGCAAGGATGAGGACTTGCACTGGAATTGATATGGGAAAACCGACGCCATTGTTACTGTTTGTATCACTGTGCATCAATAATAATAATAATTATAATTTATTACATTTATATAGCGCTTTTCTCGACACTTAAAGCGCTTTACATAGAAGGGGGGAATCTCCTCAACCACCACCAATGTGCAGCATCCACCTGGATGATGCGACGGCAGCCATATTGCGCCAGAACGCCCACCACACACCAGCTTACTGGTGGAGAGGAGACAGTGATGAAGCCAATCAGTATATGGGGAGGATTAGGAGGCCATGATGGACAGAGGCCACTGGGCAAATTTGGCCAGGATGCCGGGGTTACACCCCTACTCTTTCGAAAGACATCCTGGGATTTTTAATGACCACAGAGAGTCAGGACCTCGGTTTAACGTCTCATCCGAAGGACGGTGCTCTTTTGGCAGTATAGTTTCATAATATTGATATTAATATCAAGTGCTGAGAATGATCTGGAGCTGAAATTCAGATTTGGTAATGAGCGCTGTACATCTGACATGCGCTGTAACCGGTAGACGGGTCAAAACAGACTGGGCCATATGACCAATCAGAGCAGAGACTGATTCAGCGAGACTGATTCCTTTATCTGTTTCAGACACTGTGAGAAAAGAGTTGACGCTGCAATGTATATTATGATAAAATCAAGGTTTTTGACCCTGGATGCATGTAAAACTTCAAAACAAAGACATTCAATCTGTAGAAGACCTTCAAAACAAAATTATCAACCTTTTAAATAGCATAATACAGGCACTTTAAGTCAAAATGGTCTGTTATTGAATATCAATCAAAAATCCACCTTTTTCCCCCTCACCAGAGTACCACTCTCCTTTGTGACAATTTACCTCTAGTTATCGTGAAAGGACCCAGTGGCCATTTCAATACAATTTTAAAAAACAGTTTATTGCTTGATTTTTTCTCCTTGCAGAGAACATTTTCTTCGGTTACTCAGAAGTAATGAGTCTGAAGGCCTCAGGCAATTTACCCTCTGCAGAAGCACTACTGGAGTTATAGTTTAACTAAAGTTTTTCCCTCACTAACCTTGAGACACTGTAGCAGCGCTCTTAACAGGATTGTTGACAGAATGATGTCCTTTGAGTATCAGTGCTGCAAACATTAGCCATACTACAGCAGAGCTTGGGCTTTGATTCCTGAGATTTCAACCAATTTCAGTTAAAGCAGCACAGCTTTTAGGAGGCCTTGAGAGTTTCGCTTCACCTTTTCAAATCTCAGCAACACACTTCATATAACAAGCATCCTGGGGTTTATTGATCGTTTTTTTCTGTGTTCCGTAGGTCTATGCATCGTACCGAACCATGGTCTTGACTATCCAGGGTCTGTGTCCGAGCAAAGGAACTGCTTCGTCCATCAGAGGATGAGTTTTGATGAAGTTCAGCACTTCATCGGGAAGAGCGTTGGAGGAGCTGAATCTCGAACCCTGGACAGCACATCCTCCAGGCCTAGAAAAGTAAAAGAACCACATTCACGGTTTTAAATGTCCAAACCAAACACTCACTATTTGATAGAGAGACAGAGAGACAGACAGACAGAATGAGATAGATAGATAGACAAAACGACAGACAGACAGATAGACTGACAGATCAACAGACATACAGTACAGACAGATCGAGAGAGATAGATAGACAGAACGACATATATATAGACCGACAGACAGAACGACAGATAGAACGAGAGAAATAGATAGACAGAACGAGATAAATAGATAGATAGATAGATAGACAGACAGACAGAATGACAGCAGACAGAACGAGACAGAATGACAGATATATAGACCAACAGAAAGATAGATAGACAGACAGACAGAACAAGAGAGATAGACAGAATGACAGACAGACATAGACAGATAGGTAGATAGACAGACAGACAGATATATAGACTGACAAAACGACAGACAGATCGACATACAGACAGACAGAACAACGACAGAAGAAAGACAGATAGATAGATAGATAGATAGATAGATAGATAGATAGATAGATAGATAGATAGATAGATAGATAGATAGATAGATAGATAGATAGATAGATAGATAGATAGATAGATAGATAGATAGATAGATAGATAGATAGATAGATAGAACAACAGACAGACATAACGAAACAGAACAACATATATAGACTGACAGACAGAACAGGACGGAACGACAGACAGATAGAAAGACACACAGAACGACAGATATATAGACTGACAGACAGAACGACAGACAGAACGAGAACGAGAGATAGACAGAACGACAGACTATAGATAGATAGATGAATGATAGAACAACAGACAGACAGAACAATAGAACATGATAGATACTAGAAAGATAGAAAGATTGATACCTGGGTTTCGGCACCAGTTCATCAGGTACGGGTGTCCATATGGATTCTGGAGATTTCTGCTCTTTGAATCTGCCCTCAAACACACGTGCCAGCTGCTGCATGTCAAACGCACACACCGCCGAGCCGGGGATGCTGGGTAGACACAGAGTTCCAAGAGGGTCAAGACACATCACTGATCCAAACCACACTTCAAACACACACATACAGTCCCACAGAAGCACACACACGCTGTTACCCTAAGCCAAAGTGACATGTCACAACAGGACTATTCGATTTACTGCATCTGACAGACTAATCGACCAATCTGCCTCTACAGCATCTCATTATAGTGTCTCGACAGCCACTCACATCAGATTAATAAAAGCTCAAGTGCAAATTAAGGCTATTTTAAAGCACGCAGGCTATAGTATAAATATAACAATATACACATGGACTGCTTTATGGCACTTTCATGGTGCTTTGTAGTCTTCTGGAGCTTGATTCTTCAAAATATTCTTTTGTTTTTGAAAGAAAAAATACGTGTCTTGGGAAAGACATGAGGGTGAATAAATGATGACAGTTGTATTTTTTTGGGGGGGGGTGAATTCTTCCTTTTAAAAGCAAAAACTGAGAGAAAACATATATCAGCACAATATTATAGCTTGTTGCGCATTAAAATACAAAGGAAATCGTAGATCAGTCAAACACAGAAGGAAACTGTAAAATGACCTGCCAGGATGGGCAAGTGTTCTCACTGGCTGAACAGCCTAATGTTGTGTGTGTGTGTGTGTGTGTGTGTGTGTGTGTGTGTGTGTTCTGGTCTGCAGGTGTTCACCATGTGTTCCAGGGCAGCTTGTCTCTCTCTCCAAACAGTGGGAGTTCAGATGGACTGTTGAGGAAACTTGGATCCTCTTATCTGTCCAGATTTCAGCTTTCAGGCAAAACAACTAATCTTATCAAAAGGCTAGTAGTGAACTGAATGGCATTCAACTTTATACAAAATATGAAATAATCAATTCTAGTAAAATTAATACTTAGAATTATACACTATACCATTAAAGGTTGGGATCAGTCTTTTGAAAGAAATTAATAAGGTTTATTGAGTAAGGATGCATTAAATTGCATTAAATAATTGTTATATTGTATATATACATTGTATTGTATATATATTGTATATATATTGAATATGACATTAAAGACATTCATAATTTTACAAAATATTTCTATTTCAATAAATGCTTTTCAGCTTTCTATTCATCAAAGAAGAATTGATAATAAGAAATGTTTCTTGAGCAGCAAATCATCATATTAGAATGATTGGATCATGTGACTGAAGACTGGAGTAATGATGCTGAAAATTCAGCTTTGATCACAGGAATAAATTACATTTTAAAATAGATTAAAATAGAAAACAGTTATTTTAAATCATAATAATATTTCACAATATTACGGTTTTGACAGAATTTTTTTTTATCAAAAAATGTAGGTTTTTTTTAAAAAAAAAATCTTACCGAACTTTGAATAGTAATGTAAAACAATTTTCAATTGTAAATTTATACAGGTAAAATGATCTAAACAATCTCTAGTAAAATAATAAAAAAAAAAAAAAAAATTAAATGATTTAAATTTCTTAATATATTAGATTTATACATTTTAAAAGATGGAAATCATCTTTGTTTTTTTGTTTTGTTTTGAGCAGATGCTACTATTTTAACCGTGTCCTCTGGTGCAGCTACCTTCTAAAAAGCAATAATTCGATTACAATGTGGGAGCATTGTTTTAATTATATTATTATTATTATTATTTTAAGACTAAAATTTCTGACTATTACTCTTCCCAGAGCTTTCAAGCTACAACCACTAATTGGACCAGGCCTTCAGACTGTTCTGACTCGTTCATAATAAATGGATAGGTTTTTACTTGTCCTCAATTTCACTTTTCTTTTGCAAAAACCTCTTAACTAAGAAAACATCCATAGTGACATTCTCTTCCAGGAAATTTTTGGAGGGAGAACAACAGCCCAAACATGTGCAAATCAACAAGGGATTAATTACAGAAATCAGTGTGATAATAACAACATGTTAAAAGAAAAAGGGGAAAAGCAACAGAATGAGACTGTAAATCACAGGATGTTGGGCTGGGTTTGAGGTCACACATGGTCCCGTCAGCTGCTCTGAGAACGTGTGTGTTTGGACCGCGGCGACAGATTTGGCGAGTTCTGTCTGGTGTCCCGCTGGAACTGGAGTGAGAGGGCTTGTCTACACCCCTCACCTGACACCAGACCTGCTGAGCCAACGCTGGACAGCATTTGGCCAATTCTGGACTGAAAATGATCTAAACCTCAATGTCCTTTATCGTAAATGACAGTGTTTTGGCAAATCCAATTCCCTGCACCTCCAACAAAACTCAAAGAGTGCCTCAAACAAAGCAAACTGTCTTACATAGACTTGATAATACAAACCCTGAAAACTTTGGTAAATCCATTAAATAATTCATCCTCAAAAACCTGTGACCCATGACTTGTGGAAGTTTATATACATACAATAAATAGATAGATAGATAGATAGATAGATTTGGTTACCACCATTCTTAAAAATACATTATTTTGTGTTCCGCATAGAAAGAAAGAAAGAAAGTCATTCAGGTTTGGAACTACACGAGGTTGAGTAAATGATGACAGAATTTTCATATTTGGGTGGACAATGGCAGCCTACTAGGTTTAGAGCTTATGATTACATAGATTACCAAGCTGCATTTTTATAATCATACACAGAAAAGAAAACCAATAGAATCATTCAGGGAATATCATTTTGATACAAGCTTGAGTTTAACACAATAGCTACATTATCCTGATCACAATGAGAGCGCAAATGACAGAACAGAGTCCTTCCACCTTCCAGTGACTAAATAAAAATGAAGTAGATAAGACAGTTGCAGGGCAATCATCGCATTCGGATATGATGAGGTCTGCTCATTCAGTTCTAATCATTCCATTTCTGCTCAATTCCACTCTAATATTCCCCACTAATAGATACACGGAAAATATGGAGTCTGATCTGTTAAATTAGGGCTACTGGTAATTGAAGGGCTTTGGGAATGAAGGGTCTCATTTGGAAAATTTGGAAAATGCAGGCAGATTGATGGACAGAAACGGCGCAGTGGGCATGGTGTTAATGGACTGATTTGGAGATCGGCCTGAGCCCGCCGCCTGCCACCCTTATGGAGGACATCTGTGCCAAAGATTACACCAAATTAACAGAGATGTCACTGGATGTCATCTTCCTCTCCGTCTCCTTTACCACCTCTCCTGTGCTTCCCTGAGTGGCGCAACCTTATAATTACCTCAACTATTTAAAAGAATAAAGGGACAAACAGCGCTGTTCTGCAAGAGCCATTAGTGCACTGACAGCTCACTCATTTTATCTCAGAAGGTGAATGTAATTAAAGAATAACACAATGATGGCACACTGTGACGTTTTAGTAGTGCTTGCTAAGACAAACATCACTATTATTAGTTCTCATAAATAAAAGTATAGTTCGCCCAAAAATGAACATTCTCTCATCATTTACTCACCCTCATGTTGTTCCAAACCTGTATGAGTTTCTTTCTTCTGCAGAACACAAAATTGAAGTACATATTAAGATATTTTGAATACAAAATGTTTATTGAGCAGCAAATCAGCATATTAGAATGATTTCTGAAGGATCGTGTGACTGGAGTAATGATGCTGAAAATTCAGCTTTGCATCACAGGAATAAACTAAATTTTTCAAATAAAAAACAGTTTCTTTAAATTGTAATAATATTCCACATTTAATTTATTTTTTTACTGTATTTTTCATCAAATAAATGTAGCTGTGGTGAATTGATAAAAATCTAACTTTTTTTGTATAAAAATGTGTCGTCCGCTATTGCCTGACACAGGCAGACGGGGTCCGAGTGGAAGCCATTTTGAGAACACCACTTAAGCCAATAAGCTGTTAGAAGTTTGTGGCCTCCAACTATAATCCAGCCAATGAGCTGTCAGATGTAGTGAACTACAGCCTTGTAAACCTCAAGCTAGACAAACGAGCTCTACTTTCACCCTGTTCTCTCTGGCATGCGGCCCTGGTCGCCTATCGTCCACTACTTTAAAGGCTTTCTGGCGCTGTGCCTGTGTAACTGACCAGCCCAGTGGGCTTGAGGTGAACGGGCCAAGATCACCTCATCACACAAAGCTCTGCAGCAAAGCCTCTCGCGTCCAATCGAGAAAGGAAACGACGGGGGTCTGAGAAATGAGGACTAAATGAGAAAAATGGACACGGAAGAAAGCAGGAGGGACTTCATGCTGTTTGTACTTTGGCATAGAAGCTCAGCCATAACTCTAGAGTGAGTACATAGTAGCTCTCCTTTCAGATGATGCCAAACTACTGTGAAAAATTATAAAAATGAAATTAAAATTTTATTTAAAGTATTAGTAAGGTATTCAGTTAGATTTGTGCCATTTTATTTTTTTGTACAATAGTATTTATGTATTGTGATTATTATGATGTGGATTATAATAATCATAAATATAGCCGCAAGCAGCAATGTGGGGGCAAGCACCCCAAGCAGAGCAAGCATTGTAAGCACAATAAATTCAGTATGTACAGCAAGCATAACAATCACAGCAAGCTCATCAAAACTCATCACATGCTCTACAATGTGAATCACAAAAGGACAAAATACTATTCGAATTTTTTTATATAATTGCACTGTATGTTATATTTAATAAGTTCAGATAGATCATGGTTCCAATAAAGCATACAAATTTACATTTCGATTGATCAAAGTTTGTCCGAGACACAGCCTCTGAACCAGTTTTGCATCAACCTCGTTTGGTTTAGTGCATCGCAACTTTTGGGCAAAGATTGGAGGTAACACTTTAGTTTAGGGTCCAATTCTCACTACAAACTAGTTGCTTATTAGCATGCATATTACTAGGATATTGGCTGTTTATTAGTTCTTAAAAAGCATATATTAATGCCTTATTCTACATGACCTTATTCTACATCCCTTATTCATTCAATTCCTACCCAATACCAAAACTTAACAACTTACAAACTATTAATAAGCAGTATCTAGGAGTTAACTGAGGCAAAGGTCGTAGTTAATAGTTAGTTAATAGTGAGAATTGGATCCTAAACTAAAGTGTGACCAAATCGGTTAAGCCATTTCTGTGCGGCTCGGTCCAAAGATCACCTGAGCCAATTTTCGTAAGAATTGGGCAAAATTTGAAGGAGGAGTAGGAAAAATATAAAATACTGTACTTTTCAAAATGGCCACTACTGTAACAGGCAGAGTTTAAGTTGGCAAGGCTGTGTGTTACAGTGATTTGTACCATGATTTACCTGAGGTAAAAACACTGTAACGGACAGTCTCTCGTGGCTTATTGTGTAATTATTTATTCTCATGGAGGGAATAAAAACAAAACAAAAAAAAACAACAGCAGCCACCATCCACAAATAAATAATTGTATATTTCAGAAAATATAGGCACAAAAGAATGAAAACGTTTCCATTTCAAGACATTTTCTCCTCAAACATCCAACTTCTCATTAATCTTGACCACTTTCCTTTCTCAATGGCTGTCCTGGAATTTGCTCTTTCCTATTTTAAAAAATGACCACATCTAGCAGAGCAGATATAACACCAAAAACATTCCACTGGAAGTTGATGACGAAGCTCATTTTTATTCTAATCATACGAACACAATGAGAGGTAATCTACTGAAAACGGCCCTCATCATCTGCCTGATGGACTGCAGTATATCATACTGAACGCACACTTACCCGTGGAGCCTGGAAGACTAGTGAGAGCTCTTTCAGCGTGTTACGAGCTCTCGGGAGCGACACAAAGAGCTGATAGAACAACATTTGGGCTGGTTTTATGATGTACTTGACTGTTTATCCATTTAGCTCAGAACAGACCAATTCATTCCCTTTCATAAACCCACAAACTCAGATTATCGGCTGGTTGTTGTACAGTATCTTCTGCCATATCTCTCTGTCTCTTTGTCTCTCTCTATCCCTTTATTTTGGGTCTACAGTATGCAAATATCTATTCTCTATTGGGAGTTATTTTAAGCGGGGAAAAAATTGTGTTGTTTCAGTAGGCATGCAGTGCCAAAGCAGCGTGTTCAAGTCAATGTGGAATTCAACGTCAAATCTTTTGTTTTTCGCTTGTTCCAGTGATCATTTATTCAGAGGTATTTCCAGGCATGCTGTGGAACTGTATAACCGCTCTGTGATACGACAAGGATACATTTTATATCTACTGTATGTTTCAATCACACGTGGAGTTCTTAAAGTATTAGATACTCAGTTTAGATTTTTGAATTGATATGCCACCATTTGCTCGGAGGGCTTTCAGTTTCCACAGAGATATAAAATGTCACAAAAAGTGTACACACCTCTAGTGAGAGTGTTTCATCTCTCACCTCTCGTGCAATTCAGCCTGTGGTCGTGGTTATGGCATCAGATGGTAATACCATGGTACTTTGTGAGATAATTATCATAAACAAATTATGGTGGTCATTAACCTGCCTGTCAGCAAATGAGAGTTAGAACAAAGACTTTGGTTACTCTATATATTACAGTATTGCACTTAAATGTCCTTCCTTACAGTGTATTTACCTGTACTGGCTAACTACATGGGTTAAGGTTAGGTTCAGAGGTAGGTTCAGGGTTAGTACCTAGTTATTGTAATTACTATAATACATACATAGTATGTACACAAGGAACAGGGCTGTAAAATAAAGTGCTACCAAGACTTTATTCATAGAAAGATGGTACACTCATATTACTTGGTTGAATGGGAGAAAGTGCACATTTCTCTAGATGTATACAGACACACACAAAGACTGTTTATAGCACTTCACTTTCTCTGACTCTCGCTCTCTTTGCACATTTTGACAGATGTCACAACTGCTACTGTATTCTACAGCACAATATAATCTGGCCATTTCCAACCCCCTGGAAAGCAGATCAGTGTTTTGCCCATTGTTAAAATGTGTTTATGGCGATTATTAACATCCCTGCTAACTGAATTTTTGACAGTCTTATTCCTGAGACAATCAAACTCTCACAACTCTTCGCTTTGTCTTTCTTCTGGAGAGAAAAAAAAAAAAAGCCCTTTTAGGCAGACTATCAAAAGAACAAAATCCAAATTGCCTTGAAATTGGATTCATTCGTGCTGCTCGGGTTCAAAACAGACTAATAAGAAGCTAAATCACAGAGGAACGAGCGTACGTGCGTGTGTAGAACCGTTTTCCATTTCCCTTCAATTTAGTTATGTTTCCTAATCTTTACACATTTACGGTGCGAATGTCACAAAAACATGTCCAGATCATATTTCACCACCACAAAAAGAAATAACATTTTGCTTAAAGGAAAACAAGCCTATTTTAGGACATTATTTTAATTACAGTTAAGAACTTCACCCTCGTTACCATAATAAAAAAATAACATTCTCATAACCGTATAATTACTGAGAATTTTGGTGGCATTTTTTTGTGCTTAAATGTCATGTCAAATAAAATAATAAAATAAAGTACAATGAACAAAAATAAATAAATGCAAATTCATAAATAATAAATAAATAAATAACAAAAATACAAATAAATAATAATAATTAAGAAATAAAAAATTATTAAAAATAATAATTAATAAAACATATTTTTTTTACATTAAATCACATTACATTTTTTACATTACAATTACATTAAAACATTAAAATTAATATAAAATATAGCTGCGAGCAGCGATTACGGGCCCAAGCCAGTGGCACCGCAACCCCGGTGCCTTTAGTTACCTAAAGGCACCGGGGTGGCAGTACCGCCGGCTTTGGCCCTTCATCGCTGCTCGCAGCTATATTTTTATATATATATATATATATATATATATATATATATATATATATATATATATATATATATATATATATAAAAGACCAAAAATATTACTTGACTTACCTTATTCTGATTTTATGATACACTCAAAATATTCCACAACAAATCCTTTAAATTTAATGTAAAAATAAAAATGAAAGAAAGCAGTGTTGGGCTCACGTAACCCTCTCATTACAATCAAAATGTTTCAACATTTGCGATGTATTTGGATGCTAAACTATTCTTTATTATAGGCTTTGTTCTTCACTCATGTTCCAATATCAACGGAAAAAATCATCCTCTTCACAAGCGCAAAAATGTGCTTGGAAACATCACAGTGGAGCGGTGCTTACTGTGAATGTATGAATTGTACTACTGACTATTTAGAGCAGTGTAATTTTTATATGTTTGGTTGACTATTTTATTATTATATTTTATGAAGGCTATAATGAACAGGCTGCGATGTCAAGATTACAATGCTGGAATGTGTGTGTGTGTGTGTGTGTGTGTGTGTGTGTGTGTGTGTGTGTGTTCATGTTTTTCTATCCCGGTGGGGACTTCAACCTGAATGCACACAGACTCATGGGGACTCGTGTCACAGTGGGGACCTAAATAGAGGTCCCCATGGGTAAACAAGCTTATAAATCATACAGAATGAGTCTTTTTGGAAAAGTAAAAATGCAGAAAGTTTTCTGTGATAGGTAGGTTTAGGGCTAGGGTTAGTGTGAGGAGATAGAATATACAGGTTGTACAGTATAAAACCATTAAGTCTATGGAGAGTCCCAACAAAGATAGTAAACCGTGTGTGTGTGTGTGTGTGTGTGTGTGTGTGTGTGTGTGTGTGTGTGTGTGTGTGTGTGGCGTGGGTGCGATTGAACAGTGGACACATAAAAACATTCTCCGTCATTATACAGGACGACATTCAAACTGCAAAGTGTTAACTTATATTTGTGTACAGTCGCAATAAAACACAACATTGTGCTTTTGTAAAATAATTTCAAGCAATCCTCCCCCCAAAAGGTGCTAATTTTAAAATTAAACTAAAATGCTCATATTAGCGATTTAAAACGGTGCGCATCCACGGTGAGGAACGAGCAGAACAGAGTGAACGTTTTTCAGTTAATTCCTACTTCCATAGGAATTCATTTGAAACGCTCGCTCAACCACTATCAATGTCATTGCGGACAAACATATTTTACTTTCGTTTTTAAGTTGGCAATTCAAAAGCCCCCAGCGGTGTTACACGTCGATTAACCGGTGGGAAAATATCCTCAGACACATACCTAATAAATGTATATTTAAATACAATATTGGCCTACCTGGTAAAAAGTTTTATATACTATTTTGATGTCCTTTTGGACACAAGAGGGCAGTATAGCCCTATGTTTGCTTTTTTGTTTAACCAAATAGCACTAAATAGCCTGTTTTTAACTTTTTCATTCTTCTTGAATTGCAAAAACAGAATAAAATGGGTTTAGTTGTGATATTTGTATACTTTTATATAGAAATAAGTGGTATATAATTACATTTTTAGAAGATTTTTAGTGTTTCCTTTTTGGACATTACTTTAATCCCTTGCCATAGCAAAACCGTTTGAGATATTTATTATCCAATCACAATTTAGCATATTTAATGTATTTTCATCATGTTGAAAAAGTTTGGTGGGAATAAAATAAACAGTTTAAGAGGAGTGGCTAAAAATTCAGAGGCTGATTTTGCAAAAAAAATCCACATTCAGACCAAAATATCTGACTTCCTGATGGCCGGAGCTGATGAATGTAAATTAGAAAGTTGTCCGGCTTGATAAGTTAGTTAAAACTAACCCCCCCACTTTTGTCAAAAGCATGTTGAAAGTGACACACTTCCTGCTGCCAGTTGGTGGCGCTATAACTTTGACTCACAATAGCTACATCCATCTAATCGGCCTCTTACCACGAACACACTGCTGAAGTTTCATCAAGATCAGTTAATGTATGCAGAAGTTATTCCACTTCCGTGTTTCTCTTTTCTCGCCATAAATTCGATTCCTCGCCACAGCCAAACCGTTCGAGATATCAAAAATCCGTCTGCAATTTAGCATCCTCAAAGTCTTGACTACATGCACAACGAGTTTGAAGGGGACACGGTGAATTTTCTAGGAGGAGTATTTCACATTCCACAGCAAGCATTTTCCAAACAACCCATAATAGCCGACTTCCTGTTGGGCTGGCGTAAAACTTGACCGGGGTAAAGTTGTTCGGCCCGATGAGATCTATATGTGTACCGAGTTTCATATTAATTCATGCGAGCGTGTTTGATATATGGATCAAGTTTTAGAACCCCGTTCAAGGGGGCGCTGTTGAGCCCCCCAGCCACGCCCGGGTACCAGCTTCAGCCCGGCCCTGATGGCCGTGGGTTCTGACCTGTGTGCAAAGTTTCAAGAGTTTTTGAGCACGTTAAGGACCCCAAAAGCCCCTGAAACTTTGATTAACAATATAAAAGCAATAGTCAAATCCCCCCTCCCCTCACACACACACAAACACAGAGAGAGGGAGAGAAAATTCTTCAGAAAATCCACATTCAGACCAAAATATCTCTCTTCCTGTTGGTCGGAGATGGTTCATGTAAATTAGAAAGTTGTCCGTCTCGATGAGAACAATACACATACCAAGTTTTGTGATTCTAGGAAAAACTAAGCCCCCATTTTTGACTAAAGGTGGCGCTACTGAGCCATTCCACCACGCCCGTTTCTGAAACTTTGCACATGTCTACGGGCTAATAAATGTGATGTGTCTGTTGAGTTTCATGCAATTTCAAGTATGTTAAGAGTCTCAAAAGCATCAAAAAATAATATTAAAGTTTGATGTGTTGCCACGGCAACAGTATCTAAGATATCAATAATCCTTTCACAGGTTTACATCTGCCGTGTGTCTACATTGTACACATAAAGTTTGAAGCAAATCGGGTAAAAATAAGACACTGATTTCAAAGCATTTTGAAAGTGATGTACTTCCTGCTGCCTGTTGGTGGCACTATAACTTTGACTCACAATAGTCACATCCATGTGATCGGCCTCTTACAACGAACACACTACTGAAGTTTCATCAAGATCAGTTAATGTATGCAGAAGTTATAACACACTTCCTGTTTCATTTTTTCGCCATAAATTTGTTTCCTCGCCACGGCCAAACCATTCGAGATATCAAAAATCCGTCCGCAATTTAGCATCCTCAATGTCTTGACTTCATGCACACCGAGTTTGGAGGCGAATCGATGAATTCCCTAGGAGGAGTACATTAAATTCCACAGCATACGTTTCCAAACAACGCTAAATAGCCAACTTCCTGTTTGGCTGGCGTAAAACTTAGAGCACGAAAGTTGTTCGGCCCGATGAGATCTATATGTGTACCGAGTTTCATATTATTACATGCAAGCGTGTTTGATTTATGGACACGTGTTTGGATCCCGTTCCAGGGGGCGCTGTCGAGCCCCCCTGCCACGCCCGGGTACCAGCTTCAGTCCGGCCCTGATGGCCGCGGGTTCTGACGTGTGTGCAAAATTTCAAGAGTTTTCGAGCATGTTAAGGGCCCCAAAAGTGCCCGAAAGGTTGACAAAATAATAATAATAATAATAATAATAATAATAATAATAATAATAATAATAATAATAATAATAATAATAATAATAATAATAATAATAATAATAATCCTACCGGAAACAATAGGGCCTTCGCCCTTTCAGGGCTTGGGCCCTAATTAGAAAATACATACATACATTTCACAAGATTTTAGTGTGAAATATGGCCCAGACATGTTCTTGAGAAATTCACCTTTACAGTGCTTTACAAATAACCGGAAAAATCTTGGAAAGGAAACTGATAAGACAATAAATGGTGCCAATATGATTTGAGGAAATAACCTTCTCAAAGGTTTTTGTCCTTATTTGCATCAGGGCTGTTGAATCACATTACTGTCTCATCTGCATTCATCATTCACACACACAGATCGTTCCACTATACTGCAAATGATCCCACCATACCCTTTAATATTCATCCTGTATGATGAGCGTGTGTACCTGTTTGAGGGTGTTGAAAAGACCCCCAGTATGACGTCTCTGCCCTGCATGCGTATGATGGGGCTGGTGGACTGCAGCAGGTTGAAGTAGAAGTGCGAGTCTCCGGGAATTGAGCAGTTCAGACGAGCTTTCAGAAACGACGTCCACTGGCGCTCTAACACACGCTGAGAGCCGCCCAAATCACCTTTACACACACGTGCCACGCGAGACACCATCACCTAACGCATACACAAACACATTCAAAAATAAAACACATCAGTTTTTACTCCACACAACCTCTATTCAGTGCCAGAATCAAAGTGACTATTCACTGGAGAACTGCTTTTCAACCTAACACTTCAATCTTGAGAATTTAGTCTTTTGACAATAATGGAAAAACTTAAAGGGGCGATTTTCTGCACTACTGTAGCATTTTTCTTCTCCCCCAGAACTCCACTCATAATGTCAATAAAGGCGTTTTGTGCCAAAAGCAGTCATCATTTAGTTTTACTCAACCATTTTTCAAGCTCTCTCTGACACTTTGCAACTGGACCTTTACACCGTACCTTTAATACAGTATGTAAATGACCTAGGTTATGATTGGCTGAGCTCTGAGTACAGGGCGGGGCACTATTAAGTTCCTGAATACTGAATTGCCTTTTCATGGGCAGTCATATGTTAATTTGACCTTACAACCTTGATTAATTATGCATTATTACTAATTAATCAGCCTAGTTTCAATAAATGGTAAGGGTGGACTGGGAATGGAGGGGGGGGGGGGGGGCTAACATGTTAACGCCTTTAGTTAACATGAACTAACAATGAAAAATACTTCTAAGGCATTTAACAATCTTAGTTAATTTTAATTTCAACATTTACTAATACATTATTAAAATCAGAATTTGTATTGGTAATATTATTCAATGAACCTGAACTAACATGAACTAACAATCAATAGTTGTATTTTTATTAGCTAACGTTAACAAAGATGGTAAATAATTGTTTGTTCATTATTAGTTAATAGTAGTAAATGCATTAACTAACCTTAACTAATGGGACTTTATTGGAAAGTGTAAGCTCACTGAATTCTGCACTCTCGTCTTAATTGTACAATGAATCTGTTATTTACATTGTGTTTACAGTACACTTTGTTGGTTATAATGAAAGGATTCGCATTGAACCAAACAAAACCTATGTGTTTTCAGGGGTGTTATGCTGATTCTGACTAACTTACTGACTAGCACCTCTGATAGGCCATGATTTACAATGATCAACGCCTGTAAAAACACGCTGTAAATAGAAACCTTTGACGCTCAGAGAGCGCTCAAACAAACACGAACGAGGGTGTTTAAAAGCAGCGTCTATCACCGGTACATTGGACAACCCTATTTACATTGTTACGAAAGATTTCCATTTCAAATAAATGATTAATCAAAGAATCCTGAAAAAATCATAGTTTAAAAATTAAGCAGCACAACAGCTTTCAACATTGATAATTATAAGGCATTTTTCTTGAGCAGCAAATCATCATATTAGAATGATTTCTGAAGGATCATGTGACACTGAAGACTGGAGTAATAATGCTGAAAATTCAGCTTTGCCATCGAAGGTATAAAGTACAATTTAATATATATTCAAAAAAGTTATTTGAAATTGTAATAATATTTGACAATATTATACTGTATTAATACGGTATTTGTTGATCAAAGTAAGCTAACTTCTTTCAAAATCCCAAACTTTTGAACGACATGTGTAATTGTCCAGCTGTATCTTTCTTTCTCACCTTCTCCAGGTAGTTGAACTCCATGGCCATCTCCCTGAAGAAGAAGTAGATATGAGGTCCCCATTCCACGGCACTCACAAAATAAGGCTCTGCAAGACACACACAAACGCAGGCTTTCATTTAACAGTCTGAGGGTGTCCTATGGAGAAATTGAAGCTCAAATAAGTAAACACTCATCAGTCATTATAAAGACATTTAATCTGAACAAACAACATATGCACAGTCCCAGAGGGAGGCAGGGAGAGAAAGAGATATACAGCGAGAGAACGGCACAAACACAAGTGAATGAGGCAGAGATAGTCCTCATAAAACATGCATGTCCTCTTAAATAAAGCAAAGAGAGTGAAGAGAGGACATTCGGAGGTCTTGGCCTCACCTCTCTCTCTCTCTCCTTGAGCAGAATGCGTTTCATAAAGCAGACGCAGGTCTTTATGCCTCAAAACGGGATGTCGGTCTCACTCCCTGAATGATTCTTTTATAGATATATTCATCTCATAGCTCTCCAACATTCAAAGTTCAAACAGAGAGCTCAAAATGATACACACATCCACCTATTCTCGCCTGAATGAGAAAGCACCGTGCAGTTTCCTGTTTTTACAAGGTCTCGCATATTTGTGAAAAACAAGCCAGGTAAAAAAAATAAAAAAATAATAATAATTCCCATTTGGTTTTGTTAGCACTCTCTGTGTGTCTGGTGTGAAATCACACTCAAAATTCAGTGTTGTGAACTGCTTCCAGAAACTATTTTAAAACCCACAAAACAAAACCCCACTTCAAACCGACAGGTATTGCAGAGCGACAAAGAAGCAATCCTTTTTATTAAACAATTCCTGAAACAACTTCAAAGGAATAATCCAGGTTAAGTGCCGCTTCTGCTCCATTGACAGTTTATGTGAGCGTTTGCACAGAAAAACAGTTTGACTTGCTGTATCACTAAAAATTTTTTTTTTCAAATATAGTGTTAACACTGTCATGACCAACTAAACAAGTCAACCCAGTTACTTTCGCTCTTTATTCGTGTGAAGGTACCAGGAGGGGACATGTGGGACGTGATATAACTAAGAATGGGTCAAGATGGTCAACTAGTCATCTAGATGCCAATGTTCCTATTATAATGCTTAACAGGTGTCTGGTTTTTGTGGATAGTTTTTTTGTAATCAAAAGTTATTTTGCTTATTTCTTTGTTGATTATCTGTCAGTTGTCCTATTGAAAGGCCATATTTAATGTCCATATATCACAATGCATCGTGTCTAGTTAGTAGACATGAAACAGCCTAATTATACAGAGTTTCTTTAAAATAGTCAAACAGACTATCCACAAAACACTGTTGAAATGGAGCTGAGCTTTTATAACTCAACCAACAGGAACTGTACAGTACTTAAGTCCATGCAACTTAAAAAGTTCACTTCAAAGGGACAATTTAGTCCAATTAGTCCAAGGGACATCCAATAAAATATGGGAGTGTTCTTTATTGTGGCAGATAAAAGCACTGAAAAGCCCTGATTGTTAGTGCATTAAGCATGATAAAACATAATTTCTGTTCTTTTTTTTTAAAACTGAGGGGTGAATATACAGCATATAGTTCAGTCAAAAAACTCTAGAGGGACGCAGGCTGACAATCTGCAAGCAATCACATATACCACATGGCACGAGCTGATTGGCCACTGCTGATCCTGCAGCCAATGAGATTCCTTTCATTTAAATAGTCTGGTTCATTGTTTGCTGCAAGCTAGTCCTGTAGCGTATCAGAGTAAACATCCAGCTCCACCTGCCTAGATCTGCTCCGGGATTTATGGATGTATCTATTAACAGTAGCATATCCATATTGCTCTGCAGCAGCAGCAGTAATCAGACCAAATACATTAACACTGCCATATTCAATAACATGCTAAAACTATTCAGTGGGTTGTCATCATTTAATTAAGAAAAATAAATTATATATGAAGAGTTCAGATGCAAAAGTGCCATCTGAAATTTTCTTCTAGAATTATCATTTTTATCAAGCTCGTATATTTAAGTTCAGTAATTTCACTTAAATGACTATTAATAGGTAATTTGCATTGCCATTTACTGTAAGTGAAATTACTGAACTTAAATATACGAGCTTGATAAAAATTATCATTCCAAAAGAAAATTTCAGATGGCACTAAGAGACTTTTGCATCTGAACTCTTCATATACACACACATATATATATATATATATATATGAAACCTTACCTCTGAACCATTTGGAATCATGCTTGATTGTGCGCAGGGCCGGACTCTCTCCAAGACTGCGGTAAATGACAGCATCGATGGCCAGGAAGTCAGTAACTGTCCCTGTGAACAAGCTGCCCTCTGGGGTCAAAGGGCAAAGGTCAGTGGTCAATAACCAGAAGTGAGCATCGACATTGTGCCATGATGATATATGCGGCAAAGCGTTCGAAAAGTCCTTGAGCATAACGATGTTAGGAATAGGTGGTTAAACACATTTATGGAGGCAAATTAAAACAGCTATAAATGAGGCGATATTAAATATTATTAGGTTGTGTATCTACTGGGTGTACGGCTGTCATCATCACAGATTAAAGGGTGATAAAAAAAATCAGTGCATTATGTGAATAATGTGAGGTTAGAGGTTTGAGTCATTACATGGACAGAAATGTGTGCTGTTACCTGCAAACAGAGCCACATTAGCGTGTTTGGGATCATACGGACATCGGGCCATTCCGCTGATGGGCTCGCCGACCAATTCCAGAGTGTCTCTCTGAACAAACACACACACACTCTTTGTGAGGACGGGATATGACACTCTCTGAGAGGATGATAGCTGTTATAAACCACACATATCTCCAAACACATTCACAAGTGCTGCTATCATTTCAACACGCTTCCAGCAACAGCGGAGAGTGTGAGTGAGCGTGTGCGTGTGTGAGAGAGATGGACCCTTCAAACGCAACCTGTCAAAAACCCAAAAACCTGTCTCCAGAAGAGTTTTCTCAATTTTATATTTAACAATAAATCAGTATGACTTTCATTTCATTCGAAATATACTGTAAAAACAAAGACTATAACTATAACCACTATGTGGCCTGAAAATTTCACCCCAAAATCCAAAGAAAAAAGAAAAGAAAATACATTGCATTAAAGCTACACTTTGTAGGATTTTCTCCCATCTAGCGGTGAAATTGTTTATGACTACCAACTGAATATTACTTTCTAGCCCCTCCCATTCCGAGGGCGTTTTAACTCCTACGGTGGCCGTATTGTGAGTAATCTCCCCCTCGCATTCATCACGGTGCCACTGCGTGTAAAAACGCGAAAGACGAAGCTTGAATTTCCAGGTATGTCCCTCTATGGCTAATGTATTTTCAAGATGGAGGCGCAACACGGCTGCCGCCATTCGATCAACTCGCTCGTATGTATTCTAAATGGCAGATTCTACGCTTACGAGAATACTAATTACACATTAATTACACATTAATGAGCACATATCATTTTGAAAGAAAAAAATGTTTTTTTGCTAAGAATCAACTTAAAAAAGTACACAGTGTAGCTTTAAGAAAATGAAGCATTAATTACCAAATGATTAACTGAATATTTGGTAACACTTTACAATAAGGTACTATTAGTTAACGTTAGTTAAAACATTATACTTTCCAGAACCATTAACTTTCCATTAACTTTATTTTAGCTAAAACATTAACTAACAATGAACAATTCAATAGTTAAAAAAGTTCAATGTTAGCTGAGGTTTATTAAATAATATTAACAATCTTAAATAACATTAATGTTACCAAAAGTGGTGACCAAAGTCATTATCTCTCTAAAGAAAATAAATTATTTGGTCATTAATGTTTAATTTTCTTAATGCAAAACACATTTTTTTAACATTTGATTTTGGGGTGACATATAATTCAGACATGTTCCTGACAGATTCAGCCACAAAACCACTCACACTTTCGATTCAACGCTTAAAATGAACATAATTTCCTCTGAACTCTTCGCTGTAATTTTGTGCAACCATTTATTGAGTTTTAATAATTAAGTCAATTGCACTTCCATCAATGTTGATCCTCTTTCATTAGTGTTAAATCCATGGGTCCTAATGAGCTGATTATTTTTAATGATTCAGTGGAACTGATTCACAAAGCTTTTTTAATGACTGGACTGTAAGAGAAAAAAATGTTAAGTAGGTGAGTGACAGAATATGCAAATTAACTTGTAAAGTCTTGCACTGCTACGAAGTTGACTAGCAATGGGAATAACAAGAAATGTAATGGTACTGATTTATCAAAGATTCCATTAACAAATATTATTCTTTTAGTACTTAAAAAATAACTGGTTCTATATACAGTGTACACACTATACACTATACGCTCTAAAAAAAGATTTCATGTTTATATGCAACTTGCTATTTCTTTGTCATTAATAGTAGCAATTTCTGAAAATTGGTTCTACACCTTTTTTCAGTGTATTTAAATAATCAAAATATATTTTTTTTTCATGAGCTCAAGATTTGAGTCAGCTTGATTAATTAAAAAAAGAATCAGCATATAGCTGAAATCTCACATTGTACATACATACATATACATATATAGAAGCTCAAAATTAAAACAGCTCCTGTAGAAATTCTTCTACATATTTTAGGAAGAACAGAACTGGATCTCGTTATGTTTGTGTAATATTACTCTTTACATGCTCTACATGTTTGCTGAGGGTAAACACAGGGGAGACAGTGAAGTCTGCAGGCACTGAGGAACACTCACCGTGTAATTGGCACACAGCGGGTTGAAAGCATTCGTCCCGCACACGAACAGCCCTCCATCATGGCTCAACAGCACCTTAATATAATTACGACACTCCTCCTGAGGTAAACAGAGAGAGATAGAACAATTTACTCTTGTTTATACTATTATATATTGTGGCAAGCAGGGCGGGGCCGAGAGCTGTGGGAGCGGAGTGCCAATGAGCGTCACCTGCGCCACACCGGTCTCGAGTCCCACGGAGGAACTCCGGAAGGATAAAAGGTGACAGTGCAAGACAATAGAGGAGTTGGTACTTTATTTTAGTTTATGTGGCAGTCTCCGTGAGGGGCTCTGGTTCCCGCCTCTTTCTTCCCTTATCAACAAACCTTGTTACAATATTCATTCAAGTTGTAAAATTTGTTGATTGCTTATGTTGTTTAAAATATAATACAATACAATACAATATTTTACCATGGTAGCGAATGAGTGCCATATTTTTATACTATAGTATTTTCACTATATTTTCCTAGGTACTTTATAGGATTCACATGATACATGTGATTTGTGGTATTATGATTCCATGTCTGATGTACCATGTAATAAATTAAAGTAAAATAATATATAATATAAAATACAATACAATACAATCAAATAAATAAACAAAATATTTTAATAGAATTTAATTTTAATAAATAAAATATATTAATATTTATTAACATTACTTGTATTTTTTATTTGCCCTGTTGTCCTTTTTATTAATATTGCTAATAGAGTAGGCTTCAAAGGTCCGAGAGTTTTGGAAATAAACTAAAAGCTTTGGGATTAAAACTGAAAGAAAGAGAGAGCGAGAGTTTGCATAATTATGTTATCTCAATATGCATAAACACAATAAAAATGACTATTCCTATTAATTATTGTGTGGAACAGCGGAAATGATTTCAAACTCTGTGTATTTGTTTTGCCGGGCTGATCTTCTTTGAATAACAATGACTTAGCAGCATTTGACTTTCATGTCATTTAACAAAGTCATCTGAATACTAATTAAAATTTGAGTGAAGGAGAGAGACAAACAAAAATATAGTGTGTGCGTGTGTGTAATGGGTCAGACATGAAATAGGGTAAGATGGACAAAAGAATAAGGCTGTAAATATTTACACAGCTTCACAAGTCATTTTCCCCCAGACATCATTATTTTGAGAGCTGTGTTTGTTTTTGAAGACAGACACTAGATAAGAAGGTCCCAGCTCGCAGCTCCGTCACAGAGCCCACACAGTGGGCATCACCCTATAACAGCGTTTTTCAGTTTTTCAGGGCAAGGACCCCATGAAGCAGGGACCCCCGATACAAAACGTGTCAAACAAAGCTACATATTAAGCATAGGCTAGCCTTTGATATTAATAGAAACTAACCATATTATGATCAAACATAAGTTATATAATGTTAAGACAATAGATCAGAACTATGTACATTGTTGTTGTTGCACATGCATCACTCTGTCTAATACTTTCATTGTGAAAATTAAGATTTATGCATCATAATAAACAACACGTTGCGATACAAATTCCAATTCATTAGCTGTTTGCAGTTGCAAATTATTTTAATGGATTTGCAGTCATACATTTTTATTTTATTAATCAGATGGTCAACTAAACATTTACCTGAAATTTAGCTACAAGTTTATTAAAAATTAACATTTTAATTTTACTGTCAGGTGGACAATTAAGAATCAAATCAATACATTAATGAGTGTGGGTTAAAGTGCAGATGTAATTTCCACCAAAACAAGAACAGCAATGTAGTAAGACATTTAACATTATTTACAAGTCATTACTTACACCAATAATTTGAATGGAATTAAAAAAAATATAATGATATGAATATTTTTTCTAGTAATCTATTAGTCTGCATTTACATTGTGCGTTTCTATTTTGACATGCCATACTTCTGTCCTTTGCTAGTATCACTAAGTCAGTTGCATTTTCGAGAGTGAATCCTGCATTTATGTAAATATGTCACTTCCGAAACTTTGCAGCATGTAATAGGCCATCATTCCTCTGAGCAGCTTGAAAAACAATACTTTTATTTAATAGATTATTATATATATATAATCTCACTTTACAATCACTACAATGCTGTCACTCATCTCAGTTCACAATCTCACAATGTTCCAAAAAATCAATAAAGTTGTCTACACACACTGCATAATGAATATCATGTCTTTGTTAATGAGAGGTTTCGCGAGAGCGAGCAGAACTCAGCACTTGAACAAAAACTCCGGCGTTTGAGTGGCGAGTGGATTTTGATTGGCCATCGCATTCAAGAGATCAACAAGCATGTCTGTGATTGGCTACATTTCTCACCGCTGCAAAAAACACGCTGTAAATAGGAACATTTCACGTTCTCAAGCTAATAATATATTATTACAGTATCAACTGAGGGTGCTCTTGTTTTCTTTTCAGGGTGCTTATATTTAAATTTGACTTTTGTGATGTTTTTAACCATGTTTTATTTTTTTTTAACAAAAAATGATTTGTGATCGAACATTAATTGAAGGACCCCCTGCAGTACCGCTGCGGACCCCCGGTTGAAGACCCTTTCCCTATAACATAAAATTTTCTCTTGGTTTTTACATTGTATTTGGACAGTAGCTGGACTTGAATGCATCATGACGTGAGTCCAGCTATAAAAGCAGTCCTACTGGATAACCAGCTGCGAACACTCATGAATCAGGAATGTCTTTGTTCCCTGACGGACATCAATGGAACGTTTTGAAGTGGTTTTGTGTATTTTGCTGAAACCACTGCATGTGGGCCCCAATGTGCAGCTCCACCATAGGACCCATTCACCACTCTGCCCATTGAGTTTGGCTGGGCCCCCTGGTGGAGCTGAAACCCGAGGGGGCCGACACTGAGGTCAGGCTCTTTGAGGTGATTAGCAGGACTGCCAAGGTTCTATGTGTTGTTACAGATGCAAGTCCACCGTGTGTGTTTGCACAAGAGATGTAGATCTAAGTGTCGTTACAAATGCATTCAAGCTGCACACAGCGTTAAACACACACTCCCTATTGATAGATCAACTTACAGCATGTGTGAGCATGTGTTTGAATAGAAGAACAGACAGAGATCTTTTCATTTTTGATAAGCTGAAGAGTGTGTGTCTGAGCATATAAAATGACAACCTTTCACCTCTTTTTACGTGAGTATTTCCACCTGGATGCTGTGAAAGATTGAGGTATTGAGGTGCTCTAACATTCCCGCATCAACAATGCCAGTTTTTTCCCTTTGTGTGTTTTTCTTGGTGATCATCAGGAGACAATGCAAAAACAGTGGCAAAATTAGGCAACAATTTGCCCATAATTACCCACCAATTAGAAGAAAATCCAGCTGATCTTCACCCAAAGGGGCCGTTTACACGACACTGTTTTCAACTGAAAGCCTTCTATGCATTTTGGCCAGGCATTCATTTACACGACAACAGCGTTTTGGGGGCCTGAAAATGCATACTTTTGAAAACGGGTTTCATAGTGCACATTTTTGAAAACGATACAGTTATTGCCTCCATTTAAACTAAAAAAAATTGACGAATGTGTGAAAAAGGTGACGCCATGCATGTGAATTACGTGATCAGTCTAAAGGCGCACAGTGTTTCTTTACAAAGTGACATCGCCAACTACTGGCCTAGCAGTAAAATACAGCATTTTTTTTTTAAGTTTTTACCAATGTGAATCAACAATGAATTTAACTTCTGTAATTTGACATTTTATCTTGTTTGGATTGTAAGAGGCTATTGCTATTTTACATACGGCGACTAGTAAAGCCAGGCTCAGACTACAAGAGTTTCAGGCCGATTTATGCCCGGTTTACCCATCCCAGTATTTGGAGATAAAAACCGTGTCCAGGTCATTGGTCGGTTCCAATGTTCTGCCCAGATTATCTGATAATGTGAGGCATTTATATCAGACACATGTTTGATATTGAGGATTTTAAATCAGGATGACTATGATTACATCAGTACTTCCACAATAGCCAATGAGAGACAAGTCTACAAGGAGACGGAAGTGATGGAACTTTTAAAAAAAGGCGACCGCGAAACATCAAGCAGCTCTATGGGTCCAGTGGACAACGGAGATGGAGGAACAGCTGGTCGAAATGTGGCAACACCACGGCTGCCGTTATAATGTCTCCTCGTTTAATGTCTACAGCAAGTTGCTTCGGCACAGTATCCATTTTGTTTGCATCCGTTTCCCCGTGAGATCACGTCAGGTGATTATCTGGCATGATTATCTTAAGAAGATCTTGTAATGTGTGATGCGCCACGATTTTTAATTCTTGTAGTGTGTGCAGGTTTGAGATTTGAAAGAATAAATGTGCGTGATGCAACCAGATTTCACAATCGGTTAAGATTTAAAAACTCCTGTAGTCTGAGACCATCTTAAGTAACTATTACGCATACTTCACTTTAGGGATCATACTTGAGTCTGTAACTTTTCCTGCACTATCTGTGCTATGGATCTGATACATTGTGCAGCTTGCAGAGGAGAGGTGTACCATTACAGACATTGTTTTATCTTGTGAGTGATAAAACAGGCAAAAAATACTGACCCAAGCCATATCTACAATACGGTTACCGTGATTTTGCCAAGTAGGACATCCTGGATAAACATATTTTCTTGATCCTGACTGAAAATGTTGTCCTAACCCTACCCCTAAACCTAATCCTATCCACAAGTTATCCTTAAAATCAGAGGGAAATTATAATAAATAACACTGATGTAGAAGCACCTAACCCTGATTGTCAACCTAAACTTGACATAAACTGTAAACTTGTCCCTCAAATCTGATTGGTTGATTGTAATGTTGCTCCAGGATCAAAAAAAGATGTTGATCCAGGAACATAGATGAAGGTACTTGGTGAAATCACGTTCACCATCTTGGGCCATCACTCCAAGCAACCACCCATGAAAGCTCTAAAAACCACTCAGAATGTCACAGAAACTCCCTCACATTTACAAAATAAACATATAGTTGATTAATATTATATTTCCCTGCCCACAAGGCCTTGGTTACATCAGCAGGAAAGGAACTCTGCTTTAGATGCTGAGAACATTGATGAAAACTAGATCAAATTAAAAAATTTAATAAATGTCTTTAGCACCATCTATTCCTGTCAGGACTCACAATAAACATACAGCCGAACGTGAGCAAAACGGCCCAGCTGTGTGAGTGCGCTGTAAACTCTCTGCAGGGGAGGGGAGATCTTACGTTCCGCTTCATAAACTGTAAAATTGAATTCATCAGAGATGCAGGATTGCGAGCGGGTCGATCCGTACGCCCGTCAGAAGTGTAAAAAGCAGGTTTCGCTCTGGGGAAGAGCACATTTGCTTCAGGTCTCTGTGAAACACCATCAAGAAAGTGTCAAGATTTATTCTTCAGATTAGAGCGTGCGACATGGCAGTATACGTTCTCGCACCCTAGCAGACTCCACTCCTTTCTACTCTGATCAAAGTCGGTCTTCTCCTCCCTTACTCTCCTGCTTTTCTTCTCACCGTCCTCACTCTCCACCACTCCTTGTTCTCTCTCTGCATGTCTCCGTTCACTCCCGTTCCTCCCACTCAAATTGCTTTTCCGCTTCTTTCTGCACCAAAATCACTCAGTAAGGCAGAGGTTCCCAGACTGTTATGTCAGCCGAACCTCTGAGATGTAAGCAGCGCTATTACACATCTTCTGAAAGGGCACAAAATCTTCGGATCCAAACACAGGCAAAAAAGTGGCAGAAACAAGCGAATGCTTTTATCGCTTGTTTCTGCTCCTTTTTTGCCTGTGTTTGGATCCGAAGATTCTGTACCAGAAGATGTGTAATAGAGCTGCTTACATCTCAGAGGTTCGGCTGACAGCTTATCTATGAATTGAAAAAAATTAAAAAAATTCAGCTTTTTGTTAAAAATTTAGCTTTTTTATGAAAATTACCCATATTCAAATGTTGATAAAAAGAGTGTATTAAGCTAGAATAAAACATTTGTTATTGTTGTTGTTGTTTAAAAGCAGAGGCTCTGTTAAGTTAGTTAATATTTCAATTATTCAATGACATATTCACAGCTCTCTGGTAATCAATTAATTGTCAAATGACATGCAAATATTACATATCTATTTTTAGCAAGTGCTTTAGTTGATATTTGAAATGAACAAACATACCGCTCCCTTCATTCCTCTGAGCTTTTCTCTTTTTTAATGTCTCTCAACCATCTCTCTTTCTACAGTCTTTTTTCAAATCTCCCTCTTGCTCACTCTCTCTCCTGCCCTATCATGAGTGGACACGCCCCTAACTGCTGATTGGCCACAAGTGTGTTGTGCTGCTTGGTCTGCTTTCAACAGCGTTCTCAGAAATCGCTTACTGCCCCTTTAAGATATGGATAACTGCACATTCAGTGCTTAGACAGTCTCGTCTCTCTGAAATATATGCAAGAGAGAAATCACAAATTACATCATATTAAGCATGAAATGTGCAACTTTTAAAATAGCAATTGTGAATGTTTATTCACAGTGTATTCAGATTGTTGCGACTATATTTTTAAGAGCTGAAAATTAGATAAAATTTCACTGCATGCAAAAATCCAAAGGGTTCACATACTTAGCTTTATAGCTCCCTGCAACGCATTTGTCTCAACTTTATTACTCATAAGACATTTTAGGCAAAACATCTGTGACAAAATTCAATGAAACCCATGAAGTGCCTTGAGCTGTAAAATAGCAATATCTGAGCAATAAAATTTTCTCCAGGGCTGAACAAAAAGATATTCAGTGAATCCTTCATGATGGAATCCCATTGCTCATTTTCATTCAGAACGACCAAATACAGTTCTCTTCCTGCAGTGCCCTTCAAGCGAGTAAAAACGGCAATTGTAACACGTCGAGACACTCGAGAGGCAGTGTGTGTCTTTTATGTCTTTCTCTCTCTCTCTCTCACACACACACACACACACACACACACACACACACACACACACACGCACGCATGCACGCACGCACGTACACACACAGGAGTGTGGAGACAGGTATCACAGGAGACAGATGTGATCTTGTTGTAGTTACAATGTTGTTGCTGTAGAAATCTGTTTATCTTGTGCTTCATAAAAGCCAATCAAAGCAAGCCGAGAGACAGCCAAATGCAATAATTCAACTCATGCATCTGAAGACCCTTCATATGAATTATAAATGATCAATTTATCTACCTCTGAAGATGTTATTGTGGTTTAATGCACCACTGTCAACACTACGTTGAAACTGTTTTGATTGGATTTGAACTGGTCTCTTTGGCCACGTTCACACAGCAGCAGAATACGGTTGTCAGTCCTTAATACCATTACATTCACACACAGTTTGTTTATGTACTGGAGTGACAACCGCATTCTATAACCAAACTTTTTTTTGTATTTTCAGGTCTCACAACCGCATTCTCTGAAAACGCGAGCTGTGTGAACGGAACCGGACTGGACGGGCCCTATTTTAACGTTCTAAGCGCATGGTCTAAAGCGAATCCACTTTTGCTAGTTTAACGCAGGGAAAATGGTTGGCGCACCCTGCGCATGGTCTAAAAGGATTGTCCCTAATTTCTTAATGAGTAATGGGTGTGTTTTGGGCATAACGTGCAATAAACCAATCAGAGTCTCATCTCCCATTCCCTTTAAAAGCCAGTTGCGCTCGCGCCATGGCAGATTGCTATTTAAATAGCGGAATTTGCAAGCGGAAAAAACTGAACGCTTCTCTAGCGAGGAAATGCATCTGCTTGTGCGCAAGGTTAAAGCACGCAAGCAAACCATTTAAGGGACAAAGTGTACGCGCGTTGTGGACCCGCCTGTAGGTGCACATTACTAACGCGCTCTTTAAATAACCAAAAAAATATTGTGCCATAGACCAGGTTTCAGTTGGTCAATAGCACAGTCTATTTCAGTTGCCTCAAAATAGAAATGCGCCTGAACACACATTGTTTTCAGACCAGCACACAAATGGGCGCAAATGCATTTGCTATTTAAACAACGTGGCGCAGAACGCGAAAATGATAACTGCGTCAGGCTGAAACTATCAAAAAACACGGTGCGGGAGAGCAGCTCTGCGAAGCAAAAAACTAGTGTCTACTGTGTGTTGCGGGTTTTTTTCTGTGTGGTTTCGATAACTAACATCGATCGAGATATGAGGGTTTTAGATCCAGTCACTGTTCTCCACCAGAGGATATTGAATTTCCTCCCTCATTATCAAATCATGTCAGCTTAAATCAAGTAGCAAGGCCACAATTACTAAAGGAACAAATGCTAGATCAGATCAAACATTTCATCTGACAGCACTTTCTAAAATCCATCTAATCTTATTCTAGAGCATATGAAATGCAAAAACAGGCTCCTGGATCAGCGGTCTGATATCAGTGGTGTGTGGAGGTGTGCGGTCAGATTTCTGACAGAAGGACAGGTAATTGGACTTGTTCCTCAAACTGAAGAGCTTCTGGCCTTTCTTGCTCCTTTTCTCTCCGTCTGCGCTAATATTCTGTCAATCTCACACAATTAGAGACGAATGCTGTGAAAAAACTGTTTATATGAGGTAATTAGTGATCACGAACAAAAAACAACACGGAAAGGGCAAGAAAGAAAAAGCAAGGAGGAGAGTGAATGAGACCCTGTTGCAGAAAGTGCCGGAGGCAGAGATTCGCAGGTGCGTGTTTGATGTCTCAGATTTCTGCGAACATGTGGGTGGGTGGCAGACAGGTCTAATTTGTAAGCTCCCTCTTGCCAAACAATAATCCTTGTCCAGGTTTGACACTCAGTCCCTTGAAGTTCTCTCCCCTGCAGTCATACACATCTATTAAAACGCCCTGGTTTGCGAAAGAGCGGGAAAGCAGGACTCCTACATTATGAAGGTGGGCAGAAGGCAGAAGGTAATTAGCCTCTGAAACCGAAGAATAAGAACAGGTTTATCACGAAAACATCAAAGAAAGACACAATCGCGTCTGGGACATGAGAACTGAACTCAGCCCAACTTCAGCTTAAAAAACAGACCTTCACAATCTCCTAAGTTAAAGAGAATAATAAACCAAGAGTTGAGGTGAACTATTTGGGCAGGATAGATCAAGGGATTTGGGGAAAAAACCTACATATTCTCAAAATCAACTAATTAGGCTGCAGAACACAGGGGTCTCGAGGTGCGATTCAAAAGCTGAAGTATTTTTCATTTCATGTTGTCTTAAAGGGATTGTTCACCCCAAAATAATGAGTTTCTTTGTTCTGTTGCACAAAAAAGATGATATTTTGAAGAATGTTGTTGGTAATCAAACAATTTCTGGTTCCCATTGGCTTCCCCATACTTTTATCATTCATGTCAATGGGGACCAACAACTGTTTAATTACCCATATTCTTCAAAATATCTTTTGTGTTCAACACGAACAAAGAAACTCATACAGGTTTAGAATAATTTGAGGGTGAGAAAATGACAGAATTTTTATTTTTGGGTGTACTATCCCACATTAAAAAAGGAATGAATGCAGAATGCAAAATCCAAAGATGTCTGAATTTGTGTGGCTATACAGCTATAAGGTCCGCTAAATTAATAAATGTAAATGTGAATGTATACTTTTTTAATATAATTAAACTACCCATGACTAAAAGGAGAGCATGATGCCATGCTGTTAAAATATACAGTATACTGTATATCACTAATCGACTTAAGGTTGCAAAATTTCGAATTGCGATTTTTCTGACTATAAAAATATGACTAAAATATGATTATAAAATAATGATAATCATTATTATTATTTCTAAATACAAATATTAAACAAAATAAGACATTTTACTGTTGTAATAATCACTGTAAAATAAAAAAATCAAGCATTTAAGAAAAATAATCTAATGTTTATTTTGTACGGTCTTGATTTCTTTATTTTCAAACCACCAAGCTTTTATTTTGGTGGAAAAAAAAAATGCAGAAATCCCTTAAACCTTATTTGCTGACAACAGTCAGTTTTTAAGCACTTCTCATCATAACAAGTAAGGGAAGATGGTTGGCACATGTTGCATTTCCAAATGCACATTATAATACTGATTTTGTTTTTTTAACATTTTTTTTATTATGCAGCCCCAAATCAACTAGTTGGTTGTTCGTCTTGAAAATAAAGGTTCCAAACGGTGTTGATTTCGCAGTGATGCCATAATAGAATAATTTTGGGTTGTCGTCAGAACTTTTAAGTGAACCGTTCTTAAAGGGGTCATCGGATGTAAAATTCACTTTTTTATTGTGTTTGCATATAAATGTGTCTTTGCAGTGTGTGAACACAACCACCATATAATGAAAAAAATTCATTAACACTCTCAATAATCAAGCCGTTTGGATTTTCTGAGCAATATGACATCATACATGCTGATGCTCCACCCAATTTTAAGGGTGTTGTGTCATCATGATCTATCCCTTAACAGATCCTGTGCGACAAAGGCTATGTTTCCTAATAATGTGGCAAAACACCTTCTTAAAATCATCTTAACTTCTGTCATTCATTGTGTAATGACTGAGTAACACCTGTTTTTACCAAACCAGCATGTCGATCGCTCATTATTGAGCTTCTTAAGTGAGCTGCTGCAGGAGCTGTCAGGTCCAAATGTGCTGAATAAAAGACAAAACTGTTTCCAATGGAGACGCCGGTATGTGATACACTCAAAACTACATGAATATTGACTTTCAATAAAATTACATTTCATGAATCCTGTGCACTCTACAATGAGCCTCATTAACTTAAAAGAGAATTAAAACGCATAATTTAAAATTTCATATTGATATACAGTAATAACACATGCAGTGCTAAATTAATGTGGACTAAAGTAGAGCAACTGTTTAGAGAAACTGGTTTGCCCAATTTCAGGTATTGCGCAAATCATTAGTTATTTTTGGATATTATTTCTTTGATTGAAGGATGTGGAGAAGCAGCATGTGTAAAATTTTTTTTTACTATGAATACTGTTAGCTCTTTGACAAATTGCATGTCCCTCTAATGTTGCTTTGAATAAATGTAAATGTAAAAAAAAAAAAAAAAAACGTATGCTGCATGAATTGTATTAGTGTTTGCTGTTTACGCATTGAATTAATATATAACAACATAAGAGACACATTAACACAAGAAAAGATAGCATATGTAATAAAACAACAAGAGTCATACAGTAAAAGGTAACTGACAGCTAAATTGACAGTAACGTTAAGCTAATAATTACAGTAGAAATTAAAAACGAGCAATTAATTGGAAAATCTACATCCCACAATAACATCCGCAGTTAGTAATCCTCCGTAATAAGGTTAAAACTATCCGCAGAGAGGCTCAAGTGACGTTCTCTTGTGAGACTGCAAATATAAACCAAATCCCTATTTTATACATTTACTCTCTGGGAAAATGTATTCATGTGAGACTGCATCCAGCTCTGCCACAGGTTTGAAACATCCAGCTCTTGGCAAGTAAATCACTCAAAATGCTTTGAATGAATTTCTCCACACAGATAGCGCTAAAAAAGTCATGAAACGTGAAAAAACGTTTGTGTTATTTGGCACTGAACGCTCACCTCATGTTTGCCCTTCATTCTACAGATGCGTATGTCATTCTTATTGGATTCCCACGTCCTTTTCTGCAAAATGACAAAGGAATAAAATCATCACCCACATCCATGGGAGGGTACGCGAAGTGTTCAAACATGCAATTATGTGTGTGTAAGAGACAGAGAGCAGCACAAGGGCTCACCTTGCTGTAGAACATTTCATCTCCAGATACATGGTCCAGTTCCACTCGATAAAGGTCATCTCTGCACCAACACACACACACACAACATGCACACCGCATACATGGACCATCAGTTACAATGAAAATGGAAATGGAACTTAATTTAACACAAATTCTGTGTCCCAATTCACATCTTCACATTTTCTACCTATAGAGTATGCATTAAAAACACATTTTGTGACAGTCGTTTCCAGTGAATATATCATCTTATTAAATACACCCTGCTCATTATATTATTGTTTTCAGCAATTTAACAAAAAAGAATGAGGTTTATGCTTAAAAAGATAGGGAAAAAATTACTAACTGAAGACATATCATCTTAAAACAACCCTTATTAATATTTTGACATATAGTGAATATAGCGACTAAAACTAAAACTGTTTCCGATAATAAAGTTGAAATGAAAAAAATATATAAATATTGGACAAAAATTTTAACTTTGACATTTGAAAAATATGTTGCCTTAAACTGAAATAAAATTGAGTACTATAATTACTAAAACTGAAATAAATATAAATTAAAGCTAAACAGAAATATATATATAAAAAATTTTTTTTTACTAAATTTAAAATGAAAACTACACAAATTTAATAATATAAGCTATATTTTTAAATATGAATAAATACTAAGTATAAATAATACTGAAATAACACTGTCATGTAAGCAATAGCTTCTGAAGCAATGGCCAATTCTGATTTGCTGTCTTAAGAATATTTTCCCACTGCCGGTGAAGTACACAGTGTAGTGCATATTAGAAGTATGCAAATCAAATTGCAGCCTAAATCACGTGACTAACCGAGACGAGACAGAAAGTCTGTGAAGATATATTTTAGCACCCCCTAATACACTGAAGCACTAAAGGGTTTTGATAAAACAAATCCATCAACCTGTCTATGGGAAAGTTTAAATTTGAGTTCTCAGCTCTAGAGATGTCAGCCTCAGAGTTCTGTGGTGAAGGTAACTGGTTTATCAGAGTTTCCACCTTTTCAGAATGTGTAAAAGAGTTTATAAGAAACTCAAGATAGACTATATTTGTTCTCTAGCTTCAGAGACAGAGTGCAAGCGTTCGAGCTGCTTGACTGTGTAATGGTTAAAGGTCAGCGAACAGAGGTTTAGCTTTCAACCACTGCCTAACCAGGACCACATGCAAACTCCCTGGAGAGTCTAAATCCTCCCAGCTCGGACTTTGAAGGCGGATTCCATGTGACGGATTTCAAAGATGTAACTAAATGTAACACCGGTCGAACTGGAGACAGATTTCCACATGCATACTTTGACAGTGTGTCAAGAACATGCTGCTTTATTGGCGCATTGTGTTGAGCTATTAGGACATGGGTGTTCATCTCAGAGCTTGAAAACGGTAATGACATTTTCTCATTGTGTAACTTGTCACTTCCGATTAAGACCAATTTGGTGCCGAGACAGATTAGTGAAACAGAAAGCTTTTAATGAAAGAGAGGATATTATATTCATGTCATTTTAATCTATAAAGTAAAACCAAATACGGTGATGTTACTGAGTGAACGAATCTTGAATGAGTGCATGAATTTGTTCATTTTGCAAAATTATTATAAAAATGATCAAATTTAAAATGTGTATGTTAAGACATTGTGAATGCATGTGTACTTTACCTGGCTCCAATGTAGAGTGTACGATTGACTTTCAGGACGGTCTGAATGTACAGCGGCTCCTGACGGGTGTAAGAGCGATGCGCTCGGCCCACAAACACTGGATATCGCCTCACCACTTACAGATAAAGAAACAGAGAGAATTCTGAAGGGGGTAACGGGGATGTCAACATGTGGGGAAAAAAATGACTAGTTGAGATGGAAAAGAGAGACATTAGGGGCACCCAAACAAAAGAGCCAAAATATGAAGTATAGATGGATGAAACAGACACTAAACCACAGGCAGGAATACGTCCATCACTTTCCCAGAAGAGTTAGAGATGGAAGACCTCCGAGACAGGAATAAAGGACAAAGACATACATCATTGTGTCAGAGTCCAACAACTAGTCTTCCTAAAGGGAAAGTTCACCCCAAAATAACAGTTGTGTCATTATTTACCCGCCATCATGTCATTCCAAACCTCTCTTTCTTTCATAATATACTGGTCGCTATGACTATACGCAATTACAACAAATAAGGAATCACCATAAAAGCATCATAAGACTGGTATATAAAACTTGTGTGCCAAGTCTTCATAAGTTATGTGATAGCTTTTTATGAGAAAAAGAATACATCATTGCTTACTAATAATCCTTTACAGTGAATTGTTAACAAACTTAGACTGAATCACTGAATCAGTGAGTTGAACTGAATCAGTTCATGAATTAATTATTTAGACTAGTTTCTGAACTGATTCATTGTAAAAATGAATTTTTTACTTTTTATGTGTTTTGGCCAGCATGTTTGGTGCCTGAAAATGCAAACTTTTGAAAACGTGTTTCAAAGTGCAAGTTTTTTTAAAACGATACCGAACAAGAATGTGAATTTGTGAAAACAATGACATCATCATTAACGGTATTACGTGTTGGTTCAGACTATAGACACGTAGTTTCTTTACAAAGTGACAGCGCCAACTACTGGCCTGGCAGTATAATACAGCGTTTTTAACTTTCCACGGATCCGTGTGGATGTACGAGAAAAATGCAAAGGAAAAACTTTTCCGTTTTTAGTACATTGTTGTCTTGTAAACATACCCTAAAACTGAGATAAAAATAAATTAAAGCTAAATGGAAATATATTTTTTTAAAACTAATAAAATTGACAAAAGCACATTAAATTACTAAACCTTAAACTGAAATTAAAATGAAAACTGAAAATATAAAAATAAAAGCTAATACAAAATATGAATATATACTAAAATATGACATAAATAACACTGATGCACACACAGTAAGCGCTAATCCTGCTGTGGCTAATGCAACCTGCCCAGACAATCAGTTAGGACTCCTGGGCCAATGTCCCGTCGCATAATTAATATTCATGAGCAAAGCTGATAAGTTTCATATTGTGTCCCCCAAAAGGCTCCTGCATAAAGCGCTGTTGAAAAGAGTCGCTTGCAGTTCAGAGTGCGTTCACACATTTCAGATAAGCAAAATTGCTTTCCAAATGCTGTGGAAAGAGGTTAAACACAATTAGAAAACAGATTACCACTGAAAAAAAACAACAACAAACAGGAATGTGTCCTCCAACCGCAGAGAGACGGATCTGCATTCTGTGTCTGAGGGCAGAGAAGCCTGAGGACACCCACATATTTACTGAATGCTAATAATATTCTGTACAGTTTCTGCTAGTAATTTATTTCACTGTAATAAGGAGAGAAGGATAGAGATACTATTGTTGTTTCTGGCTTGTATTGCCTTCAGTTGTTTGGACACATTTCACAAGGGTTTAAATGTTTTTGTGCTTTGGAAAGTGTAATTAAATGCGGAAAACCCTTAAAAAGGTCACTTTCACTTTGATTCACACACACACAGACAGACACACACGTTTGTTTTTCTATCTTCGCTGACTTCTGGGCTAATGATATTTTCTGTTCTTTACCTCTAAATATACTCCTCACATAAACCATTCTGCTTTTTTTACTTTCTCATTAAGACATTATTTAGTATGTTTTCAAAGCCGTTTTCCTTGCATAGAGCAAACACTGGCAGGACCCTACAACGTAGGTGAAATCAGGTTTAACTATCCTTGTGGGGACAAAACTTGACCCACATACACACACATACACATTGTGCTGGATGAACTTTAACCCCTGGTCTCTACTGAATCATTAGAGATGCATGAGTGGCTGTTCATCAATATCACTGATTGTGGTTTGTGGGATCTATAGGGAATACAACCCCTTGTATACTCGAACACACATCCACAGTCTCGTTATTCCAGCACCATTATGTTGAAAGGCTTTTAAAAAGATCGCAGCCATATGGTGTATTTCATCCATCCGTGAACACTAACGTGCTAAACTATTTACAAACAGTGCGACATGTACACATCATATGTCATACATATGTACATTTAAAAGAACAGTCTAGAAATGGCTTCACAACAGTGGCAGTGCAGCATGCATTGTAAAAGCTTTAACATAGCCACAAGAAAACCGTGATTTTACCACATTAAAGGGTGGAGTGTGAATTATACGATATTGTATAAGGATTAACTTTAAGTTACCAGAGTTTCTAAAGGTATTTTTTTCTTATGCTGCCATCTCATGCAACCCAAATGGTCTCTTAGTGCAGTTAGCCAAACATCAGAATCTTAATGATTATTTTTTAATGACGCAGGCCAACTTTGTATATGTAAATCTATTTCATGCCCACATAACTTCTGTAAAATACCAGTTTATGCATTTAAAACTAGTATATGTAGAGTAGTTTTTAAAAAGGATAGTTCTCCCAAAATTTGTTATCATTTACTCACCCTGATGTCGTGCCAAAGCCGTACGAGTTTCATTCATTTTCAAAACGCAAATGAAGATATTTCGATCGCTTTATATGATGAACAGATTGAATTTAGTCTTTTATTCACATATAAACATTGACCAGCGAACATAAACAGAAGCTCAAACATGCAGCGTAACACGAGAACAAACCTCATTGGTTCTTGCTGAAGCTCAAACGTGTTGCGTAACACGAGAATGAACCTCATTGGTTCTTGAGGAAGTTCAGACGTGTTGCGTAACACGAGAATGAACCTCATTGGTTCTCGCACGTCAAGCGAACATGCTTGAGCTTCCGTTTACCATAATTGATGTGTGAGTTGATGATTGTTCATATGTGAATAAAAGTCTCAATTAAATCTGATCATCATATAAAGCAATCATGTCTCTTCAAAAAAATTTGGACTGAACCGCTCAATTCATATGGATTAGTTTTACGATCTCTTTATGAACTTTTTGAAGCGTCAAAGTGGTAGCTGCGTACTGTAGCTGTATATGGAGGAACAGAAAGCTTTCAAATTTTATCGAAAAGATCTTCATTTGTGATGAAGATGAACAAAAATCTTACGGGTTTGGAACGACACGAGGGTAAGGAAACAATGTCAATTTTCATTTTTTGAGTGAATCCTTTAAGACTCCCCTCACCAGGGAGGATCAGTTAAGTCCTTATTAGAGCAAGTCAGGTTTAGTTAGTGGCCAATTTGGTAACTCCTACAGTCATTATTTATTTTTATACTTGAAAGACTAAAATCTCAAAAATAAATAAATAAATAATGGCATTTACTGTTTCAAAATAACATCAGTGGTATCATATAGGCTTCACTGGGAAAAAAATTGTTTGCCTTATGAATGTATCATATGGACCACTGGCACTGGACTTTGGAAGTATAATATATATAATGTGGCACAGAAAACTATTCTTATGATGTTCATAATCATGAAACCTGGTACAGTAATTTGAAATTCAACTGATGTGCATTTTTTTGGAAGGCAAAGTCTCAAAGCTAATTTATGAGCTAAATGCTGACTGTGATGTTATGCTCTAAATGAGCAGGCATGAAAGAACATAAATGTGTCGTACGGTGTATGTCCAACTGAAAACGAACCTGCTGATATCGCTTAAACTGGTACAGTGTAATTGGGGAGGGGGCGTGTGCTTACCCTCAGCAGGGGCGGAGATTAAAGGGCCAGGTTCCTCTGGAAACGAGCAGGCAGCCAATTGGAGGACAGCAAAAATCCGTAAGAAGCAGGGGGTCAAGGTCGCCATGGCAGCGACACACCAGAGCTGTGAAGGCAGGAGAAGATAAATGGTTAAGTTACAAAAATGGTGAACAATGCTATAGTGAGTTGCTGTGATCTACATAGGCAGCACCCTTCTAATTCAGCACCCTAAAAGACAAAAACTCTTAAATGACTGATTTGAAACGCTATTTATAGACAGCAAATCTGTTAAGAGTTACACAAATAGTGAAAGCATGAGAGACTTGATCAACAATCACAGATTCCAATATAGTCTGATGTTAGCTTGTTGCTTTGCTAAGGGGTTAATGCTCTAATAAGCACAATAATAACAGTAATATCACACGCAGATATTGCATGCAGTCGGAATGCAATGGAAATGGAATGGAAATATCTATCAATAGTTTCAGTATTGAACAAAAATATACATGCTTCAGAAAAACCTTCATGTCAGACAGCCTTAAAAGTAACCTAGGTAGTAGGGTTGGGAAAATCGATTCCAATTCTGAAATCAAATACTTAAGATCAGGAATCGGATACTTGTTATAATATACAAATTTAGATCCCTCTTATCCTATCCTTAATCATTCAAGCACAAGAAGACCCGCATGCTTTTTTGTGCAAAAACGCGCACACACAAAACCGCGATAAAAAAAAAAAATAGTGTGCGATACTGGATTCAGCTCTCTTCCGTGTCTTTTTGCACTTGAACGGACAAATGAACACACAAATATGTCAAAATATCCTCGTAAACACAATCGGTTATGTCTTAAGAGAACAGAAACAGTTGACAAAGAAAACTCATAACAGTATATTGGATCCATGCAGCTCTTAAAGAGGCAGGAGCGTAATATTCCTGCTGCCATCTGCATAATTAACGTTAATCAACAACAACAAAATTGTAATGTATATTTTATTTATAAAGTGCAGTGTTATTTTACATTTGATTACAGTTTCTGTACCTGAATACCTGAAAATCTTAAAACATTGTTTATATCAATTGTACGGAGCCCCTAAAGGGACCTTTGCAAAAAAAAAAAATTGGGCTCCGTACAATTTTATATCTTTGTTCAGTTGTATTTATTTGTGCGATTGCTATTTTGTTAATTTGTTCTTTTTTAATAACTGAGTTTGTCTTTATTTATTTATTTATTTATTTAGATTTATAGTAGTTAGGCTAGTTGTTTTTACTATGGTATTTGTAAACCATATAGGCAAAAGTTCCTTGTGTAAGTGTTCTTTAGCCTGTTGATTTTTGATCACGGAATTCAGCTACAATGAAATGTTTTGCAATAAGACTTAGAATAAATGTTAATGATATCTAAGTTTTTTTTTATTTGACCTTATTGGAATTGAAATTAGGAATCAATAAGAATCGGAATCGATAAACAGAATCGGATTCGTTGAAATTCGTCTGATATCCAACCATACGAGGTAGGCAGCACATCAGATTTTGGAGCTAATAATATAACAAACAAACAGTCTCTGAAAAGAGAAAGGTAAAAATGATTAATGATACAAAGTATCAAACATCCTGAGTGTTAGTCATGCTTTGTGCCCTTAATTACTTCATAGCATCATATTCTGAAATGAAACTAAATGCACAGATGACTCCAAATGAGTGTGAGGCAAAACAGAAGCCCTTTATTATTTGACATTTGGCATTTATTTGGGCACTTCATGAGGAACAGGCTACTTACAAAAACCACAATACCTGTCTGTAAAGCAAAACAGACTTGCACGATTTTATTGGGTGTTAGGAAACCGTCTGTCTACGAGTGAGTGTAAGTGGGGCATAAAACTGTTTAACAAAAGCTTTCATCTCCGACAATCAGTTCTTCTTTCGGACAGAAACCAGATGAGAGTCTTGAGGGCTTCTCTTTCACGGACAACCCTCAATTACCCTACCGTCCCGAGACCACACACACACACTCGCTAAAAGATACACACCGCAATTCATCTTCAGCACCTTTTTCATTGAGTCTGTGGACGAAGGAGTGGCCAGTGGCTTCCAGAACGATGCCACCATCTGCTCTTTTCTTTTCCATACTCCTTTTTCATCTGTTCCTTTCTTTATTTCACAGCATGGTTGCGGTAATTGGATAATTTATGAGCGTGTGTCAACCCTCTCCACTGCAGTATATTACTGACACAAACACACATGCCACAGAGTGAACCATGGTCAAGCAACATACATCACATAATCTGAACAGTCTCACAGAACCAGGCTTTTGACTTTCATCATAAAGCAAATGTAGTTTGTTTTATTTTTACATGACATGTATAATGGGTAAGGATGCTTAGACAGAAGAGACAACTGAGTGTTTGAAGAATATGAATGCATAAGAATCATTTTTAAGGTGTACACTGATAAAAATAACTTTGTGGTGAAGTAAATACTACAGAAAAAAAACAATGTCATTTACATGAAAAAGTTAGTTCAGGCAAGAATTAAAAACAAAGTAAATTCTATATTAGTGCTCAATTCAAGCGTGTAGAAATGAAAGCGCAGATATTAACGTTATAAAATTAAGTAAAATTACTCAACTTTTCTGATACTGGTGTTCCCATCATTCACTGGGCCTTGATTAATTAATTAGGATGAATTTTCACTGTTTTCTAGCTGTTTTATGATTGCATTTGTTGTTAGGATTAGTAACTTGCCATTTTGTTACATTTGGAGTTCATTTTCTACTCAAAATGACACATTCAAACACAAAAACGATCCATCAAATGTTACCGTCATTGTGTATTGTCTACCAAGTGTGAGGTCTCTGCGTTCACGTAATGTATAACTTCTGAAATGTAGATATGTGTCTCACACAATATTGTATTAATTACTTAGATATTTCTAAGTAAAGCATATACTTTAAAAGTGTGGTTTAATTCAATGTTATATTGTTTGAGTGAAATGTATTGCAAAGGAAACTTCAACTAAATAGATATTACTCAACCTTTTACTAGCCAAGTTAAAATTACTTATTTTCTTTGTTACTTACACTTAACTTAGTTAAGTAGAGTTTACTTAATTACATAAGTGAAATTTACTTAAAAAATATTTGTGCAAAAACTTGCCAAAGAAAAATTTAGTAATTATTACTTATTGTTTTCTTCAGTGTAGAAAGATGGTGGTCAGTTTTAAAATCAACAGGGAATGTTGAAGAAATCAGTGGAAAATGTGTCTTACACTTACGCCTTTACTGTAAATAGAGTAAAAATATTAATACTGTGAAATATTATTGTGATTTAAAGTGTTTTCTATATTAATATCTTGAAAAAAATAATAATGTGTTCCTGTGATGCAAAGCTGAATTTTCAGCATCATTACTCCAGTCTTCAGTGTCACATGCTGCTCAAGAAAAAAATATTATTCAATTTTATATTAATATTTATAGCTTAATATTTTTGTGAAAGTTTAAAAGAACAGCATTTCTTTGAAATAGAAATCGTTTGTAACAACATAAATGTCACTTTTCACCAGTTAAATGCATCATCGCTGAATAAAAGTATTCATTTAATTATAAAAAATATTACTTTCAACAACGTACAAAAAAAAGCCATCCAAAAGAAAAAAAGAGTTTGCAGTTTTGAGTAATAATTGTATAAAAATATTACTCAGGCAGTCCATGGACATGCTATTAAAAGGTAGAAAGACATAATTTCATCATTAATACCTAATATATATATATATATATATATATATATATATATATATATATATATATATACTGTATGTGTGTGTGTGTGTGTGTGTGTGTGTGTGTGTGTGTGTGTGTGTGTGTGTGTGTGTGTGTGTGTGTGTGTGTGTGTGTCGGCACACCACAGCTCTAAAAATATAGAAATGTATTGACAGAATCGATATTTTAGGGAATTTAGCCAAATTTCTATATTTTTGGAGCCGTGGTGTGCCGACTTCATATAGTTTTTTCTGTTTTAAGTCATTTTTACCCACTTTGAGCAATCCGCCGGTGATGTGCATGCTTTTGTTTTGTGTTTGTATCATTAAAGCCAAAAAACCTGATCTGAAGCATTTTCATGACAGTGACGGTGAGTATTTGTTTGAGACCTCTCGCGATTATCCCTTCTTCTACTTTCAACAATACATGTATTACCACTTAAATGAGATGAAACAATGAGTACAGTAATTAAGACATCTCTCAGGATAACATTAATGAAAGAGATGAGAAACTATCGGAAAGAACTTTAGATGCCTCTGGTGAAAAGTTTCCAAATGAATAGCAGCCTTTTGAGGGTTTAAATTCATAATGAATCTCAATGTCATTAGAGAGAGAATGAGCAACTCTATTAGTCCATTAGCACAAGGCGCACATGCACACAGACACAATGTTTATGCACTGCACAAATAATACAAAGAACATTGCCAAACACATTACTTTAAAGAGGCCACATCACACACGGTTTTATGTACAGTGGCGCTGCAAAGACAAACATCACAATTAATGCACGAACTTGAGGTTAGGGATATGAACAAATCACCAACCCTAGGTATTCAACTTCAGTGTGTAACTCATCCTGTATTGTTTGTGCAGCAACGGTCATGAATGATACCTCAAACAGTGCAGCTTGTTGAAGAAATGTGCGCTATTACTTTTCTAAGTGAAAACCACTCACATCACACTTGCATTGTGGTATCATGCTATCAACAGGCAACTACTAAAATGTTTTTGGTTCAAAAAAAGGGGTGGGGGGGGGGTAGTATGGTAATTTTACCCTCTAAATGACTTCTGTTTTAATTGGCTAAACTCTTTGCATATGAAATGAGAAACGATGCAACGTTCAGTTTGCAGTACTGCAGTCAAGTCTAATACAGTTTACATTTCAAAACCCCTTCAATATTAATAAAGTCTGCATTATATTGTGATCACAAAACAATATGCAGTTACATCCATGAAGATGATTCTGGTGCAGATTAATTTCAGTAAATGGTCCGACTGGACAGAGCTTCATTTATTTAATAAAATGCAGAGTAAAAACAGTAAAAATGCATTACAATTTAAAATAACTGATTTCTATTTGCTGCTCAAGAAACATTTCTTATTATTATCAATGTTGAAAACAGTTGTGCTGCTTCATATTTTAATATAAACTGTGATTTTTTTTCAGGACTCTTTGATGAATAGAAGTTCGAAAGAACAGCATTTATTTGAAGTACAAATCTTTTATAACATAAATGTCTTCACTGTTACTTTTCATCAATTTAATGCATCCTTACCAAATAAAAGTATACTTTTCATTAAAAGAAAATCCTACTGACCTCAAATGTTTGGAACTAATTCACTTTAAAGGAGCCTAAAAAAAATCGTATTTAACAAAATTGTGTGTGTGTGTGTGTGTGTGTGTGTGTGTGTGTGTGTGTGTGTGTGTGTGTGTGTGTGTGTGTGTTTACAAGCGGTTTATAAGGGGCACTAAAAGGACAAAAGAACTGGTGGCACACAGAGCTCTTAAATGCTTCACTATATCTCCCAAAGAAACCATTCATTGTCTAGAGCCTTCAAAACTGCTCTCTCTCTCCCTCCATCTCTCACTAATCTCCTTCACCCCCCCGTCCCACTTCAGACTGAACCCCTGTGCCCGAAGGAAAGGTCAGAGGTCAGGATAGGTATCCTCCCATCGGGTCTTGCAGCAGAGAGCACGTCTCTAGTACAGAATGCGTCTGTAATTTAGTTTAAGGAGGTCGTGACCGAGCCACAGACACATTAGGTTTTGTGATAGCTTTAAATTAAACCTAATAAGCAGTGATACCACCTCAATTGTTCCTTATTAATGGAACACACACACACACACACCTCACAAACTCTCTCGCTTCCTTCCTCTCTCACACACTCAGTAACAAGGCCTGAATAACACAGGGACGGTCCAAGTCTTTGTTGGCAGGCTGACGGCGCTAACAGCCATTAAAATAAAATGCTTTAAACAGCGGTCAAACACACAGTGGTTGGAAATCCCTCACAGATGCCCGTCCAAAGCAAATGACGCGCGCAACATTTACAGAAAACAATGACTGGAATGTCATTGAGGCCAAGCTTATAGTGTCCACTATGCTGAGAAACTTCTAACCCAAGTGCTGAAGTTTTCCTATATATATGTATATATATATATATATATATATATATATATATATATAAAGTTTGGGGTCAGGAAGAGTTATTTTTTTATTAAAGGGGTCCTATGCTTTTGTACCTTTTCAACTTTAGTTAGTGTGTAATGCTGCTGTTTGAGCATAAAAAGTTCTGCAAGGTTTCAAAGATCAAAGCCTACTCCAAAGTGAGATATTTTATTTAAAGGGGTCATATAATGGTACATGCACTTTTACAAGTTGATTGTACTGAAATGTGTGTTGGCAGTGCCTGTACACAACCATCATATAATGATAAAAATCCATCCAGTGTTTTTTTTTAATCTTCTTATATGTTTTCCCCTCTCCTGAATCAAGCTGTTCGATTTTGTGACGTCACAAAATCGACGCCCCTCCCACAATGGTTGATTGACAGCAGCGTTTCAGCACAGACCTGCCCACGCGCCCTCGTGAGCGAGCTGTCAATCATAGCCCGCGCGGACCGGCGCGTTCATTGCTGATAGCTGGAGCACTGAGTAGAATGGTGTCTAAGCGATTGTGGTGTTCTGTTCTTGGGTGTAATAACGAACACAGCAGTCATTTTGATGTTCCTAAATCCGTACAGCTGAAGACACAGTGGCTGAGTTTGTTTTCGAAGGGAATTCCCCGCGATCAACGTCAATGCTTTCATGTTTGCGCGAATCATTTCACCAGACTGCTTTACAAACGAGGGTCAGTATAAAGCTGGTTTTGCTGCTCCTGAAAAAAGGATCAGTACCAACTATTCGTGTTCATGCTGCACCTCAGAAGAAGTGAGTGAGTGTAATGTTTTATTAACCTTTATATTAATCTTTATATTAATCTTTGCAAATCGCTTGCTGCAAGCTTCATGATGAATGCGGCTATTTTTACACTCAGGGACATTACGGCATGTTTTCTATGTATGACGTTCTCAATATAATTCATAATCCCATGTTTATAATAAACAACGCGTTATGGTTATTGTGTTAAATTGTGTTACAAATGGTGTACGCACAGAACAGAGGGGCGGGGTGAGCAAAGCTCATTATCATTTAAAGACACATGCACTTAAACGGCGTGCTGAAAACAGAGCTGTTTTTGACCAGGTAAAATGAGTGGTTTCTTACAATACTAATGATAATTTTTAATTAAAGTATATTACAAACTTTTAATTTAGACCCTAAAGAATCATATTAGCTTGTACAAAAATGACATTATATGACCCCTTTCGAAGGGGGTCTCGCCCAGGGTGTAATTCAATGTAGAACCGCCACTGACCAGAGCCATAAAAGTATCTCACCATACTACTGTTATTTTGTGTCCTATGCACATGATAGCATCCGAAGAGACATTCTAGGGGGTGCATAGATAAACATTGCTGTGACCGGGCCCTCCAAACAGTTCAGCGCCATTAGCGTACACACTCAAGATCGCCAGATTAATCTGATGTATTGGAACACTTTATCTCAGGACTAAGCTAAAACCAAATAAACACCTGAAAATATAATTGATTCTTTTATCAATGACCTTCTGATAATTACAATGACCTCCTTTCTAGTCGTTTGCGAAAAAGTCTGAAGTCTTCCAAAACACGTCTTTGCAGGTCAAAAAGTCGAACCTCAACATTTGTCAGACAAATAAAACAAACCACGGCGACTGGCACACAGACGCCCTGCTGTCCGCAAACAATCCGTAGAGTGTCGGGTGGCATTCAAACACAAAACAGGAGACCTCGATATTTTCCTATCGTGCCCCTTGAGGCTTGCTTTCGGGCCTCCATAAATACACACAGGATGTCATATCTCAGCAGGGTCTGTGCTATCTCTCCGCGAACTTCATCCTCTCCGCCGGTGACCTCTTTACATGGTGTGTGGTAGGTGAAGTTTAATGCTGTGGAAACAACCACAGCTCTGTGTTTGATGGAGAAGGAGAGGAGAGAGAGGGCAACGTTCTTGTTATTTTAATGAAGGAATAATGAATGGAGTGAGATAACCTAGTGAGATATCACAGATTAGGAGGAAAATGGCAAGAATACATACTTTACCACACAATGCTGCTGCTTTGCCCTGTTCCCATTATATTCTCTATAATGAGGCAGTCATACAGGAATCATATAAAATTGATTTCATCGCTGATAGGAGGGTTATATATATATATGTTATATATGTATATGCCCAATGGAGAATCAGAAATCTTGAGGCCCCTCTGTGAAATATTAAGCAGCTCAACTGTTTTCAACATTGATAGTAATAAGAAATGTTTCTTGAGCAGCAAATCAGCATATTAGAATTATTTCTGAAGGATCACGTGACACTGAAGACTGGAGTACTGATGATAAAAATTCAGCTTTGCATCACAGGAATAAATTACTTTTTAATCATATTAAAAAATATTTCTGTTTGAATGTATCAAAATGACTGCTGTGTTCCTTATTAGGCTACACCCAAGAACAATCGCTTAGATGCCATTCTGCTCCAGCATATCAATGGCACTGTAATGACAGACAGCTGTCATTCACAACGCAGTGCTGTCAATCACAATCGTGGGAGGGGCGTCGATTTTGTGACGTCACAAAATCGAACGGCTTGATTTCAGAGAGGGTCAAACATATAAGGAGAAAACCACTGGATGGATTTTTATCATTTTATGATGGTTGTGTACAGGCACTGCCAACACACATTTCAGTACAATCAACTTGTAAAAGTGCATGTACCATTATATGACCCCTTTAACAACCACAAACTTCTAATCGGGAGTGTATGTTTCTTACATACATTTACAAATCCTGTTGAATACTGACAGGCTTATATGTTTTCCACATTTCCCACATTCCAGAGGTTAAAGGCATGGTAGGTTATGCTGGTTGAAAGTCTCTTCACATCCTGATTTCAATCACTAAGGCTACGTTCAGACTGTCAGTCCAAATCAGATTTTTGTGCATATCCGATTAAAATCCGATCAGATTTAACTAGTGTGAACGGCCAGAAGTCACATGAAATGCAATTAAAAAAAAAAAGTGTTTCGAGCTACATTCATATGTGGTGTGAAATCCTATTCAAATTACATTTCTGGAAAACCATTCTGAACAGTTGTGATACACAGTGTGGACATCAATAATTTTAGATCAGATTTCAATTGGATACACAAATAATCGGATTTGGATTGACAGTCTGAACGTAGCCTTAGTTAAGTGGTTTAAATGTATTTATATGTATATATCGTGTATGTGGAAGGTGTAGGACCATAAAATGTTCGTCCAATCATTGAATTCGGTCCGAAAGCAATGGTACGATGCTACCTGCCTGTCAACATATGTATCCCATACCTCCGCACACCTGCTCACGCAGACGTCACACATCATCAGTGTTTCATGCTCTGTAGAGTTAGACAGACATCAGTCACTGAGCACCACAACAGAAACTGCAGCACCTTTAACAGTTCCTCCTGGACCAAAGCAACCAGCTTATGCTCCATTCACGGCATAAATACTGTATTTTGGAAGAGATAGAAACCAGTGACGTTATACTCGGAGCGGTTTGTGGCTCGAATTTATGTGTTTCAATACAACACTATCAGTGCCGAAATGAATCTGCAGCAGTCAGGTGGTACAGGTCAGAGCTCTTTAAGTTGTAAATGTTCATTATTGTTGTAATGTTATGTGCTTTGATACATGAGGTAGTTTAACGCCATCTCTCGTTATGCTTTTGTTTGCTCCCTGCTAGGTGTTCATGGAGACGCTCTGAAGGGAGGATGGGATCTTATGCTTTAAAAGCAATCTTGCTATTGCTAGCTTCTACCTGTAACTCTGTATCCATTTTAAATCTCTATCAATAAAGAACAGTGACCGAGGGACTCACACATAAACAAAGTTAAAGCTGCAAACAGGACACGGTAAAGTGTCAATATTTAAAACGGTCAGATAACTAAATAAAAACAATACCTAAATATGAAAAAACCCATTATCACTTCCACAAATAGGACCCAAGGCAAAAACTACAACTGTGTCATCATTTATTCAGCCTTTAAATCTATGACTTTCTTTTATCCTTGAAACACACACACACAGACACATACAGACACACACACACACACACACACACACACACACACACACACACACACACACACACACACTTTTGAAGAATATTTCTGACAAAAAATATAGCTGAAAATCGTCCTTTCCACAGAAGCATTTAAATCTCATTTACACATTTTAGGTGGAATAACCCACTAAATGTGTCTATGGATCCATTATGTGTTTAGAAGCAGATTTATTCAGTAATATATTTTCCAATAGGAATCATCAGTGTTCAGAATTTCAAACCGTGTATATGATGTGCTGATTGTGATGAGCACATTAGAATTCTCTCTAACGCAGGTCTGTCACCTCCAGCCGGGGTCCAACGGGACTCTCTCAAATTAGAGTCAAATACGGTGAGTCATACAGAATAATACATCCATAAACACAGATGGATGGAGGGATGGGTGAATTAAGAAGGGGAAGAGAGTGGAGTGTACATGAGGAATTGCTGTATATTTGCAGAGAACACTTCACATAAAAATTACCAAGTTTTAAAGTGGTGCTTTCGAAAGCAAGGGCTTTTACTATTGCAATAGTTAGGGTTAGTGATGTGAACAAACCCCTCACCTTAAACATTCAACTTTGATGTGTAGCCCACAAACGCATAGCAACCGTTTAGCAACCGCACAGCAACCACCGACAACAAATTAGCATCTTGTAAGTGAGTTTTGCATTTGCAAAAGCCACTCATATGCTCTTCAGGGAATGTAAAAATCTTGTTTAGATGTGCATCAATACCACATGTATCAGTGATTTTTTTTTTTGTCATGTAAATACCATGATAATCATTAAGTAGCATAACAATTAGTTTCTATCAAAGTACCTTGGTATTAGTATATGCAGTACCACCTCAGTAGTTTTAGGTAAAGTAAATGTGTGCATGTTTGTACATCATTGCTCATGTTTTCATATAGAAAGACACTAATGATACACCTTGTCAAATGAAGGGAAAAAGGCAACAGCAAACTCATCAGTTTTCCTGGCAAACATGATGTCTCTTGCTCACGTACACACATGCAAATACTGTTTTCCTCATCAGCATAATCCAAACGTATACAACAACACAGCTTTACACCTTTAGCGTCTAAAGGAATCCATTAAAACCCTGTAAAGCTGTATGCACACACACCTCTATCGTCTATTGTCACCTATTTTTTGGTCATTCACACACTAAACATTTTCTAATTTGTGTTACTCTTAAAAAAGGTCCCAGCAGACAGCTACTTTCTCAAATCTGTTATGATTCATAACTCAGTCATTGTCTAAATTTATATAATGCATGCTCCCCTACGTTCAAGAGGACAAGCTAAAGTCTATAATGGGCTTTAATGTGGCACAGATATGATATATGAAGTCATATTACAGCACAGCTTGCAGTCTAAATCACAGTGTCTTATGTAAGCTTCTTTAATATACTTTATGTAATATTGGACTCTCAAAGCACATTGTAATAACTACCCTGTCATTTTAAGTAGTGCATATGTGAGAAGAACACAATAAACCAGAGAATATTCACAGCATAGCGACTACAGCAAACTTCCTGATAAACCCGTTATAGAGATTAATCATGACTGGCAAATGCACAGACCAGTTGCATTGGGGCATACTGTGGTGGCACTAAAGAAAGATAGATAGATGGATAGATGGATAGACGGGTAGATGGGTAGATACTGTAGATGGATGGATGGATGGATGGATGGATTAGAACAACAGACAGACAGACAGATAGATAGATAGATAGATAGATAGATAGATAGATAGATAGATAGATAGATAGATAGATAGATAGATAGATAGATAGATAGATAGATAGATAGATAGATAGATAGATAGATAGATAGATAGATAGATAGATAGATAGATAGATAGATAGATAAATAGATAGATAAATAGATAGATAAATAGATAGATAGATAGATAGATAGATAGATCCTAGTATGTAGTCAGATACGAATTCAGTTGAAAGACTAGATTCTCCATCCTCAGACTGCGTTCTAATTAGACCCCAGACACTCTCCTTACATGGCTTACTAAAACACATTGATGGAACATTCTCATTAGAGTGTGTATTGACTAATCTGTGAAGGTTAGCTTTAGCATTAGTGCTAATCAAAGGCCTGCAGTGATTCGTAGCAGACCGCATTTAGCCTAAAAGCCCCCACAGGGTTTTAATCCCTGCAGCGTTCAGCCTTTGATCTAGACTAAATCACCGCACTCCCACCCATCAAACTAAGATGCACAATATAACTAATGGAATAAAGAATGAAAGAGACAGGGATTGGGCCAGGAAATACAAGTTTGTAGCAGCTTTAAAGACACTTGTAAGGATTTGGCAATTTCCTGAGAGAGACACATAGGGTTGGAACATCATTTTAATGGGTTTTCCGAGTCCTCTGTAAGATGAGATGTCATCCAGTGCCGCTAACATCAAGCTTGACCTGTGTTTTTATAAATACAGGAGCAACGCAGTTAAAACTAGCACCATCTGAACACTACATGTCACTGCAACGTGAGTTTATAGCCCATTCGGCACAAGGTCTTGTGGGACAGACAGTAAGAAAATGAATCATGGACATTTTGATAGAGTCAGCTGGTTTCTGAGGGCACAAGGGCACATGCTGACGAATAAGAGAGCAAGAGACACAGGATATCAGTGCTACAGATTTAGATGACACCTAAACCGCTTACATTGATCTAACATTCTTGTCACTGTATCTTATGTAAAACGAAAGAAAAATCGCTCTATTTTAAGTCTGATCAATCTCAGTGTTCCGCAGCACTGCACAAACAACGAGCACTTCATGTGCATTGTCTTATATTTCAGGAAAACAAAACACTGCTTGACAATTATGCAACCTTATCTGCAATAGTGGCTAAACCTTATCCGGATAATACGACACGGCACAGGAAATGCAATAGTGTAGTACAACTTAAAGCCGGTTATTCAAAAAATATACCATAGTAGCCTAGGCCTAAGCATAGCTTCCATCAAAACACCATTGTTTTTACAGTTTTTATCATAAATGAAGATAGGATCTAATACTATCTATAGTATATTGTTAGAAAACTGTAGTTATTATGGTATATTTTTATGAGGAAAATACAATATGACTACTATTACTACTACTATGTTTTTTGGACATCAAAAAGCCATATATATAAGCGTTGTTATCAATAATTAAAATTAAAACTATTAAAAATGTTCTATACATTTTTTGGGGAAATAAAATAAAAATATTTGATGAAAAATTTTCTTTTTGCAGCTAAGTTTAAGTTGAAGTACTAAAATTACTTAAACTTAAATTAAAATTAAAACAAAGTTTAAAAATATTTATACATAATATGATATAATACCAAAATTACACTGCTGATTTTGCTGTGGCACTGTGATTTTAGCGAGGGAATGCATCATTTTTCCATCAATGACAGTTTACGCATCGATAAGGAAGAAGGAAATGAAGAGCAGATTCAGAATTAACATTTTAGTGTTTGTGCAAAAATTCAAAAAACTCTCCACACCCGCCCCGTCAAGAAACCAAACTATTACGACTGCAGGAAACAGGGTTACACTGGGTTAAAAAACTTCAATTTCCCTCTACATCTGGAGGAGCTGGAGCTAGCAGTGTGTGTGCAGTAATGTGCTCTGCTGTGGAGACGAGGATAATAAACCCGTTTATGGGGCTGTTTTATGACAGGGATGTTTTATAGTGGGTGGCAGAAGGCCCTCGGGACAGAAGCTGCCACTGTTAGCCACTGTTGCTAACTAATGTTTATTAATACTGAACATCACAACCAAAGGGCTAACGTCATACGAGGTATTTAAGAGCGTAAATACAGCTCTCTAGATCGATGAAAACTTCAAAACAGATTTATCTCTGACAATCTTAATAATTAATTATGTTAAAAATAAAATACTGTTCCGGTCTCATGTACAGGTATATATATATATATATATATATAATAGGGTGGTCCTTATTTTTAAAGTCTCCAATTGTCATGCTCTTAACTCTTCAAATTGTTCCTTTATTTAAGAAAATGCAGCATGCCAATTTTTATGGCAGTAACATAATAATTACTGGTAGCTCAATAGCTTTAAACTTTCTGAGATTTTGATGATTTTCGTCAAAACAGATCATTTGAATTGGTATTGTACCTGGCTAGTAAAATTCCCCAAAAATCTCCATAAAAGCATCTAATGCTCCATATATTCCTAAATATGTATTTTAGATACATATCTCAGTTTACTTATTGTAGAAACTAAATCCAAATTAATCCATCCATGACCCGGTTTAGCAGATTTACCTTTCCTGGTGGAATCAATACATATTTCTATTGATGATCACCTTGGTTATTGTTTGGGTTTAGAGCACATTTTTTGGTTTAAAAAATTGCATTACGTTCCTTGAAATTGAGCCGGAACTTTGGCCGAATCAAGCAGATTATCAGGAGGCACAGGCAACCATACATGCAATGAAAGTAGTCAATGATCACGCCGAGAGAGGAGTGGCTCTGATTCAAGAATGGCTATCTCACACACTCTGAAGAACAATTGCAGTTTCTCCTTCATGTGGTGGAAGATCACTGACAGATCTATCCAGACTGCAAAAAATGTCAACACTGGCTGCTGAGCATCAGAAATGAGGGACTGTTGAAAACTTTGTGCTTTTTTTTGAGATTGTTGTCATTGTTGTCATGTCAGTGTTGCTCTGATTTCAATAAAATGTAGTTCATTTGCAGCAACTTTTAATATTACTTGCATATCACAATAACGATGCACAGCTTAACATAGGCAATCTTCCACATTGAGCTACCTCTAAATATCATTTTTTGTCAACATTTTTGCATATTTCTAATTTTGAAGTTAAAAGGAACAGTTTAAGAGGTTAAGACACTAACATTTAAAAAAAAAAAAAAATTGTACTTGATAAGGACCACCCTAATATATATATATATATATATACATATATATATGTAACAATATTAAAAACATACATAAAACTTGCATAAAACGTTTTGAATCACTCCCAAAGTAAGTTTTTAAGTCAGATTTACCTCACTTCTGAGTCATTCAAACCAGTTATCACTAAATGATGGAGAATAGTCTTCTATGCGCTTGAGTCTACCGACAGGACAAATGGAGGAGTGGATGGAAGCGTAAAGGAACATTAGCTTTCACATGTCCAGTTTAAACTGCTCATTCGCTAATTTATGTAGAGACTTCAGCAGGATACCAGGATGGGTGGATGGGTGGTTTATTTTTAATGTCATCATAGATTACGTTGAAGGATTATGTTTGTTCGGGGCATTCAGAGTAATGGAGAGTTCGCAAAGAAACGTGTTGAAAGATGAACTGTATTGGGTCTGACAGCAGCGACATCGCATACTATTTCATAATGCTTTGCCTGCAAATGACGGTATTCCACATATATTTGTACTTTTTGGCCAAAAACCTTATTAGCATATTAGTATACTATACAGTGAGGAAAATAAGTATTTGAACACCCTGCTATTTTGCAAGTTCTCACACTTGGAAATCATGGAGGGGTCTGAAATTGTCATCGTAGGTGCATGTCCACTGTGAGAGATATAATCTAATTTTTTTTTTAACTTTTTTACCAAATATTAACATTGATTTTCTCAGGTGTTCATATACTTATTTGCAGCTGTATCATACAAATAAATAGTTAAAAAATCATACATTGTGATTTCTGGATTTTTTTTTTTTTTAGATTATGTCTCTCACAGTGGACATGCACCTACGATGACAATTTCAGACCCCTCCATGATTTCCAAGTGGGAGAACTTGCAAAATAGCAGGGTGTTCAAATACTTATTTTCCTCACTGTAGTTTACCATTATAATTATTACATTATAGTATATATCACTTTTTAAAAGCATTATAATTGAACCTCAATTAACATTATTATATATATAAAATCCATGTCATATATATATATTAAATCCATGTCATGACCCCTTTTAAATTTTTGAAGTGCATGTAGATGGATGAGCAAGACAGAATGCAGGTATGTGTAAGTTTATGTGTATTTCTGTATGATTTGTTTTATTGCAGAAGTGGAGCAGCTTTAAAAATATACAGCTGTCTTTTAGGCGTTATGGCAACAAGGATCTGCTATCATTCACAACACAAATGTTCAAAAGATAGCCTACCAGGGAGTGGGCACCATAAAGCAACTCCATTACTAGCCAAAGGCGATCACAATGGATAAAGCAATCAGAAAGCAATTTTTGTCTAGACCTCTAATCCCTTCAAATAAAAATTTGCCAATCAATACAGGCGGAAACAGCTCATTTTGACAAGCCTTCAATCAAAGACTTTTCAATCAACGTTCAGCTTTATTTCTCTTCGACGACAAGAGATTCAATCCCTCTGCGTATCTTTGCTGCTCCCTCATTATTTGACTTCTTTAGCGTATGAAAAGGAATCTAAAAAGCAGGACTGAAATGAAGCATGGGAGAGAAAGAAAGAGAAAAGGAGAGTTATGCTCGGAATAGCATACTACACTACATATGATATTACTGTACAAAAATGTTCTGTGTGCATGGAATACCCACAAAACTACCAACCATAGTATGAAAACAATGTATTATGAACAACCCTAAAGTTTTGCTGCACTGGATGCACTGGTTATTTTTTCATTCTACAGCCAGAAAGCCAAGACTCTGCATTAGTGCAGCAACATTTGCATTTATGACAGCTTAAAATCTGGAGCAAGCTGTAAATATGCGCACGCACATAAAACTCAAATGAATACGATATATAATAAATAAAAAACGTGATCAGTCAAGATCCCATTTAGACATGCTGATGAAAGGCAATCTATCTTTGGCATGAATGCGGCATCACCATGGAGAACAAGCTTAACGTTTTGCATTTGAACTTGCATATACAGACTTCATGTGCACTGCAGTCTTCAGATCTGTTAGTGTGACAATATGCACACACACACACTGTACAAGCTGTCAGTCCCTATTTTAAAAGCTCCCTGTTGATTTTTCCATTTCCTATTTATGTGTCATCAGAAAATGTCGTGGTAAGTGTGATGTTTAAATAATGAGACGGGTTCAGATCTGTGACTTCGTTTAATAATTAATGAGGGGAGGCTAATTACCAGAGCGCAAGCTGAGTGCGAGAGGAAGAGCGGGATGGAATCGCAGACGAGTCTCGTTGCACGTTCTCTGCTGTAGATGCAGGAGAGACTTCAAATAAATACCCTTTAATAAACATTACACTGTGAGCACAACTCAACTCACAAGCTGTCCAAGAATGGAAGACTAAACTGTGATCTATCACATGCTAATGCATTTCTCAGGCACTCTCTGTAAACTCACCTAATTAAAAATCCACTTACCAACACTTTCCTAAAGTTTTTAAACATTTCCATTTGCATAAAACCTCAAAGTTTTGCATTTCAATTTTTTTTTCAATATTAAAACACTTTCTCCTATTCCAATTTAATGTGTAGTAGAGCTGCACGATTAATCGATAAAAGATTGCCATCTCGATTCAAACACTCAAGCAATCTTATTCCTAAATGACAGCGATTCGGCTCTATGACTATTAAACTTTTGAAAAGTGCGATTACTGCAAACATTCAGATCTGGGTTCTGATCCAGAGAGAGTAGTTGTCATGTACAGGGATGAAACAGCTTCATTGGTCTTTTTAACAACACAGTGTCATTATTTCTGTTACAATAATTCAAATTATCACAAAAGTTTATAGTTCGGATATAATCACTGATGTCTACGGTAGTGAATCTAGTGATCAAAATAGAGTAAATCACCTAAAAACTGTATTAATTACATTGTTACACCAGTAGGTGGCGACAAGTGACCGTATTTGTAAAAAATTTGTCATTGAATCATTCATTCAAGAGATTCGTTAAAAAAACTGATTTATGCAGTAATGAAACAAGTGAAGTCTTAATGAGCTAGTCATTGAATCATTCATTCAAACATATTTAAATATATATATTTTTTAAATAAACTGAAGCAATTAAAGGAACACTCCATCGTTTTGTCATATTAAACTATGTTATTCCCTTAACTAAGACGAGTTGATACATATCTCTCTCATCTCAGTGCGTGTACTCAATCGCTCTGGCGCGCGGCGACACTTTGATAGCACTTAGCTTAGCCCAATTCATTCATTAGGGTCCAAACAGAGATGAAGTTAGAAGCGACCAAACACCTCCACGTTTTCCCTATTTAAATACAGTTACACCGCACGAGTAGTTACACGACCAAGTATGGTGACACAAAATAAAAACGTGGCGCTTTTCCTAAATAGGGAAAACGTGGAGATGTTTGGTCGCTTCTAGTTTCATCTCTGTTTGGATCCTAATGAATGAACTGGGCTAAGCTAAGTGCTATCAAAGTGTCGCCGCACGCCAGAGCGATTGAGTGTACGCACTGAGACGAGAGAGATATGTATCAACTCGTCTTAGTTAAGGGAATAACATAGTTTAATATGACAAAACGGTGGAGTGTTCCTTTAACATTTTGTCAGATCCTCTAGCAAATTATTGTTATTTAGTTTAGTAGTCTATTCAGTATTGTGGGTGAATCGTGATCCCAATTTTAAACAGAATTTCAGAATTAATCCAGAATTCCAGAAAGATCCAGAATCGTCCAGCTGTAATGTGTAGAGATGACTATAGGTAAGCCCTATACAAACACTGAGAGTTGTTTGAGTGGCTCGTAATGTCTTAATGAGTTTGGGGCAGGTTAAGCAATTTGTCCAAATCTGTTTCATAAGTGGTGTTTGCTGTGGCATCACTATTACTATACTTTAAGCAAGTGAAATTTGTTGTTTCCATCCAGCACTTTTTATGCTTTATCTCAGCATTTGCATAAAAACATGTGAATGGAAATGTAATTAATGGTAATTACTTATTTCTAACAAGACAGCAAATGACTGAGAATGCAAATTAAAATGAAAAAAAAAAGCCCCTTCTGAATTTGATTCATAAATTAATCAGCCATAAAGAAGAATTTTTCTCATCATTTACTGACAAAATGAATCAACAGCAGCCCTCAGAAGTGAGCTAAATCTGACTGAAAGATCCCTTTGGGAACATCCGGAAAGTTTTCCTTTAGAACACTGAACTAAAATAAAAACTAAATATACCAGAAAAATATAACTGAACGGGAAAACAAAAAAAACAGAACAATGTATGCAAAAAAAAAAAAAAAAAATCAATTCCAGAAAACTAACTAAATTGAAACTAGAAAAAAAAAATTGAACGATTAATCAAAATTGCAATAAGTTAAAAGCTAAATTAAAACTAAATATTCCAGACAACAAGGCTACATTCATACTGTCAGTTTTTGGGATTGACAACCGCATTTACTTACAGATGTGAGTCTCGAAATGTCCAGGAGTCAAGCCCTCTCTAACCAGCAACCATATCAAAGATGGCGACGTCCAGGAAACTGAAAAGTCATATTAAAAAAGTCTCCCTCAACAAGAGGATTCATTAAAAATCTTCATTAACCGACAGCAGCTTTTGTATGTGGGTGGAGAGTGGAGCATTTGAGTCGCGAGTAGAACACAAAGCTGACAGGAACAGCTCCGGTGGAGAACAGTGGCTGTATCTAAAACCCTCATATCTATTTAAGTTACCGAAACCACACATGAAAACCTGCAACACATGGTAGCCACACGTTTTTCAGTCTCTGTCTCAGTGTTTGTCTCGCACTGACTGTGACAGACAACTGGTCATCCAGTCCGATCCCGTTCACAAAGCTGAGAATGCAGGTGTGAGTCCTGGAAATGTACAGGTGTGAGTTTGGTTAATGCGATTGTCACTCCAGTACATAACTGTAATGTATGTGAATGTAACCGTATTAAGGGCTAAAATTGTCAGGACTGACAACCGTAGTCTGCTGCTGTGTGGCCAAACTAAAATAAACCAAAGAAAAGTCGCAGTTTGGATTTAAGCAAATGCTATAGACCTTATGCGCCAGAGAAACGAGGGCGCCGCCATCTTTAGAATATTGTCTTTGAACTTTGGGCGGTCGCTCTGTATATTTCTATGGCATTGCTGTCCAGGAGTAATTAGCTTTTGAAGTGGATTTATTTCATGGAAAGTCAACGGAAGTTATCATGAGGACTGTAATGTTTAAAGCATATGTCTTAACAAATGTCAGTAGACCGGGAAGATTTTAAACGAGCCGTTCATTCATAAATCGCTGTGAAAATACAGATCGGAAGAAGACAAAAGACAACGAGCGCAGCGCTGAAAAGGGGCGGGGCTACACAAGGTCTATATGATTGGATCATTATTGCAGTGATGTTTCTAGCATGTTAAATGTTTGGCAGCAGTTTTTCTAGCCCTAATTGATGGATTGTGTAGCTTTTCATTTCTTAAACAACCATGTAGGAAGACACATCATGTTCCAGGATGACAATATCACGATTCATCAGCCTCAAATTGTGTGAGGGAGCATGAAGAATCATTTTCACACATGAATTGATGCACCTCTGAGTCCAGACCTTAAATTCACTGAAAGTCTTTGGGATGTGCTGGAGGAGACTTTACACAGTGCTGGACTCTTGCATTGACAAAACAAGATCTGGACCAAAAATTGATGCAACTCTTGATGGAAATAAATGTTATGATGTTATTTCCATCAAGAGGTGTATTGTGGGCAGTGTATTTCACAGTCAAAACTAAATTGGAATATATAAAAAAAATTAATAGAAATGAATACCTAAACTACAAAACATTGCTAACAACCATGCAAAACTTCATAGGAACAGACAAGACAAGTTTACATTTCTTTGGGAAATGTAAAGATTGGTGCTATATTTTTATACAAAGTACACACATTTAATAATTCATTCAGTTTCTGGCTGACAGTTAAAAAAAAAATATTTCACCTCTTGGCATATTTATTAGCATTTCTTCTTAAGTTTTATTTCTGTGTAAAATACTAGTTTCTTAAAAGTTAATAACTCTTGCTGCGAGGAGACCATTTCCCATAACCTCAAACAAACTTTAAACTTAGTTTTCCACTCAGACACCTAAATGTGATAAATGTAGAGGCTTGTGTCGCACTGAAACGTCCCCCTCAGGTCCCGAGGAAAGCCAGGGACCGTTAGTTGACCGTGTGTCACTGCTTTAATGCAATAAGCAGAGGAAGAGAAAGAAAGAGAACGGCTAAATGCTGCAGATTGATAGGCTGTGCAGACTGTCTCTCTCTCTCTCTCTCTCTCTCTCTCTCTCTCTCTCTCTCTCTCTCTCTCTCTCTCTCTCTCTCTCTCTCTCTCACACACACACACACATCTGTCTACTGTGGTCTAATGCCTGTTGATTTACGATCATGGCACAGGAAGACCGCAGTGTTTGTTGTAATCCTCTCGGCTCAAAACTGCAAGGACTGTTAGTGCAGCTCAGCACAATATACTCAGCCAGGGCACTTCACCAAATCACACCGAAACAACGATGGCAAAATCAACAGCTGTGTCAGTGTCCCTGCGACCATTAAAAGCCCGAGCTTCCCCGAAACGCCCGCTGATGGACACCGCCGCGCGGGAAGCTTGTCTGGACAAGGCCTCGGCAATAAAGTAAAATAAAGAAATCGCTTCCTTCACAGTCAATATGGGTAAATCTGACATCAAGTCTAAGAATAAATATGAGTCATGTTAATGGATATTTCACTGATGATAGTATACTAATGAGTTTTTGACTTGTTTTCCAGTCAAAAATATCTGGAAACATTTACTCTGCAAGGCTTGTTTCCATAGACTGTTTCCTAACTGTAAGTGCATTTCGTCTAATTTTTTCTCTTTTTTACACTTAAGACAAAATACAGTCATATAAATATACATTCTCTGAAAACAATATCTTATGCATGTAAATTTGATGATAGATTTTTAGATATTTTAACTGGAAAATAAGACAAACATGCTCATTAGGATAAGAATATGATTGTTTGCAGTGTTCTGCTTCTAAAAATAACTATCTTAACTAAATACTAAAACTAAAACTAAATATCTTTCAATGCTGTGAACTTTTTGGTGACTATTTAGTGAATTCCATCAATGGCAACCACTTCAGAAAAGCTCATCGGGTCTCATTTATAACAAACAAAATTAGTTCTGTGTCAATCATTCACAAACCATGCTTAATCAATGATTTACACAATTCTTTCTGCTAGTGTTTAATAAATGAGGCTCACAAGGTACCAAGTCTGGTACCTTGTAAACAAGAGAAAATGGACTGAATAAAACAATGCACACCAACTTCCATTTGTTTTTCTATTTATTTTTTCATAATTTAAGCATAAATCTAAAACCAAATTTACACTGTAAAAAATATTGTTGGTTTAACTTAAAAAAGTAAGTTACCTGGTTGCCTTAAATTGAGTTCACTGAAATAAAAAAAATGAGTTAATACAATGGCGATTGGTTTAATCAATAGAAACTCAAAATGTTGTTAACTGAACCACATTAATTATCTAAGTTGATTTGGCAAAATAAAAAGGTTGTGATAACATATCATGAAAATATATTTTTACATTGTAGTTAAGCTTATAAAATAATAAGCTGAGAAAAAAAGTGTTTAATTCAATTCAGCTCAAAATTTTTTTTTAAAAAAATTAAAAACAACAACAATTTTCTGTAATTATCACTAACCAGAAAAGAAAGAAACGTTTCAAATGAATGTCGTAAGTGTTTTCTGATAATCGTTACTGTATCTTGTTAGTCGAGTCCACAGGATCCTCGTATACAGTGTTTACATCATTCACTTCACATCCTGACACTTGCTTCACTGGTTCATTGTGAACAAACTCAACAGCTTCTTTGTTTCTTTCTGAATGCATATCGGCGGCTGTTTTGTTAATCTCGACTGATCAATGCGTGGAAGCTCCAGCGTTATTCACTCTTCCTCTGTGTTCTGTGCTTCTTTCAATCGAGTTGGGTTGAACCTGCGGTTCATTCAGCAAAGACATTAAAACATTTAACACACAACTGACTAACATTACCATACAACATTTATGCACGCTACCATTCAAAAGTTTGAAGTCAGTTACATTTATTTTGAAAGAAATGTATACTTTTATCCAGCAAGGATGCATTAAATTGATCAAAAGTTACAGTAAAGACATTTATAATTTTACAAAAGATTTCTGTTTCAAATAAATGCTGTTCTTTTGACCTTTCTATTCATCAAAGAATGTATAAAATGTATAATGGTATTAAAAAAAAAATATTAAGCAGCTCAACGGTTTTCATTGATAATAATAAATGTGTCTTGAGCAGCAAATAGAGTGATTTCTGAAGGATCATGTGACACTGAAGACTGGAGTAATGATACTGAAAATTCAGCTTTGATCACAGGAATAAATTACATTTTACAATATGTTCAAAGAGAAAACAGTTATTTTAAATTATTATAATATTACCCTGTTTTTACTGTATTTTTGATCAAAAAATGCAGCCTTGGTTAAGCCTTGACTTACAGGTCCAAAATGTCTCGAGCACAAACACTAACCACTGCATTGTAGTTCCAACTGTTTTTAATATTATGTAAATGTGCAAGGACTGTAAATTGACATCAAATACAACCTGCAATCAGATTTCCTCAAGCAAAACTAGAGAATCACTGGACAACATGCCGAATCGCTTCTACACAGCTTATCCGAGAGTAAAACACAACACTGACAGACTGTACAGAAATGACTGCAGACAAAGCTGGGAACATGAATGTGCAAGACCAGGCAGAGGAAGAGAGGAACAGCAGAGCTGGATGATGTAGTTTGCCAGAGGGCAGCTATAAGATGAGATGTCTCGGTGTGTGTGTGTGTGTGTGTGTGTGTGTGTGTGTGTGTGTGTGTGTGTGTGTGTGTGTGTGTGTGTGTGTGTGTGTGTGTGTGTGTGTGTGTGTGTGTGTGTGTGTGTGTATGTGTGTGTGTGTGTGAGAGAGAGAGAGAGAGAGACAGACAGCAAGAGAGATTGCCGCAGTGTCTGAGACACATACTTTTCTGCTAACAGCTGGACTCTGTTATTCTGACCATGTCAAACACTCTTTCACTTTCCCCTTTCCTCAGTTAGTTATTTTAGTTAAGCATCAACTTTTTCTCTGATGTTCTTTCCTACAGTTTGTAGTTTCCTACAGAACTTTTGAAACAAATGAGACAACTGCTATAGAGCAATTCATCAAATGTGGATTTCATAGATCAGATCATTTAGTTTTATATGAGAAATGTTTCAGATCTCTGACATTTGATCTCAGACGTATACCTCAACATCTGAGCACAGTTTGACATTCTGTTGAGATTTTGTCTAAAACTATAGAATAGACACATTTGAGGTCTTTCACAAGGAGATAAAGTCTCAATTTTGTTTTCCAACATTCAACATTGCTGTCTAGGCAGGGAGAAAATTTGATATTCAAGAAATAATTGATGTGAAATCAAAATTCTGTTATTGTGCACACACCCTCATGTCGTTCCAAACCTTACTTTTGTTTTACAGTTGAACACAAAGTTATAGCAGAATGTTCACTCTGTTCTTTTCCATACAATGAAAGTGGATGGAGACCCAGTCTATATTTAGGATTTTTTGATATTTTTGAAATTCAACAAAAAGGACTATAAAAGGAGTCCATATGATTCTTTGTGTCTCCTGAAGCCATACAACAGCTTTGTGAGAGGAATTGACTGAAAATATATTAAAGAGCTATGGCAGAAAAGATGATAATTTTAGTGAATAACAAAATCTGTCAATTCCTCCTCAAACACAAAGCTGTCATATGACTTCAGAAGACTTGGAATATAGTATATATATATATATATATATATATATATATATATATATATATATATATATATATATATATATATATATATATATATATATATATATACTTAGGTAACTTTTAGGGATAATTACTAATTATACAGGTGACATAAGGTGATAAAATTATACAGGTGATAAAATAAAATCTTTCAATAAAAATGTAAAAAATTACTGACCCCACACTTTTGAACAGAAGCATATCACACAAGAACATTTATTCTGACTCACACTTTTACCAGTCCTGACACGTGACTTCACAATAACCCAGTCCAACACACATGCACACACAGACCTGTATTTTTGCATGCTGGGATGCAGTCAAACCCATTTCCCAGCAGAAGTGGAACCTATTATCGAGTCATTGTTTCACAGATGCCCTGCCACAGTTTGAAGGCCGCCCGCATGTTGTTGAGCCTGTGAGCTGGCAACAGATTGGTTCAATCGTACGGTGAGTGGGCAGGTTCAAGTGATCTCGCTGCTAAAACGTCCAACTGAAACCCCTGAAATGTGTTCTGACACTGAGACGGGCGGCACTTGCAAATTTCACACTTTATGATGGAGAACGGTTGGCAGCCAGTGATGAAATTACATTTGGACACAAAACAATGCAAAATGAAAAAGAGGTTATATGCTTCTCTGCTCTTTCTCCCTGTCAGATGCGAGAGTCGTATGAAAGGATAGCTCAATGTCATCGACCGCTTGCAGGCAATTAATGTCCTGCTTAATTGCTTAAGTCTATCAACGGCTTTTAATTTGGCTCACATGCGGATCTCATCTCTCTTTTGCTGCATTCGCAAGACACTCAACCAACATATGCAAATAACTGCCCTAAGTGAGATATTACATCCTGGGACTGAATTCATGGAAATCTTCTTAAAGTCCCCCTGCAGTCAATTATTGTATCCCTTAAAACTCATCTTTGATCCCCAAAATTACATACTTAAATGTTTTTTCCTTCTTGCCTTAAAATAGCTTGAATGTAACTACACCCTTGCTTCATTTAGTAATGTGCATCAATGAATATGCAAATTAGTCCCCACCTCCATTCACTCACACCAGCTCAGAATACCCGATTCACTCAGAATACCTGATCCACTCGGTCAACTTTACTGTAGTAAACGCTGCACAATCGCAAGTGTAAATACTGGTTTAATTCAGCCATATGTTTGAACCAAAAACGGATTCAGAAGACGAAGTGGAAGAATGAATTATACAGGTTCGTCTACAAGTCGATGTATCAGAATGGTAATGCAATTAATGTATCGCTCTATACAACGTCGGACATGTAAAGGTAATTAATATGATTAGCTGTTTTCAAACAGCTAATAATGTGTTGCTAACGTTACACAAACCATGTTCCCGTTCGCCATCTCAGAGTCAGACAGCTGCCTTCTAAAAAAAATCAGTATCCAAACGCTTTGACCAACTTAGAATGTCGGTGGAGAAAGACATCGTAATATACATCATATACATAATTCAACCGCTATATCGCTTAATATAATCCCTAAAACCTGGCTTCTCTTAAGACTCGACACATAGTTAGTTCTAGCTAGTGATCTATCACTGTCACTTCAGAGTATCGTCCACATTTGGTAGCTTACTAGTAGTAATATTATATTTAGCTAGCTAGTGTTATAGTAATGCTTAATATTTGAAACAACCCAATACATTTATTAAACATCGTACATTTGGGGATTTAAGACAAGTTGGAGGTTATCCTAAATATCCTTATTTAGAACAATTTTTCAGAACATTCTTTTCAGGAATATGAATACTTCTTAAATGTTGCCTTAAGAACAATCTTAAGAAAAAAGATAAGAGCATTCTTAAGAAAAAATTTGGGAATTCTAAATATTCTTATCCAGAATTAAAATTTCCTGATAATTTACTCACCACGATGTTCATGTCTTTCTTTCTTCAGTCGAAAAGAAATGAAGGTTTTTGAGGAAAACATTTCAGAATTTTTCTCCATATAGTGGACTTCATTCCTCGGCTGGGATCGTGTGTAGAGCCTTTGAAGCTGCACTGAAACTACAATTTGGACCTTCAACCCGTTGGTTCCCGTTGAAGTCCACTATATGGAGAAAAATCCTGGAATGTTTTCCTCAAAAACCTTAATTTCTTTTTGGCTGAAGAAAGACATGAATATCTTTGATGAAATTGGGGGGGGGGGGGGGGGGTTAATTCTTTAAAACTGTTAATCATTTAATTCTTTAATCCTTTAATTTAGAAAAGAAAAAGAAAAAGAAAAAGGCAGTTAAGAAAAAAATGTATTCTTAAGACTGTCATGTTTCGTGAATCCGGCCCCAGATCTCTAACTCTTACAAAGGGATTTGAGTTTATTAGTATTATAAAAAGGATATTTTGGAATATTTTCAAACGCAGGTATCAGAGTCATTTTCCTCTTTTGCACTCCAACAGATAATAAGACACACACACAAAAAAACATTTTCAACATGACTACCCTGCTCTCCCTACTGATTTTCTGTTGCCGTGGAAACAGTAAGCGATGTTCAACAGGGCTGGAGAAAGAGAGAAATAATTCGCCGCCAGTCTCATTCTCACCCACTGAGAGCATATGTGTCATCAAATATTTGACTTCTGTTTGACACATGTATGTGCTCGGATATGCCAGCCTATGGGCGGAGAAGGTAATGGCGCGAAGGACAGCTTTACTGCGCGATTGAAGGTTGCCAATGTTTTGAAAACCTGTTATCTGAGTTTCATTTATTTATTTATTTTTTGGAAGGACTAAACAAAATCTCTTTACATATATATATATATATATATATATATATATATATATATATATATATATATATATATATATATATATATATACAGGGTGCGATTTGTGAAAAAAACAGAGGGGGGGATGTTTTGAAACCATGAGAACATGAACTTCATTCACTGCATTTGCTGCTCTGGACCCTTTTCATTGTTCCCAGCTAGCTAGCTAGAGTTTTCGCGCTGAAAAATTAGGCTACATAAATATTTAGGCTACTTGGTGACATTCTGAAAAGCCGTACATGGATCAAAGCTAATGGACAGGATCAGATAAATCAGAGCTTAGATTCTCTGCCCGAGCTGAACTTGACCCGACCTGGGCCGGGCCCTTGATCCAGCACTTGTGTTACAAAATGCAACACGTCACATGTCATGTTCAGCGTCTCCTCCACTCGCACGCATCACACCGGGCCCGGGATAATAAACTTTAAAAATATTTATTTTGTTTAAAAAATATTCTATATTCTAAAACCTTGTTGAATTAGAGTTGTAGCCTACTAGGCCTACTCCTCCTAGGCCATCCAAAGTTCATCCAAAGTTCATTCATGTTTATTTTCTGTGTTCATCATTGTCCACGTTTTTTTTTTTTTTTTTTTTTTTTTTTTACATTTCTTCATTCGGATCCATTTGCGATCCATTTCATTCTGAATAAACAAACAAGACAGTTACCATGATTTGTCCTTGTTGCATTATTAATTAAGATAATAATTAATAAATGCACGCACAATTATCCGTGAACTTGATAAATGTTGCAGATATGTTTTACTATGCACAAACAAATGCCTTTCAACTTGTGTGTAAAATTCAGAAGCAGTAAATGAATGTGCAGAAATTTGTACAGAGATTCTGTAGGCCTACTATGTGTTGTAGCCTAGCCATTAAATAATAAATTTAATAAATAAATAACTAAATAAATTTAGTTGCATATTTGTTAAAATATTATAATGTTTTTGTTTTTTTTTTCATTTATGTTGATTATGAAAAGTGAACAGCACGAAGATAGGATGTGCAGTATATCGGGAGACTTGGAGTGGGTCAGACATGATTTTGACCACTTCATTATGTTTTGTTTTGTAGAAAGCCTTTCTTTAAAGTGAATTTCGTTTTGTATAAATTGTATCTTAATTTTAATACATTTTTCATCAACGAATTGCATGTATTTAAGAAGCAAATATAGCAGACATAGGCTATAGGCTAATCATGGAGGCGCCCGCGCGCCCCGGTCACTTGCACTGCGCATCTCATCATAAATTAACCGAAACTCAGTGTATGCCTCACACAGAGAATAGTAAGAAATATATCTAAAGAAAGCTTGGAATGTCTTTAAACGAAACAATTTAAAACGAAAAGAAATAGGCAACACTCTGATGTAATTCATGCATTTCTCCATATATGTGCATTCACTACGGAGATGGCGATCGTCAACTTCATCTTTGCTTCATCTCAACTTCCCTGGGGCCACCTGGTTATAACGGCCCACGTATTAAAAAAAATGTGTGTAAAACTTCTCTCTCTGGACGGGTATAAATCGGGCTCGGGCTCATGATTACAGTTAACGTGTCGGGCAGGGCCGACAAAGTCAATTCGCCTCATTCGGGCTTCGCGTCTACCGCGCCGCAGGACCTCTAGACGCGCGTAAACGCGTCTTTACATTGAAATCACTCGCGCCAGAAACTCAAGAGTGAGTGAGTAATCAAAAAACCTTTGCGTTTAGTCTCAATTGATTAAAACACCGTATGTGTAACTTCGGCCATTCTCAGTGGTGTGACTGGGACACTAACCCTGCTTGTCATCATAGAAACAGATAATCAGATTGTGATTTTTATTCCCGCTTCAGTAATATGCTGAATATACGGCGTAAAAAAAGACCTGCAGCCGTCTCGCAAGTGTTGATAGGCTATTACTCGTGAGGTGTAACCAATCATATAGCGCCGTGGGCGGGAAATTGAGCAAGTCTTCAGAGTGGTGATAGAGGCTGCGCGGAGCCAGTCAAAGTAGCGCATTTTAAAATAAAATGGACTTTAATCAAACCACGGATCCGTGATACGTTTTGTGATCCGCCTCGCCACTAGTGTAGTAGCACTGATCACTTTGAGGGGGGGATAAATTTATCCCCACTGGGGATAAAAATAATTAAGCAGAGGCAGGGATACATTGACCAGAAAGGGGGAAATCCCACGCATCCCCCCCGGCAAATCGCACCCTGTATATATATATATATATATATATATATATATATATATATATATATATATATATATATATATATATATATATATATATATATATATATATATATATATATATATCCAGATTGAAGGTCATACTGCCTGAAATTTCAACATATTAAAATGCAAAAAAAAAAAAAAGAATTTATACTGGGCTGCCAACTTTTGAGTTTAGCTTGGAGTGAGAATTATGGCGGATGTCTAAACATTTGGTAACTTTAGAATTTCTTTAAGTTTAGTGACAACATGTTACAATGTTTATGACACAATAACTGGTAGCCTACTGTTTTTATTGAGTTATTGACTCATCAATTCATAAGCTTGTGATTCGATTCTGATCTTGATTCAATATCGATTCATTTGGATATATCATATTTCATATGTTACAAGAACAGCCTTTTTCCACCTTAGAAATATTGCTAAGCTACGTAACATGCTATCTGTTTCTGATGCAGAAAAGTTAGTTCATGCATTCATGACCTCGAGACTAGATTACTGTAATGCTTTATTAGCTGGTTGTCCTGCATCCTCAATGAACAAGCTACAGTTAGTCCAAAATGCCGCTGCTAGAGTTCTTACTAGATCAAGAAAATATGAACATATAACACCAATTTTATCATCACTACATTGGTTACCTATTAAGTTCCGTATCAATTACAAAGTATTACTACTGACCTATAAAGCCCTAAATGGTTTAGCTCCAGTGAATTTAACGGATCTTCTATCGCCCTACAATCAGGGGACCACCAAAGTGTGAAAGGGACTTTTTCAATCACAATCTCATTCACCACAGAGTTACGCTAGCCGTCACTGTATGTTCTGCCTCTGGATATAGTCTAATCAGCGTCATGACACGTTCTGTGGAGTACCGCCTCTTTTTGGGCGATTTCACTCTGGCTGAGAATCGCCCAGAGTGTTCCCATAGACTTACATTCAAAGATGTTTTTTTTCTAACTGCAGGCACTGCAATGCATTCTCTATGGGTTCCGGGAGGGCTCGCACTAACGTGCTTACGTCATCATACGTATCCTTAACTTGTGCAGCGATTGGTGGGAACAAACATACACTATTAAAAATCTTTAAGATTAAGTGACAAATAATATTTGAAAACAATTTTGAATTTGAACAACAAGAAAAAATTAAACACTACTTTAATATCTTTATCAAATGTGATTAAAAAAATAAAAATAAAAAAGAACGAGAGCGAGAGACTGTTGGGACATCTCGCGAGTTGAGGCCAGTTGAACTTGAACAACGTCATGGCGAACACAGTTAATTGTATCGTGTCATTCAATTTTTGATCACTTTGCTACTTTGAAAGAGAGAAGAGCAAAATTTCAGTATAAGTAAGCAGTGAATTAAGCGAGTAATGCGATGTAAGCAGTGTAATAATAGTGAGTAATGTGCAGGGTTCGTACGGGTGCTTGAAATCCTTGAATTTTGATGTGTTTAAGATTTGAAAAGTGCTTAAATTTTGGATAAAATGCTTGAAAATATAACTATATTTCTTTCACAACAAATATTTATCTGACGGAATAGTTTGTTTATTAAATGGAGAAATAAAATGTAGCCCTTTAGATTCAGAGCGATTTGCGCTATGCTGGCCAGAGCAAGTAGCGTAAATAGTGAGTTATGTGATTTCAGTTGTTTCTTATTAAACTGAAATTGGAGTAGGGCTGCACGATTTGGGGAAAATGTCATATTGCGAAAATAGAGGTCAATATTGCGATTGCGATATGCGATATAGGCTAATAAACAAATGGTTTCATGAGTTAACTTGCTTGGTTCTCAAGGACAATAAATGCACACACAGATTATTGATAATCTGCCTAAAGAAAAAAGTTCTTTAGTCAATAGCAGTGAGTGTTTTTCTCTGTTCCCTTTGTTCTTTGATTAACTTTAGCGACAGATATAATTAGTGGCTACTGTGTACTGTCCCTTTAAGAGCAGCCGCTGTCAGAGACGCGAATCTCACACGCGCCTCATTCTCTCACGAGTCACAACTCTTCACGTTCATCATAAGACTGCTCTTATGTTATGAAGATACTCAACAAAAAGACATTTTGGCATAATTGTGTGTGTTATTGTTCGTTCAAGCTCGAAAGAGAACTGTATTCTGGCATGCTGTTTTGTGCGCACGCACGATATTAGCGCGAGTCTTTCTTTGTGTCACAGTCAGGACATTCACAGGCAGCGCGTTCATTTTGGCATACATGTGTGTTGTTCGTTCTACAGCGAAAGAGAACTTGATACTGGCGCGCTGTCTGTACGATACTGGCGCGCGTCTATCTGTGGGTTGTGTGTGTGTGTGTGTGTGTGTGTGTGTCAGGAGGACATTCACTGACAGCGCGTTCTTTTTTGTCTTATCGCGCATGAATGGTTTTAAAGCATTTGCATGAATAAGAGCGGGATCATGTAACGCAAAAAGGATGCCAAAAATGAACAGATGCTGCGTTAATTGCGTTAACAGCGCTAATTTGTTTATTTAATATTGTCACCAAGACCATTCACTGTTCTTCAGAATAATGCATGGAGGTCGTTTAATGCCATTAAAGTATTTATTTTAAGTTCTCCCAAGCCAACAAAGTGCAGGGTGCTCACAGGTGCCAAGGCATGAAAAATTCAAAAAAGGAAAAAAAAAACTTCAATATAAAAACACAAGAACCTTGTATCAGGTCTGTTCCTTCAATCAGAGTACTCAGCAGATACTGCATTCACTACCAACAGTCTTAGCCCTCCTGATCACTCAATTCTGTGAGAATTTATATACCTGGGTACAACCATTTCTCAGCAATAATCACATGGGAAAGTAATTAAGACCATAAACATGTAATACATTCCAAGTAACCATAGTATGTGATCAAGTAACCAGTTCCTTCACCACACAAATTTAAATAACAGTACAAGCTTCAATAAATAAACTTCAATAGTAATTAGAGGAAATAAACATCAATAACATCAAACCAATTCCCCCTCTTTTCCCACCATACTTGGTATCTCCCATTCCCCATGATGCAACACAGTACAGGTATAAAAAGCATGAGAAAAGTCCATTCCAGTCTTTTACTCAAATCAAGATGGCCGCCACCATATATGCTGATCCATGCGATAATCAACAGTTTGTAGCAAACTTTAAATGTCCTCTGAGTTAGTGCTCAGGTGGCCAGTCTGAAACACAACAGTATAGTTGTAGGTATATATTTTTGTGGCTAATCCATCTCTCCTGTTGCTGGTACTTCAAGGTAAATAAAGAGTCTTTTACAAACCAAATGTGTGTACATGTGTTTGTTGAAAGGGCTAACAAGGGGTCACAAGAGCAGAGGGTAGCTCTGTGACAAATATAAAATCGCTACGATCGATATGATTAATCGTGCAGCACTAAATTGGAGTAAATGTTTTTGGAAATTCGCATCCTGCCTGGGCTTTGTTTGAATTGATTTTGACTTGCTGTTGAATTGTTAACACTCATATAGAAACAAACAAGGAGATTTATTGTAAGAGTCACTTAATTTTTCATTAATATTAAAGTAGTGGAGTTGCCTTTACATGCTTAAGCTGTTAATTTATCCATTGCATGGGTGGACCTTATCCTTATCAATCATCCAAACATTTGCCCCCCTGATTTGCAGAACCGCCACTGCCTACAATCCATCGCGCTCTTTAAGATCACTAAATTCGAGGTTTCTGGTCATTCCTAGGATATCTAAGTCCACTAAAGGAGGGAGGGCGTTTTCACATTTAGCTCCTAAACTCTGGAATAGTCTTCCTGATATTGTTCGAGGCTCAGACTCGCTGTCCCAGTTTAAAACTAGATTGAAGACACATCTCTTTAGCCAAGCATTCACATAATGATTACCTTTTATACTACAGTTAAATCGGATCAAATGCATTAATATTATGAACAGCAGCTATGGTAATTATTTCCCATCTGCTTTTCTGTTGTCATCTCGGGACGCCAGTTTGTACCAGCCTCTCATGGAGACTTCAGATGCCCCAACACCCGTGAAGAGACGACTCGACGCCTGTGAAGAGACGACTCAACGCCAGCGATGTTATGCCATAAATTAATACATGATTAACTAACTTTATTTTTCTATGTACATTTCTGAAATGCACTTTCTGTAAAGCTGCTTTGAAACAATGTGTATTGTGAAAAGTGCTATATAAATAAATTTGAATCGAATTGAATATATATCAAGTACAGTAGCTATGTTGATTTATATATATATATTTATTAGTGAACTGATGCTAATTTCTAACAGATTACCAACTTATTTTTTAGATCATCAGTCATACTGGTCAAAGACATGAAGATGTACCTTTAGCTTCACCAAAGTCATTTCACGTTTGATTTTGACGTGACAAAGCGGTGATATCTAAGTGGTTGAATTGTTTACTTTTTAATTAGTCTTCCCATTAACGCCATAATGTTGTTCATTCAGACTAATTCAGGAAACATGCACAAGAGGCGGGATTTATCACACGAACCAATCATATCCAATCATTGCCAATCATATCCAATCATAGAGCGACAATCATCATATCCAATCAAAACCTCCTCTCCCGTTAATTTCCCCTATTCATTCTTAATTACCCACACTAAACCCAGCACGTGCTTTAGGGGGTCTGTTAAAACTCAATGGGATCAGGGGAGGCAAGAGTCCCACTGTAACTCTACCTGAGGGTGTCGGTTTCGGACAGTGTTACTTTTGAAAAACGAGTGATTTATACACGTTTTAATGTCACAAATGCTTGATTTTTATAATATGGATTATTTTCTCGTCCAATTTTTTGAGGAGGGACTGTCTCCCTTGCCTCACACACACACACACACACACACACACACACAATTATATGAATCGATTTGTCAGCACTAGTTTTTATATAAAAAATAGGCAGGTGAATAGTATATATAATATAATATAATATAATATATATATATATATATATATATATATATATATATATATATATATATATAAATTCTGTAGTGGCAACAAGTGACAATTTAATTCAGATTTAGTTCAAGTTCAATCTAGAACACACATAGACATTAATCAACCCCATCAATAACAGTTCAGTTTCTGTTCTCCTTCCACACTTGGTATTTCCCTTCTCCTCAACTAGACACATTTATAAACAATCACTTTTTTTTCTCTTCCCCTCCTTGCAACAAAATAATTACACTTCTACATAATTACATTTGAAGGCCGCTGAGACGTTGATGGTTTCTTCCTGTTCCACTCCTAAGGCCATGCGATCCTTGACGATCCCTGATGCCTGCCGAAACCATGGCAACCGTCAACTCATTATCTTACGACGTGACCCCCACGGCAACCGCAAGGGAAGTCAAATCAGATCATATCATAAACGTCGACTGGGGATAACCATTTAAAAACACTCTTAACCAAGTCATTAATGAACCATGTTACCACGCACTTCATATTGCGTCTGTTATAAAGCAATTACAGCAAACCGTACTTAAGCGAGATAGATATCCAGGCTAACCGCTACATGGGAGGCTACGTTGAACCAGCTGAGATTTAATTATGTTACACGGAGATGCTTAATGATCATTTGCTTATCAGACGATCAAACACGTATGCGTGAAATCGATCACTGATGCTGGGGTTTCTCATTTGCCACAGTGTACAGTGGAACTGATTTGTATTAGTTAGATGAGCAAGCACCTGATTGGCTGAGCTCCCTCATATGCTCCAATCGGTGAGCGGAAACAAATGAAAAGACATGCACTAAAATTATAACACATTTTGGACCAATGAATTGATTCATTATGCTTACTGTTGTATTATTAGTATACAACAATATATCCAAATTAAGAGCATATGCCTTTTTTGTGTTTTTTAAGACCTGGGTCATGTCCCAATACACTTGGCTGTCCTATAAGAGTCAAGGGAATATAAGAGTGTCCATAACTAGAAAAGTAAAAATTATTTAAAACGAAGGTAAAATGTAGATTAAACGATGTTTATGGTCTGGAAAATACTGCTATTTTCAAGAATACTCTGTTATATATAAATACTGTGTTATACAGTAACAATCAAGTAAAAAGTAATAACATTTAAAATAGTGTATCTTAATCTTGTTTCCAAAGAAAGAAAAAGCTGAAATATTTAGGTGATTTTGAGGTAATATAGGGAGTTACATCACATATTTTGAAGTCAGACCTAACAAAAAAAAAGTAAGGAAAAAATTGATATCAAATATAACACGTCTTTGCATGTATTATTAAATGTATTTAGAATGTATTTAAATGTATTTTTGATATAAAGGTATACAATCCTCTTGGGTCAATAGTGACCTCAAAGCAACACATTAAGGGACAGATTTACTAAACAGGGCAAATAAACGTGAGAGCGCAATTCCAAAAAAGAGGAGTGGAAAGTTCTGTGCTTGATCTACTAACGACGCTCACATTAAAGAACACAGACGCAACCAGATAATTTCCATAATGACCAACACAATCTACCAAGAGCAGTGCAAATTAGCGTCTGGTTTAAAACATGCTTTTATTGGGCACTAAATAATGGCACAAACACCAGAAAATTTATGAGCGCAGACCTTAGTAAATAACCTTGCATGATTCATTTGAATATTCTCCTCCCATAAACGTTGCGTGTGAAAGGGAAAGTCCTACAAATGCATATGCAATAAGGTCAGCCTAAAAAATAACCCTGTCCACATTTCAGCGCTCATTTTTCACTGCGTGTCTTTAGTAAATCCTGACAGTAGTTTTTTAACATCAAAAGAGAGTTTGCGCTGGCGCAAGCTGTTAGTAAATCTGGCCCTAAATCTGTAACTTAATAGAGGAATTCTGCAGAGAACCCCTATCTATCCATTTTTTTAATGTTCCTTGGTTCCATATCCTTTGTTTCTTCTGGAATTGTTAAAATAGAGTTTAAAATGTAATTTAAGTTTCATACTCTTCCTGTCTGCCATTGGCCAACAAACAGATAGCCCCGCCCTAACCTCACACCATTGGTTGAATCAATGTTGCTGTGTCAGTCTGGCATGTCGATCAAAGAGAACAACGGTTTTATTACAGAATTTACACTTTTCAGGGCAATACATCACAAACGCAAAGTGAGACAAACCGTGAACCGATTAGCTGTGCAACAGGCATTCTCGAAGCAGACACACTCTTCAAGCAGACTGCATAGGATAGATGTGTTTTTCTGCCTCTTAACAAAGACATTTTTCTCCTTTCTCTCTGCATGTGTCATTCTGACAGTCTCGTCAGATTAACTGCCTAGTTAAGAACCGCGGTTGTTTGTTTGTGTGTGTGTGTATGTGTGTATGTGTGTGTACCGCTTCATTGTTCCCTGCAGTGACTTCTGTTTCCGTTTCCAGACACAGTGAGTGAGCAGTTAGTGGATTAACTCTCTCCTACAGGGAATCATGGGCAATATTGTGCTGTACGACAGGCGTAATAAAATATAAGGCCTGTCTTTAGTAACAATAAAAGCTGTTAGGCAGAAGCAGTGGTGTCTATAGTGCTCTTCGGTTCTGGTGATTAGGGAAATCATCTGAAATTCAACTCTGAAATTAAACTATTGGGTTCAGCGCTCTATTTATCTACAGAGACAGATGCGAACACACCGTCATACATATAGAAGCAAAAAGGAAGCGAGGTGAACGGTGTATTAATTGGCTCGTAAATTAAATGTCTTACTCAGAGGACAGAACACATTTAAAACACACAATCTATTATTTTGGGCTTTTATGATTGATAAATATTGTTCGACATCACAAATTGTTCATGAATGAGGTAATGCACATGGATATTTTAATTAAAAAAAATATTGTTTTTTTTTTTTTGTCTGTTGGCTCTTGGTATTTATATTAATTGGCTTTATTTTCATAATAAAGAGATACAAAAAACATATATTTGCATATATGTGTGTGTGTGTGTGTGTGTGTGTGTGTGTGTGTGTGTGTGTGTGTATATATATATATATATATATATATATATATATATATATATATATATATATATATATTACATGAGATCATCTGTTCAGCTGAATCAGAATTCGCATATATCCATGCATGTTTAATAATAATAATATATAATAACGACGTAGGATAGATAGTTCAGCTGAATCACAGTTTGCATATCCATGAACATAAAATATGCATCCCAAATAATATGCTACACTACATACATTCTACAGTTTCTATATTTAAAAAAAAATTAAGTAGGAATATCCCACATTTGAATGGAAAGTGGCTTTAAAGTACACTGAAAATAGTATGTCAAAGAAGCCTGAATGGTGTACTAATGTCAGTAGGTTTTTGAAGTATGCATCTTATAATACTTCTATGTCAATATCCAACATACAATACTTTGCACTACAAGAACACATGTCCCTATACTGCCATACTACATGCAACCTGCTCTAAAGTACATCATTTACATTTATTAGTACACAAATTGAGATTTCACAGGGAAATGCTTGTGGAGATGGTGTGCATCTCAAAGACAGAACTTGTTACGTCCTGTAAGCTCAAAGAACTCAAAGAAGAGTAACATTTGCAAATGTTCAAAAGCAACAGTCGGTCTGAATGCATCTCTATTCACCTGGATCGCAGCTGTATTAAAGAGGGTGGACAGCACACACTCCAGCTGCGATGCAATCAGACAGATGAGGGGCAGAAAGGGAGAGAGAGGGAGAGAGGGATAGAGAAAGGGAAGGTACTGGAAATCAGTATTCCACAGTCATGCCTTATGACTGCGACAGCTAAGGACGCCTCAAGAACGCCAGCGCCGCTGCACTCACACACACACACACACACACCATCATTTCTTACTGCTAACGGTGCCCTCCCAGTCTGCCCTCTCTCTCACCTGCAAACTGTCATCACAAACACACACCAACATAAATATTCACTCGCTCAATCTAGCTCTCTCTCCATATATATTCAGATGAGAAGTTAAACCCATTGAATAGAACAAGAGGGACTAAAGCTGAGCAATAAACTAGGTCACCTTCATTTCAATCAAATACACACACACACACACACACACACACACACACACACACACACACACACACACACACACACACACACACAGAGAGAGAACACACTCGCACACATACGCTATCTGGCTCCTTGACTTTGTGTTCTGGGCCCATTCATCATATTCCTAATTCTTCTTATTGATTTGTGGCAAACACAAACCCAGAATCCTTTCCGAGCTCTGAGCTGCTGTAATAGTGTTTCTGTTAGTTTGTCTGAACACATGAGGCTTAGATAAAGTAACTCGAAGACATCAGATATCTTTCTAAAAATGGCACACTGCATACTGTGCAGTCTATCTATCCATCAATCAATCCATCCATCCATCCATCCATCCATCCATCCATCCATCCATCCATCCATCCATGTAACTGTCATTTCATCTGTCTATATGTCTGTCCATCCATCCATCCATCCATCCATTCATCCAGTTCTATATCTATCTATCTATCTATCTATCTATCTATCTATCTATCTATCTATCTATCTATCTATCTATCTATCTATCTATCTATCTATCTATCTATCTATCTATCTATCTATCTATCTTAATATAAAAAGTAGGCCTATGTAATGTGCAACAATAAACGTTTCAGATGGCCGTGTGCTACATGACATAATATTGAATGTTCAATTTGCAGTGAATGTTGACCAATTATCAACTTAGAGAAGTAAATATTATTATTTTATAAATAAATAAATAAATAATCTTCTATAAATATTATCTTTCTTTTAATGAAAGAATAAATAAATAAAATAATAATCAAATAGGAAAATAAAATAATGAATGAACAAATAAATAAATAAATAAATAAATAAATAAAAGAAAAAAAATGAAATAAATAATTATCAAAATACCTAACTGTCACACCTCGACTTTTAATATCAAACTAAAAATGTAGGAGAGCATCGGAGAATCACAAGAGTAATCATTCATTATCCACACGCAAAACAAAGACAAGAACCAACCAAGACAGACAGCTAAAAACACAACGCTATAAAAGGGCAAACACAGGCAACTGAACGAGACACAGGTGTAACTAATTAGAAACTATGGAAACTAACATCAGGGAGCTAAACTGAAGGGAAACACAGGAAACAGAAATTAATAAACTAATAAATGCAAAACCAAAATGAACTTAATCCTGAATTATTTTTTTTTTATGTTTGTCTGTGCAAACCTTGCCTTCATTATGCCAGAGTGGTTTTACAGTGTTGCCATGGTTGCTAGATGGTTCTTGTCTGTCCCGAATCAAAAGTCCCCAGGTCTCTTATGATATTCTGGTTTCTAGATATTGCCCAGAACCGATCATTCTAAGTTAGATCTCTTGGAAAAGTAATTGAACTCTTCAAATCCAGTTAAACGCATTGCTTTGTGGGATACAGTATTCCAGGCTGTATAATCTACTTGTTTACTGCACATTTTGACAATTGAAATAGGTCATCCAGGTATGCCATGCATACAAATGCATACTATGCTCTAGAATAAATATGCTGCTAAAATAGTATGAGTAGTATGGTAATGTGCCATTCAGAATATACCCACACACACAGCATTACCAGCTGATGAATGAATCACATCCTTTCTTTATTTTATCACATAGACAGCCTTATTGGATAACATGCTCTTTCCTTAAGAGCTTGTCTTTTTGCCCATTTCTCCATATAAAGAGACTTAAGGCAATACTGGATTTTTTTATTGGGGTGGGAGCTAAATGTCGTAATGCACTTTTCAATTTTCCGGCCAATTTATATGCTAATGAGCAGGGTACATCTCCATTAGATTGGCTGGCAGACGGCAGGGCGATCAGGTGATTTTCTGCTCTCTTTCTCCTTCTGTGTAATTAAAGGGGCCGTCGAACAGCTCGACATGGCTGCGCAAGCCCACCCCTTCACCTCTATCTAGCTCTCTGTCTTTCCCAGGGCAGTTTCATAGAGGAGAACTGCTTGGTATGGCGAGTGTGCAGCTGGGTTTAACGGGTCTGGACGCTCTTTTATGGCTGATGGAATGGGATCGCTATCGCGGGCCAGGAACGCTCTGTATCTGTAGCTTTCTCAGATTATTTCATTGTATTTTCTCGTCCTCTCGCCTTCTTTATCTCTATGGTACACTGCAAATAAAACCGTCTCAGAATGTCTACAAGAATGCCATCACAACTCTCTCTGACATATCAGAAAGTCTGGTCCACATTGCTGCTTATTCTGGCCAAGAAACGCCCACTTAGACACGAAGAGACTTTGGCTGCGTCCGAAATCGCAGACTCTTTTGAGTAGGTACTTATTTTGAATAAGTACTTCACGACAGCTAAAAAAGTATGTCCTATATAGTATGAATGTAATCTGGATGTACTACATCCACTATGTTGTCATTATCATGTGACCTTCCAGCGTCAGTTACGTTGCTTTACTGCTATTGACAAATCCTCTCCTGTAGCCTCATGGGATAGTCATATGCACACACTTAGAATCTCGCCGGAAGTAGTAGGTCATCCGGGTACTTTTCGCCTATTCTTTTATGCGTGCTGTGAGTCCGGACATACTTCTCTTGTCACATACTGTTATAATAGGGAAGTATGCGATTTCTTTGTGCCAATTACACTTAAAGAGATAGTGAATTCTGTCATCGTTTACATCAAAGTTTATTTCTTCTGTGAGACACAAAAGTATGCAAAAATTCTTCTACCCTTAATTAATGTGCAAAACGTAGTAAGATATTTTGAAGGATGACTTGCCAAAAAGCATAAACAACTTTGATGTAGTGCTGTCAAAAAACAAAACAAAAAAACATATGGAGGAGAGATGCACTTTTCTGAGTAAGAAAATAACATATTATTTTCACCTGGCAGATGCAACTCGCAGCAACAAAAAACTCAGCCTATGCATGCATCTTTGTAGCAATGTGCAAAACACCTTGTCAACCACATAGCAACACCCTGGCAACCAGCAAGAACACCCTAGCAACATGCTAAAACACTCAAACTACTGGATAACAACAACATTCTAAAAAAAAAAACACTACGACAACCTCAGCAACCACATAGTGACATTCTAAATTAGGGCTGCACAACATATCGGAAAATTATCTTTATCGTGATAATAGTATATGTGATATTCGTATAGCAGAGATGTGCGTTAAATGGCATTTATTTTATGTGCCAAGCATTTGTGTGATGCATACATGCATAGGTTGTTTATCCAAATTTGACCAATCAAATGGGGCCTACTATCTTTATACCCGCCTCCACAGTAGGTGCTATTGGCTAGATCAGGCCCAAAGAGGAACCTATGGCTCAGAACCTATGCTCAGAGCAGAGAGTGGAAAATAAAAACTAATGGCGGGAGTAGAGACAAGCGAGGAAAATGACAACAGTGAAGAACCTGTGTCTAAAAAGAACTGTACGTCTGAAATATGGCAATATTTTGGCTTCAGTAGAGAAGATGTGTCATAAATGCAGGTACTGTGTAAGGGGCCATTCACATATCGCATCTAAAAATGCATGGAAAGCACAGCCGCGCCGCTATCTCCTTCTTTCCACAAGCGCTTGCGTCTGTCGTTGCTATGCAACCATGACCTGCGTGAGCTTGCGGAATTCTGAAAAGTTGACATGTTCTCATCTCGTCGCGGCATAGGCGGGCCTGGAAAATGTGCTTCCATTTTGAGCGTGCTTGCTGCGCGCCTTCATTTGAAAAAACGAATTTGCATGCGCAAAAAAACGTGATATGTGAACATAAGTGACGACGGTGTCACTAAATCTACCAAAACTGCTATCAAAATGCCAAGTAACAATAACAAAGTCTCAGAGACAACCATTAATCAAAGTGTTGCATGTGTAACGTTAACTACTTATAAAAAAAACTGGGATATTCTTCTGAAGATCAGAAGAATAACTATTAGCCAACCCGTTTATTTTAGTATGATCACTATATAAATTATTTTTAAAAAACGTAATAAAGCATTTCTCTAGGGAAATGTTATATCGCAAGAAACATCATCACAATAGTCAACAACATCACATATTGAATATTTTCCCAGTATCATGCAGCCCTATTCTAAATACACTTGAAACACTTTAGTAACCGCAGAGCAACACCCTAGAACCCACCTAGAAAAGTGCTGAAAGCACTCAGAACACACTAAAAACCACATTGAGACATGTTAAAAAAAAAACATTTTGACAACATTAGCAAATGCATAGCAATAGCCTATGCTAAAAAACACTCAGAACATCCTATAACCCCATAGCAACATGCAAAAAAAATCAAAACACCCTAGCAACGCCATAGTAACAATATAGAATACCCTAGCACCCATCTAGAAAAGTGCTAAAAATGCTCAGAACACCCAAAACACTAAATCACTCAAACATCAGCATTAGAACATCATCCTAAAGACCACTCAGACAACCTTAGCAAAAGCAGCAACATGCTAAAAAACACTTAACCACAACACCCTAGCATCCAAACAGAACACCCTAGCAACTGCCTAGACATGTGTTAAAGCACTCATAACACACTAACAACTACACAGAAATATGCTAAAAAAAACTGTGAGAGTAAATTGTTATCATTTATACCACGGAATGTTTGAATCTGATAAGTTGGTGTGCTGATCTAAGGTGTGCAATTATTTTCAGGGAAACGCACAGCTAAAGTAGTTCCAGGCAGGTTTTGACCGCATTACAGTTCCATATCACTTCGCCAAATGATTTCAGTTACTGTCTTTCAAAGGTCTTTACAGTGTACAAGAGCAGAAGAACCAAAACCCACAGCGACACTGACCAAGCAAATAAATATAGTGAACAATAGGATAAAACTCAAACACGCACACATGCAGTTCAGACACACTCTCACACAGAAACGTGTTGTCAGCGCTGCTCTGATGATTTTATCAGTAAAATAGTTTAGCAACTTAAAAGCTACATGACATTTCTCTCTAGCGATGTAATAACGCCACTGTTCTTGAAGCAGATACACTTGCAGTTTCGCTAATAGTAGAGACGCTGCTGCCGAAAACTGTTGAGAGACGCACAGACTCAGGTAATTCACACCTCTCTCTCTCTCTCTCTCTCTCTCTCTCTCTCTCTCTCTCTCTCTCTCTCTCTCTCTCTCTCTCTCTCTCTCTCTCTCTCTCTCTCATAACTGCAATAGTGTTTTAAGGACCTGTCTTGAAATACATCATCTGAACAATGTCTTGAGGTGTGGTAACCGTAGTATAAGCGGAATAATTGACTACAGGTTATTGAATTATTGAAAAATAATGCACACCCGAGGTGTAAAGGAGTTACCACCTTGGGCGTGCATTATTTTTCAAATAATTCAATGACCTGTCATCAGTTATTCCTTACTTACCCTCATGTCGTTTCAAAACCTGTACGAGTTTCTATCTTCTGTGAGACACAGAAGAAGATATTTTAAAAAATATATCTCAATGTTGTTCTCGCCATACAATGTTGTTTTCGGACCCCATTATGCCTGAACTTGTTATTTTAAAAATGCTTTTGTAATTACAGCATGTAATATTCATCAGACGATCTGAGGCCGAGACCTTCCCTGACATAATGTTTTCTTATGTCAGTTTTTCCTGTTCCCAAACCATTCCCCATCAAAATATAAGACCCGATTGCACTTTGTCTTTCACTGTTGACAGCAAATCATCAGAATCAGCCATCAGAAAAAAAGTGACAGTGTGCCATAAGATCAGGATGACAATGTCACAATAATGCCATTCCAAAGTGAGAAAAATACATTTCCGCAGCATTGTAAAGGCCTTGCAATATCCCACCAGTGTGTCACAGAGACAACAACACTGTGATATTCCATCAAAACACAATATTGAGCGATGAAATGAGCTCTGCAGAAAGACCAATGAGACAAATACTCATACACACTGTAGAACAAGAGCGAGACAGAGATGGGTGAAGTGAAAGCAAGACAGATAGAAAGAGAGAAAAACAGAGAGAAAGGTGCTGGCAGACTAATTAAGCAAAAGGAAGTTTCAAGATATCAAGTTTGATTCAAAAGGTGAGACATTCTGACAGATGTGACACACTTCACAACGAATTGCAGTGATAATAAGAGCAACCTCATCCTGATTCTCAAACTTGCGAACTTAAAAAAAAAAAAAACTAAATAAAGGTGTTAAACGAATTATGAATCAGGAAGTTGCAATCTACTTTTTTTCTTTCTTCCTTTTTTTTTTTTATCTCACACTAAATTTAACACAATTTAACAGCTGCAGCCAAACTCTATGAAATGATGTCTATTATATTAATTAAAGGTGATGTCATTTTATGTCAAAATAGGACAAATTATTTAATGTGCAAAATAACTAGCAAGCTATTTGAAGGCTGGCTTACCAAAAAGCATAAACAACTGTGAGGTGGTGCTGTCAAAAAGCCTTAAATCATGAACCTTCTGGAGTAAACGTGCTCTATATATAGACCTTAATCACAGCAGTTATCTCTGAGCTTAATACAGCTTTTTACAGGGATGCCATTAAAAACACGGTAAGTTTATCCCTCACAGCCTCGCTTTCACAGGTGTCATGGCGCTGCTCTGAATAAGGTTTATAGGCCTTTATCACCACGTTCGAAAAGCGGAAGCTTCAAATAGGAGCGTAAAAAAAACTTCTGCCGCAGCCTGTGTCAATGGCTGTGGCCATTGCACGGGATTGTTATGATTTATTTATGTAAAATTCAGCACATATACTTAAAGACACCAACCTCAGTTTGCAATCATTGATTGATTATTGTGAAACAAAGCAAAAACGTCATATTATTCCGACGCATGTTTTCGTTTCACAAAGTAAGTGAACTGAACACTCTTTACCAGGTGTTAACGTCAAGCCTTGATTGTGGCGGTGAGAATTACACAGGCAAGCTCTCAGGCTTTCTTTTTCAGCTGTAAAAATCGAGTTTTGCAATTCAATTTGGTGCCACTAATGGTTCAGAAATTACACACTTCACATTCAAGGTCCAAATAATACATCACACATGTTGTTTTTAATAAATTTAGCCCACAGCTTCAGGTTTCTGCCTGCACCTTCAGTTTCAGTCCAGCTGTGTGTGTGTGTGTGTGTGTGTGTGTGTGTGTGTGTGTGTGTGTGTGTGTGTGTGTGTGTGTGTGTGTGTGTGTGTGTGTGTGTGTGTGTGTGTGTGTGTGTGTGTGTGTGAAGCACCGAAATGTTTCTGATTCAATAATGGCGGGACCCCCCGGGGCCTCCAAAGCGCCAATCAGAGCGCTTAACTTTTTATTAACATAACATTTGCGCTCTTAATTACTCAATTTGCATATTTATTTTCAAAATCATAACTCTGAGCTGTAACATAACCATTTGTCAAATGTTATCCATTTAAAGGTATCCTTGGCTGACTTCATTGGACAGTTTCACAGACAAGGCTTAAAGGGATAGTCCAAAAATGAAAATTCTGTCATTAATTACTCACCCTCATGTTGTTCCAAACCCATAAGACCTTCGTTCATCTCCATTAAAATAAAAATTGGACATATTGCATTATTTTTTTTAATTCATGTGCCCTCGTAATCTTCAATCAAAATAACTTCTCAATCTTGCAGCGACATCTCTTCTCTTCTCTGATGATGTGTTTACTGGCGCGAGGGCGGGGCAACCTGTCACTCACATGAGATTAACCAATAGCAAATCACAACCATCCAATCAATTTCCGATGGAAAAAATCAAGTCCCACCCTACATTTTTTCTTGTTCAAGAAGCTTTCACTCGGATATACGTCACACTAGGGAAGAAAAGACTATCGCAACCTCCGTTCCACACCGACTTTAAACAAAAGAATCCCTTTAAAAATGAAAAATCTTATATCATACAGTAAATAAAACCTCTGTTCACAATATATCATCAAACTGTTTCCAACTGACGCATTGCTAGGTTTAAATCTTTGAATATACGCTTTGTTTGTTTGTTGACATAAGGATTTTGAGTGTAAGTAACATAACAGCTGTTCTCTTACGAGAGGTTCTCTCGTATTGCGTAAGCTTGCTTACGCTGCGGGAAAGTCTTCTTTTCTCGAGATACTGAAGCCAAAAATTATCCTTAATTTCATTTTTTGTCAACGCAGTGCAGCTGCGGGCAGCTGAGCTAGAGCGGCATACTGCGCGCTCATTGGCTGCCGCGCGGCAACTGCTTAAGCCTACCAGTGAGCCTGGCGTGACGTCACGCCCAATGAGGGCGCGCGCGCCCTAGCGCGTCACAGCCCGCCAGAATGGGCGGCGTCAGAGCATATATAAGGAAGGCTCGTAGGCTATATTCTCTGATTTCTGTCTTTTCAGCGAAGCACTCGCATCGCTGATCTCGGAGAGGAAGCCGTCGCCGTTGTCCTTCAAGGCCCAGCTAACGAGCCAGCTTAGGTCAGCCTGAGGAAGCCGGACGATCTTCGCCGCCTTCAGCCTGCCGTGCCAGCTCAGCTATCCGGCGAATATCCTTTGCAAGCTCTTTTTGTGTGTGTTCTTGCTTCCGCAGCACTTTCTAAAAGAGCAGAGGCGTTGTTGCAAATGCCTCGCACCACGTGCGGCTCATGCCGCTCCGCGCTCAGCGACGGAGACCGCCATCTTCTCTGCGCTCTCTGCCTGGGCCAGGACCACGCAGCCGTCGCGCTTTCCACGGGCGGCTGCGCTTTCTGTGAAGAGCTGCCGATGTCGACCCTGCGGGCTCGACTCGCCCTCTTCGCGGAACCTGCTCCAACTGTCCTCGGGCCGCGTAAGAAGAAACGCCGCTCGCAGCGACCACCGGAGCCCGAGACTCGAGCCAAGGCCTCGCCGGAGCCTCTCCCGCGAGCCTCGCTCTCTCCTTCTCCGCCCCCGCTTCCCGACGCGCAGCCGACGGCTCACGCCCTCGATGCCGTCGCCTCAGGGGATGAAGCGGATGATGACGCGCTACTGGACACGTGCTCACTAATGGCGTCGGACAGCGAGGAATGGTCCGGTTCTGTCCGCTCCGCCTCCTCCACCAGAGCGTCCAGCAGGACTCACGCCAGTGTGGACGCCGAGCTTCTCCGCCTCCTCACGGCAGCAGTCGAACACCTGGGCCTCGAATGGTCCCCGCCAGCGGTGACTCCGCCCAACAGACTCGACGGGTGCTTCCTGCCCGCCAGTCGACGAGCTCCAGTGTCCAGGCCAGCGCCTTTTCTGCCGGAGCTTCACGAGGAGCTTACCAAATCCTGGGACGCTCCAGTTTCGGCCAGACTCCGTTCTCCGGCCTCATCTACTCTCTCTCGCGTAGACGGAGCCAAGGAGAAAGGGTATGACCGGATCCCACCGGTCGAACCAGCGGTTGCAGCGCATCTTTGCCCCCCATCCGCGAGATGGCGCTCAAAGACTGCCCTTCCGTCCAAGGCCTGCAGGACTACTTCGGCGTTTGCCAGCCGCGCTTTCTCCGCCGCTGGGCAAGCCGCCTCAGCCCTGCACACAATGGCGGTTTTACAAGTTTTTCAAGCCGACCTCCTCAGCCAGCTCGACGAGGGAAAACTTGATAAATCTGCTTTGACCGACCTGCGCAGTGCGACGGATCTCTCTCTTCGCACGACGAAAACAGCAGCCCAAGCGATCGGACGATCTATGGCTGCGCTGACTGTCATTGAGCGCCACCTCTGGCTAACGCTAGCCGACATGGGAGAGCAAGAGCGGTCCGTTTTTCTCAACGCCCCGCTCTCACCCGCCGGCCTCTTCGGCCCCGCGGTAAGTGGCCTCGTGGACAGCTTCTCGGAAGTTCAGAAGGCGTCACAGGCCATGAACCTCTTCCTGCCCCGCCGCTCGAGCTCCGCTGCAGGCCGCTCTAAAACTCAGCCTCCTGCACGCAGTCCCACGCGGCGCCCCTCCCGACCTCCAGCATCGCAGCAGCGTCAGCGCGGCCGACCCAGGTCCCGCTCCACCAGCCAACACAGGCCGCCACCCCCGCGGGGTCCCCGGCCTAGAGTTTCGCTGAAAACCGAGCCTGCGAAATCCTCCTAGCACTCGCAAGGAGGAAAAGACGGTTGAGTCCCGCCGCGGCCGGACCGCCGTCGAAGCTAACCTGTATCCCTCTGCCAGTCCCCTTGATAAAGGCTACTGCAGTAGTGTCCACCGCAGCCAACGAGCCAGTTTCTCAACTCTCTCGCCTGCACACAAACGCCGTTTTTACGGCGACCCAGATAAATCGAATAAAGAGTGTAAAATCTGGTCATCCGGCTCACGCCGTCAGTGCTATGAGTGTAGTAAACATGCCCACACCCCAGTGCTCATCACTACACACAAGCACAATCCCCCCTGTGTACCCCACAGAGTGCACTCACATAAAGCGCGCTACGGCCGCTCGAGTGTTAGCTGTAGGTCACGTGCCCACAACCCAGTGCTCACACCTACACAGTGCCCGCTCTGCCTCACACATTCGGGGACGAAAGCACTCCACCGCCGGCTGTGCGTTAATAAAGAGTCCTGTGCCCGCTATACAGCACGCACGCTCTCATGTACACACTCACGAGCCCGCCCCGCTTCCGCGCCGCGAGCCGTTGCTCAAAACGCTCTCTCACAGCGTCATTCAGCCGGCTGCCGCTATCAGCGAGCCCCCGTCTCCCCTCACTGTCACTGCGCGACTCGCGCACATACCGCCACAGGCTCCCCGTCCCGCGCTGTGCGGCGGGCGGGACCCGGAGGCTATCCGACCCCTAGCTATGAGTGCGAATGCATGGAAAGCTATTCCGGGAATGTCGGAATGGGTATTAAACACAGTGATAAAGGGCTATTCGCTTCAATTCGCTCGCCGCCCCCCGCGTTTTCGCGCCCGGGTCGAGACACAAGTGAAAGCAGATGCAGCCCATCTGCTTCACACAGAGATAGCGAATTTACTGCACAAAGGTGCCATAGAACGGGTTCACCCTCTGGCTGCCGAGGCAGGCTTATACAGCCGCTATTTCCTCGTACCCAAGAAGGGCGGAGCGCTCAGACCTATACTAGATCTGAGATATTTGAACAAAGCGCTCGTGAAACGACCGTTCAAAATGCTCACGACCGGTCAAATCCTCGCGCAGATTCGCCCGGGGGACTGGTTCATCTCTCTCGATCTGAAAGACGCGTATTTTCAGATTCAGATTATTCCCCGTCACAGGCCATTCTTGAGATTCGCCTTCGACGGTCAGGCATATCAGTACACCGTCCTGCCGTTCGGCTTGTCCCTGGCACCCCGTACTTTTACGAAGTGCATGGACGCGGCCCTCGCACCCCTGAGATCGAAAGGGATGCGAATTCTGAACTATCTGGACGATTGGCTCATTATAGCGCAGTCAACAGAGGAACTAGTTTCTCACAAGAAAGCGCTTCTCGGTCATTTGGAAAGCCTGGGTCTTTCCGTGAACTGGGACAAGAGCTCTCTAACCCCCAGCCAGTCTATCACTTTCCTGGGTATAGATCTGGATTCGGCGGCGATGACGGCCAGACTGTCAACACAGCGCGCGCGCCGTGTTCGGCACCTCGCCGCTTCCGTTCAGGTGGGAAAAGTTTTTCCCCTAAAAACCTTTCAGAGGCTTTTGGGCCATATGGCGTCAGCCGCAGCGGTCCTGCAGCTGGGTTTACTTCGAATGCGCCCGCTTCAGTGCTGGCTAAAGTCGGAAGTGTCCCGCAAAGCATGGATTTCGGGCCGTGCACCAGTCAGAGTGACTCAGCGCTGCGTCTCAGCCCTGCAGCCCTGGCTGGCGGCCGAATGGTTTCAGCGGGGAGTGTCGATGGGGGTCATCGCACACCGCAAAGTGGTCTCGACAGATGCGTCCAACATGGGTTGGGGAGCGACTCACGAGGGCAGTCCGATTTGCGGCCGGTGGTCGAATACGGAGAAAAGCCTTCACATAAACTGTCTAGAGATGCTGGCGGTCGAGAAAGCGCTGAAGCACTTTCTACCACTCCTACGGGGACACCATGTGCTAGTCCGCTCGGACAATATGTCAGTAGTGTCTTACGTGAACCGCCAGGGCGGAATCAGATCCAGAGCCCTGCGCGCTCTCACAGAGCGCCTCCTATCCTGGGCTCAGGGCCCGCTGCGCTCCCTAAGGGCAGCTCATGTACCCGGTCGCTTCAACGACGGCCCGGACAGACTGTCCAGGGACAACGTTCCCCCAGGGGAATGGTCTCTACACCGCCAGACGGTCCAAGCGCTTTGGCATCGCTTTGGCAAAGCGGAGATCGACCTCTTCGCCGCGAGCGAGAACGCTCAGTGCCAGAGGTTTTTCTCGAAACACGAGGACGCGCTGGCCCAGACATGGCCCAGCGTTCCGCTGTATGCGTTCCCCCCGATCTCGATGCTGCCTCAAGTGCTAGCGAGGATCAGGGAGACGAACTGCGCAGCGCTCCTCATAGCCCCGCGCTGGGAAAACCAACCATGGTTTTCCGAGCTGATGAGGCTGACAGACACAGCCCCATGGCCGATCCCGGTGAGGAGAGATCTTCTCTCTCAAGCTCGAGGGTCGATTCTGCATCCCCATCCAGAGCACTGGTCTCTGCATGCGTGGGAAATCAACGGATATTCGTTGATCTGCCAGAAGGGGTAATTAACACGATCACGCAGTCCAGAGCCCCCTCGACGAGGCGGCTCTATGCGTCTAAATGGTCAGTGTTTAACAAATGGTGTGTGGAAATGGGTTCTAATGCTCAGTCCTGTGGAGTCCCACAGGTATTGAACTTTCTCCAAGAGATGTTGGACGCGGGCAGGTCCCCCTCCACGCTCAAGGTTTACGTCGCGGCCATAGCAGCGTTCGCCGATTCGGCGCGCGGCCGCTCACTGGGCAGGGATGAACTCATCACCCGTTTTCTGCGAGGGGCCAGGAGGATGAACCCTCCCCGGCCCCCGTCAGTCCCTATTTGGGACCTGTCCCTGGTCCTAGAGTCCCTGAAAGTGCATCCGTTCGAGCCTTTGGACTCTGTGGAGTTGAAATACTTGACGCTTAAAACCGTTTTTCTGCTAGCTCTAGCTTCAGTCAAACGAGTGGGCGATTTGCATGCGCTGTCTGTCAGCGCGTCGTGCCTCGAGTTTGGACCTAACGACTCGTTAGCCATTCTCAAACCGAAGCACGGCTATGTCCCCAAAGTGTTAGGTACTCCCTTTAGGGCTCAAGTCATTACCCTATCGGCCCTGCCGTCATCCGGCAGTGAGGAGGGTGTCAACCGCCTTTGCCCGGTCAGGGCGTTAAGGTGTTATGTCACGCGCTCTGCAGCCTTCAGGCTCTCAGAGCAGCTTTTCGTTTCGTTTGGAGGGCGCGCTAAGGGTCGCGCCGCCTCGAAACAGACGCTATCCAGATGGATAGTGGACGCTATTGCGGCAGCATATGCGTCAAAAGACCTGCAATGTCCGTTGGGCATACGGGCTCATTCCACCAGAGGCATGGCCTCATCGTGGGCATGGTCCAGCGGGATTTCCATTCATGACATTTGTATGGCGGCGGGCTGGGCGTCCCCCTCCACTTTTGTTAGGTTTTATAACCTGGAAGTTCCCGCTCTGCAGGCGAAACTTCTGTCAGTCTAGTCGTGTTCATGTCCTGCCCATATGCGCAGGTTGTACTATTGACTAGCTTGTCTGTTGAGCTGCACGCTCAGGGTCAGTATACATAGACCGGCCTTGCCGTTCTTGCGTTCCCTAGATGTGCTTATGAACATGTGTTGGCCCGCACCGCTGGCCACCTGTTTTTCACCTCTATGCTCTTCATAGAGTCATACGTGATTGTTAGGCTCGCACGGCGTGGACAAGGGGTTCCCGCAGCGTAAGCAAGCTTACGCAATACGAGAGAACCTCTCGTAAGAGAACGATACTCGGTTACTCACGTAACCTCGGTTCTCTCTAGAGAGGGAACGAGTATTGCGTTCCCTGCCGTGCTTGAAGCCTGTAGCTCGTGTCGCTTCATTCGACAGAAAACAGAGAATATAGCCTACGAGCCTTCCTTATATATGCTCTGACGCCGCCCATTCTGGCGGGCTGTGACGCGCTAGGGCGCGCGCGCCCTCATTGGGCGTGACGTCACGCCAGGCTCACTGGTAGGCTTAAGCAGTTGCCGCGCGGCAGCCAATGAGCGCGCAGTATGCCGCTCTAGCTCAGCTGCCCGCAGCTGCACTGCGTTGACAAAAAATGAAATTAAGGATAATTTTTGGCTTCAGTATCTCGAGAAAAGAAGACTTTCCCGCAGCGTAAGCAAGCTTACGCAATACTCGTTCCCTCTCTAGAGAGAACCGAGGTTACGTGAGTAACCGAGTATCGTTTTCCTTGCACTCTGCCCGTTTTTCCCTGATCTGTTTGGATCAGCGTGTTATTACGAATGAACGGAGGGCTGTGCTTATGAATACACAATCACTGCGGGAGAGCGGCGAGAAAGAGACAGGCAGAAAAGATTTGAGAGCGAGAGAGATGCATGAGTATTAACGTAAGCTATGGAACCTATAATCATCCGCACCGTTCTCTGGCTAATTCTGTGTGAGAGTGAGAAGCGGCCCACCTTGGAGAGAGCAGATCTGACAGGTGAGAACATTCAAACAGCTGTCTGTTTACAGCTAAAATAATACGAGAATAAATATCACAGTCGTCACATTTACTGATTGTTCATGACACATATAGCAAACCAGATAAAATGTAAAAAAAAAATTGCGATTTAAAACCTTTATTAAATCTAAATTCCATGTCTATTAGCTTCAAGGTCACCTATATGCTAGCTAAAATAACATTTACGCATTTAAAGTCAACATGAAAACTGAACTTCTGAATATTGGACAAAATCTACTTTCTTACTACAAACGATTATTTAAAAAAAGGTACGACAAGCCCGTAAACTTTCCTGTTTCAATAGGAAATGTCACTGCATTTTCACTGCTCATTTTCACCACACTTTAATGTCATTGCTCTGATGATTTTATCAGTAAAATAGTTCACCAACTTAAAAACAACATGACATTTCTCACTAGCGAGCTGTTCTTGAAGCAGATAAACATACAGTTTCGCTATTAGTAGAAACGCTGCTGCCGAAAACTGTTGAGAGACATATATTAAAATCAGTGACTGAACCAAAACTGTCTGAAAAATCCACCAAAAAGTAATTTCCACAGAAGAAAGAAATGCAAACAAGTCTGGAACCACATGAGGATCAGTATGATGATGACCCTATTTTCAATTCTTTATGGACTTTATGCAAGTATTTGGAAGTTCTCTGTAACGAAGAGCATTAGGGACAACAGAAAACACATTACTGTAAATGTAACAGTAGATGTAGAAGATGAGTCAGGGCTCCTAAATATATCCCCAGCCAAACGTTCTCCATCCTTTGAAACCGTACGTACGACTCAAAGCCTGAGAATATCTCCAGCTGATGCTCCCTCTGACGAATGAATCGTTACGTCTGACTCACTGATTGGCATCTTGCAGTTTTAAATCACTTAATTAACCAGCGAGCTCTCAGCTGTCAGGCGTTCCGGATGGCTGCAAATCAACATGGTGCTCTAAAATACTAATAGCTCACAAACTAGCATTCATGTCTCTGTTTATCTGACTACAAGAGTTTCAAAGTGAGTTGGCAGTTTTACAGTTCTGTGTGGAGAAGCAGAAGGTCTGTATTAACTTTTGTCAACTTAACTTAAAAAAAAACTGTAATCTTTTTGAAATATTAAAATAACTGTTTTCTATTTGAATATATCAATAATAATACTTTTCCTGTAATGGCAAAGATGAATTTTAATTCTGATTTGCTGCTCAAGACACATTTCTTATTATTATCAATGTTGAAAACATTTGTGCTACTTAATATTTTTGTGGAAACCATGATAAAAAAATGTCAGGATTCTTAGAAAAAAAAGAATTCTAAAGAAAAAGTTCAAAAGAAAAACATTTATTGAAATTCAAATCTTTTGTAACATTATAATAAATGTCTTTACTGTCACTTTTCATCAATTGAATGTATCCTTGCTGAGCAAGGGTGTGTTCACACATTTAGTCCTGGTCCGCTTAGTGTTCACATTTGCATTTTAACACCAAACCTAAAGGCATAGGGATATGCTCACAACCTGATTGGTTGCTTTTATTACATATATTTCGTGACGGAACTTACCGAACATCCAAAACAATGCTGTGTGCTGGGATAAATGCACTCGCTGTATATGCGTAGCCCACATATGATGGTATTTTGACCAGCTGAGAACTCGTGAAGAGTTCAAAACTGCGGCAGGAATCCCTCCGTCACACACACAAACGAAGATCTGCTGCGAGGAGACTCAGTTCTGATGCCTGTACCGAACTGTTATGGGCAACATCGCAACTATGACGAGAAAAAACAGTCACGCTTGAGAATTCTGTTTAGGGTCACATCTTGTGACATAATGCCCCGTTTTAGGTTTGTTTACATGTCTTTGGTCCATATTTGGTCCATTTGGTTCATATTTCATTGGAACCGCACCAGAGTTCGTTTGGGTCTCGGTCCGCTTGTTGGTGCACACCAGGGATCGGATGGCAGCGTTCACACTTATTCAAATGAACCGCACTAACAGAGCATGAACCAAACATGCCAAGTGTGAACACACTCTAAAAGTATTAATTTATTACTGACCCCAAACTTTTGAACGGTAGTGTATGTCTTATAGCTACACATTTTAGCATGTAATGCATGCAAAACAATGTAACTTTTTCTGTCACATTCTAACATTTTGAGAATAAAATGGCAAAAATAAAATTATGTCTTAATGTTTGGTCTGATCCACCACATAACTGTGATGTTACTTTCCTTAGTATGATGAATGAATGAATGAATGAATGAATGAATGAATGAATGAATGAATGAATGAATGAATGAATGAATGAATGAATGAATGAATGAATGAATGAATGAATGAATGAATGAATGAATGAATGAATGAATGAATGACAACAAATGGATTTGCGATTTAAACAATGTGGCGCAGGACGTGAAAATGAAAACTGCGTCAGGCTGAAACTAGCAAAAAACACTTGTATCGCGCCTGACGCTACATTGCGCAGGGTGTATGATAGGGCCCAAAAACACACATTTCTGTTCATATTAAAACAAGGTATAAGCCAAACCAATGGTGTCTGTTTCCAGACCACCTTTGATAACACTAGCAGTTACACAGATATGAAGGTCAGCATCATTTTATTGAAATGTACTAATATATTACTCAGCTTGAACTGACCTGTCAGACTCAATTCAACACCTTGATGGGCTGGGAGTCAAACACTGCAGAAAGGTGCCTATAGTGACATTTTACCCATAAAGCACAGCATCCCTTGTGCTTGCATCTTTGTCTCACACCTTCATAACCTAAAATTCCTCGGAGAAGCACAACATCAGCAGCTGATCTGAGCCCAAAGCGCCCGCGGACCCGCACACACCACCTTAAAACTGCTCTCTCCTCGTCCCGTCTCCAGGCAACCGCTCCATGCTCTGCCACTTTCCTTATGGCTCAGGGACCGGTCCTCTCCGGAGCCTATCAGCTAACCGCTAAACTGCTCCTTTTCACTGTCACAACCACTCCGACATCCGCAGACCCATTTCCATCTCGCAGTCTCCGGGCGCCGCTATAGCCCGGTCGCAAATGTCCCGCAGTAAGGGTCTGAAATGAAGCGAGGCGCTCAGCTAAACTTCACAGTGAGACTCATTCAAAGTCGATGTGAGAGAATATAACGGTATTTCACTCACCGCCTGATAATGACTCTCTCCTGCCTGCCACGGTCCCACTGGAGAGTCATAACCTGAACTTGTTTTCCAGCTCTACAACTTGAAGTATCCAACATCCATTAAGCAGCAGCTCCGGTTAATGGATGCAGTGCTGCTGTGTGTGTGTGTGTGTGTGTGTGTGTGTGTGTGTGTGTTTTTGCTCCAATGCAGCCAGTGGAAATGAAGAACTTCCTTAACACTATATGAATTAACTTAGAAAATGCTTTTGCATATTTGCAATTTCATTTAAAGGAGTCATAATCTACATTCTGTGGTGTTTTATATTCCTTCCCTGTCCACTACACGTGGCTGTAACAGCCACCTTTAGCTATTTTTCAACCTGAAAAACATTAAAAGGGGAATTTAAGATTTTTGAATCACCCTCATGTTACCTGGTCATTTTTCTGTGGAACACAAAAGGAGAATTTCACAAATGTTCAAACAGATCTTTTTCATTAGCATCATCCCTATTGACTCGTCAAGAAAAACACCAAAAAATCACAATAAAAACAGTTCAATTGACTTGTGCGCTATATTTCAGGTCTGCTGAAGTCATATAGCTTTGGTGAGGAACACACCACAATTTACATCAATATTCACTGAAAATATTTCCCTTCCATTAAGCTGTTGACTTCTGTGAGTTGAATTTGTGAATCATTTAGAGTTGGTTCTTTTTAGTGAACTGGTTAATTTGGTTTAATAGTCGGTCCACTTAATTGAGGGAAAGATTATCAGTAAATTTCTTCACCACAGTGCAAAGATTAAATAAAGAAATTATATTAAAGAAATACACTATTTTTAGTACAAAAGTTTGGGGCTATTTGTAATGTTTCTGAAAGAAGTCCCTTTTGCTCACCAAGGCTGCATTTATTTGATTAAAAATACGATAAAAAAAAGCAGTGTTGTGAAATATTATTACAATTTAAATGAACTGTTTTGATATATTTTAAAATGTAATTTATTCCTGTGATCAAAGCTGAATTTTCAGCATCATTACTCCAGTCTTCAGTGTCACGTGATCCTTCAGAAATCATTCTAATATGCTGATTTGCTGCTCAAGAAACATTTCTTATTATTATCAATGTTAAAAACAGTTGTGCTGCTGAATATTTTTGTGAAAATCATGATGCATTTTTTTCAGGATAATTTTATAAATAGAAACTTCAAAATAACAGCATTTATTTGAAATATAAATATTTTACAACAATGTAAAAGTCGTTACTGTCATGTTTGATGATGAATGCTTGCTGAATAAAAGTATTCATTTACAGGTGAAGCTAAAAAAAATAGAATATCGTGCAAAAGTTCATTTATTTCTGTAATTCAACTTAAAAGGTGAAACTAATATATTATATAGACTAATTACATGCAAAGTGAGATATTTCAAGCCGTTATTTGTTATAATTTTGATGATTATGGCTTACAGCTCATGAAAACCCCAAATTCAAAATCTCAGAAAATTAGAATATTGTGAAAAGGTTCAGTATTGCAGGCTCAAACTCTAATCAGCTAATTAATCCAAAACACCTGCAAAGGGTTCCTGAGCCTTTAAATGGTCTCTCAGTCTGGTTCAGTAGAATTCACAATCATGGGGAAGACTGCTGACCTGACAGTTGTGCAGAAACCCATCACTGACACCCTCCACAAGGAGAGAAAACCTGAAAAGGTAATTGCAAAAGAAGTTGGATGTTCTCAAAGTGCTGTATCAAAGCACATTAATAGAAAGTTAAGTGGAAGGGAAAAAGTGTGGAAGAAAAAGGTGCACAAGCAGCAGGGATGACCACAGCCTGGAGAGGATTGTCAGGAAAAGGCCATTCAAATGCTCGACATGGGTTTCAAATACCGTATTCCTCTTGTCAAGCCGCTCCTGAACAACAAACAACGTCAGAAGCGTCTCACCTGGGCTTAAGAAAAAAAAAATAACTGGTCTGTTGCTCAGTGTCCAAAGTCCTCTTTTCTGATGAGAGCAAATTTTGCATCTCATTTGGAAACCAAGGTCCCAGAGTCTGGAGGAAGAATGGAGAGACACAATCCAAGATGCTTGAAGTCCAGTGTGAAGTTTCCACAGTCTGTGTTTGTTCGGGGAGCCATGTCATCGGCTGGTGTTGGGCCACTGTGCTTTATTAAGCCCAGAGTCAACGCAGCCGTCTACCAGGACATTTTAGAGCACTTCATGCTTCCTTCAGCAGACAAGCTTTATGGAGATGCTGACTTCATTTTCCAGCAGGACTGGGTCTTGCCCACACTGCCAAAAGTACCAAAACCTGGTTCAATGACCGGATTACTTGATTGGCCAGCAGACTCGCCTGACCTGAACCCCATAGAGAATCTACGCGGCATTGCCAAGAGAAAGATGAGAGACATGACACCGAACAATGCAGAAGAGCTGAAGGCCGCTATTGAAGCATCCTGGTCTTCTAGCATCCATGCCATGCCGCATTGAGGCAGTAATTCATGCAAAATGGGCCCAAACCAAGTACTGAGTACATATGCGTGATTATACTTTTCAGAGGGCTGCCATGTATTTAAAATCCTTTTTTTTTATTGATTTCATGTAATATTCTACATTCTAAAAAATGCTGGGTTGTTTTAACCCAATGTTGGGTCAAATATGGACTAACCCAACGTTGGGTTAAAAATGCAATTTAAAAATAGACAAACCCAGCCGTTGGATTACATTTTTAATGTAACCAATGCAATTTGTCCTTTTTTAAACTGCATTTTTGTCCATTTTTGATTTTGTCCAAAATGCAATTTGTCCATTTTTTTAACTGCATTTTTTAACCCAACGTTGGGTTAGTCCATATTTGACCCAACATTGGGTTAAAACAACCCAGCATTTTTTAGAGTGTAATTTTCTGAGATTTTGAATTTGGAGTTTTCATAAGTTATAAGCCATAATCATCAAAATTATATATTTAAATGCTTGAAATATCTCACTTTGCATGTAATGAGTCTAAATATTATGTTAGTTTCACCTTTTAAGTTGAATTACTGAAATAAATTAACTTTTACACAGTATTCTAATTTTTCGGGTTTCACCTGTAAAAAAAAAATAATTATAATAAAGTACTGTCCCCAAACTTTTGAATGGTAGTCTATATAATAAAGGAAAAAAAAAGGAAATTAATATTATGAAAGTCTAAATTAAACTGGTTCAATTACATAAAGAAAAAATAATTTTTTTGATTAAAACAAATAATATAGAAAGAACAATTTCATTTCATTTCATTTCATTTCATTCACTGTTTCCAAGTTTTGGAACATTGAATATGTGTTAATGTGAAAATGTGAGCTGTCATTGTCATGTTAATTATGTCACAAATAAAGTTATTTTGAATGACATGCAACAAAGTTTCAAAACATCTTTCAGATCTGGGTAGGGCACTTTGAGTTCTGAAAGTATGTCCACACACTTTATTATTTTAAAAGAAGAAAGGAAAATGCTGGTTTTCCATGATAAGTCACTTTTAAAGTGACTGCATGAGTTATGCGATGGAGGCGATGACAGGATTTGACATTTCTACGACAGCCGGGATGAATGAAAGCCTTCACAGGCCTAAATGAGACAGCTTTTTAATGAACACAGAGGCCTGGGATACTAGCTCGTTTATGAATGTGACAAAAAATCATGAAAGAGAAGCTGTCTGTGCATACTTCAACTACACCAGCCTTCCCCCAAACAGATATTCTGAACAAGCTGGCTTTTACAGTCTGACACCTTGCCAGGTTTCTCTCGCTCTCTCTCTTCTTCTCCGCAGCATCGCACATATGCTTTCCGAGCCGCACGGCACCATTTGAAGTGCTAAACTTAATCCGTCCATAATCCCTCACACAGAAAAATGTAATCAAAGCAAAAAAGAAATGATGAAACACCCATGTTGCAGAAGGGATGATAATGAAAGAAGAACTGTCTGCTGAGATCCATATAATTGTGCAACACAGTCTCCACCTCTGTAAGCAGCGTCCTCTGGTGATGCTCAAAAGCATTATGGACAAAACACTCCTCAGACGCTGACATTTCTGTGTGTTTAATCCCGTTTAATGAGGCTAAATTTAGCCAGTGTGTTCCACTGTGAAGGTGACTAGTCCCCACAGGAGGTCTTTAAAACATGCGAGGGACGAAATTCATGTCCCCTCTGTCATTTAGGGCTTATAGGCTGATGTTCATATTAGGCTTCCTCTTTTAATGCGAGGAAAAAACATTTCTAGCCTATAACAAGTATCATTGATTTTTACAACGGTCGTGCCAAAAGCTCATTCGGAGTGTGCGGAAGAAACGCTTTAATTATGACAACGGTAGGTGGAAGTGACTTTGCAACACTTCGTAAATATTGGCTGCGCACAATAACGCATTTACAATAACTATTTCACACCGTAAACACGGAAAAGAAGCAGGACGTATAAGGTGCTAAATGCTTTTGATATTCTGAAGTTTCACACAGCCGCAGCAGTTTGCCAGGAGAGTAAGGAGGAAGCAGATGGTGAACTGCATTTAGCAAACACCTCCCTCCAGCCCCGACCAGACACACGCTGTTTTTACTGGCACCTGTGTGTTTGCCACGCTGACGTAACGAGTTTCATCCATTCATTCATCAATCTGTCCGTCCAACATCTATTCCATCAATCTGTCCATCCTTTAATCCATACAGATATCTACCTACCCATATATAAAAACATACAAACCGTGCCGGGTAGATTACTTACAAATTGTAGTCCGTTACCCATTACAAATTACATGGCGAAAAATGTAATAGTAACGGAATCTATTAGATTACACATTTTAGGTACTGTATTTGGATTACTTTTTGATTCGTTTTAGATTACTTTTGACCTAACTCATTTATCACATGCAGTCTTAGAAAAAAAAGGTTCAATAGGTTTCTATATAGAGGTTCTCGACAAAATTTTAAAGAACCCTTTGTGCCGGAAGGAAGAAATATTTTAAATGATTGCATGATACTTTCATGTTCAACAGCTATTTCAAATATTTCTGTGATAAAGTATGTTTATGAGCTGTTTAATCATAAAATTTAAACAAAATAAAAAAAGAAATAAAACAAAATCAATTCTTTCAAACTAAACCAATAAAATTATCCCATGATGGGAACCCCTATAAGGTTCTAGCACCTGACAGAACCTTTTAGGTTCTATATATATAACCTTTTCTTTTAAGAGTATAGATTTAAATAGGATTATTTTGTACCATATTGATATAAAAATACAAAAGACAGTGCTGGGCAGATTACTTACAAATTGTAGTTTGTTAGCAATTACATGATGAAAAATGTAGTTAATAACAATGTATTAGATTACACATTTTAGGTAATGTATTCGGATTACTTTTTGATTAATTTTAGATTACTTTCGACCTAACTCATTTATCACATACAGTCTTTTAAAAAAAAGTTCTCAATAGAACCCTATTGACTCAATTTTAAAGAATCCTTTATGCCAAAAAGGTTCTAAGGAGAAATGTTTTAAAGTCCCCCTGTGGTGAAAATCAAGTTTTTAATGTTGTTCATATGTCTATGTGATGTTTTTAATATGCTTTAAAGGATAACTCGCGCTAAAATGCAACCTAGGTTTTTTGTTAATCTGCCCGAGGAAAACTTTCGTTTAAAAGCATAATTAGAATGGAAACAACACTTTTAAGTTTGACCGTATTTTTGGTTTCAGTCAAATTGCCTTTTGAATGGGAGTGCTTGGGGCACTTCTATGATAGCATCAAAAATCACTATTTTTAAAACACTAAAAAGGCTCGACACAACATGAAACTTAGCTTGAAGTCTCACCAGGGGCTCTACACATGAACTCCAGCATTGAGAACATTGTTTGTGTACACAGAGTTTACTAAAAAGAAAGATTTTGAACTACTCACTGTGTTTCCGTCAGCCAGCATTTTGTCAGTCAAAAATAGTCGATCTCCGAATGCGAATGAACTGACTCTGATTTTTAGTATTGTTTCTTATATGAGGATCCTTTTTCAAATGCAAGATCAATATTGATTTTCACTAATGACAAAACAACAAATTATCCATGAATTTATATGGAACTAAGCTTTAGGAGCTTTCCATCTTTACTCTCCTCCCTGTTACGGATATCGACTATTTTTGACGGACAAAATGCCGGCGGACGGAAACACAGTGAGTTGTTCAAAACCTTTCTTTTTAGTAAACTCTGTGTACACAAACAATGAACTCCATGCTGGAGTTCATGTGAAGAGTCTCTGGTGATACTTTGAGCAAAGTTTCATGTTGTGTCGAGCCTTCTTAATTTTTTAAAAATAGTGATTTTTGATGCTATCATAGAAGTGCCCCAAGCACTCCCATTCAAAAGGCAATTTGACTAAAACCGAAAATACGGTCAAACTTAAAAGTGGCGTTTCCATTCTAATTATGTTTTTAAAAGAAAGTTTGCCTCGGGCAGATTAACAAAAAAAACTAGGTTGCATTTTGGCGAGAGTTACCCTTTAAGACAAACCATGTACAAATTCATAAGTCAACAACATATTTTCTCCTTAAAACTGCAGTGGAGAAAAAAAAAAAAAAACAGTCTCAAAAATGCAGTTTGAAATCACTGGAGTTTCTGACATCACAAACTAGCCTACCTTGTAAACAATCACATCAATGTGCCAGCGGGCTTTAGCATATCATTAACAGTGAACTAGCAGGAGAGTCTCAAGAGAAGCCAGGTTATCCTGGTCTATTTATTTATTTATTTTTATAATTATTTTTTATTATATATTATGATGTTATGATGAACTATATGCCTTTCTCCACTGAAGTTTTGAGTTCAAAGCGTTTCTGATGATTGTTATAAGGGAGACTGATTTAAATAAGGTTATTTCATCCCGTATTGATATAAAAATACAAAAAGAAAGAAAATATATTTCATTCTTTGTTAACAACATGAAGTGCATTAAACATTACATATTACGACAGGGTTTCCCAAATTGGGGTTTGTGAAGGAGAAGGGGGTTTGTTGATGAAAGAGCTATAATTAACTAAATCATAATGTAAAATTAAAGAAAAAAGAAATTCTTTAAAAAAATAAAAAAATAAAAAAAAATTGTTTACCTCCATGTCACATGACCATTAACCGACATGTGAATGTGTTGTTTTGTTAAGTTATTAAATATTAAAGTAAATATTTTAGGTCAAAATGATTCAATTGTGCACACAAATGCATTTTTGGCAGCTGATTCTGAGCACACAACCATTTCACAAAACTAAAGCTGACTTTACCATGCTAAAGCAGTCGGTTTGGCATGCATGCGTGGATCAAATTGTAAATAAGAAATGATGTGAATTTGAGTGCACTGCATACAAAGTGTCAATTAATCAAAAACCCTTAAAAAAAACATGGTTTTCACAATAATATTGAGCAGCAAAGCTGTTTTCAACATTGATAATAGGAAATGTTTCATACCAAATTACAATATTTAAATAATTTCTGAAGGATCATGTGACACTGAAGACTGAAAATTCAGTCTTCTGAAAATTCAGCTTTGCATCAAAGGAAGAAATAACATCCGAAAATAATTATAATTTGCTATTTCCGTTTGTGCTGTATTTTTTTTATCCAGTAAGTGACCATAAGAGACTTCTTTAAAAAAAAAATTAATGGTAGTGTTTTTATATATTCCAGTCTCTCTCTGCAGAAATCAGTGTAGAGAGAATGTTTATTAATTTCCCCTTTGAGATCAATAAACTTCATCCATTAATCTTGCATAAAGGCTGCATTCAGCTAGACTTCGTTAAGACAGTCAGATAAACATGTCTATTTCAAGAAGAGTGAAAAGGTCTTAAAGGAGTCTGTTTCATGAAAAACATTCCCCGCTCCAACTGTCAGGGGTGTAATAATCTGGGGGCTTTAATCTGATAGAAAGATAAACATTCAATCTTTCTTTTGGAAAACAAACAAACAAACTAAACATTTGCCAAGAAAACAAAAAAGCAAATTAACTTCTCTGATTGCTTCTACAGAGACATAAACCACAGACAGAGTGCCATTCAAAGGATCCGGAGATGAAGGAAAGCAAGAAAGAGCTGAGATCATCGACACACATGGAGAGTGAACGGCGGATAACAGAGACTGACTGCAGTCTTATCACAGCCAGACACACTGTAAACAAATCCATCATATCCTGTTTAAGAAGAGCGGGAGTCGTACAGCATTACAGATGATGGGGACAATCTGTAGTAGATCCACACTCTTGACATTTCTCTTGCATAACGTTCTTCACCACCTGAAAGTTTCCCCCAAACACTTGACTTTGGGATGGACTTTGAGAATATGGAAAACACAATTTTCCTTGCTATTTTAAAGTAAGCATTCAATATATGTAAACACGGGACACGGTTAACCCTAATGATCTAAATAATTAATTGGTTTGAGTAGAGTAAACTTCAATTAAACAAATACGTTTTAACAAACAACTTTTTTGAGTAGTTAGAACTTTCTTTTTCGTTTGAAAGACACATTTTAAGTAATCAGAATTGTTACATTGTTTTGAGTTTTATAAATTTAGACAAACTTAAATTTAACTGAAAATGAGATGAGATTTCCCAGCATGCTTTGCCGTGACACTCGAAAGGGAGAGTAATTGCTATATCATATAATATAATTTATATAATATATAAAGTGTTATAAGGTTGTTTTTTTGTTTTTGTTTTGTTGCAAGATTAATGTTAAGTGCGATTTAATGTGCTCTAAGCAATGCCACGTGTTTTTTAGGCCAATCTCCTCACTATCCACTAGCTGCTTGTCCCCTGAACACACTGAAAAAAACGCGGCCTCTGCAGACACCCCAGGCTCCACAAACGGCAAGAAACAAACTGGGCTCACCCGCACCACGAAACATAACAAACTGTTCCAGCCAATAACCAGCAAGAAGGATTTGGGGGTGGGGTTTGGGGAGTTAGTGCGCGGATGAAGATGAGGGAAGGTCTAGCTAGCCTCCGTTTTGTTTGACAATACTTTAGACGTCATCAAGAAGTGACGTCACCCAACATCACTTAGAGCACCTTTAATGTTTTGCTATAATTTAGAGTAATAATATAATTGAAAGGTTTCTGGTAACACTTTATTTTGATGGTAACTTTTGAACATTCTGTTGACTATAAGTAACTTTGCAACTATTGTAGACTGTCTGCTTAATATTTGCTAACTCTTTATTGTGATGGTCCTCCAACAGACATTTACTGACTATAAGTAACCCGAACCCTACCAGTCTACTAATACTCTATTAATACTCTAATGAGAGCCAGTAGACATGTAGGTGCGACATTACTTAAAGTCAACAGAATGTGTTAAAGGGACCATCAAAATGAAGTGAAATCAAGTTTCTGTTACATGTGTGTGTGTGTGGGGGGGGGGGGGGCAAATATGTTAAATATATTTAAATGTTCTATATTGCCATAATCATTCAATTGCTATGCTGTCAAAATATTTACTAAATTACCTAGTTAAAGCTAGCCGTTCCACTACTAAAAATGTAGTATTTATTTAAGTTGAGGTTACATGATTACATGATTACGTGAAAAGTTAAATGTATGAATTAGCTTACTCAAATATTTAAAGTTAAGAGCAATTAAAATGTATAAGTACACATTAAATTAACTTAAACTGAATTTCTTAACTTAAAAAAATTAATGTAATTGATTACCAATTTTTTTTTTTTTTTACATTTTTTGCCAACTTATTCGAGTTTACAGTGTATAAATGAAGGATGGGAAAGTGTTATTACTGGATCGATGCAAAGAAAGCCAATTAAAACACTAATTAACAAAGAAGTATTAAAGGTACCGTGGCAAAAACTGATTGTTTTGTGAAAGTGATATTGAAAACTGCTATGTTAAACCTTGACTAACAATACACTAACAAATTCATCAATATACAATGTGTAATTAGAATTAATTAACGAATACTTACAAATTTAGATTATATTAAATACATTTTTATTTTATACTAAATAAATACTGTGTAATAAACATAAATAAACGTGTGTAATGTAAATAAATGCATACATATGTGAGTATACATATTCACATACATATAAACGTTCCATTTTAAAGAGGTCATTTAATACTTTTGTTTTTAATGGGCGAACTGTATTCTTGAACACCGGATTGACATATTTATTTTTGTAAATATCACATTTCTGACGTTAGAAATTTATTATAAGTTCATAATCATATTTTCCAGCAATTTAGTTTGAAAAAAAAAGTGTCTGGATTTTAATGAATCTAATACCCAGTCACAGTGTAAACAAAGTAGAATAATTCATGCTACTAATGTGAAGAACATTCTGCAGGAAAAATCACAATAGCGCATTAACAACAACAATAACAGCCTCAAAACTCACAAAGCCCCTCATTTTTAATAGCAAGCTATACAGCCAAATTGAGTAATACAACACATTAAACAGGCAATAATGCTTGCATGTTTTGTTCTAACTCTCATAACAAGTAAAAATGATCGATGATCTTCTGGAATGCATTTATAGACTGAATTCTGCTGAATTCTGGAGGTGAGATCAGAGGACGCATTTGTCATTTCCCCACAAACAGTGGCGTGTGAAACGCTCCATTTACAGCACAGATCAAGAGCAGCAGCCTCAGCATCCGTTTAAAGGTTAAAAAGAAGGAAAGAAAGAGAGAGAGAATGATGTCTGGGCCAAGGAAACTTTGTGAGGTCAGCAGTGTTGAAAATGGCAGTGTTATCAACAAGCGCACCATTGCTGGTGTTTGCAAAGGGCTGGAAGATAGAGGCTGAGGTTAAGCTCCGGCTCGCTGGCACACACACACACACACACACACACACACACACACACGTGCTGAGACTCCTTACTGTTTGCTGCTAATGTGCCTATGCACGAGCCATGGACCTTTCTAGAAAGTGTTTTAAACAAGAGGTGTGTTTCAATCCACACCCTGTACTTTAGTAGTAAATACACTGCCCAGGGAGCCATTTTTAGGACTGTCCCATGTCAAAATCCTTCCAGTGTACTGAAATACTCACTAAAAATACACACAATGTGCAACAAACAACCAAAAAAAAAACCACATGATGTAATAACAACCCTATTTAAAAAAATAAAACCTATTTAAAATGCTTTTCCCATTTCATTGTTGATTATAATTGTTGTTTTCTCACAAAGAAATATGTTTCTCTCTCTCTCTCTCTCTCTCTCTCTCTCTCTCTCTCTATATATATATATATATATATATATTTTTTTTTTTTGTGAGGAAAAATAATTTTATATAAGTTTTAATTTTTTTATATCGGATTTTTATTAGGCTACGCCATGTTTTTGTTTGTCTTTTAGGAGTTTAACATTTATGAAAAAATAATACTATTCTTTTCAATAACAATTTCTCCTTTAAACAAATGATTTAATAAAAACATTTTAAAAAAATTCAATCCTATTTCACTGTTGATTATAATTGTTATGTTTTGTCACAAAGGAACATATTTTTTAAATATATTTTTGGTATTTTTTCTGTGGCAAAGCATAATAATTGCAATCAACAAACAAATGGGAAAAGCATTTTAGATTATTATTTTATAAAAAAAAATAATCTGTTTTTATTACATTATGTTTTTGTTTGTCTTTTAGTAATTTTACATTTATAAATAAAAATTATAATTCTTTTCAATAACAATTTCTGTCAGTCTGTCAAGTCTTCAAAAACATTTGTATTGTATTTTTAATTTATAAATTAAAATGTTTTATGTAAAAAATACCTAAAAAAGTGTTTAACATAAAAATTTACATTTACAAATAAAAACACACACCAAAAACTTTCCAAGAACAATATTTTCTATCAGTGAATATATTCTTAGAAATAATTTGTAATATATTTATGTATATATATATATATATATATATATATATATATATATATATATATATATATATATATATATATATATATGTATATGCACACATTTTAATTTAAGGATTTTTAAATGCACTAACACATTGTGTAAGATATCCTTGCCATTAACATAAAAAGTCAAATTAAAGTTAATATTTTTAACAGCTGCAATGAAGCTATACGATGCACAAAATAATTTATGTTACAAAAACTTGTAACTGTGTTATCAGTACACCAGTGTTTAATGAATCAAGGCCCCTTTCTAGTGTCCAAATTTGTGTTCACATTATACTGATTCACAACATAAAGAATGAAGCGATGTAATGAGACACAGCAAACCTCATCAGTCGTCACAAAGACAGGAGGAAATTCAAATCAGAGGTTAATGTCCAGATGTCAGCTTATGCAATTCTCCTAGGACCCCGTCTTCAATGGGCAGACATTAGCATAGACCGCAGGGATCGAGACTGCTGACCAGTGTAGATGCGGTCTCAAACCCCAGGAGACTTGCCATCGGCAAAATGAATTGGTAACCAGAACGTAGGCTGAATCAATGCAGCAGGCACTAGCATTAGAGCAGTGCTAGAGGTTCAAAAATACAGAGAAGGAGAGAGAGAGACTTGATTAAATGGTCTGATTACAAACCACCTGCATACTAAAACACATCAGACGGATGAAATGATTAATGAGCCCATACCAAACACATTACCGGTCAATCAAATGACAGCTTGGGCGGAGGTTGCTTATGAGAATATTATCTGAAGAGAGTGTGAGTGGTGCTTGTCTGCAAAAGCACTAAAAGCACCTAACATGTTGCTAGGGTGTTGCTAGGTAGTTGCTAAGGTCAGGGTGCGAATTACACAACGGCCTTTAGTTGGGGGGGGGGGGGGTGCACATACAGTATGTATATAGACCTAACAATATAGTAATGAATGCAACTTTCACGTGCAATTGATTGACAGATAAACTGTGTACTCTTATTTCAGTGTTGTTGTTAAGTTGAGGATATTTTCAGTGCTTGTGTGCTTTGTACATTCAGATTTAACAGCATTAAAGAGGGAAAATGTTATCATTCAACTAAACTGTGTAGGGGTTTTCTTCCAGGAACAAACATGTCACAATATTGCTTACTTAAATAATTCCCGCCCAAGGCAAATGCAAAATAAAGGGGCAAGACCAGTTTGAGTTGCATTAGTATTGTGTTGAAACTCATGGTTATGGTAAGGGCCGGGACATTTCCCAAACGCGCTCAATCGGCTGACCAATCACAACACACTGGTCCAGCCAACCAATCAGAGCACATTGCACTTTTCGGAAGGAGGGGCTTCATAGAGACAGGAACTAAACTGAGCGTTACTGACAGACTGGGACGAAATATCCAGATGTAAAATATGTGAAAAATAATGGGGTTTTCTTGTTGTTGTTGTTTTGAAAAATCAAGCTTAAAAACCCATTCTAGTAGACTCCAAAAACAAAACCATTATTAAATCCTGAAAGGTTAGGGAACACAAAATGGAATCTTCTATGGAATTGCTGCGAAAATACCCTTTTTAGAACCTTTATTTTTAAGAGAGTAGCAACTATTAAATTCAGTAAAATTTTACATGCTGAAAATGCAGCTGGACAATGAAAGTGATTTGTATAAAAAATATGAATTGATAAATGATTGAATACAGCAATATTGCCATGTAATGTGATCCAAGATGCCACACAGAAAGTGACGTGTATAAGACAGACTGCTTTTTCCTATCAGGCTGAAAAGGAGGCGGGTGGCAAACGGTAGCAGGCTGTACAAAAAGCCTGATTCAATCATATAAATGGCTTTTCTTTTAATGAATTTGACTCAAATTAAAGGAATGGGTCTGTATGGGGTCTTTCACTGGCATATCTCTTTTAATTAGATGGAAGTTTAATAATCACTAAAGACTCCTTTGAGATATGTGTTAGATTCCTGCAAAACCATCTAACAACTCCAAGGTTAAGCCTACCTCCTCTGTGAATTTCAAATGAATATGGACACTGTTATGCTGACCTTGCTTAAAAATGAATAGAAAAAAAAATCTTACACAGTACATGGCAGTGCTTCAACTTATATCATCTGCTCTGTTGAATTTAAAGGGATCGTTCAACCAAAAATGAAAATTCTGTCATTAATTACTCACCCTCATGTCATTCCAAACCCATAAGACTTTAGTTCATCTTCAGAACACAAATAAAGAACTTTTTGATGATATCTGAGAGCTTTCTGTCCCTCCATATACGCAGCTACCACTTTGACGCTTCAAAAGGTTCATAAAGAGATCGTAAAACTAATCCATATGAAACGAGCGGTTTAGCCCAAATATTCTGAAGAGACACGATCGCTTTATATGATGAACAGATTAAATTTAGACTTTTATTCACACATAAAACATGAACATGAAACGCCATGCATGAAATGTGATGTTGAGGGACTTCATATTCATCACTGTAAGGGTATATATCAAAACAACTGATCATTTCATTTTAAGGGTTTGTTCATTTTAATTATATATATATAGCTGTTTTCAAAAACATTTACGAACCCCAAACTTTTGAACGGTATTGTATATTATATATATTAATGGATGTTTGGATGTAATGGATAAAAATATTAAAATGTACCAAATGACCCCGTTAAAATATCAAATGACAGTTTATGGATATGCTCTGGTGCCTTTTGTTTACAAGAGATGGGATGATATGATATGATATGATTCTGCTTTGTCCTACAGTGTTGATTCTGCCATTTAAACTGAAAATGAATTGCAAGCAGTCTGTTTGCAGAGTTGACTGCTCCTGACAAATTTCCCATCATGCACCACAAGGAGAAATGAAAAGAACAAAGCAACGCTAAATGCCTAAAAATGAATAACAAGGGAGAACAAAAAGATTGTGTGTGAGAGAAAGCTAGAAATTGATCGCAATCTTCTCCAAAATCACATTGTGCACTGTTCCTCGGAGATGTTCCAGTGTTCCTCGCCACTTAAACAACATCACACACTTCTGAAAGTTTTAATTCCTCTCACTTTCTTCTTCCCCATCGGAGGGGGTCATGAAGCTAAACACTCCTGTGACATCTGACAACTAAAAGATGAATTTCAAGACATTTCTCTTCAAAGGCCCATTCAACCGAGTCTCATTAATCAAGTTATGGCTTCAGAACTGACACTGGAATCAAAGCGACCCGAGTTAGTTTTTCGCTCTTTCTTTCGCTCTGCCATGTGCGCTCTAAAGAATAACCCCCCGCCGCCTGTGTGTCTGGTGTCTCGGGGAGCAGGTCAGGGGATTGATGCCCCTCTCCAGCCGAGCTTGTGTGATCTACTTTCTTCGCAGATACTGCCACATTGCAGGCGCTTTTCAAAGGGGCATTAACTGTTTTCCAAAAGCCGTACAATAGCATGGTGGGGCATCCAGCATTCCGCATGTCCATGTCATAACTGGGTGATGTAGCTATTCTCAGCGTGCATTAACACATCAAGAGCAAATGCAGGGAAAACAACGCAAATGTGTATGACAAGAATGGTACATTATTTGAAACTTGTGATACTTGTTGCATATTATCATCAAACACTGTCCCAATCTTACATTTAATTGTGATAATTCTGATGCCCCATTAGAAAAGGTTAAACAGAGAACAAAAAGAGACTTTGCTCGAGTCTCCAGCAACTGAGAAAAAGAATCGAGTAATCTCACATGTCTCCGGTAGTTTCAGAAAAGAGCTCATTGCCTCTGATAGATACTCCTTCCCAAGACTGTCAACTCTGTCTTATATATATATATATATCACCTACAAATTCCACAGAAATAGAACATTAAAATATTATTGACTGCCTTATTTTTTTTGCTATTAAAATAATAATAAAAATTGATGTTGTTGGGGGGGTATCTCATAACCAGCAACATGGGTTACGTAATCAGATTACATTTTCAAGTAGCCTAACGAGTAAAGTAACGCATTACTTTTAAATTTACTGCAAAATATCAGAGATACTTTTTCAAATAAGTAACGCAAGTTACTTTGTTTTCATATTTATTGACTGACAGCTCTGTCCTCATGTTGAGAGAAATCTTGAATAAGTGCAGGGGTGTTGTGTGCGCTGTGTAAACATGATGGATATTGTAGTTCTAGACTAAATGTGAGCAGGCTTTCACTCATCTCACTTGCACAAATACAGATTCAGTATTCCTCAAAATGAATAAAAACAATGAAATGCAAACTTAGAATATTACAAAAGCCTGCAATAATTACAAATGTTAAATAATACATAGGCTATATATCTTATTTAATTTCACTTTCTTAACCAATGTCTTTGCTGCTTACCTTCGATGATGACCATACTAATTAGCAAATATGACTTTGGATAAACATCATCACATATTTTGTTTTATTGCTGAAGTAGGAGTGTTGAACTTTTCTTCTGCGACCCAGAACGGCAGCACAGCTGAAAGGTTTGTTTGAGCTGCGCCCTCTACTGTACAGCTGTGAATTTGCACTTCCTTCAGCCTGAGGCTTAATCATTTCACTTATGGGCCCTGTCCCAAATGGCACCCTAAGCACTCTCAGTCTTCCTACGAGTCTGCACTTTCGTGACGTAACGCCACTTTGACTGTCGGGAAGAAGTCTGCAGTGGAGCTCGCATCAGTGGGGACTCTGCAAAAGTGTGATGCAAAAGCAAAGGGGGGCACTTAGCACCTTTCTGAAACCTAAAACGATAAATGAGACACTCTACGATCTCATGGACTTAACGGACACGTGCGCGCGGCAGCCATTGTAAGTCCAACAGACCAAAAGTGCATATGAGGTGTGCCATTTGGGACAGGGCCATGGTGTGAAAGAGCATTTATTTTTGCTAAAAATACAACTTTTTGTTTTTTTGTTATTAAAAACAAACAAGCAAGCCCGGCCCAGCCCAGCCCAGCCCAGGTGGGGAAAAAAGTAACCCAAAAGTAATGTAGTTTATTATTTTCCCAAAAATGTAACTAATACAATTAGTTAGTTTTTTAGGGAGTACTTTTAAAAAGTAACTTTACCCAACACTGAAATATTTTTTTATATAAAATTTGATATAAAATTCCTAAATTCCTTAGAAACAGAAAACTAAAATATTTATTTATTTGATTTAATATAAATGTAAAGAATATAAGCAGCCTCTGAGAACTAACATTTTCCTTATGAATGCCTTGTTTTTGCTCATCCAAGTTAGTGTCCCTAAAAAACCTCCCTGCAAAGCATTTCAATAAAACGCATAAATGCAAACTTCAATATGTATAATATAGAATATCAAATTATTCCATTTCGTTTTTTGGCAGTGACATCAATTCAAAAATGCCATGCACACCTTCTGAACATGCACACAACAGTCATAAATAAACAGCAAAGAAACATCCTGATGGGTGAAACCCAAAAAACAATTTGAAACCTGTGGTTTTGGGCATGCCGATGACAATCGAGCCACCCTGAGAAGTCAAGGCAAGGGAGTAATATTTCGTTTCGCATCAATGCTAGCACTCGGTTACTTCAAACAGCATTTTATTTGTTTGCCCAACGCCAGCCAGCCACACGGCATGCATTTATATTCCAATAAGAGGGAGGTGAGAGTTACACAGGCTGTTACGGTCTCCTTGTTCACCACAAAACATTACGAGCGCTGCAAAACCCTCACTGGTCAAAACACAATGTTCCGAAATGATAGTGCATAATGCTAAAGATGTGCTAAATGTAGATTATTGTGGGTTTTGAAAATACATTATTAAAAACATAGACATACAGGGTGACACTTCAATTAAAGTTTTCTGGGGCACAAATAAAGAGATTTGGGAGGCCAATTCGGGAACATTGTGTGTTTAACTGCTGATGAAATTTAAGAGCTAATTGGTGGCTAACTGCTTTCAAATGAGCCCCTTATGACCAGTTGTGTCTATTTGATTTCACAGGCATGTATGCACTCTTTTATGTGGTGGAGCTTTGGGGAATACGCAGCGCTCAGAACCTGATATGTTTCAAGAGCTTCCTCTCATCTCGTCGTGTTAATAGCCTGTCATATAACCCACACATCTAGCAGAAAACAAATGAATTTAATTCAAAACTCACTAAGATGCGTTTTCAGATAATGTTTTCTTACACCGTTATTAAATAGTTTTTTTGTTTTATGCTTAAACCTCACCTAATATTGGAAGATTTATGCTTAATATAAAACAATCTACCGATGAAGTAAGAAAAACACACTTTAAAATATATACTAATGTTCAGAAGTTTGGGGTCAGTAAGCTTTGTTTTGTTTTTTAAGAAATGTATTCTTCAGCAAGGAATAATTTAATAGATTGAAAAAGACATTTATAATTTTACAAATAAATATTTTTCTTTAAGCTTTCTATTCATCAAAGAATCATGAAAAACTAAAATATGAAGCAGCACAACTCAACAATTTCAAAATTTCATAATTTTAGAATGATTTCTGAAGGATCATGTGACACTGAAGTCTGGAGTAATGATGCTGAAAATTCAGCTTTGATACATTTCATTTTAAAATATCTTTCATTTTGATCTTTCTGATCAAAGAAATGAAGCCTTGGTGTACATAAGAGACTTATGTGTTTTGAAATTGTCTTGTTAACTTTGGAAACTGGGTAGAGGATTTAGTTCCCAGCATGCTTTGAAGATGACATGACGGTAAACAGTACATTGGCTCTATAAGCAATGACTGCGCTAATGCCAGTGACAAGTAACATCTTGTTCATTACATATACTGTATGCTAAATAATTTTTATTTAGTATGTTCTATGATAGCTGTGGATTTGAACTGAAATAAAAAAGATTTATTGGTTCCAGAGCTACAACTTTGGAGCGAGCAACTTAATTTTTTTGAGTAATCGACATAAAAATTTGTGTTTACGTTACAGATTATTAAGTTTCTCTAACTGAATAAAGTTTGTTGGTTTAAAAAAATAATCATTTAAAGTTGTCATAACTCAAAAAATTTATGCAAACTGTTGCATTATTTGCTTTGTTGAGCCAACATATTTTTAAGTCACAGTGTATGTAAAACATTTTGCTTTCGTATTTTTAAAAGGGATAGTTCACCCAAAAACTTTCTTACATCCGCTGAGCACAAAAGAAGTTATTGCGAAGAATATTTCATGCTCAGAAAACTTTGTAAACCCATTGACTTTTTGCATTTGGTAAAATATATTTTTTTGTGCATAATTTAAGGATATTTTACCACAAAACAAGACTAAATACTAAAAATATATATCTATTTTTGTTTTTTGCAATGAGCAGCAAAGAAATGTCTTGCAAAGACTGTCCAGAAGATCAACTACCTCAACCAATTGTACTATACCAATAATACCAGCAAGAAAACTATGAAAAACCTTCCACCATCAGTCACAGGTTTTACCTTAATTATCCAATAACATTCACAGCAGACGCGTAGGTGAAGTTAATCGTCCTGGGCAACGTTGTCATTCACAAGCCAATGTTCAAAACTTAACATCTTTCATTTCCTGTCAGGAAACTGCTAACAGCCAGTTCTGCCAGTTCTGTCTTTCTGTGGATTCTTGTGCACTCGGTAATATTATATGATATGATCATAATATAATAATATAAAGGTAGCTTTGAAGTAGAGCTCAAACAGTACACTCTCAGAAAAAAAGGTACAAAAGCTGTCACTGGGACAGTACCCTTCAAAAGGGTTCTAATATGTACCATTTAGGTACTAATATGTACACTTTTGGTACCAATATGTACCTTTGAGGGACTTAAATGCACTCTTTAGGTACAAAAGTGTAGCTTTTGAAAAGGTACCACCACAGTGACAGCTTTTGTATCTTTTTTTCTGAGAGTGTAGAGCGTTGGCGCTTGCAACGCCAAGGTCATGGGTTCGATTCCCAGAGAAAGCAAGAACTGGTAAAAATGTGTAGCTTGAAATGCAGTGTAAGTCGCTTTGGATAAAAGCGTCTGCCAAGTGTAAATGTAATGATGTGATGTTATGGTTTTACTCCGTGACTGGCTTGAATGATCCGTGTCTGTGAAGCTTGTTAGTTCACATTCAGCTCACTGTTAGCACCGCAGATGACTCAAGGTGACCCATGTGAACTTTCAAACGGCACGTAGAGATAATTGAAGTTCTCTCAACTGCACTGGCGAGTAGGATACTGTTTTAAGAACATCAATTGGATGTGATGCAGTCCACTGGACACAGGCGTACATGTACTGTGAATTTTGAACAAGAATACAAAGCTGTGAGCACAAGGGACGTTTTACTTGCCTTGCCAGGAAAAATATCACTGCCTTGCAGTTAACCAATTGCGGTATCTCAAGGAAATAGTGAGAACAATGAAGCCTTTCAGGATCAATAAACTGTCAAATGAATTTTCTCTAAATGTGTTTGATGTACTCCCATAATTCTGTATCTCTCCCTGTGACTCTAGTCCGTCAATACTTAATGATTTAATCTCAGTCTATTCTTGGCCTCTGACATGATAGCTGGGACATATTGGATTTGAAAGCAAAAGCCGCTAATATATAACTAGCGATAGACCAGAAAACAGCTTTACTTTATTTCAACTTAAAAATACTGAAGTGTTCAGAGGAAGAAAGCTATGAATTGCAATAAGAATGAAAAACATGTCTTTAATATCGCAACTACTCCTAGACAGCAAATGAAGACTTCACACTACAATACTGAAGTTTTCAGTATGAATGACATGTCTTTAATATCACATTTGCTTCTTTTGAAAAGCACTGAGATGAAACATATGTTTAAAAATTTCTGCGAAACCCCAAAAACTTACCTATACATGCAATTCACTGCCTTTTCCAGCTGAAATAAACCCTAGTGGCAGTAAAACACAAACAACTTCTATTCCTGTTCACACAAATTTTGATTACGGGACAGACTATCAAAAATATAGACTTATTTTTGCACGGTTCCTTGCACAATACTATGTTATGACCTCAAAAACTTTTTTTGTAGATTTGCAAACTACACTGTAAAAAAATTATTTTTCAAATTTGTAAATAAAACAAAGATTGCTGGAGAATTTTTTACAAGAAAATGCTATTTCAGTTCTTGCTACTTCAAAATTCAATGTTTAATTTAATGCGTTACTTGTTACTTGTTTAGTGTAATTTTGCAGAAATGTTGCCACATGCAAGTTTTTTTTCCCAATTAGACTAGGTTAGTCTCCTATAAACTTTCACATCCATTAAACAATTAAATCTTATCAAATCTCTCATCAAATGCTTCTAAAATTAAATGATCGATATAATCCCAAAATTTCAGTCGTCTCATTTGTCTCTATTTTTATTGGCAGTTGCTTGACACTTAAAAGTCACCATGAAATCAAAATGGACAATTTTTCATTTGTATGGAATATTGCATTTTTTTTTATTCATGTGCCCTCGTAAAAATAACTTCCCCTCCCTCTTGCAGCAACATCTCTCTCTTCTCTGATGACATGTTTACTGGCGCGAGGGCGGGGCCACCTGTCACTCACATGAGATCGACCAATAAAAAAAACTCAACCATCCAATCAACTCCCTGTGCACAAAACCAAGTCCTGCCCTACAATTTGTTCTTATTCTAGAAGTCGTTTCTCTCGGATATACGTCACAATAGGGAAGAAAAGACTATCGCAACATCCGTTTCATGCAGACTTTAAACGACACGTAACCGAGAACTCAATTAACTCTCCTGAGCGATGAAAGAGAAATAAAAAAAAACGTCCTCCAGACTGAGTAGCAAACACAGACGCACACACATCCAAATAACACCTTGAGCTTTAAATCCTCCCTTATGAGAGCAATCCTTCGGTCCGCAGACCACGAAAAAGGACAAGGCCGGTCGTCACACGCAACAAGTTGCGGACAACAGCGAGACGTCACCCTTGGTCACTGGAGCTTACGGTGCATGTGAAGGAGGTGCGTGTGAAGGAGGTGCGTGCTCGGCCCCCGGGGGAGATGGGAAGGAGGACTGTGTGTATGAACCCGAACACACACCTGCTATTTTTGTGCAGCACCTGCCTGGCCTGCCTGCTGCGCTGCTGTCTGTGTGCTGCAGAGATAACAGGGGGGCTATTCACGGCTAGTCAGTCGGAGAGAGTCAAGCCCTGTCTCACTTCTGTGTGTGTATGTGTGTGTGCGTCTTACCCTCTCATACACATCCAGACCTGCTCTGTTTACCCTCCCTTTATGCCCAACAAATACACACAGATACAGACAAATTCCTCATACAAATTCACTATAAATCCTTACTAGCAATTCCAGCTCAATCCATGTTTCTTTAGGTCCTTCTTTTGCACACACACACACACACACACACACACACACACACACTCTTCAGTCTGTCTGCTGCAGACTGCGGCCAGCTGATCTTAGAAAAGGAAGCAGTTGTGTGAAAATCGTATTACCGTTTCCAGTTTTGTGAATAACAATCACTCTAACAAAGCATCTCACAATCTGCAGGCAACCAACACGTAAAACAAAATGCACTGTAAAAATGAACTTTATAAAGAGTATGTTTTGCAAGAAAATACTGTTTCAGTCTACTTGTTTAATTCAATGTGTTACTGGCTGTTTCTTTGAAATTATTTCTGAAATTTAATGGCAATCTCTCAGTGAAAATTGTTTCAAAGTAAATCCTGCACCAATTATTTTTCAGTGTGGTTACAAAATACAGATCCAACTTATCATTCTTTCCATTTCTCTCTAGTATTGCTACTTGTTAGAGGGAAACATCACTATCACGACTGCTCATACTTTAGGTTAGTAATTTAATCTAACCCTGAGTCTTTTGTGTATCTTGACATAAATTAAATCTCCAATCATTTTGGTTATTGAGAAGAGGAGTGCTATTCATTTTCTTTGTGACCCGAGATATGATTTTCACTTGGTGAACGATAGAGGCTCTTTTGAATTGGTCACCTAGCAACCATCTTAAGCAACATGATAACTACTCTGAACACCTTAGTAACTGCATAGCAACACCTTGGCAACCACCCAGATCACTCTAGCATCGTGGTGGAGAGCTTTGCACAGGCAAGCAAATTTTTTTTACAAATCTAGTTGTTATTTACTGTGCACTGGAGTCAAACACAAACATTTTAGCTCATGTCATCTGAACAACATGCAGCGAGTGGACGTTTCCACTGTTATCTGTGATTGTTATCGGCTATCTAAATATTCTGTTCTCCCCTGGAAGTCTCTAGACTGTCCTTACATATGATTTATTTTTCAAAGTCATGGAACCTTTGGGCAAAATAAATAAATAATATAAATAAATCATGCAGTGCCTAAAAGGGCAAAGAAACACGTCAGCAAAAAGAAAAACAACAGGCAGTTAAAGGCCAGCTTGATTTTACAACACCTTGATGAAGGACATTTCAGTCTTTCTCAAGAAGATACTGTCTCACACATATCTATCTATCTATCCATCCATCCGTCCGTCTGTCTGTCTCTCCATCTGTCCGTCCGGCTGTCCTATCTGTCTATCTGTCTGTCTCTCCTGTCCTATCTGTCTATCTGTCTGTCTCTCTACCTCTATCTAAGTGTCATTCTATCTATCTATCTACAGTATCTATCTATCTATCTATCTATCTATCTATCTATCTATCTATCTATCTATCTATCTATCTATCTGTCAATCTATCTATCAATCAATCAATCAATCAATCAATCAATCTATCTATCTATCTATCTATCTATCTATCTATCTATCTATCTATCTATCTATCTATCTATCTATCTATCTGTCTGTCTGTCAATCTATCTGTCTATCTATCTATCTATCTATCTATCTATCTATCTATCTATCTATCTATCTATCTATCTATCTATCTGTCTGTCTGTCTGTCTGTCCGCCCTGTCTGTCTGTCTTTCCCGAATAATGTCAATATGTATTCTGATCCCTTGTCTGCATAGTTGGCACACAACTAAAACATTACAATAAATCATAATTAATCTATTATGTATTATGGACCAACAATACATACATTTTTACAGCCCTTTTACATTAATGCTAATTTAGAAAAATACATTGACTAAAATGTTCATTTATACAACTTGAAATGTTATTCAATTTTAATAAGTGTAAATGAAATGTAGAAATTAACATTAACCTAGATCAGTGGTTCTCAAACTTTTGTGGGCCAGCTATCCTTTTGTGGCTATCCATTATCCAGGTCATTTACAATTACAATAACTATTTTAAACATTGTCTTTAACTTTCTGGTCCGGCAAGTTTCATTTACATAGAAGCCTATGGAGGAGTGAGACAGCTCTCAGATTTCATCAAAAATATCTTAATTTGTTTTCCGAAGATGAACGAAAGTCTTACATTAGGGTGAGTAATTACTCAGAATTTTAATTTTTGGGTGAACTAAGTCAATACTTTTTTAATGGCTTGTCAACTTTCCATTCCTCCGTTGCGTGATTCTAGCCACCACCGGATTGTTGTCAGCGCGAAACACATTTCTGAGCATGTGAATGCTGATTCTTGTCAGCGCTGGATTCTAGTCAGTGCTTGAGCGCTGGTCTATGACTGGAAAAATAAAAGAGTTGTTGCAAAAGAAACGATACAAAGCTTACATGTCGCATTAAACTGCCAGATTTTAGAATGTTGTAGGCAATCATTTTGCAAGTAATTACGTTTAATCTTGTCTTGCCTGGATCTTTGGTGTAAACTCGTGAACGCCCCCCATGAACACCTGAACGCCCCCCTTTCAAAAATCTTGCTTCCACCGCCCCCCGTTGTTCTCTGAACGCCTCCGTTGAGAACCACTAACCTAGATGAATAAAAGCCATACAGTATTGTCTATTATTAGTTCAAGATACCTTATGCATTAACTGTAATGTTCACGTATTGACAGTTACTGTTAGCTCCATAAAACACACTGCAATAAACTTGACACCATTTGACATCATTAAAAAAATCTATTAAAAGTAAACATTCTGAAAGCTTCTTTGGTGAAGGTAGTCCTATGGTTCCAATGTAAACCATGTAATTCTGACAGCCTCACTGTACCACGGTACGACCACCACAATACCTTTTCAAAGGTTGCTCCCAGTTAAGTTTAAGTTATAAATGGTTGGTTTTCCTTGGAAACAAAGGAACCAATTCCTCTTAACTAAGCTTATAAATAATGCAAACCTCCTAGAGCAACAAACCCAGACAAACATCACATAGAACGTAAAGGACAAAGGCTGAATTCAGGTGGCGATTGCATTTCAGTCATGCATGTTTATCCCAAACCACGTGGTGAGATACCATAGATCCCCTATCCTCCAAGCCAAAATGTGAGAGCTTTATCTTCAGAAACTCTGTTGACATGCGAAACGTGCTTTACATAAGCCCGGCAGTGGAGAGGTTTGTTTATTACCAGCAAGAGCCGCAGAATTATGAAGCATCAGCGGGCCTGGAGTGTGCATGCATTCACAACAATAGAACGATGAACCAGTGAAACCACACCGCATCAGATCACTCACCCCGCACGTGAGCGAATTACAAACTAAACACTTTTGCAAGATATGGATCTTGCATGCATGAACTATGAGGCAGGCTACTGAAATCCAACAAAACATAAACGAGAAGAAAAAGAACCCTATCAGCCAGATACACCTGGTTAAAATCCCTAAAGACATCTGAACAGTCCAAAGCAATCCTGTATAAATAATTGGAATGAAAATTAAACATTACCCAAACAAAAACTAGATCTTTCAGACCACCAATATAATCTAAGATATTTTCCATGTGATTTTCTTTAAATGTCCAATGGCAAAACATTGTTTGAGTATAAGACATACAAAGATTTCAAAATAGCCAATAATAAGACTCCAAGAATCAAAAAAATCCTGGGAATCCTACAGTATCCTGTACAATATTCAAATAGAAAGTTTTATTACTCAAGGATTTATGACTTTTATGTAAATATTACTTGATTAACTAACTTAAAGGGATAGTTCACCCAAAAATGAAAATTCTGTCATTAATTACTCACCCTCAAGTCGTTCCAAACCTCTAAGACTCGTTCATCTTCGGAACATAAATGAAGAATTTTTAATGAAATCTGAGAGCTTTCTGTCCCTCCATTGACAGCTACGCAACTACCACTTTCAAGTTTATTTACAAAATATTCATCTCCAATGTGCATTACCTCAACACTGTCTGCTTTCACATCAACACACATGAGTCCTGGTGCTCTCATGAACGTGCATTGGAGATCAATATTTTGTAAAGAAAATGGTAAATTGTGGGGTTTTTTGCACACTCACATCACTTCATAATATTGTACTTAAATGATGTCTTTCCTGTCTTTCTGGAGCTTGAAAGTGGTAGTTGTGTGGGCCGTCAATGGAGGGACAGAAAGCTCTTCATTTGTTTTCCGAATATGAACGAAATTCTTATGGGTTTGGAACGATACGAGGGTGAGTAATTAATGACAATTTTATTTATTTTTTGCGTGATCTAAATCCTTTAAGGACTTATTTTGATATTTCAGAACACACAATTCCCAAAAGTACTATTGTAGAACAAATGCCCTTCATCAAAAATAATGTAAGTAAAATGTTCCACAAACTCGTTGCTTCCATGTGATTTCCTTTAACTGCCCAGTAGCATCACATAATTCCAGTACAACACAAACAAACATATAAAATAAAAATAAAAAAAATCCTGAAAGAATGACAGGTTATCCAGTTAGGATTCTTATGAATCCCATTAAGTTTGGTTCCAAATGTTAATGCTATTTCAAAAAAAAATTAATCCAGTGTTTTTTAACTAGGATGGTTATATTGGCTTGATGAACCTACAAGATCTAATGTGCATCATTGTCAGAAATTAACAAGAGCTCGGGGCAAGAAATGCCCGATAAAGTGACATAAAAAAGCTCCAAATATTTACAGTCTGCGGGCAAAAAAAATATGTAATTCAACCACTGTTTATGTATTTTTCATAATTCCTAATATTTTAGGCCAATGATTATGGGTTTAGTTAGTGCCTCATCAGACACTGTGAAGCGAAGTGTTTGTGATGGGAAAAGATTCAATCAGCAATTAAAACCCTGACAAAATGCCGCTGCTGTTCATTTTCTAAATAAAAAAAGTTAATTTCTGACTCTGCATTAAATCTATGCCACAGTGACTGGCCGGCTCACCTGGTAAGTTGGATATCGGTGTGTTTAAATCCTCAAGGTGATGCGTTTCTTCTTGGCGCAGGATGCGGGACAAAGCTGGTAATTTCACCTGCCTCTCCTCCAAAGAGATCACGAGCACCGGGCTGACATATCGGTAAAACACGGGCGTCTCTGAGCGGGTCCGGTGCGCACCAGGCGTTTATAGATAGCGCAGTGGATCCGCGTTCTTCCACCCGCTCACTCAGACACAATGTCCCTTTCGCGACGGAATCAGTCGGGATCCTGTGTGGGGACGCTGCTGCTGCAATTCGGTGAGGATATAACGGGTAGGTGTGGTTGGGTGAACGGACGGAGACAGACAACCGTGGCACGGGTCCAAAAGAGCAGCCCTGCGTTAAGACGCACGGCGCAGTGTGTGCCCGCCCGCTGAAAGCCTTTCAAAAGCAGAAGATTCACGTGCATATGAAGATATCAATGTCTGAGGAGGAATTGGTTTAGGTGATGGTTATTAACGCAATACATCCTCCTGCAGTCTGGAACGGAACGTCTCTCCAGCGGTTCCTTTGGTGATGTTCATGAATCAGTCTGTGCGACGTATAAACTGATATTTACATCCACCGGTCAGACGCCGAGCGCTGCGTAAACACGAGCATCATCCGTGGGCTTCAGAATGAGGAACCTAACCTTCCGAGAGGGGGATGGATCTCTCTCTGCCTTTCCCTCACACACACACACACACACGCGCGCGCGCACACACACAGAGACACACACACATAACCAACAATCAGTTAAGGCAACGTATACACCCTCGGATAATTAGATCTAATTAATATCTAATTTGCTTCTTCTATAGATTAAATGAGGAGAAAATGGAGACCATCATGCTTCTCAATTTGTCCCTTGAGAAAAATACCCTGTTAAACTCACACGTCCTCAGAGATTTAGCAAGGATCTCAACAATGTCTCAAAGGTATAAGACCATATTCAATATTGGAAGCCACAATATGAACTGGAAATAATTCAAAGTCAGTTTAAAACAGATTTCACTCAGAAATTGATCATTTCATTACACGGAAATGACCAGAGTTAAAATAGCCTATACATAACATTTTAAATGTGTTCCAATACTCTGCTTTATTTGCAACTTTGAGAAGTAATTTTTACAGTATTCCATGGTCAATTGCATTAGGAGAAACATCTGAGATAAAGTCGATACTTGAATGAAGTATATTTGACATCTCCATATGTCTTCTTCATTATGAAAGAGCAACATCTGAGCAATAAGATTTTCAATACTGGAGAGCACCTCCCTCAAACTTGTATTGCTATTAAATAAAGCTAATTATAATTACAGTCTTAATAAAGATTAGTTGGATGAAAAATTACCCTTTCTCTAATATGAGAATTTAGTAAGGTGCTTTTAAGAACCTTAGAAACCATGACAGGGATCTGAAGAACCTGAAATAATACATCAAGAACTTTATAAACCTCCCTAAAAAAACACACAAATACAAAAGGTTAAGAATCGTATTGAGCAACAACAAAAAGTAGATTCCTTGCCAGAGTCGCTCTTTGTACCATGCAACCTAATGTGCAGATAACATACATTTTTAAGGACGTAGCCCAAACCCTAACCATGGGGACATTTAAACAAAATTGATCCGGTTCTTCACTGTAAGTTGCACAAAATAAGTACGCATACACACACATCAGAGGTTGAAATTATTAGCGCATAAAAATACACACACACTGAGAAAATAGAGAGAATAAATTGAGAATCACGATTCTGAAAAGACAACTTAACAAAATAACATGTCATTTACTAATGTTCCTGACAAAGCGTTAACTAAAATTTAATTAACTTGAATTAATTACTCGGTTTGAATGAATGATTCAATGCCTCAATCACTCAAGACTTCACTTGCTTAAAGGGTTAGTTCACCGAAAAATAAAAAATATGTCATTAATGACTCACCCTCATGTCGTTCCAAGCCCGTTAGACCTCCGTTCATCTTCGGAACACAGTTTAAGATATTTTAGATTTTGTTCGAGAGCTTTCTGTTCCTCCATTGAAAGTCAATGGACATGTCACTGTTCACGTCCAGAAAGGCAATACAGACATCATCAGAGTAGTCCATGTGACATCAGTGGCTCAATCTTAAGTTTATCAAGCGACGGGAATCCTTTTTGTGCGCAAAAAGTAAACAAAAATAACGACTTTATGCCACTATTCATTTCCTTCTCTCTGTGCCTCGCGTGAGTTCGCGTAGTGTAATAGCGCAGCGCGTCTGTGTTGTACGTCACACGTAGGCTCACTATTGGCCGACGCTGATCATGTGTGATGATAATTTTCATTTTTGGGTGAACTAACCCTTTAATAACAAGATGAATCAGCGATTTTGAACGAATCTCTTGAATAAATGATTCAATGACAAATACATTTTTTGACAGTCACTTGTCGCCACCTACTGGTGTAACGATGTCATTAATAGGCAACAATCCGTTATTTGAAGTGGCAGGTTACTTTCAAAAGGTGATTTACTCTATTTTGTTCACAACCGTAGACATAAGTGTTTATATATCTTTCTGTATCAGAACCAAGATCTGAATTTTCGCTGTGATCGTACTTGTCAAATAGACATAGCCGAATCGTTGTCATTAAGGAATAAGTTAAAACACATTATTGTCTGTGAACTGTCATATGTGATTGTATGTAGCCTACTATAATACAGAATGTATTCAAAAAATATTATTCAATTTCTGTTCATTTAAAGCGAAAATCCTCACCACAGCATGGACAACAAAGCCTCTTCTCATATAATTGGACCATCTGTGTTCGGTTTTTGGCTGCCACATCTGCCGAAGCAACAATAGACATCAACAGACTGAACCATTTAATGAAGAACATTGTGATCTCATCTCAGATACAGGTCATCACACTGACCCGTTTACCTGCAAATATGTCATTTAACCTGTATTCCACCAACCTGTTGGAGAAAGATTGTTAATGTTGCAGACACTTTGTTTCTAATTGGAATAAATATCAAATGTACATTACTGTTCAAAAGTTTGGGATCGGGATTGGGTTAGACTTTTTAATGTTTTGAAAGAAGTCTCTTATACTCACAAGGCTGCATTTATTTAATCAAAAATACTGTAAATTGGGAAAAAAATAAAATAATAATTCACTAGAAGTCAGTGACTTAATTTATATTATATATATATATATATATATATATTTTTTTTTTTTTTTTTTTAATATAGGCTATAAATAACACATTTTCTTATACACATGCATGTATATATACACTGCTCAAAAAAATAAAGGGAACACTTAAACAACACAATGTAACTCCAAGTCAATCGCACTTCTGTGAAATCAAACTGTCCACTTAGGAAGCAACACTGATTGACAATCAATTTCACATGCTGTTGTTCAAATGGAATAGACAACAGGTTGAAATTATAGGCAATTAGCAAGACACCCCCAATAAAGGAGTGGTTCTGCAGGTGGTGACCACAGACCACTTCTCAGTTCCTATGCTTCCTGGCTGATGTTTTGGTCACTTTTGAATGCTGGCGGTGCTTTCACTCTAGTGGTAGCATGAGACGGAGTCTACAACCCACACAAGTGGCTCAGGTAGTGCAGCTCATCCAGGATGCAACATCAATGCGAGCTGTGGCAAGAAGGTTTGCTGTGTCTGTCAGCGCAGTGTCCAGAGCATGGAAGCGCTACCAGGAGACAGGCCAGTACATCAGGAGATGTGGAGGAGGCTGTAGGAGGGCAACAACCCAGCAGCAGGACATGCTACTTCCGCCTTTGTGCAAGGAGGAGCAGGAGGAGCACTGCCAGAGCCCTGCAAAATGACCTCCAGCAGGCCACAAATGTGCATGTGTCTGCTCAAACGGTCAGAAACAGACTCCATGAGGGTGGTATGAGGGCCCGACGTCCACAGGTAGGGGTTGTACTCACAACCCAACACCATGCAGGACGCTTGGCATTTGCCATAGAACACCAAGATTGGCTAATTTGCCACTGGCGCCCTGTGCTCTTCACAGATGAAAGCAGGTTCACACTGATCACATGTGACAGACGTGACCGAGTCTGGAGACGCAATGGAGAACGTTCTGCTGCCTGCAACATCTGTGAAGAGCACAGGGCGCCAGTCTTGGTGTTCTATGGCAAATGCCAATCATCCTGCACGGTGTTGGGCTGTAAGCACAACCCCCACCTGTGGACGTCGGGCCCTCATACCACCCTCAAAAAAAAAAAAAAATTAAACTAACTGTTTTCTATTTGAATATATTTTGAAATGTCATTTATTTATGTGATGCAAAACTGAATTTTCAGTGTTTTACAGTCTTCAGTGTCACATGATCCTTCAGAAATCAATCTAATACACTGATGCTGAAGAAACATTTCTTACTATCAGAGTTGAAAACTTATTATTTATGTGGAAACTATAATTGTATTTTCAGGATTCCTTAATGAATATAAAGTTTAAAAGAACAGCATTTATTTGAAATATAAACTTTTGTAACATTATAAAAGTACTATTTACTGTCATTTTTGATAGTATAGATGTAGTATAGATTCCCTTTAAAAAACTTTTGAATGGTAGTGTATCCAATGGATTACTCTTTTAATGTTTCATATCAAAACAAAATGGCAACTAGGGATAAAATAAAATGACTGCAAATAAGAATTTGTTTGTAAGGCAGACACATTTTTAAATCTAAATAGTAAAACAAAATATGTTGTGTACCTTAATTTGTAGTTGAACCTGCAGTCAAGGAAAGTTTTTGTTAAAAAGCATCACAGTCCACAAAATGAAGTGCATGTATAAATAATCCTGGGAATCTAAAAAACATAAAAAAAAAATTTATGTGTGTGTGATTTCAACACTTTAGGTGACTCAGCAGCGTAGACGGTAGTGCTTCATCTCCCACCGTCACACACGCAGAACAGATTTTCCAGATGGATTCTCGGCTGATTCACCGAGTTGTGTGGGATATCTGCTTCCGATTCTGTTATGTGACTCATTAAAGTTTAAAACACTCTCAAAAGACTACAAACATGCTGAAGAACAGGATCAAAAGCACATGCGTGCGTTTCTCAAGGGTTGTAGCAATGCTTAAATCAGACAAATTAGCAAATTAGTACTAGCACTCGGTAGTACTTGTACTCCTTAAATAAATAATAACCAAAAAAAAAAAAAAAGGGAGTTTTGTAGAAAAACAAGCCCTTTGCAAGCATGCAAGTGCAAATATTTTTTCAGGACTGAAAACAAGACTCTGAAAGCCCAGTTTCCCTGATAACCTTCAAAGAAACTGCGATCAAAGAGAGAAAAAGAGAGGGCAACACTTTTTAGTGATATTCCGGCTGTCAGGCAGGTTTTCATCACCCTTGCTTCTGTTGCTGAGGAGATGAGCATCAGGAAACCATTACGGGTGATATTTTTAGGCAAGCATTGGAACAGATGCTGCTTTGATATGAAACGGGTGAAAAAGTATCCGATTCTGACATCTACAAATTGGACACAGGTCAGTAGCAAATCACTCCAAAAAGTGTTTTTAGCACAACCCTTGCAAAATGGAAAGCCTATGTGCAAAAAAACTTTCAAAATGTGGCAAACCACCAAAGCCAGCAGGCCAGACTAACACATTGTAGCAATTGAATGTCAATAAAACAGATTCAGCTAAAAATGAAAAATCTGTCCACAGCTCTCAAATCTAATTTGTGCAAATAGGCTACGTTCTTAGTGCTTAATTCCCATTTATTGCTCAGATCCGGTTTTTTTTTTTTTTTTTGTATTGCTGTTCACATTGTTGTACGTGTGGCCAATATCTGATTCACTGTAAAAAAATTAAATAAATAATAATATTATATTATCAATAAGTTATGACAAACTTTAACTCACCAAAAGTAACTTTTTTTTATGTTATACAAGACTTCAACTTACGAAAAAAATCGGATTTGGGCCACATTTACCTGCAGTCTGACAATAACCCATAGACTATATCAGTAAAGTTAGCTTAATGGGGTCCATCAGCTGTTTGGTATATTCTTCAAAATATCTTCTTTTGTGTTCAGAAGACAGAAACTCATAGGCTACAGGTTTGGAACAACTTGAGGATGAGTAGGCTAAATATTGAGAATTTTCATTTTTTGGTTGAACTATCCCTGTAAGAGCTGAATCAGAGGGGAAAGATTTAAATTGATTAAAATTTGCACAAACAAACCATTGATTTGATAAATCACAAAACCACGTTTCACACTTTTTTGGGAAAAATCTAGGCTACTTGCTTACCGTTGACTCTGAACATCAAGCTGGGGTAGGAGATAAGAATATTTTAACAGAAAAATAGCATATAGAGCTTTAATCTGGTTTTATTTGAAGGAAGTCATTTAACGTAGCCTAATTACTTTTTAACAGCTTCAAAACTTTGTAATCTATATTCCTACGGAGCATGTAAAAATAGACACACATATTACCGTATCCCTGGAGATGGACCTGAAAAACACAAACAAGTTTATTGAATGTGGGATGTGATTGTTGAGAAGCGGGTAGTGACTGACAGCAAAGTGGTGCATCGATCTTGAAGACAAGACAGAGGGATTCTGCCATCTAGTGGAGGACGTCAGTAGTGACGCAGATTCTGACGTGGCTGACTGCTGGATAAACCTCAGAAACAAAACTCTACTGATTTTTTATTTATTTACTTTAATATGTGAAGCTTTAATATACTTGATATAATTTAATTCCTGTAGAATTTCTATTTGTTCTGTTCGTATTCAATAAAAAGAAAATTAAAAAAACGCTACTGATGTCGATTCGTCTTTGCACTGGGGATCTTATTCTGAGAACAAGGTACAAGCAATCATGTACAAGCTACTAGCTTTGTGGAAATCACTTGTTCTGCTTTTGAGGCCTTTTGCGTATTGACATGTCTGTCAATGCACTCACATATCAACATCAGTGTGTTTAGAGGTCTGGAGGAGTTACTTTAAAACTGTAGATTGTCTACAAGCTACAAGCGTGAGTTACTTACTTTTGTCTAGAAACAAGGACTAAAATAAAGCAATTTAATATAAATTAATATTGGTTCTGGGATAAAATAGATTTTAAAAATGTAAAAAAATAAGAAAAGAAATCACAATAGTTACGTGAATGTTTTCCCAACCCTACTGAAAATATAGATAAGAAAGTAGCATCACTAGTTTTGTTTAGATACTCCTCAGTTAAAGGACAATATTGTCTTGGTCAATAAATCAGCTGATATTTAAGATCATCATCCGCGATTAACAGAAGTGTTGCAACTAAACAAGCCACTTGCTCTCTAGTCAAGAAAAACCCCATATCATTCAACCACTAATCTACCAACCTATGAACATAAATGTAAAAATACCACTGTAACTTTACAGCTTTCCTTTATTACTCAACCACAGTACATCACATCTTCCAGCTAAAAAAAAAAAGTTAAAGAAAACATTACCCAACACACACAATGCATCTTACATCATAAGGGGACATACCATAACCTCATTATACAGACGTGTACCTGGAAACATACAGTAATTTTCTTACAGATCTCGATACAGATATGTGACTCAGCGTAACTAGAAATACAGCAAATTAGCTTACAAAATTGTGAGTCGGCATACAGTATTTTAGAGTTATCAGATAAGGTTGTGCTGCGTCACTTTAAATGATCATTATGTGGAGTTTCGTGTGGGTCTGGATGAGTAAATCGACTCCGTCCAGCTCTCACAGTCAAAGGTTTGACGTTATTGCTCGGTTGTTCAGAGATGTGAATACTACTAACCCTTTTTCCTTAGAGCTCTAAAAAACAACTGAAAAAACATCCTACCATTCTTTTCATATATTATGCTAATGTGGACTATTTCATCTCGGAAAGTCATAATATACACTGAAATTTGCACACTATAATTAGTCCATTTTCATTTCGATTTATATCTTATCTATTACATGCATACTGAAAGTGGCACACCACCTGCTTTAAAACAAAGTTTGCTATGCTCATTATGACAGATGTCAACAAGCAACATTATTTTTCCTGCAGTCTGTGGTTTTTAAGACCAATATAAATCCGATTTTGTTTTACTGGCAGCATCTTGGTGATAAATATGAGATACAGACATCAGGTTAAAAAAAAACAAGCACTGCCCTTAGGTGATGCATAGCAAACAAGATGTTAAAGAGCACGCAATGCCCCTATATTTCACTCAAAGGAATATTTCACTCAAAAAAATTAAAACTCATCATTTACTCTCCCGTCAGACTTCTAACGTTGAAGAATTTCTGAGCTGTTTTTTGAAAAAGTGAAATCACATAGCAACCAGATGCTTCCAAGACCCTAAAAGGACAAAACACACTATTAAAGTATTATAAACATAAGCTGTACTGTGCTTTGTATGAGGAACACAAACATTTTTAAGGGATAGTCCACCTACACATGAAAATTGTGTCATTTACTCACCCACATTTCATTCCAAACTTGTCTGACTTACTTTCCTCTGTGGAACGTAAAAAGATATTTTGGAGAATGTTGGAAACCAAACAAGTTTCTTTTTCCATTGACTTCCATTGTTTGGACAAGAAATACAATGGGTGCTAATGGGAACCAAAACTGATTGGTTACCAACTCTCTTAAAAATAGCTTCTTTTGCGTTCTGCAGAAAGTAGTACAGGTTTGGAACAAAAAGAGTAAATGAAAACACAACTTTAATTTTTTGGTGGCTGTACCTTTAAATGTTTATTCACTAATTCATCATCTTTTCTGAGTTTGACAGCCCTGGGTCACTTTATGCTTCATTGTATGGGACTTCTAATATTCAAAAATTATCCTTTTCATGGTACATGGTGATTTTAATTTGAGTGAACAATCCCTTTAAGTGAAAAAACTACATGTCCAGGCTAAAAAGACACACCTATCCCTTTTAAAAACGTCTCTTAAACAGTGAAAGGTTTGTTTATATTATAGCAAAGACATTTCAACCTTATAAAAATAGATCTGGAAGTTCATGTTAAATATCCACTGAACACATAAGAGCATGTCTATAACAGCGAGGCTGTTTTACGAGAAGTGAACGCTTAAATAGCTCAATATACAAACCATTATGCGATAAGAAATAGCAAAAAACGTGATTCAATGACCTAGCATGCGGTAATATTAAAAAAACCTGTCACAGTTCTTCCTCTCGCAGACAAACATAGACAAGAGGTCAGCGGTGGATGGAGGTCACGACCCCATTCTGAAACGGCTCAAAAAACTGTCAGTCACACATCAGACTGGGGTTGACTTGGGCGTTTAAGTCAGAGTTCATTTATGCACCATTACATCAACGTGCACAAGCTAAGAGGAGAAATCAATGTGAGGACAGGTGTAGCGTGATCTTTTGGGGATAGAGTGAGGTTTCCTGTCGTTCTCAGATGCTCATTACATCTATTGACCTTCCACAATTCAGTGTGTGGGGACAAAGTGGAAAAAAAGGATCACAAACTGAAATATTTACAAATTCAGTCCCTATTTTTGGGGCTGGAAAAGCCAACTGCTCACGGCGATAGTTATGCCGTGATTCAATACATCGCGATGCATCACAAAATCATACTATTTGGAGCAGGAAAGAGTTTCAATCTTCCACGACATGTTCACTTTACTTTTGTCTGATAGAAGCAGCACCTTAAAAGCAGTGTTGGTACTCCTTTTTATAATGATAGGGAAGCAAGTGGACCATACCCGTCAACACTCCCGTTTTTTAGCCCCATCTCCCAGACCCCTCCCGGTTTATTATTTCTCCCGGGGAACTCCCGTAATTTGCATGGCCCAAACTCCTTTATGAATAATCGGACCAATATGTTTGTCTAATGTTGACCAGTTGCCAGATCTTGTATTAAAGCGCCGAACGGTCAGCGCACAAATCTCCCGGATTTTGAAAACCAAATGTTGACAGGTATGAAGTGGACAGATGTCAAAAGAAACAAAAAAGAATTGGAGAAAATAAAACCTGTAGAGACCTACACTACTAGTTAAAGGACTGGACAGATCCACTTATTTATATTATGACTATTTTGCATTTTAGAATAATATTAAAGTCATCAAAACTTTGTAACTATGAACTATGCTTCTTTGTCTAGATTCCAGCTCTGGACTCTGGACATTCATTAACCATCTTCACGAGGAGCATCCTGGGACGGTTTTGTAAACAGTATTGAAGGAGTCCACGTGTATGCTGGACATAGCTGGTCACATGCATTAAAAATGAACATTAATTCAGATTTTAGTTTTGTAAAGAAATTCATATGTACTGTAGGCACAGTTTATATTTTGTCAACAAAACTAATTTCAAGTATTGAAGGAGGAGCCTTTAGAGAATCATGAGAAACAAACTCAGTGTCCAAACTTTTGACTGGTAGTGTATCTCTAGATGCCTAATGAAGATGAGTTCACCCTGTTTACACCTGGTATTAAGAAGAGATTTGGACGATCGGATCAGACGAGGGAGACACTTTCCTGTTTACACCTGGTGTTTTAATCCGCATCTTTTGTCCACTTTCAACCACTTCTGTCCTGATTTCTTCGAGGGGAGGGTCTATGTATGTTTTTTCTAGATCTCTGACAGCCACGAGATCACGAGTGTGTGTGTTAGAAATCAGGAATGGTGAGAGAACATTGAGCTTGGTACGTTTTTCGTCTTCAAACAAAACTGACGCATCAAGTCAGTAAGCTGAGAGAAGGCGGTCTCTTGTGGCTGTTCGAATGCATTCGATCACATGGGTGTCTGCACTAAGAGCAATCCGGTCAAATGTGTTTTCGACTACCTCCGGAAGGAGTCGAAAATGGACAAGCTGAAAACATTTTAGTCCCCGTTTACACCTGTATTTAACGTCATCCACTTGTGATCCGATCGACCAATATTAATCTTAATGGCCCGAGGATTCAATAAAAACACATTCACACACACAGCAGATGGTCTTCAAAAGGTTGAACAAAGAACACACACATATTCTTGTACATCTATCTTTGTGAGGTCATTCATTGACACAATGCACTCTCTAGCTCCTTACCCTTCCCATCACAACATCACAAGTACCTAACCCGAACCCTTAACTTAATTATAACATTATCCCTAAAACAAAGTCTTGACCTTAAAACAGGCCTTTAAGGAGTCTCAGAAAGTGAGGACCGGCCCAAATGTTCTCACTTTACTCTCTTTGTCCTCACTCTGATGGTCTAAAATCTCAAATCAGTCCTCACGAAGATCGTTGTACAAGTATACACACATACACACACACACACACACACACACACACACACACACACACACACACACACACACACACACACACACACACACACACACACACACACACACACACACACACACACACACACACACACACACACACACACACACACACACACACACACTCTGTCCAGCAGAGAGTTCTTGTCTGAAAAGGTGGTAATGCTGTTTTTAAAACAGACTGGTCATCTGCTTACCCACGAGACCTAATAAAAGGGAAAGTACATAAACACCCACAAGATAAGAGCTTCATAAAGAGATATTACCTCTGTTCAAATGACATATAATTTGTCATGGTCAAAAAAAAAAAAAAAAAAAAAAAAATCACAAGCCAAATCAACTGTGAGCGAGTGCCTCAGATGTCCTGAGGTCCTTCCTGAGACCGACGCTCACACATTCTGATCTTTTCAGTGTGAAGTCGAGATGTCTTCTCAGTAGAAAACTCAGCTCCAGGCTGATAGAACGAAAGAGACTGCAGTTTATAGAAAAACAAACCCTCCAGAACTGAATTCTGTCTGTTTGCTTTCCACATGTCGACCATTTATGGATGTGAGCACAATTAAGTGTCCAGGCCTGAAAGATCTGCATGTCTTGATGTTTTGAAGGGTGCGTTTACTGCGCAGCCACTTCCTGGCTGATGAACCGGCGCAGGCGTTCCAGGTACTGGCTGTAGAGCTCGATGTCATTGTGACCGGCTCCTTCCACCCACAGCGGCTCCACGGCCTTCGGGCAGCGCTCAAACAAGGCCAGACCATGAGAGAAATCAATCACCTCATCCTCCGTCCCATGGATGATCAGCACTGGAGATGTGATTTTAGACACCTTCTCGATGCTGAGAGAGCAGAATCAGACACAACAAAGAGCCATTAAAAGAACTAAAAATTCTGCCACCATTTACTCTCCCTAATGATGTTCCACATCAGTATGACTTGTATTTTCTGTGGAACTTAAAAGGACATTTGGAAGAACATACTGGTCTTTTTTACAATGCAATTATACTTTAAAGGGATTGGAGCTTTCATCCTTCAAGGACACAAAATAACTATAAAAGTTCTACGTATATTCTGAAATCATATGACAGCTTTGTGTTAGGAACAGACCAGATTTGTCAGAATTTGCTCTTTTGTACTCTTCCGTTAAAAAGTTTGGGGTCTGTAATATTACTATTATTATTTTGTTGGCTGCATTCATTTCATCAATAAATACAGCAAAATCACTAATATTGTGAAATATTATTACAATTTAAAATAACTGTTTTGTATTTTAAAATATAATAAAATGTAATTTATTCCTGAGATGCAAAGCTGTATTTTCAGCATCATTAATCCAGTCTTCAGTGTCACATGATCCTTCAGAAATCATTCTAATATGCTGATTCGCTGCTCAAGAAACATTTCTCATTATATATATATTTAGATCCATCATCTTTGGTTGAACTATCCCTTTAGTTAGTAAAGAGGTTATAAAATGCTGTCATTTATCAGACCAGAATAAAAAAAGCTAGTATATGCTATCACTGCACTATTTTGCAGTCAGAAAAGCTAATTTCTTCATTGATGGTCAATGAAAATTTTGACTAAATGTGTGATTTTTCCCTCTCTATAAGCGGTGACGTCAAAGATGCACCTTTCATACTAGCAGCCAGCAGGACAATCACAGGTACATTCCTTGCATAAATGGAGACTTACAGTTCTTATTGGGTCATGAGACATGTTTGAAGACTTCTTTTTGAAGAAATAAATGATATAAACCACACCTGTAACATCAATGCATCACACCTGCACATCAATTAAGTTCCGTATTAATGCATAACCTTGAGGGCCTATAGGCTATGTGCACAAGCGTCGCGACGAACTTCCGCTATTGTCAGTTGTCGGCATATCAGTTTACGGTTTACGGCCGCTTCATCGGCATCAAACAAGATGAGTGCTGCTGTTGTACGAAATAAAGAGATACTATGTGCGTGACACATCTAAGTTTCTAAGAACTGTAGGTGGATCTTACGGCCGTTTCCCACAAACTCCGTGTGCAGTGTGTGTGTGTGTGTGTGTGTGTGTGTGCGCGCGGTGCAGGAGCAGCACGCGCTATAGTGCTTCATATATGATGCGTTTGCAGTGAATAACTGATTCACGGCTGTACCACAAACACTTACTATTTTTATTTAAAATCCAGAAGTTACGCTGCAACTTTTATTTAATAACATTTTTTTCAGCATTGCGATTCTCTTTGTAGCCTACACATATAACCTACACTCTTTAATGGACGCATGCACGTTTAAACACAATTTAAACAACGTAGGGCTATTATTCCATGCATTAAGTTGCTCAAGCAAGTGGTCAAATATTTAACTGTAAATTGACAAAAACAGCCGACTCTCATGCCTTTTCTTTTCTTTTTCCATTTAAATTTTAATATAATAAATCTTGCATGTCACAAAGAACTTGTTTTTCCACCTCCACGAATGAGACTGTTGATCATTATGTCGCCTTGTTGAAGTAAATTGTAATTTACCTTGCTTTACCCCGGTCTTCTAAAAGTAAAAAGATGACTGTGAAAAATAGTAGTAGGCCTATAGAATTAAATGCATTTATGGTGAGATTACTACAACTTATTGACAAATTACAATTTATCTAGATCGTTTCCGCACCGAGTCTATTTCTGCTGTGCTGCAAACACTGAATTAAAGTGACAGCGCATGTTTCGTGGTCAAAATGAACAAAGATTGACATGAAAATGTAGTAATTTCACCATAAATGCGTTTAATTAAATAAATTGTAGTCTCATTCGTGGAGGTGGAAAAACAAGTTCTTTGTGACATGCAAGATTTATTTTATTAAAATTTAAATGGAAAAGAAAAGGCATGAGAGTCGGCTGTTTTTGTCAATTTACAGTTAAATATTTGACCACTTGCTTGAGCAACTTAATATAAGTAATGCATGGAATAATAGAAAAAACATTTTATTAAATAAAAGTTGCAGCGTAACTTCTGGATTTTAAATAAAAATAGTAAGTGTTTGTGGTACAGCCGTGAATCAGTTATTCACTGCAAACGCATCATGAAGCACTATAGCGCGTGCTGCTCCTGCAAGCACTATAGCGCGTGCTGCTCCTGCACCGCACACACACACACACACACACACACTGCACACGGAGTATGTGGGAAACGGCCGTAAGATCCACCTACAGTTCTTAGAAACTTAGATGTGTCACGCACATAGTATCTCTTTATTTCGTACAACAACAGCACTCATCTTGTTTGTTTACAGCGGATGCCGATGAAGCGGCCGTAAACCGGAAACTGATATGCCGACAACTGACAATAGCGGAAGTTCGTCGTGACGCTTGTGCACATAGCCTATTGCTTTAAAGGGGACCTATTATGTGCTTTTTCAAAGTCTCGATTTTGTTTTTGAGGTCAAAACCGTAATTTTATTTTTGAATATGAAAAAAATGTACCAAGGTCTGGACTTCGATGACCTCATAGCTGGCATACACACTAATGAAACTTAAACGTAAAAAAGCATAATTAGGACCCCTTTAAAAATATTGTGACCGATAGAGCACATCTTTGTCATGCTTAGAAAACGGTTTTCAGTGTTCACTGACTTTGGGAAGGCGTCAAAGCAGTACGTCTTCTTGGTGTCAGGGAAGGCCACCCTCATCCCTGAGGTGAGGGGTGAGTGAAGTACCACGGCAGCACACTCATAACGGGACGCCAGGTCCACGGTGGGCACGGTGCCAATGCTCTGCCCGTAAAGGATTATATTCTCAGGGCTGATGCCATACCTGAGACAGCACAGAAGAGATTTCACAAATACAAAATGCAATTAAAACAGACCTGAATTTCCACATTGTACCAGTACAGTAGCATGCTTTCTAGTCTCAGGATTCTGACATACCTTGAGCGCAAAGCATGCCACGCAGCGTCTATGTCTGCATACAGATTCTTCTCAGAGGGTTTCCCTGTGCTGACGCCATAACCAGAGTAGTCATAAGAGAAGATGTTGCAGTTTATACGAGTCCCCAGACCGATGTAGAAGCTGCTCATCTGACCGAGATCCACAGCGTTACCATGAGAAAAGAGCACAGTGTACCTATAGTGCGCAAAACAGAGGGATTGGCGTGATTATTCTTCTTCCTTCTGCTCTGTTCTCCTCAACAGGACAATGCTCCATGCCACACTGTCAGACCAATCAAGGTTTGGATGGAGGACCACCAGATCCCTGTTCATGGCCAGCCCAATCTCCAGCCCTGAACCCGACTGAAAAACTCTGGAATGTGATCAAGAGGATGGACACAAGGTCGCAAGCCATCAAATAAAGCCAAGCACCTTGAATTTGTGCGCCAGCAGTGGCATAAAGTCACCCAACAGCAATGTGAAAGACTGGTAGAGAACATGCCAAGACACATGAAAGCTGTGATTTGGAAATCAGGGCTATTCCACCAAGTACTGATTTCTGAAGTCTTCCTAAGTTAAAACATTAGAACCATGTTGTTTAAAAATGTATATAAACGCGTTTTATTTGCATTACTCGAGGTCTGACAACATGGCATTTTTTGACCAATTGTAATTGTCTGCAAATAAATGCTCTAAAAGACAATATTTCTATTTAAAATTTGGAAGAAATGTTGTCAATTTACAAAGGTTTAATTGGCATCTTTATTTCAAACAACCCGACCGACCGCGACCCGAATATCATTAAAAATATTTTTGGATTACTCGTAACCGCGGGTATCACTGACGTTTACTGGTGCGAGGGCAGGACAACCTGTCACTCACATGACATCACAGCAATAGCAAACCACAACCATCCAATCAATTTCTGCATGGATAAAAATCAAGCCGTTTCACTCAGATACGAAATACGTCGCAATTGCGAAGAAAACACTAATGCAACCTCCGTTTCATGGCGACTTTAAGCTGCACCTTCCTCACCTTGCGGATGGGGCACAGCGGATGTACATGCATCCCACTCTGTTCCCACGGCTGGAGTGTGTAAGGAAGACCTCGGTTCCGTCTAGCTCCCTCTGGGAATACTGGAACTCTGCTCGCTCAGAGAGGCGCAGCTTCCATCGGCCTTCACCACTCCGGTCACCAGAACCTCCTCCTGCTACTGCTCCTGCTACTGCTCCTCCTCCTCCTCCTGCTCCTCCACCTCCGGCACCTCCACCCACGCGAGAGCGCAAACCTGAGGCTCCAAGGTTAGAGGTCACAGGTGAGGTGGACTCCAGGTCTGGCACAAGAGTGTATGTGGGCTCCGGGGGCAGGAAGGCCAGCTTCGCTGCAATCCGGCTCGGACAGGGCGGACAACAGAAGAGTCCGCACAACTCGCTGATGGATAACCCGTTCATTTTCTTCTGCTCAGATTAGAGACCTGTGAAAGACTGCACGGTTTAATTATGATATTTAAAAATATCATTCATATAAGCCAATGCTAACAAAGAATTCCAGCCAAGTGAGAATGTCAATTAATGTTAAGGAGGGTTGACATTTGGATTAAAGAGAAATGTAGATGTGGTCATTATGTGATTAACCTTTAGAGACATTTTAATGGGGCAACGAAATTAAAGCTGTATTCGGGTTCATCACTACAGCAAGGCTGATGTCAGGAGAGCCCATATTATCACAAAACTAAATCACAGATCAGAGCTCACCGCCTTAATTCAGAAAAACAATCTATGTGTGCAGTGGCTGAATGAATATTCAAAAGGGGAAAGTGATTTTTATGTAAAAGTTTACTGACAGCTAAGTCAAATAACTAAAGTATTGTGTGTGTGTGTGTGTGTGTGTGTATATATATATATATATATATATATACACACACACATTTTAACAAGTTTATAATATCAACTACTAAGAAATTGTGAAATGTGTGTGTTTCTTTGACTTTCCACTTCATATTAATATAATATTAATGAAATAATATTCAAATATAATTTGTAAAAACATTAGATTAAAATGATACGCAGAAAAAAAAAATTGACTGGTGATCACTATATACAAGCGAAAATTATGTACATTAAAATAATAATTAAAATAGCATTAAAATATAATTTAGATAGATAGATAGATAGATAGATAGATAGATAGATAGATAGATAGATACCATGGGGAATTGTATTGGATTAGCAGCACTGTATGATACAATATAAAATACAATAAATATAAAATAAGATAAGATACAAAATATACACAACACACCATTTGCACAATACACTAAAAGGAATCCATTGCTCAAATGCATTTTTCAAACTGCACACCACATGTATCTAAATGATTTAGAAAAGTGCATTACTTTACTCTTGATATGACCATAAATAATCCACTTTTGAAAAATAATCCAGCCAATATGAATTGATATCTAGGCAGTTAGCACTAGCTGGATTTCTGGCCAAATAAATCAAAGACATCACTTACCAAAAAGGTATTGCAATACAAAATGGGCTTTGGCTACCTAGAGATACAGTAAACGCTAACAGTTTGATCCGTATTGATTGGAAATAGGCAGTAGGATGACAAACATCTTGCTGATTATGGCAGGAATCAGCCCGGCATTAGCACTAACACTGGTGTTGTCATCTGTCGGGCAAAAAACGAAGGCAGCGCCGGATATGCCGCATTTCACAATAAAAGCCCGTTAACCGGAAAAGTTTACTATGTAAAATAGAGTTTACTTCCAAGACAAACCCATTAAAAATATTACAATTATGAGAATAATTCAACTCCTAATAATTATAAATATAAATAATACAATTAATTACTTAATTATTAAATATTTATTTTAAAAACATTTACTTTACTGGTAAAAAAAAAGAAGAAGAAAAAAAGTAATATTGCCCAGTATTAATATTAATATAAATGTGATCTTTTAATCACAAATAAACTTCCTTATTCAAAATTTGTATTAGATTTTGGGCTCGTTCAGTGCTAATGGACAATGTCTGGAAGTGGATGTGCCTTTTTTCTCAAGAGTAATCTCCCATTATGATCATTCACAATGTAAAAATTATATGATCAATAAGTTATGACAAAATATGTTTTACATTGCTTTAACTCATCAAACTTAAGCAATTTTCAACTTTTTTTTTGTTTGTTTATACACGATTCAACTAATTTTTTAAGTCAGTTTAATGTCATTTAAGTTGAAATGACTTAAACATCCAAGTTGATTGTACATAAAAATTTAAGGCAGCAACTTTTTTTTCACAGTGCAGACTGAGACTCCCCAAAGTAGAATATAAATTATATTAATTATAATTAATGTGCGGGAAGAAAATGAAACAACCATTGCCTTATTCACTAAAGTTAGATATTTTTATGACTAAAACTAAAACAAACAAAGAAAGTTAAGATGGACCTCTGTTATAGGCCTTTCTTATCTCATATTACTCTCTTAATCTAGTACTGATACTGCATCAAACATAACTTCATGACCAGATATGATATAGAATCACAGTGGCTTTACTCACTGTTTCTCAAGCACAACATTTTTTTAGATTTAACCACAACACATCTTTATGAATGTGGGATGAAATAATTCCTGTCTCAAATTATACTTAAAGTTGAATAAGACCAATAAAATTCCTATAAAATACAGAGTCCTTGACATTATTCTATCAGCATTGTGCCCTTGAGTAAAACACTGCAGCAAGTAGAAGAAAAGTAACATTGTGTCAGGGTCCTGTCATCTTGATTGGTTTTATTTTTAGTTTGGGTGACAGAATCCTAACACTCATGTGTTTGTCTTGTCCTTGTGTGAGCGTGGGGTTGTTCTCTGGGCCGTGCACTCTTACTGTATGTCTGTGTTTTCAGTGTTTGGGGCATGGTGTCTAGATCCTGAAAGTTTCGGTGTGGGGTTCCTGACACCTGTGCTTCATGCACTTCTGTATGATCTTGTTTTCTGTTTGTCCATGCAGCAGATGAGTGTGTTTGTCTGATATGTGCTCTTCTGTCATCTCTAGTTTTGGTCCCACCGTCTACATGATTATTGGTTTATTTGCCCAACCTGCTCTCCCTTATTACCATCCTGATTTCCTTTACTATTTATTCTCCCTTTGTTCTCTGTCTTGTGTCAGTTCGTTGTGGATGCTATCCTGTAGGCCTGTTTTGTCCGGCTGTTTTTCCCTCACAGGGTAGTGTTTGGTTTTTGTTACTAATAAAAGCCATTTATTTTCTCTGCATCCTTAAATCGTCGCCTCTTCCCTGAACCTCACCTGACACATTGTCTCTTCTGGTTAGTGTAAAAATGTATGCTCCAATTGAATTTTTTTAATAAGGGAAATTAATAAAAAAAATAGCAATATCAGTGCAAGTTGCTTTCGTTTAAGACAGCTTAAACATGCATTTTAGTCTGGGACTGCTCAAGCCTTTTCTATGAAATAATGCAAATATTTGTTATCGATTTCGACAATAAAAAAATTGTTCAGAACAAAGCCACACCAAAACAGTCTCTGAGCAACACAGTGGTGTTTCATTACTGAACGAATTCACGTTTTTGAATGAATCGAGTGAGTCAATGATTCAATGATTCATAAAGACCTTGGCTGAAGCTGAAATAGTCCCCTAAACCATCAATCACTATTCCTTATGTTAGTTCACGTGAAGGAGTGAATGAAAAGGAGTGCAATTCGAACAACCGTTGAGTGTAGACATCTGCTGTACAATCGTTATTGCGGTGAATGTGGGATTGAATCGGATTGAATGAGTGCACTCGATAATGTCCACTATGATTTCGAACTCCACTACAAATAGCTGTCCCTTCAAACAATGCCCTATTTGAGGGTATAGGGGGCAATTTCGGATTCAGCACTCTTGCTTCGTTCATTAGTGAATCAGCTGTTCGAATGAATCGGTTGAATGATTCAATGATTATTCATTAACACAGTGACTTGCTGCAAACTACTGGCGATTTTAATTTCATATTTAAATGATCATTTAGTTTTAACTTTTTTAAAGTTAAAAAAACCTTTTATTTATATTTTAAAACATAACTGGCAAAATATATAGGATTAAATGAGTAAATATAGGTAAATAGAATGTATCGAAAATATATTTATGTTAATATAACAATATATGTTTGGTCATTTTTTTAAATAAAAATACTTATGAAATGACATGCTTTTTTTCCATATGAGAAAGCATCCTACAATACAGTCCACAGATAATGTTACTGACAAATGTACTAATACAGGTTGGCTTACATTACTACAGAATTCCTAAATGTCAAAGCGTAACTGTAAACATGAATGTCAGGGACTAACAGATGGTCCTTTGCAAACATCCAGTGAGTTCCTGATGCCATGGTGTCCTGTGTTTGTATCAGATAACCGACAGCATATCAGGAGAGAGAAGGTTGCTTCAGGGTCTTCCACACGAAGAGAAACATGATTGTAATGACGATTGATCCAATGTGCCTTATGGACTTCAGATGAAATTCAGACATCACTGGATAGATCAATGTTGTTATTTCGCTAAATCTCATAAATGAACTCATGCCTGTATGTGGCTACAGACATCATAGCTGATCTTGGGTGACCTTTATTGTTACTCCCTTAGCCTTACCTCTGGACAAAAAAAAAAAATCATTTAACTCATTGATTGATAAAAGAGATTAGACAGTATATAATCAGAATAAGAGAGACATCTGTAAACTGGATTATATATTTCTGAACATTCACCGTTCACTGAAGCCAAAATAACAGTATACGTATGGAGCCAGATCAGCCTCAAAAATAAAATTTGTATTTTATAATGTGAGTTGTGCTGTGCATTTAAGAATTTTGTTATATGTATTATTTTTTAGGCTGATCTGGCTCCATATATAAGTAGCCTATAACAAATATATTTTCTTTTCTTTTTTTTGAACTGATAGAGAGTTAAACCCTAAAGAGAGTTAAAAGTTTCTTGAGAACCTACAAAATGTTCTATGATAAAAAAAGAATAAGACTTTTTATTTTATCCAATCAATTTATTTTATTTTCTGTTTTCTCTAAATTATTAAAGAAATTCTGTTAGTGATTATTCAATTATTCTTAAGGTTTAGGATGTTTTGACTACTGAATATTTTATCCATATATTGTACTCATGTGATTTAATCAGAGAGATTTTGTCCACAAAGACACATAGGCCTACAGATTTAAAATATAATGTAAACTTAAGTTTCACATATGTATCTACAGAGAGTATAATTAGAGAGCTGCTAAGTGCTAACACAGCATCAGATTTCTAATATGTTGATATGATTCAGATCTATTATTGATTTAATGGCTGATTTAATCATGTCAAGCACTGTTTTGATATCAGATGTTGATTTGACAAGATTTGCGTGCCTTTGTTTAGAATAAATGGATGATATGGAGGATTATATCTTATTTGAGCACGCTGTGTACTTGTTCAATACATTTTGCTGGGCAATAACAGAAGGATAAAGAAGCCTTTGTAGCCCAGACTAAGGTGTGACAACAAGCCCCACTCCCCCTACAGTAAAATAACTATAAATAACACATAACCAATAAAATAGTTAGCTAATTATGCCGTTATCTAATTATTAGAGTTAGAATTAGTCAAATAACTGGAATGGTGTCTGTGAACGTAGGTCTGACAGTGTAATGTGAGCCGACAGAACTACAGCACCCACAATGCACCGCGAGCCCATTGGAATTGAGGAAAGACGCATCCAGGACATCGACTCATAACTCGCCACTCTCCTACACATTTACTAGTTCACGGCGATTTTTGCTTCTCGACGGACCAGCTTGCGACAGAATTCAAGCGCAGACTTTCTTTTTGTACACTCAGACATCTGAATTTACTTATATTAAACGAAAACCTACCATTCGAGAAGATTAGTGTTGAGTCGAAGTGGATTTTCACAGCTAGCTGCTAGCCTTCAGCTACGAAAAAAAAAAAAAAACCACAACAAACCCGGAGCGCGATTTGTTATTTTTTGACAGACAAAACTCCGCATATAAACAACCAAACAACCTTTTTTACTTTCATGGACGACGAAAAAACACACTTATAATGCTTTATAGCTTACAACACATTTTATTTGATCGAAAATACTCTCTTTTTTGAGGACATTGTCATTTCCCCGCTAAGCTAGCAACTCCAGACAAAGAAAGAAAAGCAGCTTTCATCGCCTCATCACATCTTGTCAACTTTTCGCCCTTTTTGATTCCAGTTGTGTAGAAATAAAGCAGAAATGGCCCGTCAGAGCAGTGCTCAGGTCGCCAGCTCACAGAAAGCTTTAATGCTGGAGATGAAGTCTCTACAGGAGGAACCAGTGGAGGGTTTCAAGATCACTTTAGTGGATGAAGCGGATCTCTACAACTGGGAAGTGGCGATTTTCGGACCCCCAAACACTCACTATGAAGGGGGCTATTTCAAGGTAAGGGTTGAGGTTGGGTTTTAGGGGGTAAAGAAGCGTTATTTTTAGGAACAGATGGCTATGGTCTATATTTAGATCTGGAACCAGCTCTGGATAACTGCATCTCTTTATGTGTCCCCTTGTCTGTTTTCTTTAGACGTATTACGATATAATTGAGGTTTTTGATTGATTTAAAGCCTGGTTATGATCTCATGTCTTGTGATTTCCATCAGATGTCGGTTTGATGAGATTCTGGGGTCTTTGTTCAGGATAATAGGGCTCATTTGTTTGGTTTCTTTGTTCCTCATTGACTCATTGTCATTCTGATAGATGCAGGGTGAGATGATTTACATGACTTTGAACAAACAATATTACAATTAAATGTCCTTTATCATTCTTATATACTTTAAGTTAGCTGTAAGCTCATTACTGATTCAAATGATTTATTTACCAGCTATTTTTAAAATAATTTATTATGACAAAGTGTTTGTGATCATTTCCAATTCTGCTGAATGCAAGCATCTATCAAAACTGATTGATTAAACTTTAAAAATGTCATATTCATGACCTTCCAAACACTTATTAGGGCCTCACGTATTTAGTTTTAGTTGTTGACATCACGTTTGACCTGTATTTTGTTTTGTTCTTTGTGGCACCACAAGTTATTCTTATTATGATAATTATAAAAATAATGACAGCAAAGGATCATTATGTCCCACCTCATTCCATCAGAGCAGACAAACCTGTTCATTCACACCAGTCTGAATGCTTTATAATTAATGACCTAATAATGTCAGAAGCTTTATTGAATTATTCAGCTTCATGTTAGTTCCTCTCTGGATTGTAAAGGAAGGGGCTGGACTGTTGTGTTCGATTTGAAGTAGGTCAATGACTTTTCGTGTCTTTGTTTACAGCGAAAGCAAAGCACTCACACACACGTACAGTGGGTTTGGCAGATACAGCGGCGTCACTGTTCACTGGAGTGTCAGGATATGAGCTTGTGTTGAAACTGAACTCTCGAGTCTGGCAATGCCCGAAGGCATGGTATTCAAACCAGTAAATGCTCCCTGCTTTGAGGATAAAACAGGCTGGATTTGCATGATAGAGACTTGCTTCTCTTTGTTTGAAAGGGGAATTTTTTGCACCGTTTGTCAACAGTGTTAAAGCTCTCTTGAGTATTATGTTGGCACATTGTCAAGATCTTGTAGTCAGCCAAGAACCTGAAACCACTTGTGCCTAACTTGTCTGGAATATTTAGTTACATTAGGCTACATGCTTTCTTTGAAAGGTCAGTTCACCCAGATATGAATATTATGTAATTTGTTCACCCTCATGTTGTTCCAAGCAGTACAGCTGACGTTCGTCTTTGGAAGGCAAATGGGGAAGTGCTGATGAATGCTGTTCAACTACCAAAAAGCACCATAGAAGTCATTTATATGACTTAGACAAGTCTAGGATCAATGAGATAAAAAAAGAAGTACTTTTATGATGTATTAAGTTGAGAAAAAAAAAGTTTATGATGTTGAGTTGAAAAAAAAACCATACATTGTTACAATTTCTATATAAAATACATTTTTGAACTTTATGCTTATCAAAGAATCCTGAATCCTGCACTGTTTTCAACATTGGTAATTATCAGAAATGCTTCTTGAGCAGTAATCAGCATATTAGTATGATTTCTTAAGGATCATGTGACACTGAAGACTGCAGTAATGATGCTGAAAATTCAGCTTTGCATCACAGGAATAAATTACATTTTAAAATATATTCAAATAGAAAACCGTTATTTTAAATGGTAAAATACTATTTCACAATATTACTGTTTTTACTTTATTTTTGGTCAAATAAATGCAGCCCTGTTGAGAAACATAAAACACAAAGTAATCTTACTAACCCCCAATTTTTTATCTTTAGTGTATGTGCTGTATTTAAGATATTTAAAAACCATATTGGCTAGTTGCTTTGTGAGAGGAATGGAAAGAAATTGAAGTAATTTTTCACTGAAAATCTGTCCCTCTCATTTTTGGTAATGCATATAATAATGCCATTTTTTAAATCATCGGTGTGTTAAACCTGACATGAAGTGTGTCTTCACTTACCACTTTTTAATAAGCGGCAAATGGATTTTGAGAGCTATGGTGGAGAGGAGACGAGCAATTTCAGTGAATAAAGACTTAGCTTTTGTGTGAGGATTTGGTGACTATAAAGCCATATGGACTAAAAACTGTTTTTTATGGTGTTGTTGTTGTCTATTTGTGGGGCTCAACAGCATCCGTCCCCGTTTACTTTTTATTGTATGAGTAAAGGCCCGTTCACACCAAGCACGATAACTATAAAGATAACGATAAAGATAACTATATATGTGTCCACACCAGCGACCGATAACGGTCTTTTTATTCTAAGCACGCGCGCGCCCGGATGATCCAGGTCCATTTTAAATGCGCGAGACCTTTAAATTAGAATGGATTCTGATTGGCTGTCAGTGTTTTATCGTTTGACAGCTGGAAAAAAATCGTTCTGAAAGTGATCCCAACGATATCGTTCCTCATATCTTTATCGTTATAGTTGTGGTGTGAACTCTGTTATTCTTTAATATGGAGAACGATTTTTAGAATTATATCTTTATCGTTATCTTTATAGTTATCGTCCTTGGTGTGAACGGGCCTTAAGAACAGAGAGTATATTCAGGTTTAGACTTCTCCTTTTGTGTTCAATGGAAGAAAGTCATAGTTTGGAATTACGTAGATGTGAGTAAAGGGCCATATCCTAGTTGAACTGTTCCTTTAATATAGTGATTTCATATAATATAGTTGAATGCAAATGTCATTATGTCCACTTCCAGTAGTAATCAGCCTAAAATGTTTCAAGGGCAGTTTTGCCACGAGACTTGAAAATAATTAGGTCTGTATTGAATTGAGGTAGAGGGCATATCTCTTGCGTAACGGATGTTTAACCTAGTTGTTTTCGTGCCAAAAAATGATTTGCCCCACTTCCTGGTTATCCAGCTCTCTGTCCATTTGTGTGTTTTCTCTCAGATTTTCCCTCCTGTCCATCTGCACTGTTCCCCTGCAATGTGATGCATCTCCAATCCTATTAAGAGCAGCTGTCCTGGGCTCACCCTGAGACCGAATCCTCCAAAGCTGCTGTATAAGAAATCTCTCTGCGGTGTACCAGCTGACGGCACTGTGATGTTGATCGTTTTGAACTTAGTGTTTGGCTGCATTGTCCAGCAGGACCGAAATGAATTTTTATTGGTGGTGGAAATCTGCAGAATGTTTTTTTAAACGGTAACTGTGTTAAATATAGCTGAGGGTACTACAGTGTTTAGAAGCTTTCACTTTAGAGCTTCTGGTGTGGACCCAAGTCCATTTAATGTCAGAGTTCGGTGGCTGTGAAAGCTGTTTTCCAGTACAGGTTGCAGTTGGAAAATGGGGATGCTAGGGAGTGCAAAGGGTTTTGTTGAAAAGGTTAGAGAAAAATAGTATGTACATAATAATAATTTAAAAAAATATATATGTTTAGTCATTTTATTCTGTTGACAGCCATAGTTTTTTTTCTTTTTTTTTTTTCTTCAGGTTTATATCTATAAAACATTACAATATTAAGAGGTTGAAAGCAACTTAATAGAAACTTACATTTCTTATCTTCTTCTTCTTCTTTTTTTTTTTACAGTATGATCTTTATGTATAAACACATAGCTGTTGATTCATATTTTAGGAAGAGGGTCCCTCACAATGGGATAGTCATATTTGGGGTCTCAAAAAATGTTGCCATGCATGGTTGCTTGTCTCTGAATAAATTGCGTTTGGAAAGCAGCTCACATTTTTCACATCCCTTCTGTGACGCATCAGTTGCAGACAAATGTGAATACAATGTGAGAGACCAGTGGGTGAGTGGGGTAGGAATTAAGGGGTAGGGGGGTTGGGGGGAGAAAACTAAACATATAATTGCTTTATGTGTCTCTGTCTTTAAATGAATTCAGTAATTAAAAGTTTTAAGGATAAAAAAATGATCTCTGCTAATGCTGTATTAATGCTAACTATATAGGGAACCCTTACTTGCACATTACTATAATATTAAAGGTTAACAACAGAACCCAAGCTATTAGTCTAAATTCAGTTTCTATTATTTTTAGATATAATAATCAACACCTAAATAACGTTGTATGCAAACATGTAAACTGCACTTAAGGCAGGTTTTGCATTAACTTCTAAATTTAATTCTAAGCTCCAATTCGTTGTTGAAATATAATCATTTACACACTGGCTGTCATTTACACACTGGCTGTCATTTACACACTGGCTGACAGATATTTTAAATATGTTTTATCATTTTATTTATACATTTTTTTTATACAAACACAAAACAGATCAAAGTCTCATAAAATATATACAAAAAGTATGTTATACATAAAATAAATAAAGGAGAAAAAAAGACCCACCCCACCGAAACCCACACCAGATAAGAGTGAGAAATTTACACCTTAAAGCCATACTTAATCAAACTTAAAGAAAACATTAACAATGGAGTGAAGGGAGAAAAGAGTGAAGTTATCCATATTACATATGTGCCCAAACATATTTCAACGCTTAAAAAGATACCTAAGGAAGGGGCCCCAGATTTTATCACATTTTTTAGAAGCATCAGCTTTAGAAAAACATGACAGATATTTTAACCACACATTAAATAATCAAAACAGGTTAAGTAAAACATAATGAATATATAGGCTAATATAGTGCATATATTTAGCAAAAGAGTTGATTTCTCTAGCTGACTAACAAACTGTGGACACTGGATGACTTGCCTGAGGTAAATGTAGCCTAATGCCACATGGGATATTGTTTACAAGCTGTTTTACTGATGTCTTTCTGCCGTTCAAACACTGACTGAGCTATTACACAAGATATCATGTGTTTCATTTGGGCGGTTGAGAGTTTCTGTTTGGTTTAATATCGTTACACCTCTCTAATCAATTTAGCCATAATACTTAATAAACGAGTGTGCATTGGACAAAGTTTGTGCTGACGTTTGTTTTTGTCCTGTTTTGCAGGCTCGCATTAAGTTCCCGATCGATTACCCCTACTCCCCACCCACGTTCAGATTCCTCACCAAGATGTGGCACCCCAACATCTATGAGGTAAGAGGATTGTTTCAGCCCTCACACTGTGTACTGTGGCACGTGGCTTGTCTGTTGTGCTTCCTCATTTCCTTCAGTTAAGCCCTGGATTAATGCACCAGGCAAACATGAACCTTTGTATCTTGGCTATTGCCACTGCACAGTTAGGAACAGATATTATAAGTAACACATTATTTGAACTCTTGATATAATTGAATATAAATGGCTGCAATGTGTTAAATGGGAAAATAAGGTAAGCAGACATCTTAAAAATGAGGAAGAACTGTAACCCTCATCGGCAAGCACCAACAGGTGTGGTTCACTGAGCTGCAGTTCAGACCTGTGTGTGACCTGGAAAACATCAAGTCATGTTGTGTAGGTTGGAAATTATAAGCATAACAATAGCAAAAACCACTTCACAGATCTGTCAATAGTTCCTTACCCTTTTTGCGTCAATTTTGCATCATATTTTAATTAATGCTGTTATATTTGGTACATTTTTCTCATACCAAAAGATACTTGGTAGATTTGTAGTTTGTGCGAAAATGTAAAAGATGTTACAGTTGGCCCTCCCCTCAAAAATGTCAATCATTTTTGAAAACGTATATCGCAGGTAATGTGTGTGTGTGTGTGGTGTGCTGGAGACATGATATCGTGACAAGCACTTGTAGTGAAGTGGAGGCAGCTTAGTTGATTAAAATGGGCATTATTATATTTTTATGCACTGCCAGCATGTGTTCTGCTGTAAATGTGCTGTAACTATGTTGTTTAATGTTGCCAGGCACATGTAACAACTTGCCACAATAATATTGAATTCAACTGCTGTGTGTATATTTTACAATGTCTTTAAACGGGGCTTTATGTAGAATTCAGAAACCCTTGTTATTAGCGACACCGATGGCCGTTAATTGAACTGCTGCTAGCAACTTCTCGCATTCATGCACACGTAACTTGCATACAAGAGACTGAATGTGGTTCAACGCCCCTATATACCCATGGCGAAGTTCTTTTGTTCTTCGCTTTGAACTAAAAAATAGTTAGAAATGCCTTTGCAGGGAACATCCCGACGCCATACACGCTGCAGAGAGCAACATTTAGATGAATTTGTAAATATGTGCTTGCTACGCGCTTTTCTCTCAATAACAAAATAAACACACAACAAAAATGACTGCGGTGAAGCAGTTAAAGGTAAATTTCTATTTAGCTTTAATCATTTTTTTTGTTTGTTTTTTCAGTTTTAGTTAGTTCATTTTAGTATTTTTAACTAAAACTTACAAAACAAACAAAAAATGCCTCAGCAACTAACTTAAACTGTTTTTAATCTAAATAATTGTATTTAATTCCAGTTTTATTTCAGGTAACACTTAAATTATTTTTAGTAGTTTTAGTATTTTTAGTTTTAATTAATACAGATAATCTATTACTGTTTTTAGATTATTTTGAACTGAAGTGTTGCATAATGTGAAGCAGCTGTTTCTGGAGCCAGATGTATCTTTGATTTGTTTACAATAATGACTGGATTGTTGGATGATTATTTAAAAACTGCATTAATACATAGTAATCTATTTATATAAAACATTTTTGGTGGAATTTACAGGAAGTATAACTATATTGTGACACACAGCATTACTGTGAGTGATATAAAAAATGACTCTGGTTTAAGATGGTGGTCATACCGCCTACCCCATGCACCAGTATATTTCCTTGTGTTGGATATATATGCAGTGCATGCACAAGGCTTTTCAGAGTTCTGCAGAGATCGTCCTTCAGTTTTGACTGGCTTTTTCTCCTTATCTCCCTTTCACATGCCTCGCTGTGACTCTGAGTACTCACAGAAACAGCAGTGGTGTGGAGGCGAGGGCTTCACTGAGATGCTGCTTTTGCTTCGTGAAAGCATGATGATTGTGTGATTGATTTGATTCTCTGCTTGTGCTTTCACAGAACGGGGACGTGTGTATCTCCATTCTGCATCCTCCAGTAGATGATCCACAGAGCGGAGAGCTTCCCTCAGAGAGGTGGAACCCCACGCAGAATGTCAGGTATGGAGTAATCTCTAAAGGTGATGATACACAGGGCAACTTTTTGATTTGGCTGGGCAATCTTGCCGAGCGATTGTTGCTTGGGCACTTACATTTCTATGTGGATAATTTAGATCGGTCTTGGGCCCTGTGTCTCATCTGGTTGCCCGTTGACTGCAACATTGCCCAGCAACATGATACAAAGTTGTATCATCACCTTAACAGCCAGACCTGTTTGATTATTGGCATGAAGTCTTGTCCACATTGCAGCTTATTCTTGTCTTTTTCCACAAATAAATGTTTGTTTGTTTTGTTTTTTACATTGTGTGCTGTGCAAATTAATTTCCGTACTACAGGCTAGATCCTCAACAGTAGCTGTCTCAAAGTGTGTCTGCGATCATGTATTTTCCCCACTAACAGAATTATAGGAAGAGTGGCCAGGATGGGTTTGTGTTCATGAGTTTCATGTTGCTTGCCTTAAGGAAAGCATCTCAGTGGAGATCTGTGTATTTGTGCGTTTCCTCCCCCGAGTCTGATCTCTATTCTAGTTAGTCTGGTGTTTTGTTTCACTGGGCTTTGTGCTTCAGTGGAAAAGCTAGTGTCTTCCTGGAAGCTCATGTCACTCATGTCATGAACACCTGTCACTGTACACAGAGAGACGGGCATATTTTGACCCCACACTGAATGTTGCATGGTTTACATTATCAAAACCTAGTGTTCACCCCGCTCGGATGTAGCTTGTTGTTTTTAGTGACTTATTTTGTTTGAGTATAAAACAAATGTAAAAAAAAAAAAGAAATCTGATACTGTATGTCAGAATATATCTATGCATTAAGTCTTGAAGTGTTTAACTAATACTCCTGCCACTTATTCTATTTAATGTATAGAAAATGTTTAATGGCACATTGAATGTCGTCAAAATTTGGGAAAATATCAAGATTTATTTACACGTTTTTGTACTGCCCAGTCCTACTTGTAACTAATGTGTAGAACTACTCTTATTTTATTTCTTTTTGACATATTAATTACACCACCTAAATATATGAATTATTATTATTTAATAACCATAATAATAGTAATACTATTTATTGTTGTTATAATTATTAATGCTATTATAATTTTTTTTTTTACAATCTAAATTGTTGAAGAATTATTTTGGCCTGCATCTAATTGCTAACTTTAAAAAACTTAGCTCATTTGACAATGAATAAGAGTGATTATGAAAACAGTATTTCAAAATAAGTTACTTTCCCAGTGAATACTGTTGATTCATTACCAACTTGGAAACTGAAGTTACTCTGTATCTCTATTGCAAATGTGAGGTCACCGGAGTAACTTTAAGTAATGCATAAAGACTGATCCTCTTGGCTAAAATCTCTTCACATCTTTAAGAGAATGCAGCACAAAGAAGCTCTAGGACAGATGAGCTTAAAGGTTAATGCCATTATAACATTGAGTGTCTGTGTGTGTGTGTTTCAGAACTATACTGTTGAGTGTCATCTCTCTACTGAACGAGCCCAACACGTTTTCTCCGGCCAACGTGGACGCCTCTGTCATGTACCGCAAATGGAGAGACAGTAAAGGAAAAGACCGTGAATATGCAGAAATCATTAGGTAACAAATTATTGTACAAAAATAGAGAATATTTTGGTCCCTTTAAGAGATCAGCTGTGTTTAATGTTTATTTGTTTAATGCGTGTTACATTTTGATGGCTCTGTCAGAAGCTATGGTGATAAACAACACTTAAGCCAATGGAAAACCCTTGGAAACAGATTTTGATTTATTTTCTGGATCAGCGGTGCCCTCCTGTGGTTGAATAAGTCACTGAAACATGATCTCCTCTTGGCAATCTCTCTATTGCATGTTTTCAGCCATCTGAGTCGGAACATTTGACTTGCATCAGATTTCATCCTTCAGGACATAAGTTGTTTATTTCTCTGCCTTGGCATCTTAAAACCTCAGGGCAACAACTCCAATGGAGAGCTTAAATTACATAAAATGTCAACATGTCTCACTGCCTAAGACAGATGAGTCTGACTCTGAACGTCATAGAAAGAGAAGCTACATGGTTAATGTTTCAGCTATATAAAAATGAAGCTAAAAGGAACATTCTGAGCATTTGCAAAGCGGTGTCCGTACACAACCTCAAATGTAAAAACGAATGGAATACATGTTTATGGTAATGTGCCCACAATTGAAGTCTAGCCTGAAGGTTTAAAAGCACAAATGTGAAGCCGAATATTCCTTCAGATCCGATAATGAGGTGTTTGTGTCTGTTACAGAAAACAAGTTCTGGCCACGAAAGCGGAGGCAGAACGGGACGGAGTGAAAGTTCCCACCACCCTGGCAGAATACTGTGTGCGCACGCGCGCCCCCGCGCTGGACGAGGGGTCCGACCTGTTATACGATGATTACTATGATGACGAGGACTTGGAGGATGAGGATGACGATGACGAGGACTGTTGCTATGACGAGGACGACTCAGGAAACGAGGAATCATGACGACATTCCCATTCCCACCTTCATCCTCGTCTTCATCAGCATCAGCCCAAAAGTTGAAGCGTCAAGGCATGCGCTCTGCATTTACACTCACTCAGATGGCCATTTTTGTTTAACTAAAGTCTTTGACTAAAATTCGAAAAAAATTTGTATTTAATTTTTTTTTTTTAAATAAGCATTATGTTGTTTTCCCTCCTTGTCATAATTGTGCTGGCCTTCAGGCTTTTCTCCAAGCTACTCTTTTATTATTTATTTGCTTTGCGCTTTCAGACAGCTCAGTGAAAGTTTCTTCTTCAAAAAAAAAAAAAAGTGCTCGACTGAATTGAGGTTTGAGTGAGTGAGTGAGTGATTATTTGAATGAGGCTTTGTGCTGAATAATGCTTACTACGTCACAGTTGTTTTGAATTTCTTAGAGCTGATCACTTTGATCACCCACGCTTACTTTTTTGGCCTTCAAGCACATCCAAGCAATAACATGCTTGGGGTCAAGGTTTGACTTTCTGTTTTTATTCCCCCTCCGTTTGAGTAGAAATTACATTGAAAAGCCCTAAGCAAAATTAAAGGATGATGCATATTAAAACTGTTTTGCAATGGAAAAAAAATCAAAACATTGCAAAAGAAATGATGGCCTAAATTCTACAATGTGTTTAAACTCCACACATTATTTAACTTATAGTGTCACTTTAAATTATTGCATTTATGTATTTCTTCATTCCAAGATGTAGAAGCTTATCAGAAAATCAATGTATTCGGGTAGGTTGGCAAGTCGATGTTGTCTTTTCTGTTGAGCTGTTTTAAATGTTTTTTAAGCAATGCTGATACTCCTGTGTTGTCCTCTTAAGTGAATCTTATTTAATCCGTTTTTTTGGCGTGGTTTTATTTGGGATGTAGGGTGACTTTTGGACTGATGGAGGATTTTTTTTTTTTTGGTACCTTTCTTTTGCATTATTGCTCTGTGAAACAACGCCACGTCCTCTGTTGTGATATCGAGATCGAAACTTTCCTTTACGCTGCCTGGAGGCTGGTGAGTGCTGGCGTCCATCTCACATTTAAATTTGAGCTCATACCGACTGACTCTCAGGATCAACCAATCTGGAAAAAGGAAAATCCTACCAACAACAAAGTGTTTTTTCACACCTGCAAGTCATCCGTTTTTTCAATATTGTTTTGAGGACAATTTACAACCGTATCCCAAGAGGCTGAGATGCGCACGAGGAGCTGATTTGTCATTTTATTGACCTTTATGTATTTTTACGATTTGTTGGCCTATTTAAAACTGAATAAAGATCTTTATTAGAATATTTGCCTGTTTACTGTTAACTACTGTTACGTTGTGTGACACATGTATTTTATTTGATATATGCGTGTGAGCTTGTTTGTTTTCTTCATTTTCTCTCAGTTGTCTGTGCAGATCCCGGACGAGCCCCCAAATTGTTACGCTCTTAAGGGTACATGACAACAATATACTAAAAGCAGGAAAACATTTATTTTGCGTTTTTCATGTATGACGTCACCGTTTTGACAAATTCACGTTTTTGTTGTTTACAGGCAGACTATAACGGGTATTGGTTTCAACAACTTGCACTATGAATCCCGTTTTCAGGTCCCCAAAACACAGTTGTCATGTAAATGAATGGCCAAAATGCATAAAAGGTTTTCCGTTTTTAGTTGAAAACTGTGTCGAGTAAACGGCCCCTCATTTACATTCTAAGGGTATGGTAGGAACAAACAATAACGGTTAGGGGAGACTTTGATGTTCCCGTCTCCATGCAGATTCACGATACACAACACATTTTTATTCTCAATAATGACACCCTTAAAGCGGTCTTTTATTTTACATTACACTGAGAAAAAAAAATGGTGTAGGATTTACTTAGACTGAAATGGAACTTGTAAAATGTACTCCAGTAATCTTTGTTTTATTTACAACTCTGAAAAATCAAACTACAGCAAGCAAATGTAGTCAATATTTATTGACTAAACATTTTTTTGCAGAACTGTTCTCAGGGGTTTCACTTAATAGAAAAATAGATGAATTTAATTAGAAATGTGACTTTCATCACATACTTTGGTGTCTAGGCAAATCTGAGTACAGTGTGATCCACAGATCTGCAGCTTTCTGGAAGAGACATTTAAGATTATAGGTTATTTTTCTCAAAGAAAAGTCTCCCTTTGCTCGCTAATTATCTCTGCTGTCAGGGAAAGTGGACATGACAGAGTTAGATTTCATTGCTCAATTGAATATGGCATTATTTACCAGATAAGACATTAGGCACAGCTGGAGAGGGTCTCCAGGCATTCCAAAGTGCAGTTGCCCCGACTCTGTTGCCATGGCAACCCTCCGACTGGCATTCAAGGTTTGCCTGGAAACACTGTGCTTGAGGCTTGTTCAGACAACCTGAACACTCACCGGCTACACCGTGAACACACAGAGATGAGGGGGCCCGTGAGATGCAGTTCCAGCGCTGACACGTCTAGAAGGACTTTACATGCCTGAAACACTGTAAGAATAAAAAGGAGGTAATGTTAAATCATGGAGAAGAATCACTTAAAGGGATAGTTGAAGCGTGATCATCAGAAGCGTGAGCATGTCGACATAAGACCTCCCACTTTTACATAGTCTTTTCAGGATCAGGCAAGTTGTTTCACAAGCATGCAGAGAATTTATGGAGATCATTTTGTATTTATAGTGCAGTAGAAAAAACACTAAAGACCAGAGAGAAGGTGCAAAATGTGACTAAAAGCACTGAAGGTGTATTGCACCTTAAACACTGAATCACTCAATAACATTCCCACTCGCTGTTATATGTTGGTGGAACGAACTCCGGACCTTCATGTGAGCAGCAGTTCAATCTTCAAAAACATCTGAAAACACACATTTGAATAACTTTTTTTTGTATGAAGTAAATAGGTACAAATTTGCAGTTGTACTTCTGCACTAAAGCTGCATTACTCTGGTGCTTGCAGGAATTTTGGAGTGATAATTTAGTTGTATTGTGTTAATTCCTTTGTTTCTTGCTCCGGGACATTCAGGATAAAAGGACACAGAAGCAGTCAGACCCTTATTTTAAAATTCTGAGATTCAAAATCTCTTTGTGTATTTGTACACTATGCTAACAGACTTTCATGAAGATGCCACAGTACAGAGGAAAGAACCCTCCTTCATTTAGACAACAAATCATTCAACAGTTATCACATATGCAGACCTATGCACATATAGGTCTCTATTTTAAAGGGCTACCCTTGAAAAAAATAAGTAGTGTGGGTTACTTTATTTATTTATTATGGAAATAATATAAAAGAATATGCTTAACTGTGAACTGAATGTAATGCTTACAGAAGCTTAATCGCAGTTACGCTAAAAATATATAGTAAATATATGGAATGCAATTGAGTGTTTTTTTTTTACCTACTTAAGTAGGCTATCTTTATTTGTAATTTCATAAATATTGTTTTTTTAAATATGGTTAAAGTCTACTGAAAATCAAAGGTAAAATATACTTTAATATGTTTTTTTTAATGTATTTGTGATATTTAAGTATATTTTTGTTGCAGTTTTTTGCAGTTTTAAATATATTTCTGCAGTGAAGTTACAATTTAGTACATTTAAAATATTTTTTCTGTAAATGTAATATCGGATAAGAAACACACTAGAGGTAAAATTATAATCAAGTCCTTTACATGTGTTTTAAAATGTTATATAACACACCAAACAAGTCTACTTCTTTATAGAAAGTAGAAGTAGTGCTTGTAAGAAGTACACTTTAATATATATATATATGTGTGTGTGTGTGTATAAAAATCTAGTAAAATATTTAACAGTATCCTAGTTTTTCCTGTTTTATTTTCTTTATTAAATAAATGCAGTCTTGGTGAGCATAACATACTTCTTTCAAAAACATTTAAAACATCTTACCAAACGTTTGAATGGTAGTGAGGGATATTTTACAAGTTACTGAAATCATTTAACAACAACAACAACAAAAAAAGATCTCCGTTGCGCTTGAAATGGCTTCATCCTCTTAATACCATTCAGCTAAATGCAAACAAAAACTTTAAGCTGCTTATAGAGGTAGAACAAAACAGAGTCTGCCAGCTCAGTGCCCTGCTGAAAATAAAAATAAAATAAAAAAATAAAAAAGCTAAAACCAATCCAAGATGGTTAGCTGGTCTCCCAGCCTGGCCAAGACTAGCTAAGGCCAGCCTGACTATAAAAAGAAGTGCCAAACCCCCTCCAGAACCAGCTTGCTAAACCAGTTATGACCAGAAGGCCAGCCCACCAGCTTGCCTGTCTAAAAGTCTCTCCATTCATTTCATTTCTTGGGTGAGAGCAGTGAAGAGCCCACCCACACACGCTGGCCGTGCGCTAACAGATTTGTCCTCCATTAAGACATACAGAGCGTCTCTCTGTGCTTGATAGGGATTCTCTCAGGGAGCACAGAGATAGCTTGTGCCTGCATATGTGTGCGCACCAGTGTGTCAGCGGATCTCTGGCTAGCTGCCCGAACGTCCCACAGCGTCCCACAGGCCAGCAGGAGGCTGGGGTTAGCAGTGTGTTTCAGCGTAGTAAAGACTCCATTTTTAAGGCTCTGCTGGAAAGAAAGTAATGATTTTGGTTAAGGGATTGTTCAGAATGGACAGCCTGCTCCATACTACTCTTATTTTAGAAGTGTTTGCTATAAGGCAAACCACTATACTTTGAATTCCAAGCACTAGTATTTAGCTTTTATTATTGTTCAATATTTCAATATTTACAATATGCAGTATGCAAGTGACATATTATATCATTAGCAATAATTAAAACCAGAGAGCAATTTATAGGCTCATTGCATTATTTGCAATCCCACGGAGAGCGTTTGATGACACTTAAGTAGTTTTTAATGTGATATCTGTGATGGTTGAGGAGCACCACGGTTTATGACAATGATAGACTGCTACCTATAAATCAATCATCCGCGTCGAGAGCTTCTCTTCAAGTGGTCGTAACTGTTAATGCCTGAGACACAGTCTCATATATTCCTTTATGATTTAGTGACAGAGCATTACAGAGGCGTATTACTTTACAGCAAATCAATAAGGCAACCGGCAGAGATGTGAAAGTATAGTCCAATGGAGTAGATTACAAATGAAACAATCTAAAGATAAAATGCCAAGCCAATTCCATTATATGATATTTATTTATAGGTATGATGGCATAAAATACAGCTGGCTTCTTGTGTAAGTGTTTTTGCGCATGTACCTCATAACCGGCTAGATCGATGGCAGTACGATGTGAAATAATGCCCAGGATGTTTGAGCCAGTGTAGGATTTTATGCCTTGCCTTGCCTAGTGGTCCTTGTTGGTCCTAGTTGATGCTCTGGCTGGTTTTAGAGTGTTTTTGGGCACTTTTCAGCTGGTTTATACTTTGTATCTATGCAATCTTTTTTGTAATGATAATTTTTACTTAGCAACATTATCTTTCTGCCCTGTTGTCATTGTGATGTAACAGATGTCTGCTTTCAAGCAGAGGGTGAGTAATTCTTCACTCGTTTATTTGATTACTAAAAGCCTATTGCAGTGTTTATAGTGCATTTTCAACGTGCTTATTGCTAAGTTTAGTGAGGCGAAACAGACTAGTTTGGCTAGTTTAGTTAAATCAATTCAATATTATTGTATATGGAGTTACATGGAGTAGGGATACTATAGAAAAGCTAAATGTGATTAAAATGGTGACTGACTAAAGCGACTGGCTCGGTCTCCCCATAGCTCACTTGTCAAGCTACACCCATGAATAAATGTAGTTCAACTTTAATGGTAGGCCTTCAAGAGGGAAGTTTCCAAGACAGCAAATGCATTTTCAAACGCATAGTGCATAATAACCAATTGCCTATGGTTATCCTTTGCTGGAAATCCTTTTATATCAGACTGAGACTGAGCAATTTATGTTCAAACCCTTATTCAGAATCTCATGTGTTCATAGCCCTACATTAAGTATAATAATGTATTATAACTGTGGTTAATATTAATGAGATCATACAATGCATTATCAGGTGCATTACAAATATTAATTAATGCATTAGAAATACTTTTAAAAGGCATTATATATATAAAAGCTTTAAGTAAAGTGTTTTTCAACCCAAATTGCTCATGTCCTGGATACTGGTCCTGCAGTTTCTCCAACACCAGCTGCTTCCACCAGATCCCCGAGGTCTTCTCCTCCTCCTTTGTGTCCCTGTTGGGAATGGTAAGCCTGTCGCCAATATCCAGCACCTGCCATAAATGCAAAATATGACCATGTTCATATCTGAAACGCTATATAAAAAGATCAGAGACTGTTAACAATGCAATGCATCACTAAAATGAGACCAAAAACATTCTAACTGCATTTTTTCTAGTTCAGCATGCCATAATCATAGAAAATAATGTGGACTTGTATGCAGTTTGTTATGTTTTGACAGACATGTACTTACAAAGGAAGTCTATGGAGCAATTTTTGCAAGTGTGCCCAATAAGCATCTGTTATTCATGCAGTAAACTTGTATTTAATCTGACAAATGTCTGTAAATAGTAAAATTCAGATGCACAATATTGACTGCTTGAACTATTTTTATATCTATACATTTTTTAGGGAGAATATATTTTTAGGCATACATCAAGACAAACACAATACATGGAAATATATATACAAAAACATTTGAACTTTGTGAAACATTTCAAGATATTGTGTATTTATGGACAGAATAGTGTTTTCATTGTCTGCGGATCTCTTCCAGGTCAGTGTCAGTTAAACTGTCCCCCCAGTCCATTGTCATCAATGCTTGAAGAAGACCTCAGGAAACCAGAGGGGTAATTTAACACAAAAACATTCTTTGCATATTGCAGAACAAAAGTGTATACAGAGAGAAATATATATATGACTGTTAGAGACTGTTCATTTCATTTCCAGCTCAGTCAGTGACTGTTTCATCTCAGACGCGTCCAGATGGCCAAACAGCAGCAGAACATAAAAGCAACTCATTAGCTTTCAGCAATAGGGCTTAATCAAACCAGGGCAAAACTCAATCAACGTAAATGATCCTCTTCCCGAAAAAGGAACACACAACTCATTTAATCAAGGTGTTTCAAAACTGCCAATTAGAAACTCAAGTACTCAAACACTCCAAACACAAAATACACATCACTTTGCAAATCAGATAATACTGTGCTCGTGTAACGGAGGCCAGCTGCTAGTAAAGAGCTGTGCAAGTAAACCTCACTCCCCTGGCGTCAAACTTGTTAGCACACCTGCCTCGCATGCTGGTGACGGAGGTTTGTATCCCGCTTGGAGCGGGTGCGAGTAGGGTCAGTCAAATTGGTGCCGTGACCCGGATTGGAGTGAGGTTTAGGGTGGAACACTAGTAAAGAGCTCCTCTGTGACGCTGGTTCCAATCCCACTTGGAGAGGCTGCGAGTAGGACCAGTTACATTCAAAGAAAAGTAAATGAAGCCTAACATATTGACTGATTTAAAACCCTCTGAGGGTGTGTGCAGAATGTCCTAACATTATTTAAGCATACTAATATTTGTAGTATGCAGTATGTATACTGTCAAGTCACATTTATTTATACAGAGCTTTTTACAATACAGATGCAGTACCCATGCACATTAAATTAGCCAAAAATGTCAAGTATGTACTGTAAGTAGGCCTACTGTACTTCCATGTAAGCGGTCATTTGCAGAATGAGGAATCAGTAGTTATATACCTGTTTTTGTAATGTTTCTTGAATCTTTGTTGACATATTAACACAAAATGATTGTATCTAAATATAAAAAAAGTACAAATATATATATATATATTTAATGCAATGCATTAGTCACGAGATTGTGGAACAATTAAAACATTTAGTGTGGCATACTGTGTGTGTACTGGTTTACATTACATTATAAAAGTAGGCATAATACTGCAAAATATGCAGGGTGTTTGTAAGGACATTTTCTTTGTAGTCTCTGTTCCAAAATGACATGGACGAAAAGTTACTGAACAAGATTCCCAACAGCGAGATAAAAAAGAGGTATTTTCACCTGTACATTCAGCACTGTCTGGAAACAGCAAGATGCACAGATGAGACATTCTCTTCTGACCTTCTCAGGCTCACAAATGTACACTCGTTTTAAATTCACCTGTTATATGGGTATCATTAAAACAGAGATAGCTTAAACAAATTTACATTTACAAGATGTGTTCCAACTAATGACAGGGTACAGAAGAGTAATTGCAAAGTTGAAACTACCCAAGAGTCTGGCATATAGGTGACACGGTGACAGAGGAGTTGTATTTTTAGAAGCTCTTGAATTCTTAGTAGAACCTTCAGTGATTAAGCATCATGTTTTCTTAAACATTGGGCGTATGCCATTATACGATGATGTATTAACTTCACTTGCAAAAAAAGTTCAATGGAATTACCATGTTTTTGTCATTTACTTGTGGCTTTCCTTATTAATATATGTATTGTCACTTACATGTTTGAATGTGAAGATACACATCAGTTTACTTCAGTACACTATCACGATATATAAACTACATACTCTCAAATGATATATTCTATATTATTTTATGGCCTTTTTTAATGTTACAGTTGACAGTTGTCTTTTCTGAAAAGATTATGCATCCTGCCAGCAGAGGGCAGGATATATTTTCCATGAGTGTGTGTGTGTGTGTGTGTGTGTGTGTGTGTGAGTGAGTGAGTGAGTGAGTGTTATATTTATATATTTTATTTATTTATACAAATATAAAAGAGGATATATATATATATATATATAAATATATACACTGAACAAAATTATAAACGCAACACTTTTGTTTTTGCCCCCATTTTTCATGAGCTGAACTAAAAGATCTAAGACTTTTTCTATGGACACAAAAGGCCTATTTCTCTCAAATATTGTTCACAAATCTGTCTAAATCTGTGTTAGTGAGCACTTCTCATTTGCAGAGATAATCCATCCACCTCACAGGTGTGGCATATCAAGATGCTGATTGGACAGCATGATTATTGCACAGGTGTGCCTTAGGCTGGCCACAATAAAAGGCCACTCTAAAATGTGCAGTTTTACTGTACTGAGGGGGTCAGGGGGGTCCGAAAACCAGTCAGTATCTAGTGTGACCACCATTTGCCTCACGCAGTGCAACACATCTCCTTCGCATAGAGTTGATCAGGTAATAATTTGTATTAATTATATTGTGTTATAGCCTAATATAATATAATATATTGTAATATATAATTCAATCATTTAATAAAATATGTAGGTTAATTAAAGCTGCAGTCGGCAGTTTTTCCTCTTTGTCGCCATCTCTGTTTGAAATCTGCAATTACAGTTATTCGCGGAATTATTAACTTTACGTGCGTTGTGCCTCGGCATGGCACAGCGCAGATGAATCCAATGTTTTGAGGAGAATGTGCTGCTGTCAATCACCGTGTGTGAATTCGGAATCACAGATTCTACTTTTTGGAAGTATGGCCAACATAAGAATCTTCACCGGAAAATGTTGTCTGAACAAGTATGTAACATCCACTTTTGTTCTGACTAACTAATGTTAAGGGAAAAAAAGCATTGCAGTAAATCACGCTGATTAAACCTAACGCTTGCTTATCATATCACGTCAAACCGTGCAAATTATACTTTGTTATCAAATTGTTAAAGGTCCCGTTCTTCGTGATCCCATGTTTCAAACTTTAGTTAGTGTGTAATGTTGTTGTTAGAGTATAAATAATATCTGTAAAATTATAAAGCTCAAAGTTCAATGCCAAGCGAGATATTTTATTTAACAGAAGTTGACTACATCGAACGGCTCGTTTGGACTACATCCCTCTACTTCCTTCTTTAATGACGTCACTAGAACAGTTTTTTGACTAACCTCCGCCCACAGGAATGCTCCCTCAACTACCGAAATTCGTTTATGTACTTGCGCACTTCTTATAACTTACTGTGTTTACTCAGCTCTTACGGTGATTTTTACGGTGAAGTAAAACTGACGCTTCATCTTTTGTGTGATGTACAATAAACTTTATTAAACTCATCAGTATATATTTGATAATCATTCAGACAGCAGACTTGTAGGCTATTAATAAATAATGGATACATACAAGCAGATGACAAATACGTTATAATAACCGTAATTAAACTACTAAACTATACCTGATTCATCTCTATACAGCACTCTGACTCTGTAGTAGGCATTATTTTCCGACTCGAAATGAACACCGTTACTGAGGGTTTCTGATAATTATCATCATTCCGTGAGATGAAATTGTCCTGAGAGACTGTGCGCGAGGCGAGCTCATGAAGCTTCGCCCCCTGTGCCGTCCAGCAGCAGCTCATTTGCATTTAAAGGGCACACACTAAAACAGCGCGTTTTTCTGAGCCCCAAAAAATGACAATTTAAACATGTTGTAAAAAATTATCTGTTGGGTATTTTGAGCTGAAACTTCGCATGCACATGTTGTACCCCTGAAAAGGGGGAGAAGATTAATACACACACAAAACTCGCGCAGTTTCTCCACTGGAAGCTTTATGTAGAATGTAATCAAAATTAATCATTTGTATAAACAAAATTAAACATTTCTATTATAAATTAACTTCATTGACATCTTTCATATCAGTATTCAGCAGTTTTTACCATATACGTATATAATTACATGAGTACACTCTTTTATAAAAGGCTATTTGAGACTCATGACACTATAAAGTACACACAGAAATACAATAAAGCATTTTAAAGCATTTAACGGTTACCTTACCTGAGACTCAACTCTTTTAAATCTTACTCTTTTTAGTCATCTATGCATATTAACTCTATGGCAAATCAGTTATACGCATGTAAATGTACAATTCCAGCTAGATTGGAACATTCTCAAGTCACTTTTACTCTACACATCTTTGAAACAAGTCGACAAATCATCACCATATAAACAGGATTACACATGAAATACACAAATTGAACATACACGAGCTTCGCGCCATTATATAGGCCTAACGCTATTCCCAACGCGCACAAAATGGAGTCTTGAGCTCGCGCATTTCTAAACTACACATTTTAAACATTTCGGACACACAATCAATATAATAATCGCGTCTCTATACTCTCAAACATATTATTAATCCTATTAAAGTATTTTAAACTAATAATTACACTTAATACCTGAAAAGGGGGAGAAGATTAATACACACACAAAACTCGCGCAGTTTCTCCACTGGAAGCTTTATGTAGAATGGAAAAAAACCCGCGAGCTCTCCCCCTAGTGTTGACGCAGACCAGAACAATCGATCATCCAACTTATCGTGCCCATAAACTGATAACAGATTAACTAAGTAGAACTATAAAGTAACATATTTATATTTTATAGACTTTTCTACGTATAGTAAATAGTGAATATATTTTTATTTTATTATATATAATTATATATCACAGTGTACACAGACTTATGCATTTAAATGTACATGTTCATTTTCAATCTGTCACACACACTCTGGGGACATCAGATCAAGGGCGTAGATTTGGTTTGAACATTGGGGGGGTTGAAGTTTGGGTCTGCGTATTTTTCATGTGATCATGGTATAAATATTGGGGGGGTTGTAATGCATAGATTTAAATATTGGGGGGGTTATCTCCCCCCCAACCCCCCCACAAATTACGCCCCTGCATCAGATACTTATTTTACATCTTGTGAAAAGGGGCATACGGGACCTTTAATGTTCACAACATCAGCATTGCGTGACTACATTTAATGCCCTCCCGATATTTATCCTTGTTTTTGCATGGGCCAGTTGCAGTCTTTTTTTTTCTCCGAAGTCTTTTGTTTTTTTACAACGGGTGAATCTCCAGTTGTCACTTGTGATTGTCGTTTGAACCTTTCTGGATCCGCCATTAAATTGACAAGTTTAATTATATCAAGTGCTGTGAGAAAAGGCTATAAATCTCAACACCAACATTCTCACACGCAACATAGCCTAGCCTACTAGCCGAGACACCTTCTTTATGTGTACAGATGTGACGTAATGACGCAAAGACATGCTCGAATTTCCCGCGGAAATCCACCAGTACCACTGGAATTAAATACATTATTACAAGCTTACCATTTTGAATCGAGCTAAGGCAAGCAGATAGTTTTGAACACTGGCTGGTTATGTACTTGCTCAAACATTTATTTTGGATAATTTTTAACCCAAAAAAAGCTACGGACTGCAGCTTTAAATGGTTAATAATTAATAAATTAAAAGAAAATCTAAATAAATATAGGCCTATCAAATGTATGAAATATTGTAGGCTATATGGTATATTTAAAGTAGCCTAATAAAACATTATAGTGGCTCTGGCTCATGTGTTTTACAGTTTCTGAGAGAGCGATTTTTGTGAGACTGACCTCATCTTCACCACCTCCCCCCTTCTTCATCCCACCTCTAATTGCCCATTTCTCCACGCTTTCTGCCTCTCTCTCTCTCTCTCTCTCTCTCTCTCTCTCTCTCTCTCTCTCTCTCTCTCTCTCTCTCTCTCTCTCTCTCTCTCACACACACACACACACACACACAAACACACACACACGAACACCTGCGCAGAGCCGGTGAATCACGCCGACGCCGCTTCGCTCTCCAATCTCTCATCCATCCGACAGTCAGATGGCCTCCATTTTAATCAAAAGACTCTTCGCACTGGAAAGAGGATTCATTGCCATCATCTGCAGCACGAGATTGCGTTTCGATTAATATTTCACAAGTTCCTTCTTGCTCTGTGTGGATTGGCTGGCTCTCTTTTGTTTCCTGGAGGTGAAATGATGCTCGAGTGATGCTGCGTCTCTGTTCCCACCCGCTGTTGAACAACATCACCAACATCGTCATCCCCATCGCCGGCATGAGTCTGATCGAGGAGCCCAACATCAGACATTAGGACTAACAAACCCGCAGATCTCAAGTATTTAAAACGCGTAAGTTAATGTGCTGGAGAAAGCCTCCGTGGCAGGTAGGGTTAGTTGTACGGTAGGTACTACGTATGTTGGTTAATATTCGTTTGTTGATCAATCGTTTGTTGATCAAGACATGCTATCAGTTCAATGCCAGTAAATGTGCATGCATTATATGGTTATTTTTCGTTTACGTGACTGCATGATTGCTTGTAAGTATATTGACTGGAAGCCAACAATTAAATGTACGCAACAAGAAAAACAAGAAAAGCCACATAAAAAGAAAACATTTATTAAGAAATGAGTTTGAAAGGAATTTAAATGTTATAAATTCATCAATGAAATTGTTGTTGTTATAAAAAATAATTTAAATATAAGGACATGCTATACGTGCTAAATTAAAAGCATGGGATTTAAAATGACTTACAATAAAAAACGTGTAATAATATCCCATTTGTCCTTTAAAATGTGTAATAATAGTGATCTACAAGATTTAATATATATATATTTATAAAAAAAATAATATACAGTCCGACTTATTGTTATGCACATACACAAATTGTCTGGTGGTCTTTAAAATTCAGTTTCAAAAAGCTTTGTGTGTTTGCACTGATTTATATCCCAGGGATGCTGTAATATTCATATAAACAGCAGGCTAGTGAGCCTGAGGTCTCCCAGACAAACATAGGCCACTGGTTGTGTGTGTGTTTTTTCGTGTGCGTGTAATTGCAGCTTTGTGTCACATCAGACACTCTTTTCTCCCAAAAGACCAAAATTAGAAAACATGACAATCCCACTTACCATCAGGACTGTGAATAAACCACCCACACAAACAGACAGACAGAAAAACAGAGACAAACACAAATACACAGATATAGCATTTTACTAACACATTTTTTGTTTAATTATACACTATTATATAGGTCTAGCAAGGTATATATCTGACAATAAGTTACTATTTTGCTGTTGTGCACATATACACACACACAGCCAGTTTGTTCCCAATGATGGTCATTTGTCATCTGTGCTACCTGCTCCATTCAGACTAATTCAAGTATTATTGATTTCTTTGTGTGTGTGTGTGTGTGTGTGTGTGTGCGTGTGTGTGTGTGTGTGTGTGTGTGTGTGTGTGTGTGCCCTAGCTGATCCCTGCAAATCCTGAAATATGGCTGTCTAAGATATCCTCTTTTGACAATAATCCGTCTCTTTAACATTACTAGAGTTTTGTGTTTTGAACACATGAGCACATCTCAACGCAGATCCATCAATCCGTGAAAGATTCATGAGTCTAAATGTGGCCCAGACCAGAAAGGCAGATCATGATCCATCCTTGAGTAGGTGTGATTACTACTGCCAGACTATCAGAGCTAAATATAGCGCCTCGCTGGACTTCGCACCCTAACACCCTGTGTAAACACGGCAAACAGGATCAGACTCAGTCAGACAGATGTTACCGCTACTGTGGAGATGATGCAGCAGTGAAATATGTCATTGTAGATGAATCGATAGTGCAGGATGTTGAATATATGTGCAATGAAAGCAAAAAGATGGTTTTCAGTGCAGTTCACGTTGATGTCGCTCTTAAATAGATTGCTGCAGATATGACGTATTTTTGTAGGCGAAACACGGAAACAAGTTAGCATTTTAGCACTTCTGGTTCTGTCGTCCTGAACTCAGTATGTTTTTGAATGGGTTTTTTGGTTAAATGCCTGAAATAAGGTTAACACAAGCTTAATATGCTTTTACGTTTTATTCCATGACATAAAATACATCAGTAATGGGACTAGGCTGTCAGGGATATGTCATCACACCGAACTGGTGAACTCATCTACTCACTAGTCCACTTTTATACCTTTGTTGTGTTTATAATCATGCACTTGCAAACTATTCTAACTCAAAATTTCAGGGATTTATTTACTTTTTTTAAATTAAAGGTAGAAAGAGTTGTTGGAAGCTTAAAGGTAGGGTCGGGTATTTTCGGAAAGGCTAGCAATAGCGAGCTAGCTTTAAAGATCCCGCCCTCCTTTCAAAACACATGAATGCGTACAGCAGGGAGCAAACAAAAGCATCACGAGAGACAGCGCTAAACTACCTCATGTCTCAAAGCACATTACATTACAATAATAATGAACATTAACAACTTAAAGAGCTCTGACCTGTACCACCTGACTGCTGCAGATTCATTTCGGCGTTGATAGTGTTGCCATTGAAACATAAATTTGAGTCACAAACCGCTCCGAGTATAACGTCACTGGTTTCCATCTCTTCCAAATTACAGTATTTATGCCGTGAATGGAGCATAAGCTGGTTGCTTTGGTCCAGGAGGAACTGTTAAAGGTGCTGCAGTTTCTGTTGTGGTGCTCAGTGACTGACGTCTGTCTAACTCTACAGAGCATGAAACACGCTGATGACGTGTGATGTCTGCGTGAGCAGGTGTGCGGAGGTATAGAATACATATGTTGACAGGCAGGTAGCATCGTACCATTGCTTTCGGACTGAATTCAATGATTGGACGAACATTTTACGTTCCTACTCCTTCAACAGACGACATATATATATACATATAAATACATTTAGACCACTTAAATTAGTGATTGCTATCAGGATGTGAAGAGACTTTCAAATGAACAAAACATTTGAAGATGAACAACATTTTTAAGAATCATCTGCTATAATCCAAACGCCAATGGAAAAATCCTATTTGGTTTTTAGGAGTGAACCAGGGTGATGCTAACTTCCTATTTGTAGCACTCTATAAGTTAAGGCTGATTGTGTGATTTCTGAGCCAGTAGCTTTGCAAAAATAACTATTTTCAAACAGGTTTCCTGAACACTCGCCCCATCTACATTTGAGGACAAGCAGACATAGGTTGAGACTGTTAAGATGGTCAGGGTTTTCTAATTAGTTACTAATTACTAATGCTTTGATAGCGACCACAAAGACAAAAGCAAAAATCTTTGTTTAAGGTACTGCAACTATAATGGAAATCTATGGGACAGTGCATCAGGAAAAATGTTAAAATGCACAGTTTTGAATTTATTCAAAATGTTAACAAGATTAGTATGATAAAATCACTTACTAGCATTGTCTTTTCAATGTAACATCTCTTTTTCTCCTGTCTTGACCATTTCAAGGCAGTGAATTCTTCATTATACGCACAAAAATACTAGAAGTGGACTATTTACCACCTACCAGAATCCGCCTCGATTAGTAATCCCACTGCTAAAAGGACAATTTAGACAGCTTTATAGATCGTGCAGCACACATTTTTATGGAAAAAAAATTATATTTATTTTCACACAAAAATCACAGACTGCAAATTTATCGACTATCTTGCCGCATAGAATTACATTGTAAATGCATTACTGTAAACATAATGAAACAAATCAAATAGTTTGGTGTGGTAATCAACAGCATCTTTGGCATAGATCTTAACTGGTTTTGAACCTCAAACAGTCCATTATTTATACACGGCTGCATTTCTTATAAGCATCGTAAGCCTAAAGCCTGTTTTATATTTCTGCGTCGGACCTACGCCGAAGCCTCTACGCTGTAGGCAACGCGTTGGTTTTCATTTATACTTCTGCGTCGTTGTCCGCGTTGACGCGCAATTACACTTGCAGAGGGAGCATGTGAAACCTGAGGGAGGGGTTCTAGCAGACCAATCACAGCGCTTGCGTCCGCGTAGAGTTGACGCGTTGTTACATTTTTGGAGAGGTGCACGTCAGGGTACGCCGAAGGGTACGCGCGCTACACACAGCCTACGACGTAGCTACGGCGTGAGTTCAACGCAGAAGTATACAGTAAAACAGGCTTAAGTAGACCATAGAGACAGTTGGTGACAATGTGGGAAAAGCAGACCTGTATGTTTAGAATTACATGGACAGTCGCCCGTTTCTGGGTGGATTTGTATTTGTGTGGGCATTAGAGCTTATGTTTTATTGTGGATTAAATGCAACACAAAGCTAGCCTAAATCTTCTTGCTTTCTTTATGATCACTTGCTTGTAAAAAAATTGTTTAGCTGTTTTATAGCTGTTGAATTTGGAGGTTAATTTAAGTCAAGTTAGAGTTAGACTCATATTTAAGTCTGCTTCTTGGGTTTGTGTGTTTTGGTAGAGCCCTTCTGATAACAGATCAGATGTTTGCCTGTGCATTAAAGCGGCCTCCAACAGCATGTTTGATGTGGAAAATGTTTTTTAAAAGGTTGAATTGCATGAAGTCATCAATGTAATCTACTTAAGTTAATTTCAGCCAGTTAATTGGATGCTTAATGCATAATGGGGGAAGTGAATGAAAGGCCTGGTTCAAATTAACGTTAAGCAATAATCAGCAGTATAATAAAGCTGTTATTCTCTTGGTTTGAGCAAATTACTTCGAAATCTAGAGAATGTCTTGAGAGAATGTTATAAAACTTTCAGCCCATTGGTAAAATGTGTTAATTAGGTCTATTTTGGTTTTATCAGTGTCTGTCTCTCTGTCTTTTTTGCAGAAATAAGACAAAGGCACAAATGAAACTCTTCAACTGATTATAAGGTATTGAGGAACATTGTTACCACACACACACACACACACACACACACACACACACACACACACACACACACACACGCACACATTGGCTTATTATTTAACACACGCACACACAATGGCACTGGACAACACCGCCTTCTCCTCGTGCCCCGAATCCCTGTCCCTCCCAGTTCCAGAGAAAGGGGAGGAGCCTGTGGAGGAGGCCCCAAAGGATGCTCCGCCCACTGATGTACAGAATTCATCTGAGGAGCTGGGAAATGTGGTAACCACGGAGACGGCCCCTCCCACACAGCCATCATCCAATAACAAAATGACCTTCCAGGCCAAGATGGCTGCAAGGGAGGCGCAGGCCAATCAGCCGCAGAAGAAGGTTCAGGGGTCGGGGCAAGAGTGGAGCAAGTTTGGATGGGGTAAGACTCAATCATTAGATGCTGTAGGATTGCAGTTGGTGGTTGTCAAAGATTTTGTTCTCCATACATGCATGATGAAACAGACAGAGCTACTCTAACACCTCTACAGGAACAGCATGTCAGTGTTCTTCCACTTGTTCATTTAGAAAATTTTTTTTTTTTTCCTTTTTGGATGTGTCACTCAATTTTACATTGGATCTATTTTTAAAAATGGATTGCGGTAAGCTGCTCAGTGACAGTGTTTGATGTTTGCCTACTTTTTTGTGTCCTTTTTTCCTCACTGTCACTTGCTCTAATTTTGCTCTCTCCAGCACGCAACAAGCGTAAGAGGCAGCGCTATGTGGAGAAAAACGGCCGTTGTAATGTGCAGCACGGTAACATGCGCGAGACGTACCGTTACCTGACGGATATCTTCACCACCCTGGTGGATCTGAACTGGCGCTGCTCTCTGTTTGTCTTCGTCATGGCGTATGCAGTGACCTGGCTCTTCTTTGGAGCAATATGGTACCTCATCGCATACTGCAGGTATGAATAACGCACACAAACACACATTTTTATACCTTTTAAACTTTTAAATCCTAAGTGGCCATTCACACAGAACGCGTTTTTTTCCATTCCACTGCGCTTCTTTTCCATTGTTTTTCAATGTAAACACGTGCTAGACGGATGTCTTTAACCGTTGCGCTTGTGTCTTGCATCTCACAAATGACATGGCAGTCTGAAAACACGACGCTCAAGTTAAAAGTTTTAAAAAACACATCTCTACCCTAGTGAAAAATAAATATACCAAAATTTCTTTGAAATACATTTTATTGTAGGTATACTAAAAATATGTTTACATATTTATGTACTTAATCTAAATACCCTGCAATTGTACTTATTGTATACTAAATTGATATACTTAAAGTCAACAGCTAATTTTGTACTTAATCCACTTTAGTTATCCAGAAGTAGTGTTATATATATTTGATTGTGCTAAAGTGGAACTATTGCAAGTATACTTAGATACACTTTAAATATCTTGCATTTAAAGACTGATATTATACAGAGATCATATTATCCTTACTAATAGTGATTTAAAACATATTTATGGCTTAATATTAAGAAATGTGCATTGTGCAATAAGGAAGTACTCCAATTAAAGTTTAATTATAATATTTCTATCAGTAAGTCTCAAGCGATGTCAGTAAAAATGTTAATGGATTTTTAATGTATTTTAAATACATTTGGGTATGGGTTTTTTTTTCTCTAGGGTAGACCTTGCGCTTTTTTTTCTTACCACTGACCTACGTCTCACGTTTTTAACAGCAAAAATACATTCTGTGTTAAACGGCCCTAAGACTCTTTTATATATGCAAAATATGAAGCATTTGTATTTAATATGTGATGCAGAAAATTTTGGTGACAATTAGTATTGGCCAATATTAGTGGTTTTAAAAGAAAAAATATTATCAGCATCTGAAATGGCCGATATTAATAATAATAATAATAATAATAATAATAATAGTACTCATTCAGTATTGTCTTTTTCTTTACCAGGTTCAGAAAATAATAAATAGTTATGAAACTTGTGTACATTATAATATATATAACGTGTACATTATAAGGTTTTGAAGCATGTAAGATTATAGGTTGCAACTTGGTTTGAAAACAACAGACAGATTTATTATACTGGCCATCATATCAGGTCAGCGTTGTTACCGTTAACTAAAAATAAAACTATTAAAAAACATTTTCATAAAAAAAAAAAAAAAATAAGCTGAAAGAAAATTAAATATACAAAATAATAACAAAACCACATAACAAAATGACTAACACTAAAATTTAAATGAAAACCAAATAAATAAATAAAAAAGCGAATTCAAAATATAAACAAATGCTATAATAGTATATAAATAAAATAATCGTTTTTTTGATTTCGGCAAAAATAAATGTATTCTTCCCTTACAAATGCTTCTCAATCAAGTGTTTGTATATCAACATTCAATGTACTGCTCATAGATCCTGTGCATTTGTGTTGTCCACGCACTGTCACGTTCATCCACACTAGATATGAACACAAGTAATGTGTGTGGGTGGACACTAAGCGCTTCTCCTTGTGCTGTAAGATGCAAGAGCTAATTTACTAAAAGAGACTGTGTGATTTAAAAAAAGCCAAGGACAAATTGTCATAAACAAAACATCTCCTTCGCTCGCACTCCCTTCCTCTTTCTTATGGCAGGGGTGATCTGGATCATTTGGAGGATGATGCATGGACTCCATGTGTCAATAATGTTAATGGATTCATCTCTGCGTTCCTTTTCTCCATTGAAACGGAGACGACTATTGGCTACGGATACCGTGTCATCACTGACCAGTGTCCAGTGGGCACCATGTTACTCCTGCTACAGGCCATCCTGGGATCTATGGTCAATGCATTCATGGTAAGAACACAAAACATGTTTTGTGAAATCAATATTTTGTACATTTTTATACAAATTGTAATGCTGATTCAGATTTTTACAAATACATATAAAGATTAGTGTTTTGTTCTTCCCTCATATTTAAAATATAAAATATTTTCCTCATATTTTGATGGTTTAATTGAACATTGAAAACAAATATATGCTAAATATACCCTCCAGAGTATAATATATATACTGTGAGTGTGTATATACTCTTTTTGTAGAAAGTGCAGCATGATTCCCATGCTTGATGTGGTTTGGGAAAGGAGTGTTTTCTCAGCGCACATGGCTTTCGTTTGTTGATCTGAGTTATATCATCCATAACCGAGAGCAAATGAGTCATGCGTTTTGGACGACAGATGTGTGTACCCTATCCCTCTGTTTCTGTGTATGTCTTTTCTCCTTTTCTAATTCTTTCTTCTTTGCCAATTTCAACCCCCTTCTCAACCTCTTTTCTGGCCTAATTTCATGTGTTTTTTTACGGTTGTGATGAGTTCATTTATATCTCTAATGTCCTGGTTTAAATGTTGCCCCCGGGGGCTGTTTCACACACACACACACACACACACACACACACACACACACACACACACACACACACACACACACACACACACACACACACACACACACACACACACACACACACACACGTCTGGTTCACTATCTTTGTGGGGACTCTCCATAGACGTAATGGTTTTTATACCGTACAAACTGTATATTCTGTCCCCTTACACTAACCCTGCCCCTAAACCTACCCATCACAGAAAACATTCTGCATTTTTACTTTCTCAAAACATCTCATCCTGTGTGATTTATAAGCCTTTTGAAAAGTGGGGACCGCTGGCTGGTCCCCACAATGTAGGTGATCTCAGGTTTTACTATTCTTATGGGGACATTTGGTCCCCACAATGTAATATAAACAAGGGCACACACACACACACACACACACACACACACACACCAGACTCTGTCTAAATGCCACGTCCTAGTATCTGCATTTCTAAACTCAGATTAAACCTTTGTTCTCATGTCTCACTTTCTTTTTAATTAGTGGGGTATTTTACGAAGACTAGCATTACTACAACAATTGCTCATATTTGGGATCAGAGATTTGTTCCTTAGCATTGAATTTATGCATATAATTCATCCCCCTCCCTTATAGTGCTACAGATATAAATGATACCTCAAATTGTGGGTGACCAGGTTTTTACTTGCCACATGATAAAATGGCAAAAAACGTTTGACTTCGTCCATTAAGAAACCATCTAGCATAAATCGTAGCAATACCCTAGTAACCACCCACAACATCTTAGCTGTTTGATTTTTTGCATAATAAATATGAACATTATATAGTTGGTTATATATACTCACTCCATTATATTGTTAAAAAAAACATGTTCCTCTTAGCATTGTGGCTGGATTCTTTTGGACAGACTAAAACTAAAACTAAAAAACAACTTAAATGAAAATTAGAAACTTTGCCTTGGCAGTTAACTGAAATATTAAGTTGAATCTGAAGTAGAAAAAAATATAAGTTTTTAGAAAAAAAGCAAAAACGAAATATCAAAAGCACATAACAAAATCACTAAAACTTAAAAAAAAAATTATAATGAAATTATAAAAATTAAAGCTCAATTTAAATATTAATAAATACTATAAGTAAGGCATGATCCACGGTTAGCTGTACATTTAACAATTTTGCACGACGTGGATAACAAAAACGGCCGACGCGACTCGGAGTCCATTCAAATGGTTTAATGCACAGCTAGCCGTGGATTAACCTTCTTATATCATGGTCTTTTGCCAGCATTGACAAGTTAAACCTGTTATTGATGTGTGCTGCACTTAATTTGATTGGAGGGAATAAAACGATGGTTAATTCATCAATTACAGCTCATTAGATCTAGCATTCTGTCTGCTTTAAATCAGACAGAGATAAAGTAGTGCAGCTAGGTTACATGATTGAAGTATAACATTTATTTGAATAAATTAGCATATTAAGAGAGAGATGCGTGTGTGTGTGTATTACCTGCATCTGTGCAGCGTCTCTCTATTAGCAATTAAGCTGTGAGTTAAAATACTTCAAAAACAGCTACGTTACAACCTCCTTGCTGAATAATATAATGTAGCAATTCATTATCAAAGTTAATTTAATAATAAAAGTAGTGGGGCAGTGTTAACAACAAGTTTTTGTGCTCCTGTTTTTGTGTGTCTGTGCAATCTCCGATCTCTGTGTGCAAGTGACACAGGGTGCTCTGATCAGGGAAGCGGGCATTTTAAGGGCTGTCTCAATCGCAAAATCCTTCCGTGTCTCAAGCCTATTAGTGATCCAACGCTGGATACTCCTATAGGTTACGTCCGTGGATCACGGCTGAACGCGTCTTCTCCACGCTCACTTACAAACAAACATTTTTTTTTCGCCTATCGTGCGTCTACTCTACACCCATACCACTAAAAAGACGGATTATATCCAAGAGTTTAGTCATAAATTAGTATTAATACTGATAGCATCACTGGTAGCGTCGTTGCTAACTTACTGTCCATCTGTTAAAATGGTGAATATATCAGATGCAAGTAGTCAACCTTTTGGTGCAGGTGAGGACACATTTGAGCTGCACGCATTGCAGTCCGAGCTGGAAGCTGTTGAGAAACAGATCCATGACCTTTTAGTGAGACAAGCCGAGCTAAGAGACCGGCGGTTAGCTCTTGAAACATCATGCGCCAATGCACACAAATCAGAGATTAACGTTACTAACTCGCTGACTCCGACCTCGTCTACTCCGTGCGTTACTCAGCATCGATCCCGAGCGCCGAGGTCGCGATCAGCCATGGTCTCGTTCACTCCGGCTCCAACACGCCACCACGAAGCCTGGATAGTTCCGCAGCGGAAGATGCGAGTCAGGTCTAGACCAAGACTCTCTCCGACCCTCCCGGTTTTCGAGTTATCCACACAAAACCGCTTCTCCCCTGATGCTATGATCATCAGCGATTCCATCATTCGACACGTACACGCTACGTTAGGTAAAAGTAAGGTGCACAGTCACTGCTTTCCTGGTGCTCGTGTTTCTGAAATCGCCGCTCGCGTTCCCGAGATTCTGAACAGTGACGAGCGCGTCGGAACTGTGGTCCTGCACGCGGGAGTGAACGACATCAGGCTGCGCCAGATGGAGGTTCTGAAGAAAGACTTCAGGAATCTGATCGATACGGTACACAGCACATCGCCCGAAACAATGATTATTGTGTCAGGACCGCTTCCCACGTACCGACTAGGACATGAAAAGTTTAGTAGAGTATTCGCGCTAAATGAATGGTTAATGTCATGGTGCAATGAGCAGAAACTTCTCTTTGTAAATAATTGGAATCTGTTTTGGGAGCGTCCTAGGCTTTTCCGTGCTGATGGCTTACACCCAAACAGATTCGGAGTGGATCTTCTGTCGGATAACATCTCCAAAATGTTAAATACCGTTAGATGACTAGTTACCAAAAGTCCAAATCATAGTCTCTGCTGCACCAATTTAACTGATATAAATACTAGTGTAGAACATTGCATAGAAACTGTGTCTATTCCTCGTTTAGTGAGATCAAATAATAAATCTACTGCAGGATCTAGGAAAAATCTAATTGTTATTAAAACAGAAAATGTTGCTATTAGTAAACAAAAACAATTTCTAAAGCTAGGTCTTCTAAACATTAGATCACTCACACCTAAGGCAGTTATTGTAAATGAAATAGTCACAGATAATAGCTTCGATGTACTTTGCCTGACTGAAACCTGGCTTAAATCAAATGATTATTTCGGTCTAAATGAGTCTACTCCATCTGGATACTCCTATAAGCATGAGCCCCGTCTGATTGGTCGTGGCGGCGGTGTTGCAACAATCTATAGAGATATTCTCAATGTTACTCAGAAAACGGGTTATAAGTTTATTTCGTTTGAAGTACTTGTACTAAATGTTACGCTCTTAGATGTTAGAAAAAAATCCCTATTATCTCTAGCCTTGGCTACCGTATATAGACCGCCTGGGCCTTACGCTGATTTCCTAAAAGAGTTTGCAGATTTTCTCTCAGATCTATTGGTCAATGTCGATAAAGCATTAATTGTTGGAGATTTTAACATACACGCAGATAATCCAAATGATGCGTTAGGGGCTGCGTTTACAGATTTATTAAATTCCTTTGGGGTCAAGCAAAACGTCACCGGACCAACTCATCGTCTTAATCATACACTCGATTTAATTATATCATATGGAACCGATCCAACCGATATAGATATCATTCCACAAAGTGGAAAGTGTCCACAAAGTGTCACTGACCATTATATGGTAACTTGCATATTACGTACTGCTGTAATATGTCATGCGGCGCCGCGTTATCGACCAGGCAGAACAATCCTTCCATCCACCATAGATAATTTCTCAAATTGCTTATCTAATCTGTCTCAGCTGCTGCCTGAACCCAAACAAACAGATGAATTAGAAGAACTGACTAGCACTATGAGCACCATTCTCTCTAGAACACTGGATATTGTTGCACCAATTAGATTAAAAAAGGTCAGAGAGAAAATTAAAGCACCATGGTACAACAATACTACGCGTGTTCTAAAGAGAGAAACCCGTAATTTAGAGCGTAAATGGAAACAAACTAATTTAGAGGTCTTTAGAATCGCGTGGAAAGACAGTATGTCACGTTATAAAAAGGCCCTAAAAGCGCCCAGGGCTGAGCACCTCCGCAAACTAATAGAAAATAACCAAAATAATCCAAGGTTTTTATTTAACACCGTGGCTAGACTAACAAATAAACAGACATCACCCGAACAAAATATCCCGTTACAGTTTAGTAGTAATGATTTCATGAACTTCTTCACTGAGAAAATAGAAAACATCAGAACCACAATTGTAAACGTTCAATCTTCAATCGCGCCTTATTATTCAGCCTCAATTATCACCCCGCAAGAACAATTACAGTGCTTTACAACTATAGAACAAAAAGAGTTAAATAAACGTATCATTTCATCTAAAACAACAACATGTTTATTAGATCCTATACCAACTAAACTATTGAAAGAAGTGTTACCTGTAGTGGAAGAGCCTCTCCTCAATATTATTAACTCGTCTTTATCTTTAGGTTATGTTCCAAGAACATTTAAACTGGCAGTTATAAAACCTCTCATTAAGAAACCACAATTAGATCATAATAATCTAGCAAATTATAGACCCATTTCAAATCTTCCATTTATGTCTAAAATACTAGAAAAAGTTGTGTCCGCTCAACTGGGCTCTTTCTTGCAAGAAAATGACATCTATGAAAAGTTTCAGTCTGGGTTCAGGCCGCACCATAGCACTGAAACTGCGCTCGTTAAAATCACAAATGATTTACTTTTAGCTTCTGACCAAGGCTGTATCTCAATACTAGTTTTACTTGATCTTAGTGCTGCGTTCGATACTATAGATCATACAATACTCTTAGATCGACTACAACATTATACTGGTGTTCAAGGACAAGCATTAAGCTGGTTCAGATCATACTTATCAGACCGCTACCATTTTGTCTATTTGAATGGAGAAAAATCGAAAACGCTAAATTATCCAAATTGACAGAGTGTGTTAAAGATATAAAAGATTGGATGACGCGTAATTTTCTTTTATTAAATCCAGACAAGACAGAGGTAATACTTATCGGTTCAAAAAACAGCCCACAAAACCTCTTACAATACAACTTTAACATCGTAGGATGTCCTGTTACTGTATCCTCTAGTCTACAGTAAAAGACCTGGGTGTTATACTTGACTGTAACCTCCTGTCTTTTGAAAATCATATTTCATATGTTACAAAAACTGCCTTTTTCCACCTTAGAAACATTGCTAAGCTACGTAATATCCTATCAGTTTCTGATGCAAAAAAGCTAGTTCATGCATTCATGACCTCGAGACTAGATTACTGTAATGCTTTATTAGCTGGTTGTCCTGCATCCTCAATAAACAAGCTACAGTTAGTCCAAAATGCAGCCGCTAGAGTTCTTACTAGATCAAGAAAATATGATCATATAACACTGATTTTATCATCACTGCATTGGTTACCTATAAAGTTCCGTATTATTTACAAGGTATTGCTACTGACTTATAAAGCCCTAAACGGCTTAGCTCCAGTCTATTTAACGGATCTTCTATCGCCCTATAATCCATCGCGCTCTTTAAGATCAATAAATTCGAGGCTTTTGGTCATACCTAGGATGTCCAGATCAACCAAAGGAGGGAGAGCATTTTCACATTTAGCTCCAAAACTCTGGAATAGCCTTCCTGATACTGTTCGTTGCTCAGACTCGCTCTCCCAGTTTAAAACTAGATTAAAGACGCATCTTTTCGGCCAGGCATTCATATAATATTTTTAATCTTACAGTTCAAACTACAATCCGGCCTCTAGTTCATAAACGCCAGAGGAGAACTGGCCCCCGACTGAGCCTGGGTTCTCCCAAGTTTTTTTTTTCTCCATTAGGTCACCTGATGGAGTTTTAGGACACCATTAGGTCACTTGATGGAGTTTTTCGGTTCCTTGCCACTGTTGCCTTTGGCTTGCTCAGTTGGGGATATTTTGGGGATATTTAATTTTATTTTATCAATCAATAAATTCCACTAGAAACAAACCTTGTTGTATTATTTTAATTTAATACTGTGAAGCTGCTTTGATACAATCTGTATTGTGAAAAGCGCTATACAAATATACTTGACTTTACTTGACTTGACTATGTTCCCTAAATGGAAGTTCTTAAGTGTGAAACTTAAATCATGTGAGCCAACTCACTACACATAATGACACGCAATAGATGTTTCTTAAATACACACCGTTATTTAAACATACATCACTAGACAGGTAATGAACATAATCTAGCTAACATTTATAATTTATTTACTGCTGAAATGTTGCACGTGTGTGTAACAAGCAAAGTATGTCTCATAATGTACTTTAAATAACATTAAAATATAATGTCAGCTCTGCTGTTGTTCATAAATACCAGTAGTGATGATGTACACTGAGGACGTTGTCATGTCACCGGAAATAATGTCATCAGTGTCCCAATGTTTAGTGAGCCGGTGCCCTGTCCCTGTACTGTCCTTACCAGTGCCCGAATTCGTGAACACGATGTACTGATTCACAGCCTAGGGAGCTGATTGAGATGCACCCATAATGTGTGTGTGCTTCAATGAAAGCAGCGCATTAATATAGATCGCACGCCTTATTGCACACCTTCCAGCCAATTAGAATAGAGTATTCAGACAGACCATGGTATAATAGTCTATAAATTACTCTGAGAATAACACTGAGCACCGTTTACATTTTCTAAAATGTAAAAACCACATCGTTTTCTTCCCTTTTCTCGCTCTCTCACTAGGTTGGTTGTATGTTTGTGAAGATCTCCCAGCCGAATAAGCGTGCCGAGACATTGGTGTTCTCTCGTAATGCTGTCATCTCACTGCGGGATGACAAGCTCTGTTTGATGTTCCGCGTCGGGGACTTGAGATCCTCCCACATTGTGGGCGCTAACATGAGAGCTAAACTTATCAAATCCAAACAGACACAAGAGGGTAAGATAGCATTCAACACCCTCATCTGCGCCCTCACATAGACCTAGTTAGTGATGAAGTGGCGCCACCTGGTGGTGATATTGTACAATGAGTGTATTATGATTTTAACTGGTTACTTCTCTTTCTCTCTTTAGGTGAGTTCATTCCACTGGATCAGACGGATATCAGTGTGGGTTTTGAGACGGGAGACGATCGTCTCTTCCTGGTGTCTCCACTGGTGATCTCTCACGAGATCGATGTTCGCTCTCCTTTCTGGGACATGTCACATGCTCAGCTGGAGAAAGAGGACTTTGAGGTTGTTGTCATCTTGGAGGGGATGGTGGAAGCTACAGGTGCATACACACTAAATATATCATGTAAAATGAGTTGTGTTGATTTGTGTTTAGTAATCGATGGATATATTCTGATCTACAGGTATGACCTGTCAGGCACGGAGCTCCTACTTGGCTGAAGAGCTCTTATGGGGTCACAGGTTTAGTCCCATGATGACGCTAGCCGAGGGATTCTTCGACGTGGATTATGGGGCCTTTCACCACACGTTTGAGGTATGTGGCGTACAATGGGAATTTCTGATTGGTTAATTGCAGTTCTGTGGTCAAATATTTGTATATACTCTTTTAAAAATAAAGCTTCATTATTGGCATCTATCTGTGGTTCCACGAAGAACCTTTACCATCCATGGAACCTTTTTGATTCACAAAAGGGTCTTTATTCATAGATGCCACCTACGTCACTACAAATAGAACGCCGCCATATTTGCGACCGACTCGCCCGGTATGGCCGCCCAAACTGCCCATTTGAATGAGAGAGAGAGACAGAGATACCTGGAGAAAATTTCTATTTTAGGCTCCGATCCTTATTTTTTACCCCCAGTTTTCTTTAGTCCATTATTATCTGCCCCAGGCTTGCCCCAATTGGCCTTTCATGATATAGAAATACTTAAGTCATAGAGCTTCATGGCGCGCGTTCATGAGAGTCGAGGCGATGTCATGAATGAATCTATGAATCTGCAGCTGTTCGGCTGGCATGAATGAATCTATCTAATCCGTCCATCAGCACAGCCAGAGACATCAGCCGAATATCATAAAAGACTGCCATATCTGTCCGAAAGAACAGATGTTCAATTACAGAGAGAAATGCACACAAATATCAAAATGAAAGAATCTTTCGAGTCGAATCTTTTTGAATGATTTGGCTGCGATTAAAAGCTATCAAGAGGTAAGCTCAGTGATTATAATATAACGACTTAAATTGCAGTTTGTTCGTCACATAAAGCTATCATATGAATAAATAACGATATAAATATAACGGACGAGTCGTATTAGATCACTTTTATGATACTTTTGTGATGTTTTTTTTTTTTTTTGTCTTTTATTATTATTATTTTTTGCGTGACAGCCCCCAGTAGGCTAATGTTACTCATTCACTTCCATTACATCGACAAGAAGAGTCTCCATTAGGCTACATATTAAAAATTTTCCCTTTGTCTTCCACGGAAAGTAAACTTAAGGATTTGCACATGAAGGTGAGTAAATGACGGCAGAATTATCATTTTTGGAAGAACTAGTCCTTTAATATGCATTTCAAGGCTGAGATTATGCATCGTCTGCAGAGCTAACGTTAACGTTACTTACACAAAATAACATATAAAGCGCATGTGACGAAGACAATATCTTTATGAACTTCAGAAAAATATTTATTAGATTTAGGTAGGTATTAACTAACAGACAGACAGACAGACAGACAGTTATTTTCAAAACAACCCCAAATCCTAACTTACCATGATAAAGTGCATTTAAACAGATCCAACAATAAAATGAAGACAAAACATTATCTGTCGATATCTGTCTATAATGTTGGCCACTGAGAGTATAGGATGGAAATATAATTAACCACAAACCAACATGAGACTTCAAGTCTTTTAAATAAATTATTCTCTCTTCTCTCTTCTTTTGGTATAGAATAAAATACCAGTTCAGGGTTCCTCTTTCGGCTGTTGTTGCAGCCAACTGCACTACATATTGCATTACTGAGACCACCGTGATCGCAAAGATGGCGGCACAAAGCTACAGTGACGTCATGTGAATCGAATGAATAGTGGAAAAGGTTCTTTAGTTCAGACTACGTTGAACTAAGTTGCTACTTACAGACTGCAGACAAACCAGTGGCCCAAACCGGATTTTTTTCTTTTTTCTCATGCTACTCAGATCTGCTTTTTTCATAACATTGTGAACAGCACAAACCACATGGAATCAGATCTTTGCAATTCTGACTGTCCTAAATTAGATACAGGATGTTTTGCAATGCGACCTCAGTACGAACAGTAATATCACAATTCATGGCATGCAACTTTTACATCATTTTAGTCTAGATCAACGTTCGTCACAGTTCTGCACTGATGGGAGTCACTCCAAAGATTTTAAAACCAGCAGTTCTTTGGTCACTCTGTGAATATGGAAGGATGGTGTTGAAGCTTGTCAGTGAGGCATAATGAGCTGTTATACTCAAGTATTACAGTGACAGTTCTATACAAGCAAATCTTTAGGAAAAACTGTACGAGAAAAACTTTTTTTGCAGTGATTTGCTTCATTCTTAGGCTAACTCAAATCGGTATTTCATTTGCATTAATTTATTCAATTGTATTTATTCATAAAAAGACTATCACCATATGTAGGTCTCATTTTGCACAATCTCTCATACCTAAATCCCTTACAAAGTTTCCAACTTATGTCTATGGGCTCTATAATAATCATCTTTCTGTGCAAGGCTGACCTGCACTTTATTATAGAGCAGAATCAGAGATTTCTAAATACAATTCTGAGTGAAAACTGCTTTAGGTGTTGCTGTAGTTCTGGATGAGTCATGAATGTACATCACTGGGTAAAAAAACGAACTACTTACGCAATCACATTCTTATTTTCTGTCCTTCAGCCAAACAGCACTTTTGTATAAATGCTACAAAAAGTATAAAAATAATAATAATAATAATAATAATCTGATAATTAATTGATATTTATATTTTGAAATGTTTTTAGATATTTAGTTAATATTTAATTGTATTTAATTAATATTTATATTTAGATCATTTATGTGGAAAAAAAATGTGTTTTTGTAAAATACTTAATTAGGGCTGCACAATATATAGAAATTATCGATATGCATATCGCAACGGCTTGCAATAACTGGGGTCATGAATAAAATACAAAGAGAAAATCACTCACTGCTCTTGGCTGAATAACTTTTGTAGCTTTAATAAGAATCAGTATAAATATTTAATTCATACAATCAAAACTAAGCAGTGTTTATTTTTACATTTGATTATTCAGTTTCTGTTGTTAAATAATCCTAATGTAGGATAACCTGAAACCCTGAACCCCGTGGTTTACACTGATGTTAAAATAACACTTCTTATGCTACAGTAAAACACTGATGTTCACTGTCAGAAGTTGTAGGGATGTTTTCTTGTCACAAAAAGAATGTGAAACACGTATGTAGGTTATATCATTTTAAATATATTTTAAAGATAATTTAAGTTTATTTAACATACTTTAAGCATTATCGTATCGCATATCGAATATCGCATTATTTAATGAGTTATCCCATATGGCATTTTTCTTCAATATCATGCAGCCCTAATTAAAATGTAAAATGTTTGCAAACAGAGAGATACAATCAAATTTATTAGGATTTATCTGTTTTAGCTGTCGTTCACAGGATGAGGATCTTGATAAATGACCTTGTTCCTCTAGTATTAACGGTGCTCTAAGCGATGTCACACGTTTTTTAGGCCAAAACATTTTTTGTCACATACAGCAAACATCTCCTCACTATCCGCTAGCTGCTTGTCCCCTGAACACACTGTAAAAAAATGCGGTCTCTGTAGACACCTCAGGCTCCACAAATGGCAAGAAAAACAAACTGGGCTCACCCGCACCACGAAACATAACAAACTGTTCCAGCCAATAACCAGCAAGAAGGATTTGGGGTGGGGTTTAGGGAGTTAGTGCGCGGATGAGGAGGAGGGAAGGTCTAGCTAGCCTCCGTTTTGTTTGACAATACTTTAGACGTCATCAAGAAGTGACGTCACCCAACATCACTTAGAGCACCTTTAAGTATACTAAAGCCGGGTGCACACTGTATGATTTATAATAGTCCTTTATGATTGTTGCTTGTCAGACTGTACGAACATGATCATCGCTGTAAGCCGTGTCACACTGTAGGATCTCAGTTGTCATTAATGTCAGACTGTATGACAGTCAAGACACGTTAAAAACAGAGACTCGTCCAGAGTTTCACATTATCAATCCGTGACACGTTCAGTGATGTGAGCTGCATTTACATGCGGGATAGAAATATTGGCTATCAAACATAAACAATCTCTAGCATTACTTTTGATCTTGGCTTCTGTTGAAAAGAAAACTGTAAAAAAAACGAAGACGGTGTGTGTGGAGCAAGTGGTGGTTTGTTGTTGTCTCACTAATTGCATCATCAGGTTCTGCACTCCTATTGGTTTTTGATTTGACTGTTGTCGTAGGCGAAGTCACACTACAGGACTGTGCCTCAAATCTTCTGACACTGCCAGAATTTCGTCAGAGGTAAAATTTGATAGCAACGGTAATTAATCGGCTGTCGGCGAACATGTCAAGCTAACAAACAAAGACTTCAGTTTTTGGCCTTGGATCTGAGAAATATTTTAGGATTCACAAAATTTGGCCAAAATCGCAGAGTGTGAACCCAGCTTCACTAAAGTTGTTTGTATTCATTGTCTTTCAAAGGTGGACACGCCCTCCTGTTCGGCGAGAGAGCTGGCATTGGCTGCCGCCCGTTTGGATGCTCATCTCTATTGGTCGATCTCCAGTCGGCTTGACGAAGAGAAATGGGAGGATCCTAATGTGACTGAACCGACGGGGAAGTCCACGGATTCAGAATCTATCAGGGAGGGAGACAGGCCAACATTTACTGTTGGCGGAGTTACACACACCCAGGACCAATCCGTTGTAGGGGAGCAGAACGGCAGTGTCGCCACTGACCAATCAGAGTCTGAGGCTTAAAAGGATGCAAGAATGTGAAAGGTACGGAAAATGTTTCGAAGAAGTCCACAGTTTGTGTAAATTTAACTTTAGACTGGATTGTTCGGCGATCCAAGCCTTCTACTTCGAGTTAAATTTTGAAATGTATAGTCGCTAATGCCTAGCATAGAATACTTTCCCCAAGGGGGAAATCCTAGCATCTCCTTGCTGTGTTTGCAGTCAGATTTAATCTTACCTTCTGATGTTTTACGACAACACTGCCTTTGAATTCACACCGTAGCTCTGTTTCCAACTCTAGTGAGCTGCCTCACTGTCTCCTGTCTATATAGGCAGCTAACGTTACTTTCTAAGGCAGCATCCAAACTGAAGCATGCAGTGTTGTCATAAAATGTGGCCAAAACAAGGCATCCTTATTGATGTCTTGGTAGGCAACTCACTAGGTTTTGGAACTGGGCTAACATGTCTGATTTGTATTAGTATCAATCATTTAACGGTCTTAAACATTTCCACTGCTTTTCTTTCATAAATGTTCAGGCAGTGCGGTTCTGAAGTACGAACCGCTACTATTTTTAAAACCATCATTTAGAGCAAGTCTGTGCAAGTTGTTTACAGTCACGTTGGTTAGATTCACATGTACCTGAAAAAGAAGTGAACATGTTACTATGGAGACAAAAGTCTGCATTCCAATTTGCAACATCACAGCAGAGTTTAGCATTAGCTTTTTTAAGAGTCAGCCGGTGGTAAATTTAGCACACTCTCATGACTGCCAACCAGAGTTTAGCCATTCGGTTTTTACCCATGTTTCATGCGAGTGGATCTAGACGGCTCTTGGATCATTTAATCTAGATAAATAGATTAAATGGAGATATTGGATGCTATTAGGCCACTGCATCATTTCAACATCCTAATTAAATCGATGTAGAAAGTAGCATCATCCTGTGATTGATCAGCTGTTGCCACCAAATGTGACTGAATACAAATGCATTGCTGTTCTTTGTATTTGTTATTTATTCTATTCAAACGTGTCCATAGCAACAAATAACTCTTTGCTCAGTTACTGCAGCAGTTGAGAAGAGTGAGAGAAAGTGAGAATTTTTAAAGTGGGCATTAAATGGAAGAAATTAGTTAGTGAATATTTCACACATCAACAGGCCATTTTAACATGTTAACTATATTAGATATAATGCAACGAGGGACGTCTTCAATCAGCTGGTTCAAATGTCTTCTCATGCTGGTTTAGACTTGTTTATAGGTGGTCTTTTTGGTGAAGCTGGTTGACCAAGGAAGTCTTGCTGGTTAAGCTAGTCAAAAGTTAAGATATTTGAATTAGCAATTCTCCACATTTTCCATATGCATATTAAGGGTTAGTTCACCCTAAAATTAAAATTAAGTCATAATTTACACACTCTGGAGTTGTTCTAATGCTGTATGTATCTTTATTTTATGGACCACAAATTTTTTTTTCCTGCTTGTGTTAATCCATATAATGGCAGACCAGCATCAAGCTTTTTAAAAAAGTATGACAGTATGATCCAAGTGTTCTGGGGGTTTACGACAGGGTTTGGTGAAAAACAAACCGAAATTTTAACTATTATTTAATGAAATTCTTGACCTTAGCCTTTGGTCTTATTTTCTCACATTTTGAGACTGTATTAGCGCTGCAGTTCACTCCGTCTCGCCCAGAAAAAGCACACAAGTTGTAAGAAATTAAGATAATAAAAAAAAGCTTGATGCTATTAGTTGCTATTATATGAACGAACACGATCAGGACATTTTTTTTTTATTCTCCTTTTGTGGTTGCATAAAATAAAGAAGGGCATACAGCATTAGAACAACACCAGGGTGAGTAAATCATGACTTGATTTTCATTTTAGAATGAATTATCCAAATAAAGGTTCCAAAAAGTTTTTTTCTCTCTGCAGAGACGCCATAGAAAAAACATTTTTGGTTACCCAAAAAGTGATCAGTTGACATAAATAAGGAAACCCGTTAAATAAACTTAATGTGTAATTGAAAAAAAAAAAAAAAATAGGTTATGTGGAATTGTCAAGTTAAAGGTATAGTGGAGGATCTTTCTGAATTTTAGATAAGACCCGCCCTCTCCACTTTTTGAAAAGTTTGATTGATTCACCAGAATGATTGACAATTAGCAGGACCAATGGTATAGGTGATCCACCCGGAAGTAAAAAATCCTCCGCTATACCTTTAACTTAATTTTATCAAGTACGCAAGTTTATTTACTTAATCATTTTAAAGCAACGGGTTTCCTCACTTTTCTTAAGTGTCTTAAGTCTTCAAATGATCACTACCTTTCAGTGAACACTTATTAAAATAACCATTTTTTTCTTAATGTGAAGAACATTTTATAATCTAAAGAACCATTTTCCAGTATAAAGAACCTTTTGTGCTATTAAAAAGGTTCCATGGATGTTAAAGGTTCTTCGTGAAACCATCAATGCAAATAAAGAACCTTTATTTTTACGAGTATACAACAAATCAGTACAATCAAAATGTACATAACAAAGAAAAGAAAAAAGAAAGAGTACCTCTTTCTGTTATCCTTAAGGAATAGAATAGAAATGAATAGAAATAATTATAATAATATAATGAAACAGAAACATCTGCAAATAAACAGGGTTTTTTTTACGTTCACAGAAACTTTTATCTCAGTAGTTGTATTGGCCATTTTTAAAGGTTTAAAAAGAAATAGATTTTAAAATATAGTTTTAAAATGAGTTTTACGTCACAGGCTGCTGTTTAAATTTTTTCCTGATGGTCTCTTTAATACCAAAAAGAGTTTTTAATTCATAAAAATTATGACATGTTTTCATTTAGACACTATGATTAAGTATTTCTAGTTCTCTTAGTTTCCTCTGGGACAATCGTGTTTAATGCTTTGGGTTTGGAACTTATCCCCAACCTGACTTTAAATATTAATCATCATATGTTGAAGAAATCATGTTTCATGTTCTATTTACATACACAGACACTAATTACGCTGACCCCCCCACCCCACAAATTGGCATGTGATGTAGAGCGCACTGTCATGAGCAATGCACTGATGTGTGTTTATGTAGCGTAATGTGTGTGTGGTGTATGTTGACATAGAACAGTCAGGCTGGACCTTTATATGACATACTGTATTATTAATGAAAGCTTTCAATGCATCATTATAAAGACTTCCATTTTAATATACTCCATTCAGAAGGTAAAATGTTCAGAAGTATTTGAATGAATTGAAGGTTGACTCAGTAATATTTTTGTCCTGGTTCTGTTGTTGTTGCAACTCATGTAGATACAGAAGTTCTCAGTTCTTAATGCCAGTGTAGAAACGTTTGCCGTCATCTATGACTAAATTATTCTGAATGTGCACACTACTGTTCAAACGTTTGGGGATCTTTTCATGTTTGAGAAAAAAAGTCTCTTCTGCTCACCATTTATTTGGTCAAAAATACAGTAAAAACAGTAATGTTGTGAAATATTTTTACAGTTTAAAATAGCTGTTTTCTATTTGAATATAGTTTAAAATGTAATTTATTCCTGTGATTCAAAGCTGAATTTTCAGCATCATTACTCCAGTCTTCAGTGTCACATGATCCTTCAGAAATCATCCTAATATGCTGATTTGCTGCTCAAGAAACATTTGTGATTATTTTCAATGTTGAAAACAGTTGTGCTGCTTAATATTTTTGTGTAAATCGTGATACATTTTTTGATGAATAGAAAGTTCAAAAGTACATCATTTATTTGAAAGATTTTTTTTGTAACAATGTAAAAGTCTTTACTGTAGTTTTTGGTCAATTAATGTGTGATTGGTGAATAAAAGTATAATAATTTATTTAAAAGCAAAAATCTTACTGACCTCAAACGTATCTCAAAACAGAGATAAAGTGAGTAGCGTTCAGCTGTGATCATTGTTTTACAGTTTACATTTTTTTTTAGTGAGGGAAAATTACTGAGTGCACCTTTAAATTTGAGTTCGAAACATTGAGATCATGAATATTAAAGAGATAGTTCACCTAAAAGTAGATATTTTCGAAGAATGTCAGCCAGTTGACGGTAGCCATTGACTTCCATAATATGTTTTGTTTTTTTCATACTATGGAAGTCAATGGGGTCCAGCAACTGTTTGATTACCCATATTCTTCAAAACATCTTCTTTTGTGTTCTGCAGAAGACAACTTGAGGGTGAATAAATGATGACAGAAAAGGGTGAACTATCCCTTTAAGTCACTGAGAGAAACTGTTTTTCCCCGAGGTGTTCTAGTAGCCTATGTGCTTTCCTTTATGTGATTTGTAGCTCACTTGAATGTCTTTAGCACATACGATAAGCACAGACACTGCTCTCATGCAGGTTTTCTCCTCTTGCTTTTCTGCTGTTTTTTTTTAAATGTATGTTTTTAAGCTTTACTATACGGCATAATAAACCTATATTCAACCTAATGTCTGGTGATTCTGGACATGATTGTGTACAGTTTTGTTTCTTTTTTAAAGACTAAGGTGAAGTGTGTAATTTTGGCGCCACTAGTGGCACCAAACGGAATTGCGAGACAGAATTGCTGATTGTCCCACCCCAAACTCACTTATACTGATTATATTCTATATAAACTGTTGAGCTAATGAGATAGATTTCTGCATGTTTTGGTATTGTAAAAGTGATTAATTAATAATAATCAAACTGTTCAGTTCTAATTGTGGATAATTGAATTTATATATTCACCATCACTTCCTGTGTGGGAATCACGGGTAGCTACTTCACATGCACCAATGTGTCCACTTCATAACCCAGTGGGATTATGGGTAAATGTTAAGGTATTGACTGTTCTCTAACCTTCTGACTCTTTCGTCCTCTGCCATCTCCCTTTGTGTTTTGCTGATTTTCTCAGTGTTTCACCATATCTGTTTCCTTTCCCTGTATTTATATCGCATTGATCGTTTAAAAATAGAAGTTTGCACTGTTCCTTTAAGATGCAAGGTTATTGAACGAAGTCTCCATGAGCACGTGTGTGTAGGGTAGGCTATATGACCAGCTCTGCAGTTTAGTTGCCTTGCAAGGCCTGGAAGTGCCACTAGAGGGCAGTGATTCGAGTGAGGCTGAGTGCACAGATTCATCATTTCACTATTCTACATAGTAACAGACCTACAGATCTGTATTAAGCCCCAAAGCTCAGTAGGGTTGTCTTTGAAAGGCTTATAACCAGGCCCACACAGAATCTGCACCCGCAGCACTCCGCAGAAAGCTCAGCACAACCCAAACGCCCATCGTTTACAAAGTTATACACAATCCTTGACCCTTGCGTGCTCGTTTATGAAATATTTTGGGTGATTTTATTGTGCTTTCAGCTATCAGTAAGAATGTATGTATCCTTGTAAAATGTTTAAATGACAGATTTACTACAAGATACAACAGAGAGTGCTTTATTTTTCCATTACATTCCCCTTGCTCTCTTTCTTTTCCGTCTAATACGCCCCTCCTTGCCTTTCCTCTTCATTATAATACTGACATAGTTTTTCATACATGAGCCTTTCAGAAACCCTACAGAGGCCTCGTGCAACACACTCTTGTTGTCTATTTATATTGTTTGTGTAAACTGAGTTCATTCTGACAACAAACTACAATCATGTATAAAAAAAAATAATTGCATAATGCAAATTATGGTAGCAATTTATTTTACAGTCCTGTTCCCCATGTACATACTACTTATTATAATAACTGGGTAATGAACCTTGCCCTTAACCCATGTAGTTATACCTTATATTGCCCAGAAGCCTACTTTCTTAGGTAAGTGCACTGTAAGTGCATGTACTGTAAAATAAAGTGCAACCTAAATTATTATTGTATAACTTTTTTAAGTACACTTTAAGTATGCACAATATTTGATTAAGTTGATTTGCTGTTTTCATGACACCACCTCTCATATAGGGCATGCTGGGAGGTTTGCATGTGAACAACATCCAGGCTCTCTCTCTCTCCCTTCACCTCTAGCATCTCTACGGCGTGTCATTGTGGATCGCACTCACACCGTGCTGATCTGATCAAGAGCACCGGGAATTCTGGGTCAGTGTTCCATGGTGATGAGGTGTGTGTGTGAGAGTGTGTGTTTGTGAGGGTGGGCTGGTCCCTGAGAGAATGTGCACAGTGTAAAATGCACGAGAGAGACGACGCTCAGATCAAAAAGCACAGAACTTTGGACCTTTTTCTCTGTCCGTCCATGTGGAATATTATATAATCTCATCTGCTTTCTGAGAGCAAGTCATTTACATGCATGCAAAGATGGTCATTTAGACTTAATGCACAATTTTGTCTTTCTTGAATGCACTTTAAGTTGTTTTCGACAATAGCATCTGCCAAATGCATAAATGTGAATGCGAATAATTGTAAATAAAGAAATATTTCCTGTCTTCAGTTTGACGATTTACTTCTTTGGAGCTAATTAAAGTTCTTGGCAATACATTACAGCTTCTTCAGATCTGTGTATTAGCGTTCTTTAGAGCATCACACACAGAGGTTCTTAATTTGCACAAGCACACACACACCACAAACTTGTTTTTCTATCTTTACGTAGACTTTCTAGATGTAATCATTTTTATATTGTACAAACTGTATATTCTATCTCCCTACACTAACCCTACCCCTAAAAATACCCATAAAAGAAAACTTTCTGCACTTTTACACTGTCAAAAAAACATCACTTAGAATGATTTATAAGCTGTTTTCCTCATGGGGACCAAAAATGTCCCCACAAGGATTTCGGATATTGCCATCTTTGTGGGGACATTTTGTCCCTATAATGTAGGGTTTACCAGGCCACAAACACACATTATTTTCTTACCAATATCCATTTTTCACTCTTGTGTAGGACAAAATTTTGCTTATATAAATATATAATACAAATATAATGAAAAATTAAATATTTGTATAAAAATCTTTTCACTCAATATAGTTTTATAGGCTAAAAGTTCTTGATGTTACATTACAGGTTCTTCATTCGATGCATTGTTTCTTTTTCATTGTTTTTCTAACTCAAGTTTTTTTTTTTTTCTTATAGGTTCAGTAAATATCTTCCTTTTTTTTTATCAAGAACCATATTTGGCTGTGTAGGGTTCTTTGAAGATAAACTAAGTTCTTGATGTAATATTACGCGTTTTTCAGATCCTCATATTGGGTTTAGATGTTTTTCCAACGAGCTAGAGGATAAAAAAAGTTCTCTGTGGAACTTAAAGGCTCTCCTTAAAAGCTGGAACCTTTATTTCTGAGAGTGTGTGCACACCTAGCATGAACTGAACCCTGCTCACATCAGAACACACTCGCCACCAGCATGGAAGGCTCCGCATTAGTGCTGGCGCACCGAGCTCCACTAAATGTCAAATCAAGCAGCAATTTCACGCACGTCTGACGTCAACAAGGGCGAAGGAAGGAAAATAAACTTCGCGCACACTTCGGGAGAAACCATTGTCGCCAACGCCGTTTTTTTCCTCCTTCCGCGTAGAGAGGAGGAGAGCCCGCTGATCTAGACATGCTCAGCTGAAGCGTCCTGCAGCCTCTGACGCTGGGCGCAGGCGAACTGCGACGGCCGCGCAAACGAGCACCAGGTAAGACATATACATTTGAAATGACATCCGAGCGCGTCGCGCCTTTTAACGACCAAATACATACATCTGCAGCCGGCGCGTGCATGCATGTATTTTTTTCCATTAAGGAGCAGTATAACGCGAGCGCGCGCGTGCCTGTGTATTTTCCACCTAATGCAAAAGATAAACACACACTCAAGCAAAAAGACGCATCTGCAAATGGTGCGGAGAGCCGAGAAACGCATCCAACACCTTGCGTTTGCGTTTACCGGTGCGAGTCTAGGCCATTTATGTGTTTATGTTGATATGGGAGGATATGTAAAATTTGAAATGGGATTATGACAGCGTATTTTCCCCACTCAGTCTATGCAATGTGTTTTCTGTACCTGCGGCGCTGCGCTGCGCTACGTATGCGTGCGTTTTTTTTTTTTTTTTCGGGGCGTTTTGACTTTTAAAAGCATTCTTGAGCGGCCTGTTTGATGTATACCGTGGCACACACTGCAGTATGGCTTTGCCAGCATAGCACGTTTGCGCTGCTGATGCTGCTGGTGCTGATGCTGTAGGTCATATTACGCGCTTGTGCGCCGCGTTGATGCTCATCAGGAGCTGCGTGTGTTTGTGGCGCAGTGGAGATGTTCAGCGAAATGAAATAAGTGAGAGGTGGAAATTGCATTAGAGTTGGGCTTCTTGCTCTAATATTAACATCCCCTCTCATAGGGTAGGGAATGGCTGGTGCGTTTGGGTGTTGCTCTGCTTTGCCCATTCTACCCCACCTCTCTCCCTCTGTGCTAAGTTCTTAATTAATTATGGCACGCTTAACTTAATAACTCAATCTTTGTCCGCCCCCTATTAAAAAGTGTATTCTGTAAAAAGTGATGGAGGGGTGATTTTATCACCTGCTCATGTGCTGACGGAAGCTACCTGCATGTGTGCCCGACACTAGAGCATCGAGCGGGGCCTGCTCCTTAGAGACAGTGCATTCGACCAATGCGTGTGTGTGAGTGTGTGTGTCCACAGGGAGATTGTGTTGCTTAGACGTTGCTCATTTACAGCTTTGATATCTTAACATGTTCAGGTGTTTATGTAATCCTTTCACTGAGATAAAGGTAAACATATTAGGCTTGTTGTCCATGGTGAAGTGCTCAGGCTCTAAATAGACCCGCTGGACTTCTTAATTAATGAACGCTATGATAGAAGTGAGCAGAAATAGAAGTGGAGGTGATGTGATGTTGGAAGAATTGTCACAGCATGCAGTGAGGAGACAAGTTGTTTGTTTGACAGGATTAAATTAACTTTCATTTAAAAGTCCATTATGGTTTATGTTTCAACTTTGCTGCAGATGTTTTTTTTTCTTTCTGAAAGTAGTTGGTTGAACTATAAATTAGAGGATTGTTGGGTTTATGAGTATAGAATTAGAAATGAACGTAAATGACATGGTTCAAATAACTTGGAAATATAAAAAAAATATTAAAATAAGTTCATATACGAGGCGTTTCATTGGTGGTGAATCTGAGCACAGTTTGTGAGACTATTGAGAAACTACATGTGCGATTACATGCATCTTTTTCATCAAATCCTATTTTGAATATTCTGTCATCATTTACTCGCTTTCTTCCGTGGAGCAAGACAGCCTCAGTCACCATTCACTTTCATTGCATCGTTTCACCATAATGAAAGCGAATGGTGACTGAGATTATCATTCTGCCCAACTTCTCCCTCTGCGTTTGATGTAAGAAAGAAAGTCATACAGGATAGACACAGCATAAGGATGAATACATTGTGACATCATTCACATTTTTTGACGTGAACTGTCTGTCTGAGTGACTTCCTTAATTTGCTCCCCATCTAATTGCTGACAAAGAGAAACACTTGAGATATTAAAAACATTTCCTTGTGATTTGTCTTTCCTGTAGGTGTGTGTTTATGAAGTTTGTGTTTGTTAACTTACACGTCTTAAGCTGCTGTTGTCATGATGATAGGCATGTAAAATATAGCCCATCTTTATGTCTTAGCATTTATGTAATGTAGACCAGAAAAAAAAAATACATAAAATCATTAAAAAACAATTTTAGTGATTTTTTTCTCATATTATCTTTCAACTTTCTAAGTTTTTCTAAGATCAATGTTAAAGAAAGGATAAATTATAAGACAAAAATAATTTATTTACATGTGAACGTTTTTTTTTTTTTTTGCATAATGCACATACATGATACCTGTTATAGGGTGCAAATTGATATGTTAGTTGGACAGAAGAGTTGAAAATGACGAGATTAGATAAATGATGTCAGATCAGTGTTTTGTGAAGTCCCCCTCTGGGATACAGTCAATGGTTGTAATTATGAACCTCCATTCCAGTGGTGATGCTGTGACACTCTCATATTCAATCAACATGAGGCAGCAACACCCCTTTTTCTACCCAGCAACACCGATGTGCTATCATTGACAGCAGCTGTCATGGTCAAATCACACTTTGACTATTGCCGTCTCTCTTCCCTGATCCTTCCGACTGAATAGGGAACACTACTTTGTGGTGTGATACGATCACGCTGCGATGGTCCCTTCATTCGTATTCGTATTGTTCAGAATGCAGTACTGGAGGGAGGTGGTTAGTTTAACTGTGTCACAGGCAGTATAAGAGCAAGAGCTGTGTATCAAACAGCATTGTTTAGTTTTTCACTCTTTATTTATTTTTACTCAGAATTGCTTACAGCTGATTCAGACTCAGTGGAACATGATTGGCTGCTCACAGTGATGATGTCACTCCCATACCACACCAATCACAGTTGCAGCTGGCAGGGGAAATGCACTATCAACCTCACTCTAATTTCAACCCCATATTTGACTAATTTACATCGGGTATTAAAGCGTCAGTAGTTTTAATGATTTTGCAATGTGATAACCTGCCCACAACGAGGTTTTCAGACGACCAACAGAAACAAAGTGAAAAAAGTATGCATGTTTTATGCATTGCATGCAGTTTTGTAGTATCATTAGACAGGATAAAGTATACACAGGTTGCTGGCTATATCATTCATCTAATACACTGTAAGTGCAGAATGCATGCACGTATTTTCCACAGAGGTCATCCAGAGGTCAGGTGTATGTGTGTCTGTGTGTGTGTGTGTGTTGACAACGAAAAAAAAAAAGTGCAGAGACGGTAAGCAGGCTCCTGCCTAGTTAGAGAAGGATCTAGCCAAAGCCTCAAGCGTAGCTGGCAGTATTGCATGGCTCACTGTGAATTCAACCTGACCGAATGCCACTCATCAAATCGGTGTGAGCGTTACTCAAGAAAACAAGATAGTGTTTCGGCACACACACACACACACACACATGCAAACATGCACACAGAGCTCCTACGAGCATGAGTCAAGGTCATTGTCTCTCCTTTTCTCGAAGCATAGTTCAAGGTCAAGTTAAGGTCACTGTGGGGACCAAAGGTTACTGCTAGGATACATTCAGCACCGAGGTGTGGTTCAGTAATTTAAAAATCACCATGGAAACACAGTGTTGCTCTCTCAACTATGCAGATAGAGTGTTTTTATATGATTATTTATTGAACAACTATTAAGATATAAATTCATCCATCAGTATTTGCTGATTTGTGAGTAGGTAGGCTAAGTCTCTTGTGTGTGTGATTATTACTGTATTAAATATGCATGTTAGTAATAGTAGTTAAACATTATTCATTGAAACTTAGGCACTTATGTTTTTTCTTATGAGAGAACTGTTGCTCCTGGTTAAAAGTCAACATGAAATGAAAATGACTTATTATTATTTTAAATGCATGCTCTTGGTTTTGGTTTACATAATAAAAACAAGTTCCACACTACATTATTACTTTTTGAAAGTATTATTATTTTGCAGTTGCATTTGTGGTGCAGAAGTTCACCCAAAAATGAAAATTCTGTCATTAATTACTCGCCCTCAAGTCGTTCCAAACCTGTAAGATTTTCGTTTATCTTCGGAAGACAAATTAAGATCTTTTTAACGAAATCTGAAAGCTTTCTGTCCCTCCATTGACGGCCTATGCAACTACCACTTTCAAGGCCCAGAAAGGTAGGACATTAAAGTAATCCATGTGACTCCAGTGGCTTAACCTTAATTTTATGAAGCAACGTGAGTGCTTTGTTTGCACAAAATATTAATCTCCAACACGAGTTCACGCAACAATGTCCGCTCTCGTGTCAACACAACAACATGCGTTGGAGATTAATATTTTTGTAAAAAAAAAAGCACCTGCGTCAATTCATAAAATTAAAGATTAAACCACTGGAGTCCCATGGATTACTTTTATGATGTCTTTACTACCTTTCTGGTTGTTGCATAGGCTGTCAATGGAGGAATAAAGCTCTCAGATTTCACTCAAAATATTTTAATTTGTTCAGAAGACGAACGAAAGTCTTATGGGTTTGGAACAACATGAATAATTAATGACAGAATTTTCATTTTAGGGTGAATTATACTTTTAAGCTTCAGTAGCAAAAATGGCATTAGAGTTAGATTTCTGTGTATCCGGTTTAACTGTCTGTTTCAATGTATTGATTGATTCAAAACTAATTTGTTTGCAATGCATTTAAAAAAACAACAACAAAAAAACACACTGAAGTGCCATTTTTTTCCATTTTAAAAATGCTTTATTAAAAATCTGTTAATACTGTAAACATTGCTATTTATGACTATGTATTCTTATAAAATTGTATATACAGTAAATAAAAATGATTAAATATATTCTTCTGTTTTTTTACAGAAACAGAGTGAAAAAGACACCTTGGTCTTTTTGAACCGGATCATTACTGTATTTTATTTCTTGCATTAAACATTTGAAATCTGCTTGGCAACAATGACTCTATGATCAAAGTTCGGGTTCCTCTGATACGTTGAGTATCATGTTGAAGAATATCACCCATGCAGCCCTAGATTATGTTAGTAAGATGGGAGCAGAGCATCACAGTGACTTTAAGCCGCACCTCTTAAGCATTTTGTGCATTGGTCATATAATAACCTGACGGGGTGTGGCCGCATCAGATCATACGAATAAATACTGTATGTAGCTTTAAAGTTTCATGTGCTCAACCAAGAAGATGGTAAGGTCTCTGCAGAGCAGATGGTTATTGTTTTAGAGTGTAATGTTCTCTCTCTCTCTGTCTCTCTTATTCTCCAGTGATGGCCTCTGCTGAGCAGCTGTGTCCCCGCCTGCTGCACCAGCACTGCCCATAGGCCACACACACACACACACACACACACACACACACTTACACACACCTTTGGGCTCCCTTTCCAGCTCTGTTCATACACACACACACACACACACACCATGTACAGTGTGGAGGACCTGCTGATCTCTCATGGATACAAACTGCCCAGGAGCGGCCCTGCCTCCTCCTCTTCCTCTGCGCCTTATGACAATCGAAACAACGAATGTCGCCGTGACAACGTAGAGAACCGGCCGCCTGGTGGTGGTGGAACTCTGAATGGATTTGGGACAACAGAGGGGGGAGCGGAAGCGGGTACGGTGGTGTACAGACCAGCACCGGTGAAGGCTTATCCAGAGAACAACAACAACATCAATGAGGGCCATGAGAGGATTCAACGGAGATTGGAGGTTCCTGTTGCTTTCCTTGGTGACCTGCAACCTTTGGGTGACTCTCTTGCTACAGACAGTGGGTAAGTGTGCACTGTCATAAGGGTCCACATTAAAGTGTCATGTTGAGAAACTAAATGTTTCAAATATTGGTGGCATCTGTTTTAGGGGCGTTCTTGCCAAAAACCATAACCTTTTAATAATCGTTCTAATTCTTTGAGAACAGGGAAGTCCTATGAACGAAAATGTCACAGACATCATTGGAATCACTTTTTTCTATTTTTTTTTCAGCTGATGAATGATAAAAACATTAAATTATGTTTATAATTATCATTCTTGGTGTGAATGGCTCTTTAGATTGAGGTGACGTTTACACGACAACAATGTACTAAAAATGGTAAAGTTTTTCCTTTCCATTTTTCACGTACAAATGACAACAATGTCAAAATGATCCCAGTTCACACGGATCTGTGAAAATGATTAAAATGCTGTAATATTCATGCCAGGCCAGTAGCTGGCAATGTCACTTTGTAAAGAAACACTTGAAAACACAAACTTTTCACACAGAACATTTAACGTTTACCTGAGACATCTATCATTATCTGGTTGATACGAGAGATGCGGTAAAATCATGTCGCAGTCTGGATGCTTACAGTTACTTTCTTAGCGGAAAGGTTGGATGCATTTGTTTGTACAATGTGGACGACATTTGCCTTGTGTTTGGTGAAGCTGAAGCAAGTCAAACAGTGTCAAAATGTCGCTAAGATGCCCAGGGAGGTTAATATTTTATGACGCCACCGTTTTCACAAATTCACATTTTTGTCGTTGCTTGTGCTTTTGTTGTTGGAAAGAACAAGAATCAACAGGAATCAAATATAAGCTGATTTCCCTGTGTATAAAACATATAATATGCTTCAAATGGTTATTCATGTAAATATGCAGTACTTCAATGAAAAACCAAGGCAAAGTAGCTGTTGTGGAAAAAACAATTAAAGAAACCACTCACAGCAGCAAACGTTCTCCCCTCTGTCATGTTTAAATTTTATGGTGCGCCCAACTTGGAAACTCGGAAGACAAATTTCTGTTTTAAAGACAAGGCTTAAGCTAGTCCCAGACTAAGATGCATGTTTGAGCTGTTTTAACTGAAAGCAACTTCCACTGATACTGTATATCCATTTTTTTGTCTCAAGTTTATAAAAGCTAGTTAAATGTCCTAATTTAATTAAGGTCTAATCCTGGTTTAATCTAAGCCCTGTCTGTGAAACTAGGCCTGAGTTTCCCAGCAGTAAATACGACTTGAGAGGGCATTCATGTCCAATTTTTTACTCGAAAAATTGTATTTAGAGTTCAAATCCTCACATAACCTACTTTTTAGATGGTCATCTAACATAACCCATTAATATGTCTCCAAAAGTTAAAAGGAAAGAAATTGCAGCAATTGAAATAAAAATATTTTTAAAAACAGTAAATAGGCTACAGTCTATTTCCAGTGTTTTCTGTCATCTTTTTAGAATCAGAACTAGCGAATCAATGCACATTTCGTGAGTGAATCACTCTTTTAAATCGTAAAGTAGCAAAAACTCTGGCTGCATCCGAAAACATCTCAGGTTACGACTGTAACCTATGTTCCCTGAGAACAGGCGAACATAGGTTCCCCATAGCGTTCTGACACTGTGTCAGAACGCTATGGGGAACGCCTCCACGTGAACCGGTGTCTGAAATGCTTATCTAATCACGGCAATCCTATTTGCTGGCAACAGCCTATGACATCATCACTAGTGCGACCTGGAAGTATATAAGGGGAGCCTGGAGAACAAGTCAACGACTTACCCACTTTCTGAGGGGGACATGAAGTCAACCCAACATACCACCAGGGAGGCTGACCTGGTCTAATTTAATGACCTAGTCTTGCCAACAACCTGTCTGTTTGTTGAGTCAGAGTCTCTAACATATTTTGCACAACAGAGTCTCTAACATATTTTGCCTCACTTGTGGAGGCATCCGATAGGGAGGACTGCAGATAGTGATCGCTCATAGACCGGATCATAGAGATGGGCATCCTGGAGACTAGAACTCAGCATAGCGCTTTCTAACCCTTGCGAACGAGGGGAGTAACTCTACCCAATCCTGGATCTACACAGTGCTTCAAAGCCATGTGGAGGCTGGGCACTCTGAAAGGGATCCTAATAGGGGAGCGCCTCCAGCTCTAGGGCTGATCTAACAGGGAGGCCTTGTGAGAGTCCTTTGACCTTCAGACCAGACTTAGGGAGCTAAGTATTCATACAGAACGATCCTCAGATAGATTCTGGAACACTATATTCAAAACCTGATAAGAATTGACCAGGCTCTGGGCTAGGTTTTGCCTTTGCAATGCTAAGCATCCAACTCGTTGGTGATCTGCCTTTAAGGGGGCCTGTCAAGGCCTAACTACTTGATAGCGGGACTGTTAGCAGAGCTAGCCACAGAAGTCAGGTGCTCTCACAGACATCTCTGTGGGCCTGGTTATACTTATTTCACATTGTCAACAGGCAGTGTACTCAGAAAAAGTTCCATCGACCCTTTAAAGCAAGGGGAGTACAATCTTATGCTACCGGATTATCAAGGAGGCCTACAGTAAGGCCTACAGCTTCGGCTTTCACGGACTTCAGCCCAGGCAGTGCTTTTTTAAAACACGGAGTCTCTAGTATTACTTGCCTTACTTGTGGAGGCATCCGATAGTGAGGACTGCAGGTAGTGGCAGTAATCACTCACAGACCGGATCATAGAGACGGGCATCCTGGAGAGAAGAACTCAGCATAGCGCTTTCTAACTCTTGCAAACAAGGGGAGTGACTCTATTCAATCCTGGATCTACACAGTGCTTCAGAGCCCTGTGAAGGCTGGGCACTCTGAAAGGGACCCTAATAAGGTTTACATTGCCAACAGGCAGTGTACTCAGCAGAAGTGCTATCGACCCTTTAAAGCAAGGGGAGTACAATCTTACGCTACTATCGAGGAGGCCTATTGTAAGGCCTACAGCTTCGAATGTCATGGGTGTCAGCCCAGGCAGTGCTTCGGCTCTAAGGGTGATCCACCAGGCTCAACCATTCCAAGAGGGAGGGAGTAACTAATCTGTCTCTACCTGAGCCTGGGTGGTGAAGGGTGATATCATACGAGCTATGGGTAGCAAAGTACTCTAAATAAAGACCCTAACAAGGGGAGTACTATCAGCATGATCCTGAGGAATGTATCAGGGTCGAGGCCTATTATCTTGTAGTTTTACAAGACAGATTTTACATTCTCTAATAAACCCAAGGAAATGGAAGCCACAATAAGCGGCCAACGACATTCAACCATATGACTTGAATTATAATATTCAAGGGGCTCAGCAGAATTTTTTTTTTTTCAATTTTAAGGCCTAGCTGGATAAACTAGCTACAATACTCAGCTCTAAAGGGTGGAGGCCTGAGTATACTGCTTCTTACTTTCTAGAGAGAAAAGACCTGACAATGCCCATGAGATATATGCATGGGAGGCTTTTTGAAGATAGCCTGCTACCTATGCTGCTATCTACCCTGTGACACCACTAACATTTTTACGCCTAGAGCACAAGGCGGGCCTTGTCTAGACAACTCTTGTAGTAAGAGGAGGTCAGTACTAGGAACAACTAGATTTACAGGAATAAATTATGATGATGGGCTCTAGCTCTAAGGAGCCTACACTCAGATATTGAGAGGCTTAGCAAACCACCACCAATTTCCTAGTTACTAAGCCTAAGACAAAAATCGAGGCGGCCCCATGAGGGCCGACACACGAATATAAAGTGACGGAAGTTCAGAGCTATAATATCAAAGACTCTCTAAAGTGAGAGGAGAACTGCTGCTCTAGTATAAGGTGGCTATCAAGGAGGCCCGAAGAGGGCCAATTATTGACTTTGTAGTTCTATCTGGAGCTTGACAGAGTGGTGGCCTCAGTAGAATAACTCCCAATAGGGAGGAAGCCATCTCACACAAAAAATGTCTATTAGGTGCTCGGATGAACGGTGGCCTCACTAGAGAACAGCCAACCTGTTCACTACTACAGATTGGCACTACCCGTTATATAAGCCTGACGACTCTAACATAAGAGGAGGCCTATGGGAAGGGTATGCATAGCCTACCTATATATGGGAACTTAAGGGCCCTAATTTCACCATCCTATGAAAACCATATTTAACACCCCCTTAATACTTCCTACTTCCTTAATACTTCGATGGCCTAAACGACATTCACAAAATGGAGGCCTAACACCATAAGAGCACGAAAGAGCGCACTTACTACCAAACCCGACGCCAGACCTACAGGAGGGTTCCAATTTAAAGGAATAAATCATAATAGGTCCAGCCTCAGGCTGATGCAAGAAGCGCTTGGGGTGAGATTTAAATGCTTCAAATCTGTCAGCAGATCAGCCTGGTATGCTTGCAAAACCGTCATTGTGTGCAAGTCATCGCCAGACCCGCCACCGCGTATGCCCTAATATTTAAGCGTGCTGTCATATTTTAGTGGCTTAAGAGGCAGGGCCGGAGCACTTAGTGTCTATGCCCCTCCAGCCGTGAGACAGTTCGTGAACATCTCGTCAATTGGAGCATCGACACACACCCGTGTTCACGCATCCCCTCAACATCAGCGTAGTTCACTGATGACGATGAATGGGTGCTGAATACGGGTTCTTCCATGCCTTCCCGATCTCATTGTGTAGATCCGGCAGGAATGGAAGGCTCACGAGAGCTGGAGCTTTATTGCTGGAAAGAAACCATTTGTGAAGTCTGTCACGAGCAGTCTCTTCCCTCACGTGCTCCAACTACAGCAGAAGCATCGTTGAAGCGCATTCCATAACACTCAATAGCATAACATACGCGGTGCAGGGTGGCCGTGAGGGTTTGGGTTGGATATCCTCTTCACCCTCATTAGCCATCTCCCTCTGTCTTGGGCTGGTTGTTTTTATACACAGCAGAGCACTCGCTGCTAGATCAGAGTATGTTAGTGACAGCACATCCTCATCCTGCAGCTCACTCTTGCGAGTCTCTGAAGGGCGTGAGAGATTAACAACTCTCTCAACCTCCTCAGCGAGCTCCCTCTGAAAAACCCCACGATTCCAGTCTCTGCTTTGCCTCAGCGCGAGCGGGACCTGAATCGCCTGGTACAGATGTTTGTCCCCCTTTTCCTTCGTGAAGAGAGCAGACGAAAGGGAAAAAACTCAGTGGCACATCAGATCCCTCGGGAACTGATTGTGCATGCTCTGAGCCCAAACAATAAACACACAAGTTGTATCTCATCAAGTATCAGTATCTTAGATATGGATGCACACACTTCCTGAAGCGTTTTTCACAAGCCATGATTACCTTTTTGAAGTTTCAGGTTGAAGCGTACAAACAAAATAGTCCCTGAAGACGAAATGATGTTGCCATGTTCTCCAGGCTCCCCTTATATACTTCCGGGTCGCACTAGTGATGATGTCATAGGCTGTCGCCGGCCAATAGGATTGCCGTGATTAGATAAGCATTCCCCATAGCGTTCTGACGCAGTGCGAGTTCCCTTTCGAAAGGGAACATTGGCAGCTGACTTGTTGCCTCGCTGCCCTACCAGGAAATGGTTTTCTATGCACATTTGCAGATGAATGTACCTCATGATTTCGGACAGACATCTGAGGAAGTGTAACGGTTTAATGATCTACTGCAAAATAGGGAGAGCTTTGTTGACAACAAAGCGAATATTTATTTACTACAATAATAATTTCTCGCTAGAATTACTTCAAAAAACGTTGGTCAAATACGTACATTTACACACAAACTGACCACCGACCATGACTTTTTCAGCTTAACGGTCACGGAATGGAACATACTTTGATGTCTTCCTACCTTGCGATGCAAAATGTCCTTTGCTTAGACTTTCTTCTCTGTGAAAGGTGCAAGCTTTGACAACTTTAACAGAGCTACCAGGTATTTTGGATGCATTCTCGGTGTGAATCATTTGGAGCAGTTTCTTTCTCAGTAAACAGACAGTAATACGTCAAAACTGTGAGACCAAAAAGAGTGCTGAATTAAGTTGACATTGACCTGAAAATGCGAATCCTGATATAAAACCTGAAAATACATTCTACCGTTTGCCAGCAATGAAGAAGTTCTTTATTAACATCGACAGCTGCACTAGCAGGTAAAAACACTTTACAATTTTACAAAGCACATACTCAAACAAATGCTCGACAACTGAATTAAATATAAATGTGTAAGTATAGCTATTTAAAAATATGATTGATCTAGTGAAAACCGATCTTGGCAAAAGTGGTGGCGATAACCTGTTAAAGCATTTAACATTCCTTTTACGTTGATACTAATAAAGGACATATATTTTGTTATTAGCAGATTTATTTTGGGCTATCAGTATTTTGTATGCAATGTTCTATCCATGTTTATGTCCCAAATATTCTTTTGTAACATAAACAGTGGCTGGGTGCTGTAAAAGTATCTGGGCTCTTTGGTCACAATTAAAAATGTATGAACACCATTGCATTAAAGAAAATATCAAATTAAGTGGTATTTGCAAACAAATGCTTTTCTCAGAACTACTGTAACTTCACTTTTCAGAGCCAAGAATTTAGCATCTTGTGGTGATGTATTGTTGATGTTCAGTCAGTTCCCATCATGGTTCACATAGGGGTAGTTCATCACATTAACAACTGACATGTGCCCAAATATGTTTTGAGACCACTGAAATATTGGTGGATGTCATGCCATGTGTGTGCTGCTGTTGAAGGCTGTCCTAAAAAAAGAAAAAAAAAAAGAGAAAGATTTTATCCATATTTCATGTTGTTGGCTAATCCATTCCACTGTGATTTATCACAAAAATCCAGACTGGCAACAACATTGATGTAATCTGAAAGGAATCGGCCATGTGAATGCAATCACACATATAGCTCTCCCAGAGGTGCATTTTGTGTATGCAAAAAGTGACAGTGAATGAAACCTGAGTTATGCAAAACACAAACCTTTTTCGTCAACAAAAGTGTTTTATTTGTCATTATGCATTATCTTCATTGCTAAGTGTTCTTTGCTAGTTTGAGCCCAATGCAGTTATCATTTTCATGTCCAGCGCCACGTTGTTTAAAAAGCAAATGCATTTGCGCCCATTTGTGCACCCATGGGCGTGCTGGTCTGAAAACGAGGTGTGTTCTGGCGCATTGTTGGCGCGTTGCTATTTTGAGGCAACAGAAATAGACTGCGCCATTGACCAACTGAAACCTGGCCTAAAGTCAATGGCACAAAATATTGTAAATATTTTGTTATTTAATGAGCGCGTTAGTAATATGCGCCTATAGGCAGGTCCATAACGCGCATACACTCTGCTTATTAAACACACAGGGATGCACAGCAGTACACAAAAATGCCAAATATTTAAAATAAAAGGATTACAATGTAAAAGATTATTATTGTGCACATAAAGATATGGTGGAATCCGGCTTGTCCCGTATATGGTCTGCTTGTGCACTTTTACCTCGCGCACGAGCAGTTAATAATAAGACCCCATACAATTGTAGGAATCCCCCAGGGAACCATCTTAGGTCCTATTCTTTTCAGTCTTTATATTATTAATGACTTCCAGAAATATGCCCCAAATTAATTTGGTAAAGATTGTGTTGATGTTGAAATTTAAAAAAAAGTGTCAGCTTTGCTTGATGATTCTTGCTTGACCTTAAATAAATACTACTACTAAAAGAAAAAAAAGTCTTTAAGTTTTTCAATTAAAAAACTAGAATAGAATTAACTTGAATTAACGGTGAGGTTATTGAACAATTATTAGAGAAGAAATATTTAGGAATGATTTTAGATTTTTAGAAAAAAGATATGTAAAATGATTAAGGCCAATCTTATTTTTTAAGATGATAAGAAATTGCTTAAAATTTTATTGTTGGTGACTGATTGTTGTTTTCAAATTCAGTGATATTCTCATTGTATGTCATATGTATTGACCATTTGGTCTCAGACTAACCAGTCTATAACTAAATGAATGTCTTTACAACTGGGCCTTGAACATTTTTCAATAGGAAGCCAAAAATGGATCATCACTGTCATTTCTTAAGTAAATATAAAAGTTTAAGCTTTGTTCATTTTCACTGATAAGCTTGTGTTCACTGCAGTGGTGCAGCAGATCCACCAGAGCAGCTTCTATTGGGCAAAATTTTGAAACTTGCTACCTAATTATTTGAAACCTTCTGCAAGCTTTAACATTTTTAAGAGAGCTACAAGTCTTGGTTAATTCAGTACTCTTGTTTAGGTTTAGGGTTTCTTGTGATTCTTTTTTTTTTTTTTTTTTTTTTTTTTTTAGAGTGTTGAAAATTTCCTTTCACTACAAACAATATGATACTTACATTGGATTTTCTTTTCAGTTTTATGTATAATTTATCGGTCCCAAGTTCTTGGTGCATTTAGAAGTGTATGTGAATGAAAGTTTTGATGACTTGCAGTTCAGTAATTCAGTAACCAGTGCAAATCTTGCAATTCAGTGCAAGATTTGTTAGAGTAAGGATTTGTCAAACCAATAATGCTGGAGTTTGTGAGTCATTCATTCATGAATAGTCAAGATTGTGGTGACACACTGTTTATTTTTGGGTAGAATTGGCAACATAGTTTAAGACTAGTTTCAAAATTGTTTTAGCTGGAATATAGCAAATCACAGTGCAGAACATGTCAACTTTTCAAACATATATTATGTCTTTTATTATTTTGACAGTGTTACTACTAGCATGCTTTCAATGTTGTTGACAGCCACACTGCTATTTTTTGATGCAGCAACTATAATTAGCATATTGTTTAATTTTTTTATTACATATTGATTTTCTTTAAAGACTGACTGCTTGTAACGCATATAAAAGTTTCTCTCTGTCAATGTTGTTAATCAGCATTAATTGTTGGCAGATTTCAGATCATTTTGTTATTGGCTGTTATTGCAAATATACAAATATCTACTATGTTCTACTCCCTGTTTTGCCTGTTCTAAGCCCATTGTCAACTATGACATATCTGACATAAAGTAACCCATGGTGTTACAGCCATACTGGTTTCCTTGACTATACTATAGAATTTTTATTCAGTTCTGCAACCTAATCTGTTTGTAACATTAAAGATACAATTTCTGATTGCTAGAATAGCACCATTTTAATTTGTGTAAGCTTTATATTTCAATATGGAAAAAGGCCACAAAAGTGAGGCTTTTTCATTTTTAAAAAGCAGCTGTTGTAACAAAAGTTATTCATTGCAAAGTTTTTGAATTCATTGTCAAAGTTTTTGAAAATTTAATTAACTGTTTTTGTCTCTGTTGCTAGGTTTTATGATGCTCCCAGCCTGACGTTCTCTGAACATGCAGATGAGCGAGATATTTCATTCTGGAGAAGGAGGGGACAGGATTTCAGTGCTCTATTGGACTATGCTGATCCCAGGGAGCTCAGAGTGTCTGGAGGATTATGGCGAGGTCCAGTGCTAGCTGTTGAGGAGTTAAGAGCTGAGAGACCACTGGCACGCTGGGAGGAAGGCCCATGGATACGGGAACCAATAGACTCAGGCCCAGAGACTTTACGTGTGACTGCAGAGAGAAAATGCCAGAGCCTGGGCACAGAGGAGTGGCGCCCTGCAGTGGGCTTGGGCCGGCAGCTGTCAGATGGGGAGGCTGAACATTGGTCTCAGGAGCAGCAACACCGCCTGCGACCAGCAGAGGGCAGTGTGTCCGCCACAGTGCGAGCTAAGTCCCAGTCTCTCCCTCGAGTCCTTTCCCCGGAGGATCCTCATTATGGAGATCTGCCTCAAACTGGTGCTGCAAATCAGCCCCCTACACAAAGAAGCAACAGCTCCGCTCCATATGGTCGATACCACAGTGAATGGCAAGCAGGGGAGAGGTGGAGTGGTCAGACACAAAGTCATGCTCCCTCTGCAGTTGTACCAAAGCCACGGTTCAGCCGCCCCGTCAAGCCCCCGTCTTATGAGACTCACCAGCAAAACAGGGGGAGCTGGGAAACGTTGTCCTCTGAACCTGTGTCCAAATCCAGAGACCGCTCAGTGTGCTTCTCTCAGAGTTTAGAACCATTCAGAGACCGGTCTGGTTGTTATTCTCAGAGTGCAGAGCCTCTAAGAGATCGGTCCATTTGCTTTTCACAGAGCGCAGAGCCAATTCGAGACCGCTTGGTCAGCCACTCTCAAAGTGCTGAACCACTAAGAGACAGATTTGTTAGTCATTCTCAGAGTGCGGAACTACTGCGCGATCGTTTTTTCAGCCACTCGCATAGTGCTGACCTGTTAAGGGACCGATCTCTTTGTTACTCTCAGAGCTCAGAACTGCTACGAGACCGGTCCATTTGTTACTCCCAAAGTGCTGAGCTCTTAAGACCAGAAGCATATAGGGCAGATCTGTTTTACCATGAACTGACTGGCATGGAGCCCCCTGGTTACATCCCACCCCCCTCCTACAGGAGATTCCTGCCACCCAGGAGTGGACAGAACTACAGAGCCGATTCTGCTCTTGTCCGATGGAAACGCGAGCCTGTGAGTGCAGAGATGGGCCAGTGGTTTTCCAGGACTTCAGGATTGTCGTGGTCAGAACGGCGTGAAGACAGGAGCATGGCAGTAGTTCCAAGAAGGCCTGTGCATCCAGGGCCTGTCATACCTAGCCGCCCAGGACTCGTGCAGTATGTCCCATTTGATGACCCGCGTATCAGGCATGTCTCAGGGGGGCCCTGTGGAAACTCGCTCACAGACGCGGACAAGATCCGACACGTCAACAAAGAGCTTCCCTGCGCTGCAACTTTAGGACAATCCACACATGATAGTGCCTTTCTCCCTTCACAGGGACCGAGTCTTAGCATGGACACTAACAAACCGGCTCTCACTGAACAGGAGAATACTAACCGCTGGCACAAGGGGATGAACAAGGGCAGTGAAAATGTAGCATCTGACCAGAGCTGTGCCAAGTACCCCATAGCGTTTCAGCCCAGACCCCTGCAACCAATCATTAAAACAGACAGAAGTATAGACCAGCAGATTAGAGCTGACAGAGTCATCGACCAAGTCAAGGTTGAGAGAGTTACAGAGCCGGTCAAAGTGGAGAGAGGTGCTGAACAGACAAGAACAGATCAAGTCAAAGTAACAGAGCAAGTGAAACTAGATCGAGTTACAGACCTAATAAAATTGGATAAGCCTACAGATCAAGTAAAGCCAGACAGGTTTACAGACAAACAAATAAAGGTGGAAAGATTAACTGACCAGATACAGGTAGACAGGACCCCAGATCAAGTCAAGGCCGACAGATATACAGACAAACAAATTAAGCCTGAAGTCAAGGCAGAGAAAATCCCTGAAAAGCCCATTAAAGCAGATAGAATTTCAGACAAGCAAAGTAAAGCTGAAAGACTCTTAGAGAAGCACTTGAAGATTGATAGAATTTTAGAAAAACAACTTAAAGCAGATAAAATTTTAGAAAAACAGTGTAAATCTGAGAAATTCACTGACAAGTTGATTAAGGCTGACAAGCAGGCAAAAGGAGATAGTAGTACAGACCAGACAAAAGCTGAGAAAAACACTGACAAGTCTGGTAAGGCTGATAAATCCATGGATAAAGGTTCCTCAGAAAGTGTGTCAACTGTGAAGATGGAACCAGTCCAGGAACCTGAAAAAAAGAGTGTGAAAAAGAAACTCAGTGAGACTATCTTCTGTCTCGTGTCTGTGCCCCTTTCACAGTCCAGTGCAAAATCTCGAGATCAGAACAACAATGAAGAGAAAGAACCAGTCTCTCCTCCAATTCCTCCTCCTCCTCCACCAAGCTCCTCCAGCGAAAACAGCAACACCCTTGGCTCCCTGCCAAACCAAAGCCTCAAAAGCACATCCACCACCTCCACTGATTTGGAACTACAAGCACTCACACTTGGCAGTGGGTCCAGTAGCATAGCCACAAGGAGAGCCCATCGCAGAAGGAACTCACGCTCTAGGATCATTAAGCCAAATCCACATGATGAGCTTCGAAGGTATTCTGGGGCTTGGCCAGGGGACCAGTACCGTGACCAGGAGACCCAAACAAGCCCTGAGCCCACAAAGAGCAATGCAAATCCAGGTTCCGCAAATACAGAAGCACAAGATGCTCCTGCTGCCCCAGAGGTAACAGCTACTGCTGAGACTACATCAGTGGCTCCAGGGGCTGCCCCAGGGGCTGCCCCAGGGGCTGCCCCAGGGGCTCTTGGGGCTTTGACGGCTCCATCAGTTCAATCAGTGCCATCCGTTCCACCGACTCCAGCAGCTCCACCGACCTCAGGAGGTCCTGACCCCAGCACCCCTTACGGGTATCCCATGAAGGGCCAGAAAAGCCTAAAACCATCCAGCAACAGTGCTTTTTCACGGACAGGTACCTTCACCAAGAGCACAGGTTCTCACAGACCTCCATTACATCCCCCGCCACACCCCCCACCCCCACCTCCAACCCAACCTCCATCTCAACCTCCACCCCCCCCACCAACACAGCCTCCTGCTCAGTCCCCACCATCAGATCTGACTGAAGAGGCAAAGTCAGCCTCAGGGCCAAACCCAGAGGCATTTGGCCAGTTCCTGCTGAAGCCAGTGTGCCGGCGACCATGGGATGCCATTGAGGAGCTTGAAACCATCAATAAAGAGGCCCAAGACCAAGCAAGTAAACGCCCCAGTGTAGACCAGTGCATTGAGGATCTTAATGAGGCCTACAAAGATATCCTGGAGCTCAGCACTGCCAGCAATAACCTTCCAAACCGTTCCTCCATGCAAATCCCCGACCGCATTAAATCGAGGCTATCTTCAGATCCGATTGGAATTCCTGCAACCACTCTTCGGCCAAGCTTGGTACCCGGAAGTGACCCAGAATACCGGGAGGTGAAAAGTGCCTTTTCCCGACCATCAACTGGGAAGAGTGTAAGCTTCAGCAAACAGCTAAGGGAGGAGATTTGTCCTGCTCCTCCACCACCAGAACCAGGTTTCAGAGATTACAAAACAGTCATGTCCCAGATAACCCAACGCAAAGCCTGCAGATCAGTAAAGCTGGAAATCCCAGCCCCCAAAGAGACCCAAAGAGATGACGATTTGACTGCACAAACCTCCTCCACCTCTTCCATGGCAGCCGAGGTCCCATGGGCTGACAGACAGCCCATGCAAGATGCCTCCACTCTAACCAGCCCCCCAGACTACGAGCACATCTGTCAAACTCTCCAAATGGCCAGAGAATCTGGGGCCGTTAGCCGAGCTTCTGTCAAATCCAAACCAGGAAGTGCCATGAGCATCGAAACCCCACAGCATGTGCCCATACCTAGTAGGCCTCCCATAGATTCTGAGCAGCCATGTTGTTCTTCAGCATTAGAAGTTAGACAGGAGCCTGTCTCATTATTCAGAGAGGAAAGAAGCTCAGGCTTTAGGAGGGTAACAAGCCACACTAACAGGTTTCTTAATAACAGGGGTGTGCTCTGTAGCCTTGCAACCGGAAAGCCGGTTGGTGACAAAGCAGGTTTAGAGGCTAACCCTGAGGTTCCTGCTGACTGGCAGATGCAGCTTTCATTAGCTGAAAAGCATATTGCTACTCTGATTACAGGAGAGGGTTCAGCAGTAGACCTTGATGAGTCAAACAAGCTTAAAGGTGATAAAGACATTCCTGGCAGTGAGTCAGTTGAGAATGAAGCGAACAACATTTTAGCCACTGAAATAAAAGACGATGCTACCAATACTGTGCAGAAACATATAGAAATAAAAGAGACCGAAATAGAGCAAACAGAGACACCTGAAAGCCAACAACCTGAAGTGACAGAAAAAGTGACAGAAGAGGACACTTCTAGGGAAAAGACAGAAACAGAGCAAGAGAAATGCGAGCTGAAAGACTTTGTTACTGAAGGAACAGAGCAAAAGAGTGATACTGCCTCAGAGGCAAAGAAAGAACCAAATGTGATCCTGAGGCCAAATAAGGCTGCAATGTGGACTCATTCAGGTTTGGATTCAGAGCTACGTCCTGAATTTCCCCCAGATCACCTACCCCTTTCTGTGCTACCTTACACTAATCGTAGATTGTCTCTAGGGTTAGATTGGGAGAGAGCTGGGTGGGAAGGGGAAAGTTTGGGCCAAGGTGGATTCTGGTCCAGAGAGAGACGGTCTCTTGATGCTGAAAGATGGGGTGTTGGTGAGGAGGGGTGGGGTTTAGACAATGACAGACAGGAAGGAGGTGGTGAAAAACGAGGTCTCGGGGGTTGGCGTGGGTGTGGGATTGATGGACAAGGCACAGATGATTCAGACTGGGAGTTAGATAAAAATACCCAAGACACTAACGACAAAGAGGTAGATTCGGACACGAAACAAAAAACACTTAAGCATGAACAGGGTCTCGATGACGATCATAGCAGTCTTGCCTCTAGTGCTGATAAAGTGGAGCATACACAAGTTGCTGCTGGCGAATGCATTGATAAGGGCCAGAGTCAAGGTCCAGATGAAGGTCAGGTTTCAAGTGTAGATAGACGGAGCCGTGGACTTTCCCAAAGAATAGAGGCTCTTTTTATAGCCCCGCCCGGGCATGGCTCAGAGGAGAGACTTGCCCGCATGAGAGAGGTGGACACTGTCTCACGAATGAGACGCCTAAGCCTCCGTAGCTCAGACTCTTGGGATGGACTGCAGGGGGTGGGAAGGTGGGGAGACTGTGGAAGGGAGGAAGAATTCCCCCTTCCTGGCCCACAGGATTCTTCAAACATCACTCAATTAGTGGATAAAGAAGGCAGCACCCTCCCTGCAGTCACCACTGAACCTAAAGAAACGAAAGACGATCAGGCAACCCTAAAAGGTGAGAAACTTTTACAGCAGCATTTGTCCTACCCTTGACCTTAACTTCAAAATGAAATGTACTTTTTAATATGCAATTTATTCTAAGATTGACTAATATTACTAAGAATATCGACTAAGACTAACATAATTCAAAAAATTGGTTGAGAAAATACAATTATGAGGGTGACCTTTGTAAATGTTTTTTTTTTTTTTATAAAATAATCTTACTTTTACAAGTCCTGGTTGATTATGCTGAATGGCCACTAGAGGGAGGCCTCCTTCTGAAGTTCAGTTGCCTACCAAACTTGACTCAGAATTCAAGCCTATGTGCCATCAATCATTGATTATTATTATTATTTTTCACAAAGACAAATTTGCAGTGAATTGAATCTTAAAACTTGATTGAATTAAAACTTGTTTTAATTGGAGGACACATTTTCATCTTATTTACATCAAGTACATGCACACAGTAATGCTATTTTCACACTTTCAGATATTTACATTATGTATTTCTGCTCTGTTGGCATTTTCAGAGTCACAGGAGCCCAGCCAGGTGGAGAGGTCGTAGCCTAGAGGTCAGAGGTCATCCAACTAAGGGCCAGCCTCCAGCACTGTGACCTGGCTGTCTGCTAAATGCCTTCATCCTCATATGCTATTGAAACATACTCAGACATTAACACACACACACACACACACACACACACAAACAACATTAGACACTGAGCGATGCGTCTCTCTCTAATACATGTCTGTGCATAAACATACACACACAAACTGACACGGAAACACTCAAAGTCATCGTCATGTATACAGACACTCACGTGCATTCAGAACACATTTAAACACCTCACCACACTGAGACATCTGAAATGGCCTTCTACTCCGACAAGAGCATTGTGTATCAACTCCACTCCACGCCCACTCAGTTCCAGCTTTGCTGGCTTTCTAAGTGTTGCTGTTCCACTGCCAGAAGGAGGTTCCCAACTATGCCCCACCCCTTTCATATGTTACGGTTCTCATCATGGCCCATTTTCACCATCCTCATCATTCTTCTTTCCCTGCAATTCCCTTAAAAGATTGGTTTATTGGACGTTGTCTGGTGTGTTACTCAGCAACAATGAAAATGTTGTTGTGTGACCAAAAAAACACACACACACAAAAAAACAAGTCACCTTCTTTTGTAAAGAAGAAAGTATTGACTGTTCAAAAATTACAGAACAATCAGTGAATTTTAAAACCAGCTACAATCTCTTATACCCCTTACAAACAACCTATCATCTTCACAACTTTGTCTTTCTTCAAACCATTTACTTCCCCACATCTTAGCCTGCTCCATCAAAGTTTTTTTCAAAGACTCAGTCTTCACACTAACCCTTTACTACACTAACCTTGTGTACATCTCATTAATTTCTTAATCGTCTAGACAGTGTTATCGCTGCGCACCAATGTTTGCTAATAACTTGCAATATAGCTTTTTGTTTAAGTCTTCATCACACTTACTAAATCATCCCACCAGTATTAACAACTTCTTGTCTCTGTATTCAAGGTCTTCTGCTACACTTCTTAATTACTATGACCACAACTGATTTTCATTGCTTTTACACCTTAACCACTCTTTATTTATTAAGTTAACAACATCTCCCAACTCTCACTGGTATCATCCCAAGCTAGCATATGTGTGTATCCCAACACTCTTGCTGAACCGCGCTGCTTTAATTCCTGACTTTAAGCAAGCCATATCATAATATCATGTCCTAACCAGGTGCGTTTACAATGTAATGTATTTTTTGGTAACACTTTAATTTAAGGTGACATATTTACATGTTTCTACATGTACTTACTATAGAAATAACAGTAAATTATGTATAATTACAAGTAACTAACCCTAAATACATATATATATATATCCGGTTCTACTTGACCCACTCAACCTGGGATTTGAATAGGGGTCTCCGACGTGGGATGACGCAGCCTCTAGCGTGAGTCGCCTAGCAATGTCTCTTGAGGCCAGGGGAGTGATGTTTACACAGCTCTTATTGGCCCATTACACTCACCCCCCCTAAACTTCACTCCCATCAGGATCACGGCACCAAGTGTAACCAGTCCTACTCTACCTGCTCCTAGCGGGATTCGAACCGGGGTGTCCGGTGTGGGAAGTGGACGCAGTAATAATGCCGCTAAAGACCGCGGCCACTAGTGCCACTCGCTAGCGCACCTCTTGAGGCCAGGGGAGTGAGGTTTACACGCACTGCTCTCACTGGTCTACATCCGTTACATATATATATATGAAAAAAATAGTTTTTTCTTTAGGCATTTATTTTTTTAATTTCGGATGGAATATGAATCTTTTCATTTCTTGTTTATTACATCCCATCTGTTTGGAACACGGTTTAATAACTCTTCCCATGTTCAAGCAGCACCGTGCATGATGTTCCTCGTCCCATTTAAAACCTCACAAATTCATCAGTCCATCATGAAACCAGTCCATAGGGGGCAGCCTCTTCCCATCCTCCCCAGTGAGTCTTCGTCCCACCAGCCTTTCCTCTGTTGACATCCTGGACCTCTCTTGTTGTTTGTTGGAACATGTGGTCCGTTTGTGGAGTGCTTTCAAGGGGTGTGGTCACCCCTCTGTCCAATGTGGTTCTGTTTGAGCAGACATGAATGTTTTGTAAACGCTTTTTAAATTTTGGTATAAATTTTTTTTTTTTTTTTACTTTACCAAAACCAGTATGGCAGTTTTACGAGGACTGTTCTATTTATTCGTTCATTTTTTTATTGTTCATGTTTATGTGTCACCTGAGCTGTTCTGCTCCAAATCAGGAGTTCCACACAAGGTGGTAGACGACGCTCAATGGCTCTGAACTGTTTTCATTTTCCGACGAATCGATCAAAGAAACCGTATCGCTCTTGGTTCGAACCCATAGTGCCCTATTACCAGAACTTTTCAGCACACTGTAACGTATGTCCCTGAGTGTGGAGAGCTTTGTACAGTAACAATTAAAACCAGTAATGTATTGCAGGTCAAACAGAGACCTGGGTTGGATGAGCGTTTCAGTATTTGATGTATCAACTTTAAAAGCACCTTGTTAACATATTTTTATCGTGATTGGATTCAAAGAGAATTTTTAGCTATCGAGTGGCCTTTTTGAAACACACACCAGTAACGATAAGCCTAAGGAGTTACTTTGAAACACCACCAAAATGTTTGATATCTCAAGTGTCGAAATGTGCATCATGTTTTGAATGTTTGTCTGATATATCAAATACCTTGAATGATGTTGTGTGACCCAGGTTTCACGCAGGTGCGACTTTAAATTAGGGAACTATATTCAGGCGATGTAGACTTTAAAAAACAGGGTCAAAAAGCAAACACAAAGACACGTTAGCAACTGTAATGTTGCGTGTCTATATACCCTAAACCCCCAGGTAACTTCGGGAAGCAATAAATGCTCACGAGTGTTTCGATGAACAAGCTAAATGTGTACAGATAATTTTAATTGTTAAACGTAGATGGTTGCAAAGTAGAGGACAGCTCTATAGATATGTAATGATTTGGATTAGTTTAGGTGAAAGATACTCTATGGTAATGTGTGATATGTATGGAACAATATAGAAAAAATGAAACTTCTAAGATACAATATGCTATGGAATGGAGAGATGTGATACTTTCTGACATCATAATGCATGAAAGCTTGAGCAATATTGTCCAACACAAAAGCTCATTGGCTGTAGAAAATCTGGGAAGCGGGATGTACTTGTGTTAAAGTGTCATCTATCCAAATGTCACTCACAGAAAAGCGTTTAAAGTTGTGTGAAAGAGTGTGCGAGTGTGCATGTGTGTGTGTGTGTGTGTTCGCTTGCTTTTCCCTGTCATAGTGCCATCCATGTGATTTAAAAAAAAAATGCATTTCACTGAATACTTATTTTTGTTATCATTGAAATTGTTAACCAGTCTGCATAATGTATAAAATAAAAGTATATTTTAAATATTTTAAAAGATATTTTGTATTTAACCATAATAATTAATTTCTTCGCTCTTGGATCAAGTTGGCAGTATTATGTTGCTGTATAGAATGATAAGAAAATGATATAATTTTCTAGTGCTTAAAGAAAAAACAATTGATGGGCAAATTTAAGAGAGAGAATGAGACCTGCAGCATGTCCCATTTTGGCTTCTCGAATTTTAGGGGCTCTCGTTGTGAACATTGGACATGAATTACAGGATTTTGCTTTTTGAGCTTGTAGTAAAGGCTGCAGTAAAGTGAAAAAGGCCCACAGCTGATATTTGACGCTTTGTATAGTTGTAATGTTCATTCAGTTTATATAAACATCAATAAATTTAGTGCATCCATTCACAGCTGCCTAGAAACTTGTTACAGCAAAGTGCATACAGCGAGGAAATTGCAACATTAAAAGTGACTTTGTTTGATCTTGATTCCGTTCAAAGCTAAATGTGGCCTTATTTTATTTGAGCATTTGTACGTCTTCCATTCAGAATCATGTACTGTTATCATCATGAGCTCGTACCAACGTTTTTCTATTAAGAAATGATAAATTAATCAATAAGTAAACAGTCTTTAGATCACAGCCAAATATTTCTTTCTTTCTTTGCAAGTACGATAAGCTAACGTTTGGATTGAAAGTAAGATGTGTAGCACACTGACAGGATCTGTTCCCTACTTCACTGAAAAAGGCCATAACTGTTATATGATTTCAAACTGTTTTCATGAACTATGTAGCATTTTGCCATTGTAGCATTCAGAGTGAGTTCAATGTGAAAAAGCCACTGAATCGTACTGTTTTTATTTTCATTTGTAACGGGAGTCGTAATGATAACACTGTCTGTTTTGAAAACACAAGCTGTTGCATTTTCATGCCAAGAGTGTCATGGGTTACATTTTTTTAAATCATTGGACATTTCTGGATATCATGGTTTGCATACATAATTGTTTGGTTCCATGTTTGTAAATGTTTTAGGCATTTGAAATGTAAATATGTGACATAAGGATAAAAAAAAAATCAAATTTAATAAACATTTTCTACAATTTAATTGCTGTGATTATATATCTGAATATGATCTGCATTACTATGTTTGGAGTTAACCCTCTTTATTAAAGTTCATATTTTGAAGTTCATAATTTGCATATGTTGAACAAAGCCAAACGCATGTATTCAATTTGAATTTATAACTGTTTTAAATAATGTAATTTAATTTCTAATAATGCTATTCTTAAGTATACCACATTTTTGTTTGTTATTTGGGATAATTTCATGGGTTGAATTCTTATTTAAATATGACATTTTACATTAAAAAAATATACTGAATATGTTTTTTTCTTCTCTACCCTTTAATGTGCACATTTTGAGAAGAGGAATGGTGTACTGATATGTTTAAAAACCCTTAGACAAAGTAACTGACCAATAAGTGTTGAATGAGAAACATTTAAAAAACAAAAAAACTAATGGCTTTAATGTTTTATAGAATTTTTTTAAGCAATGCAAATAGAATAGTTCTTCACAAATAGAAGTATGGGTTTTAAATCATGAGACAATACAGTGTAGAACATGATTAAAAGTTTGATGTTAAAGTATGTTAATGATTTTAAACGTGCTATAACTATTAATATGTTTTTGTCCATGTGTACTGAAAATAGAAAAAAAAAAAAAAAAAATAGATGGACATCCTCCAAGTCTAGACTGTGCAAGCTGAGAGAATTTTGTTTCATTCGTAAAGTGCTCTACTGGCCTGATACATTCATGAAATGTTGAGCCAACTTTGTGATCCATTGATAATACATTTTGCCAACATTTGGGTCCAACTGGCAGCTCAGTGTGGGAGTCTGGCTAGAGAAAAGTGCTAAAATCACCAACAGATACAATACACAGACACACACAAACTCTTGACTTTCTCAGACTCTGTTCTCTGTCACTAAATACTCTGTAGTTGTGATTATATTAATAAAAACACTTAGCCATTATGTCATGTCAGTTTACACATCAGTTAGACACAATTGGCAAGGGTGATTAGGACCTTTTAGAGAAAGTAATGCATTAATTTGCATGAATGAACGAAGAAAAAAAAGTTTTCTAAAAAGAAAAAAAAGGGGACACTTATTATTTCCAAAAATGGAAAAGGTAGCGAAAATAGGCTAGCTTACCAAACCATTCTTTTGGCAAAGAGAACCTGCAATGTATATATTGCAGCCAATAAAATAACATCATAGAGCCTAAAACATGTGACAACTTTATGTTACAATTACAACATGATTCAACATGTGGCCTACCTTGGAAAAAGACGCAATTACTCATTTGACTAGCTGCCTACTATCCCCGTGTGACAACTAGGCCTACTGTAGCCCCGGCTTCTACCAATTGCAATGTTGTTCTGTCATTGGTTGATTTCACAGGAAATCTCGAGCTCGTGTTTATCGGCATTAATGCCACCAAACGCTTGATCCCGCGGGACTGAAGTTCGTTCGTTTACAGCCACGGTGTGAATGAAACAAACGGAAAAAGAATCCCCAAAAACACGCGGTAAAGTCTAAAGCAGAGGTAAGAATTTTAAAGTTAAGAATACGCATTTAATATAGCTTTTGCAACGTTATTTGGTACTAGAATGTAAATTGAAAGTTTATGTAATATTTATGACGTGTTTATTATTGTTTAAAAAACGTTAAAAATCTCTTTATGTGAGATATAAACTCCAGGACATGATTTATAGTGTTGATATTAACTTTAGACAACAAATGTTTCATTGTTGAATTAGTTTGTGGACTTCTCTAGGCTTTGTGAGTGTATTGGTGACTGTGTTGTTAAAAAAGTTACATTGACAGTTTCTGGACTTGCAAATGATAACTTGCAGCCAGAGATGACTTTTGGCACTTCAGATGAGGAAATTACTGATGCTGATATGAGTTTTCACGATTTCATATGTCTATATAGCAGGGTATATATAATATAGGCCTAACTCTATTTAATTATAGACAAAGGTGTTGAAATTAAATTTTCACAAAAATATTTTAGAAATGTTTATGCTTTGATGATGTAATTGGACCGTTGGAACAAAAACCATTTGTACCATAGTACATAACTCTTTATTTGCTTGTACAAAGTTCATTAAGGTTATAGATTTACAGTAATTATATTTAAGTAGCCTATGTGTTGTTGTTTAAATTCAAACAAAAACGTCCTTATACTTCTGCTTATAAATGACTTATTTTATAATCTTATAAGCGCTTTAGAAAAACAGCCATATTGCTTGTGGACATACAGTACAGAATGTGTGTATGTGTCTTTGGGTGCACATGACCAGGCCGAACAAATGCAACTTAATACTGCACATGCATTTTGGTGCTTTCTGTTCAAGCAGCTGAAGTTAAACCGCTTGAATGTGTGCAGTGTGGTCTGTCTCTAGTGAGTGTGTTTACATTAGCATTGAAGTCCACAGAGGCAATAATCAGCTTTCCTCTGCCTGGTCCCATGCTGCATGTGTGGACATGGATCAAGCTCATGAAGACTAACACCTTGACCCTGTGATTGAAGCCGGCCATTGACAAGTGGATAAGTGTCCCAGTTTACACCCCGTGACCCCGGTGCTCTTGGTATGGGCTGCATTGCTCAAAAGCATTGTGAGCTAAGTTGATCGTAGAGACCGTTGATGGCAATGGTTCTACGTTTATTAGGCTTGCAATGCTTTTGTGAAACGCAGCATGGGTGCTACAGTTTGATGCATTACTGTTTTAAACACAAGGAGCAGCTTCTCTGCCAATTATCACCAAAGACAACGATTTTGGGTTGCAAATCAAAATTTGGCTTTTACATACGAATGCCTAGAAGTTTAATAAATAGGCTACCCTATCTATGCGATTAATTTAATCCATAACTGGAAACATAGGGTTATTTAATGAGGAAAACTTACTGATTGCACAATTAACAATATTTTTATTTCTTTCATTTTTTACCTTTTCAAGTCTTCACCTCAAGAAATGAACTAAGAAAGTAATTATCATTGCATTTAATTATTGTCATAGCATGATTTGTCCAGCAGATGCCTCTCTTCCTTAGTGTACAGTGTGTTTGGAAGGGACTTCCAAAAATTTTTTTTTTCATAGGACTTTCTAGTTACAGTCACTTGTTACCCCATCTATCTGTTGCCATGCAGCTTTTTAAGTGGTTGAAGTTTTTATATGCTCACTAATTATGTTCTCAGTAATTATTTTCTTTATTCTTTAAAATGCTATATTACTTTTATTTAAATCATCATTGGTCTCAAAAATGACAGGTTTTGTGAAATTCACCCATATGTCAGAATAAGGTGTGTTTAGTTAGGTTATAAAGTAAAAGGTTGCTTGTGTTTTCTTTTGGGATAGACACACTTCTGAGTTTATAATCAAAAGCATAACTATGAGTTCCCTGGAGTCTTAATTTGGATAAAGTTGTGCAATGATAAAAATTCACAAACAGATGCCATCCTTTGCCGTTTTTGGCGAGAAAAACATTCAAGGGTGTTTCGTAAGTTTGTCATGAGCTTGAACAGGTCGAGTGTGTATGAAAGTGACACTGCGGCAGCGTGACCATGTGCTGGTCAGAAATCCACATTGGTCATAAAAGTTGTTCAGAGCTGAGGTTCAGATCACCCAGCGGGGCTTTGTGCCCACCTGTAGCCTGATCTGCTCTGGCAATGAGTCGGCATTCACTGCCACACTCAAGGCCAAAGAGACAACATTAATATAACAGCTATGGTCCCTTGTCCACTTTTTTTCCATTTGATGCAGTATCGTTATTCAGGGTTTTTTTTTGTGTGTGTGTGATTTTTCTGATGATAAAAAAGGTTTTTATAAACATTATAATTGAAACCCATTATTTTAGTCATAATGCATCATTTCTAAATTGCAAATTAGCATACATATTTATAATTTCTCAACATTTTTAATTGAAATAAACTTGCAAGAAATATTGCACAATTGCATTTTAATAAATGCTACACTTGAAATGTAAGCAATGCAAAATAATCTATTATCTTTGATCAATATTAGCTAGTTTTTTTTAACCACTTTTCTTTGAAATAAGCTTAAAACAAATCTTGCATAATACCATTTAAATAAATACCAGTTTGCTCGTTGCAACTTATGATGCACATTGATTTTAATGCTGAATTCATTAACAAACTGCTTTTTACCACTTTTAATTGGAATGATCACAAGAAATATTGCACAATTCTATTTTAATAAATGCTACACCATTTGCTCTTTGAAACATGATGCACATTGATTTTAATTTTGAAAAATTGATTAACTTTTTTAATTATTTTACCACTTTTTATCATAATAAACTTACAACAAATCTTGCACAATTCCATTTTAATGAATTCTACACGCACTGTTAGCTCCTTGCAACTGAAGATGCACATTTATTTTATTTCTAAATAATTTAATACAGTTAAACAAAACACTTTGATGATCAAAGGATCATTGTTTTATGTGATCATATTGGAAGTATTGATATTTCAATTCACCCATCCCTACTCTTATGCGTTCCGTCTGGTCCATGTGTGTGTCTATCTCTGGTAGTCTGGTGAGGTTGTTGATCTAACAGCTGATTCAATCCCTGGGTCTCTCAACCCCCCACAGTCTATTTATGGCAGATTCCCGTGTAGGACTCAGTTCTCAGGCCATACATGGAGTCCACTGGATGAGGTTACCTCTGATCGAGTGTGTGAGCATGTGCACTAGCATGACTCTCAATAGACTGTCACTCTGGAGTTGTTAACTGAACAGGATATTCAGAGAATTGCCACCTGCGGATTTTCAGTGACCACTTCTGCTGGAATATTCTTTGGATTAGGACGCCATTGGAATTTTATAATTTCTTTCTTTCTTTTCTTTTTATTTTTCTGTGTTGTGTTGTTTTCTTTAATTGGCTGCCATATCCTATTTTTTCTTTTCTTTCCCCCCTTCCAAATATCATTTCCCCCCTTCCCTCCCCCTTTTCCCTTCTTCCTGTCTATCGTCAACACCACTGTTCTTTTACATCTTCATTCACATGGATCAGCATCCCTTCGTTTTTAGGGTGGAGTATGATGGGCGTCTGCTATCTCTTCACCTCTCATCATTCACAAACTGACAATCACTTTATACAAAACACTCTTTAGAGACTGTTGCATTTGCTATAGTTGCGTTTGGACTCTACAAATGAACTTGGGAAGCTTTTCCAGGCAGTAACAAGTAAGTACCATTTCCATCTTCTTCCTTTTTGTTTCTCCGTCTACATCTCTGTGTGGCGGCAGCCGTAAGCCCTCAGGCTGAGCCGGCTTTATTAAGCCCCATGATAGCGTAATCCCCCTGTGACTCCAACCCACTCTGATCCGCTCCCTGCTGGACAATGGACAGGTTGGGAAGCATGTGTCAGTGATTCTCGTCTGCGTCCGTCCTCTTACAGCTCAACAGGTATATTTTGACAGAATCTTCTACAACCGTTGTATGTTCTGTTTCTGATGGTGCTGCATAGTTTCTTTACCAAATAACGTTCTGATTTGGTGTTTGTTTTAAGAACAAATGTGGTCTGACCTTGCTTTGGAACTGGTGGCAGTGGAATTGGGATTCTTTCTAAAGCATCTTTTATTGGCTATGTGTAAAACCAGAGTATACGGAGATAGAGATGCATCTATGCACATCTGAATCTTGTCTAGTAAGATATGCCTTCATCTGGTTGGCTTTGGAAGGCAGAATTGATGTAACCCTCGTTGTCTATGATATCCCACAATCCTGAGCGTGTGCTTTGGTAGTTAAAGAGAATGTTTGATGGAGCAGTTGAAATAATGAATTCAAAAATGTTCGTCCTTTCTTCCATGTTCCATCTGTCTTTCTGTTCATCCATCTGTTTATTTACTTATTTGTGTATTTAATTACTTGATTATTTATTCATTTGTTTATTAAATGTAGTTTTATTATTTCTGTTTTTATTTTTTCACTTATAAGCCATAAAACGCACACGATTTTTCCTGTTTCTTCAGGTTTTAGAGAGAGCCAATCTATATCTAGGAACTAGAGATTCGGGGGTGGCTTAAGTACCCACCTAGCAACCACCTAGTAATGTCTTAGCAACCTCCTGGTACACCCTAGCAACCACCATCAACACTTGAGCATTGTGGCAGTAAGTTTTACATGGACAGGAAACATTCAGATTTTCATAAAAACATTTCCTTCAGAACAATCGTAGTTAACAGGTTTGCTATTTGATTTGCATTGATGTTCATATGTAAAACTGAAGGGTTGGGACGTTGAATAGATATTTTACTTGACATGATACATTGAGATCTTTGCACTGTTGTTTTGATCATAAACGTGAAGGTTAGGACTCGCTGTGCCCTTAAGTCGTCTGAAGCTCATCTAGAATCAGCTGTTAACTGCGGGGTTGTAACCGGAGTGTGTCTGAGGACTGTGCCAACATATGCCGGTATATCTAAGCCTGGCATCCCATGTGTGTTTATGTTTGCGATGTCTGGAGGAGCGTGCAACCGCATCAAGAAAATCACCTGCTCCTGTGGGTGCTTATGTTCACTAACAAGCACTTGCTTTTTAAAAGTATTTTCATTATGTTGTCATTGAGGTCAGGCGTTAATGACTGATTATTTCTGCTTGTATGTGAATTTGGAGTTATATAAAATGCACTGCATAGATTCCCTCTTTCTCAGATTATTTAGATTGAAGGTTCTGCAATATTTTGTGCTCAGATACATGCATCATGATCTGTGATTCATATCACATGCTACTGTTCGAGAGGAATAAAGATTGATCCAGCAGACCTTATGAAATGAGACCGGCTAGAACTCCATAACCTCAGTGACTGAAACAGTACCCTGCCCCTGAAGATGAACTCCTACCTTAAGAAAAAGAGCATGCTCAGGTCTAGAGCCATACAGTGTTGGGCAATGCAGTTTAATGAAATGTCAAAAAAAAATTGGATTAGTTTTTTTTTTTTAAATCTCAATGTTCACCAAAGCTGATTTTATTTGATAAAATAAATTTCCTCGAGTGACTTCACGTAGTGTTTTTGCGTAGCACGTCTGTGTTGTACATCACATGCATCACACATGACCAGCGTCGGCCAATAATGAGCCTACGTGTGACGTACAACACAGACGCGCTGCGCAAAAACACTACGTGAAATAGCTCGAGGCCCAGAGAGAAGGAAATGAATAGTGGAATAAATTAAAACGAAAAAAGTCGTTATTTTTGTTTACTTTTTGCGCACAAAAAGTATTCTCGTCGCTTGATAAACTTGGAGCTAAAAAATGGGGAGAGTGGGGTAAAATGTCTTCTAATCTAATAATCTATCAAAATGTGCATATTTTTGGTCCCATGTTTTGGCATTTCAAAGTAGTTCTGCATGGTAAAAATATAGGTTTTCTGTCAGGTAGCATTTATTTTATACTCAAGCAAATGTATCCAGTTCTCAAAATACTTGGTGTAATGCCAATGCATTAACCATATAAATGATTTGTCCAAAGGTTACTCATGAATTATTCAACTAAGAGCGAAGAGAGAGAAGTCATTTTTATGGATCTAACTTTTGGAGATTATTGTTACAGTTAATGCACAGGTGTGGGAGTTTATTTGGGAACATTAGGATCACTGGACTTCATTTATGAAACATGAGCAGATTTCTGTGTAAATTGCTCGTAAAAACAATCTTATGTGCATTTACACATTTATTCATTTTGCAGATGCTTTTGTCCAAAACAACTGCAAAACTGTCACAACAATTTATGTAAGAGCGGTTTTACAAATGATTTGCACAAATTTGTTCTGCTTGTGCTTTGTCAAGGAGAGCCATTATGTGGTCTTGGTCAAGCAGTTTCTGAATATGGTTTGCAATTCTGGGAAACTTGCAAACTAGTTGAGCTCTGAAGTGACACTGTCAGAAAATTATCTCAGGCTGTCTTTGGTTGAATGTAACACGGACGTCTTTGAACCTCTCTCACTGTACGACGTAGGTCCACCGTTTAGGCCCCACGACCACAGACATCGCCACAATTGGTCATCTTTTGTCTGGGACGGCTCAAAATCGTACAATGTGTACCGGGCATAAATGAGTACCAGTTGGGTAATTGTATGCAATTGGTGGTCTGCACAGTCACTGTAGTTATGAGGTTGAAAGGGCACTAAGCAGTTCATATACATGGCTGTGCGTGGGTGCGTGTGTGTGTGTGTGTGTGTGTGTGTGTGTGTGCGTGCGTGCGTGCATGCGTGCATGTGTGTGTGAGTCTATGAGGCCTGGAGCCAGACTGTGGTATTGCAGCTGTTGAATTAGTTGCACCTGCCCTTTCTGTCAAAACAAACAGTCAGATTTCAACACTTAGTGTCAACACTTAACCCCTCGGTTTTCTTTTTCTTTGTCTGAGTTCTTGTTATTTTCTATCTATATCTTAGAGATTAAAAAAATATATATTTGAGGATAGAGGATGGATGATGTTTAGGATAATATATATTTAACTGCTAGATTAATTCATTATTTAATTATAGGGTTGCACAATATACACTACTTTTTAAAAGTTAGGGGTTGGTTAGATTTTTTAAAAAAATTTTTTGAAAGTCTCTTATGCTCATCAAGGCTGCATTTATTTAATCAAAAACATAGTAAAAACAGTAATATTGTGAAATATTATTACAATTAAAAATAACTTTTCTGTGATGTTAAAGCAGAATTTTCAGCTGAATCATTCTAATATGCTGATTTGCTGCTCAAGAAATATTTCTTATTATTCTTGACATAGCTTGTGGTGACCTTTTATATTTCTTGTAACCCTGTAAAATTCTTTACTGTCACCTTGCTGAATAAAGGTATTTATTTCTTTTTACAAAAATCATACTGACCTCAAACTTTTGAACCATAGTGTAGCCTATATAGAATTTTTTATAGAATTGTTATATTTTATTTATATATAAATTACTACAGAATTGACTTAAGACCATGTTCTTATCATCAGGTTTTGTGATAATCATTGCAATAGGATTTTTATCTATTAATCCATATAGTTTATGAAGATCTGCGGATGGAGATCTGGTGCCATAAATGTTGTGCGGCTTTTCTGGATTTTATATGTCAAGATAAGGCTCAATCAGAAGTGAAATGTAAAACCTGTTAGGCTAGATATTTATTGCAGATATTCCACTTCAGAAAAGATTTGCTGTTCATTTAAGGTGTTTTCTTTAGAACAGTGATTGCTGTCCTTCTGATGCATGCAAAACTGATGCTGGAGAATGAACAAGACTTTAACAAAACCAGACTGTATCACCATGAATTTATTTTTATTTTTTTATTGAATACTGCAGTGTTATATATGATTTATCCATGCACATCATTATTTTAAATTCATTCCATAGTAATCTTTTATCAAAATAACATCCCCTCCCTCTTGCAGCAACAAATCGTCTCTTCTCTGATGACACGTTTACTGGCGTGAGGGCGAGGCAACCTGTGCACTCACATGAGATCGACCAATAGGAAACCACAAACGTCCAATCAATTCCCTATGGACAAAATCATGTCCCGCCCTACATTTTGTTTTCATTTGAGAAGCTGCTTCAATAGGATATACATCACAATAGGAAAGAAAAGACCATCGCAACTTCCGTTTCATGACAACTTTAACAATAATGTTATAGTGACTGTGCAAAAGTTGTGACAAAAAAAATCTAATTCCTGTTATGTGGTCATGTAATTTTTATTTTAAATTCTGTTCTGCACTCTGTAACTATTTGTTTTGGTTTGCAAAGCCATGCTTTGCTCCTCTCTCTGTGTGTGTGTGTGTGTGTGTGTGTGTGTGTGTGTGTGTGTGTGTGTGTGTGTGTGTGTGTGTGTGTGTGTGTGTGTGTGTGTGTGTATGTGTGCGCGTGTTCATGTGCCTTCCTTATCACATTAGCTCTGCAATGTGTCACCATTTGATTTAACTGCTACAGAGTCTGAATAGAATTCATCCATAAATCTCCCACTCCCACTGGCATTGTTTGCAGCTCACCACAGTCTGTCTTTGTCCTTTGAGGTTCAGATGTGGCTCTTTCACTGCTACGGGTTGAGAAACATCTTTCCAAAGCATCTGACATCCCTCCAAATAGAAGTTGAATTTGTTGCTAGTATGGCGGATGAGGTTAGAGATGTTATAGGGCAGTAGGATAATAATATCCTGACAGTAAATGTTAAAATTAAACACTCACTTTTGAATGGCAGTCAGTGGAGAAAGATGGTGTAGTTATGGCATCTGCCAGCAGGGGAAAACTGGCCATGCTAACCAGCCAAATCTCTTGGTTCAGATTGAAACTTTGGCCAACTTCATTGATCATTACAGACTTCAGATGGCACTTTCCTGCTATTTGTCAGCTGTGTTTGACAATGCTTTGAATGTTTATGAGTTCTTGTCTGTAGTTGTTTTTGGATTACAAGAGAGATTGAAGAATGGAGGAGTTTATAACGCAGAAGAGGAATGAAGGAGCATAGGTTTTGAGTAACAGCACAAATGAACTGATGTTTAGAAATAATTCCTTGTGTAGATCTTTACCGTTACTTCCTGTTTAGAGCGGCTGTTGATGCAAGATCAGCTATTTCCCAAAACTGAGCCAAGAGCAACTCTTGAATAAATTTCATGGGGTGGTGAGGCCTGAGACTGATTCAGACTCTTCACAACCTTATAAGAGCAGAGAATGTGAGTCCTCGACATTTGTAAACCTCAGAGAGAATGATGTGTGCTGTGTTTGAAATGAAATACTAGTGTACTGCATACTACATACTACACAGTATACAGTATACTGCGCAGTTTTAGGGTTTTCCCATTCAAAGTTATATACATAAATACATTTATACATACACATGTAATCTTTTAATCTTTGAAATATGACTATTTGCATTTTTAATTCTGATATTTATTTGTTTTACCCTTCTACAGTTAATATTCTATAATTAATTCAGTGAATGGCATCCCGTTATAATCTTTTAAATAAGACTCTTTTGTATTTAGCCTTTTTTATGTTGAAATTCATTTATTTCTTACTCTTAATATATTGTATTATTAATTCAGTGTCCATTTGTAATCTTTTAAATAAGACTATTGTGCTTTTTATTTAATTTTTAGATTTATATCTGATTAAAAAAACTATTTTAATTACACTATACTACAGTTAATGATATTGTATGATTTATTCAGTGAATGGCATCCACTTATAATCTTTTAAATAAGATTTTTTTCTACAATTAATGTATTGTATGATTAAAGGTAGGGTAGGCAATTTCAGAGAGACTAGCAATAGAAAGCTAGCTTTGAAAGGATTAGATCCCACCCTCCCTTCAGATAGTCTCCAAAGCCACACCTCCTCCAAAACACATGAACGCGTACAGCCAGAGCAGAGTCTGCAAAGCGTCACGAGACGAGAGACAGTGTTATATTACCTCATGTCTCAAAGCATATAATAATAATAAATGTAAACAACTTACAGAGCTATTTCTTGTACCACCTGACTGCTGCAGATTCATTTCGGCATTGATAGTGTTGACATAGAAACGCATAAATCCGAGTCTGAGGATGTGAACAGCTCTGGGTAGAACGTCACGGGTTGCCATGTTGTAATTACAGTTACAACATGGCATGAAATCGGCATAAGATCATTGTTTTGGTTCAGGAGGAGCTGTAAAATGCGGCTACTGTTTGTTTGCGGTGCTCTGTGACTGATGTCTGTCTACAACTCTGCATAGCCTCATAAAAACGCACTGATGACGTGTGATGTCTGTGTGAGCAGGTGCACGGAGGTATGGAAATGCAATGATTGGACGAAGATTTTTTGGTCCAGAGACTTTTAATAGACCACTTTAATTATTGTTTGCTCTTAGGATATGAAGAGAGTTTCAACCAGTTTAACAAATGAAAATCATTGCCTACCCTACCTATAATTCAGTGAATGGTGTCCATTTATAATCTTTTAAATAAGACCATTTTGCTTTTATTTAATTTTTATATATATATATATATATATATATATATATATATATATATATATATATATATATATATATATATATATATATATATATATATATATATATATATATATATATAATGATCAATTACACTATACTTACAGTTAATATTAATTCAGTGAATGGCATGCAGTTATAATATTTTTAGATAAGACTTTATTTTGAGATTAATATTTTGATTAATATGTTTAATTTTTTTGTATTGTATGATTAATTCAGCAAGTGGCATATGCTTTGAAATGTGATTATTTTCCTTTTTTTTCTAGTTTTGTGTTAAAATGTCTTTTGGCAATCCAGCAAAATGAGTCAATATTTATTTTTTATTTGATGTATTTCAGATGATTTATTTGCAACACTGAAAGTTCAAATCAAGCACATTGCATTGTGGGATACAGTATTGCATCATGCATTACTCGCTGGATCTATATATCACATTTTGGCATAGTAGGTCCTCCAGATATTCTGTGCATATATTCTGTATACAAAATACATACTGTGAGAATTCTATTACAAAAACAGTGCAAGGAGTGTTCAAAGTAGGAGGATGAGAATAAGGGAAGGAAAAGTCCTTTTGAGGATAGATGTTTAGATACGAGACAGAACAATGAGACATACTGAGACGGTCCAGACTCAGGATCCCAATAGAGAATCACTTTCAATCCAGAGCTTTATCTTTGTCTGGAAATCCAGCCTCTAGTGTTTGAGGCAGTTAGAGATCCACACCTGACTCCTGTCTGTAAAGTATGCTCGAATGGTTGTTCTCACAGTGCAGTCTGTAGTTCAGCAGTAATTTAAACAAACCTCATCCTGCCAGAAAAGCTCTCTGTGTCCTAATAAAGGCAGAAGATGGAGACCAGAACGACTACAGAATGTAGTCTGAGCGAACTCCTCCTCTGAGCTGTGCTGGGACTGCACGTTAAATGTAAGTAAGGGAGTTTTTATAAGATTCCAGAAGTGATTTGACTGTTTCTACTGATGTCTCTCATATTCCCATACAGGGATACCTTTTCTATTGCTTTATGATAATATTAGTCACGTGTGTCTGTATACTTAAATTTGTACTTGTTATATTGCATACCTGCACAGCACACAGCTTTACAGCGATTACAAGGGCTCATGTCAATAAATGTCAAGTGAATAACAGCAGTGGGCATCTATGTTTGAGCATGAAGCGTTTAGTAATCTCTAGCTTAGGTCAGAGCATTTAGACTGAACTTTGTTGTTTTTGTGTAATGTCTGTTCTTCCCACAATGCTTTGATGTGGCCCATCGTTCAACTTTGTCTCATGTAAACACAAGATTGTTGCTTGGCAATGGCACTAGCAGTTCCTTGAGTGATGAATGTGTGAAAGCAGTCTCAGTTTTGAATCCTGCTTTTATTTTGATGCCTTAGACTACACAACAGGATCAAACTCTCACAGTTCAGACTGTCAACTGTCTTTTATTTTTCCTAGAAATTTTACCTATATACGTTCAGCAAAGTAGTATATGAAAATCAGATGTATTGTAAATAACACAACAATGTCTAAAATGCAGTTCAATATGATTCTGTTGATATAATTATTGTTTGATTATATTGAATCTCTTGATTCAGTGATTGAAATACAGAAAAGCAGTAATGGTGTGAAATATTACTGTTTAAAATAACTGTTTTCTGTAATATATTTTAAATGCAATTTCTGTGATGCAACGCCGAATTTTAGCATCATTATTCCAGTCTTCAGTCACATGATCCTTCATAAAACATTCTAATATGCTGATTTGCTGCTCAGGACACATTTCTTATCATCAATGTTGAAAACTTATCATCAATGTGTTTTTTAGGATTCAAAATCTGGGCCCGTATTCATAAAGATTCTAAGAATCCTCTCAGAAAACTCTTAATTTAGCTTAAAAACTTTTACGTAGGAGTCTTAGCTTAAGAGCAATTCGGGACTGATCTGAGAGCAACTCTGAGTAATGAAAAGACAAAAACTTTTATCTTAGTAAGAAGGCGGGGTTGACCCCGTTGCTATGTATGACACAATCTTTTGAAGACTGTGATTGGTTGGTTGTCCAAGAAGGGGAAAAAAGTGATTTTAAGTATAGGGTCTATTCTAAGCCTTCACTTTGAAATTACATGCGTAATTTTTCCTATTTGACCGTTCTCACACACACACATTATATATATAAATCCTTATTTTATTAACCATGCTGTTGATTTCCTATAAGGTATTTGCTTGGCTTAGAATGATAAAAATTGTTCCACTCTTTCTAATTACACTGATTGTTGGCATGTCTATTTAAATGGTGGTTTGAATGTTGGTTTTAATGTATCAAACATGGAATTTTCCCAGTTGCCAAATATCGTAATGTAGTGATTACTTTCATTTCGGGCGCTATGGCATTTCTGCGCTGTGTTGGAGATATTAGCGTGTCTCTAAAAAGATCTGTCACAAACATGATCCCTGCATGATCTAATTTAAAGCGTCTTATTAACTCACTGTCATCCATTGTCTGCAACACATTTCTTCTCCTTCTTCGTCTTTCTGCCATTTTCTCCTCTGCTAAAGAAACTCTTAAGCCTCTTAAAAGTCCTCGTCCGTGCTCCTAACAATTTTGACCTTAAGACCTCTTTTAAGGGTTAAGATGCTTTTTGAATTACTTTTTTCTTTACTAGGATTTTTTCTTTAAATTTAAGAGTAAACGCCCACATTTCTAAGAATTTTCTTAGAATTTTGTCACTAGGAGCTCCTCTTTGCATTAAGATTCTTTATGAATACGGGCCCTGGTTATCTATGCAGAAAATGAATGACTTTTATCCTACTATAACACTCTATACAATTATCACAATATCAGATTTGCATATTACATTATTATATTACTTTTATTGTTTCATCATCTCACATTATAAGTTTATACTGTGATATACTGTGTTATTGACCTATTACACAACCCACGCTCATAGTCCTGCGTAACCAGCTCCTAACCTCTAAATGACCAGAATAGACTCAGTCATAACTCCTTGGCTCACTGGAAGCATCGAGACTAGTTATTTGTGTTTGTGTTTTTAGGTCTTAAATGTACTCTCTAATTCTGCAGTCAGGGCAGGTACATTAGATATCTCCTTCTTAACATCAACTACTTGATCATCATAACTTCATAAAAATCTTGTATACATTGTGTTTATTGTACAGTTTTGTTTATTTGTATCCTAGAATTGGCCAAGGGAGAAGGAAAAGTAGAGGTATGACTTCCAGGAGTGAAAGGAATATGATAGATGAGTGTGGTGAAGAGCACATGCACAGCAGAGCCGGATAAACATAAGTTAGCCACTCCTCCTTGAGGTCTCTCAGCCAATCACGTCACACATTGCCTTATTAAGGGCAGCAGTGCTTGAGTGGTCCAGTAAGATGACTTGGAGATGACAAGAGATGGACATGTTTGCATGTGCATGTGCCAGTATTATGACGCTCTGGCTAGACTGGGTTTTCTTCAAAATGTAGCAGTCAAAAAAAATGTTGGCTATGATATTTTAGAGCTCAAGCTGCCTGAAACACAGCTGCCTGAAAAACATTGATATTTTAGAGCTCAAAATTTGATTATACATTTTTATACTTGGGTTAATCATGAAAAACCCATATTTTTTTATTTATTTGTATTAAGTTGTACCTGTTTGTAGTGTAATCGGATAGCATTCTGTATTACATGATGACCATCAATCTCTTGTATGAAATCAATCTAAATAAGGACTGAAAAATTGTCAAGTTTGCATGAATACACATTGTGTGCTGTCTTGTTTTACACAATGTCCATTGTACTGTAGCGTACAATAGAAATACTTTTAAATGTGCCAGTAAAAGCAGTTGTGTTTCAGGCAGTTAATTATAAATATAACAGTTCTTATGCCCCTTCTCATGTCATGACTGAGTTTTACACATTGTTTAGTGCAGTATTTCTCAAATCCAGCCCTCGGGACCCACTTCTCAGAATGTTTTAGATGTCTCACCTTACAACATCCTAAGAAGCTGATTAGTGAGACATATAAAACATTCTGGTAGGTGCATGGATCCCCAGGACTGGAGTTGAGAAACACTGGTTTATTGAACCTCACAGGACCTTTGGCTCTTGGTGCTCCCTCTAGTGCACACTATGACAATGTCACACCAAAGTTGTAGTGTTTTATTAGGTCGTGTTGGCATGTACCTGTGCGGGCCTATTGCACTTTCATTCTGTCTGGTTGGTCTCACACTCTCTTTGTCTCATGCTAACAGTGATTTGCAGCAACAAAGCAATCGACAGTACTTTTCAGTGAGAGTTTTGAGGCGGTTTGATTGACAGACAATTTGGCGATGTGACAGAGTTAACTTTATGCATGGGAGTGCAGACAAAGAAGTTCACATAGTTATGATGCAGTTATTGTGTTTTAAATTTACGTTTTTCTTCTAATATTTATATTTCATTTTTATTCTCATATTGATATTTTATTTCAGCTGCTAAAATATATATTTTTTTAACTAGTTTTAGTTTCAGTTAAAAATAACAACGCTGGCAGTAATGTTGTCAAACACCTGTTTAGCGACTTGGCAACTAGGCAACAATTTCCAAGAATAATCCTAATAGTTTGTCAATAAAATCAAAGCTGCAGTCCATAACTTTTGGGGCTCTTGCAGTTAATAAACAGAACTGCATGCGTTTTGCAGAAGAACATTATAGCCGGAGCTACTTCTCTCTGTTTTACGTATGTGACGAGTCACACAGGTACTGGGTTACTCCACAATGGTACGACCCGACCGGTCTAAAATTGCTCTCAATACAGACTAAGGCACATGGACCAACTGTTTCTAGTTACACCTAGAATCAGTAAAGAAATTGGTCGTCGAGCATTCAAATTCAAAGCTCCATCAGACTGGAATAACCTTCCTTCCTCACTTAGGTCGATCACTTCTTTTCATATCTTCAAATCATCTTTAATTACGCATTTTCAAACATCCTGTTCTTGTTTCTGAACTGTTCTAGGACTCACACTACTCACTGTCCAGTGTATTGTATATATGTGTGTATTTGTGTATAAATATGTATTGTATACTTTACTTATGCATGCAAGTAGATGTAATTATAAGGGGGTGTGTAGTATGCTTATGTGTACAAATGTCTACCTCTATTTTTCGCAGAGGGATTTTTTTTTTTTTTTTTTTTTTTTTTTTTAAATCATACCCTGTCTGCAAATTTGTGTAATACTAGGTGGTGATGGGCGGGTGGGGGGCTAGTTTCGGGGAGCATTGTTGGAGTGTGCGTGGGTACGAGTGTGTGTGTGTCTTTGTGTTTATGTGTTTGGAATTATCTTTAATATTTACTTTTTATTATCTTGTACTGTTCGTCATTATTGTAAGGACCCCCTCGAAAATGAGATGGTACATCTCAAGGGGCTATCCTTGAAATAAAGAATAAAGAATAAAATTGTCTGGATATAAACACTTATTATAGGTGTACTGTAGTGATTCAGGATAAGACAAAAAACGGTTTGGAAAATGGATTCATGATGTACTCGCTCATTATATATTTTTTGTAAATTTTGAACTCAAAAAAAGTCATGGACTGCAGCTTTAACAATCAATTTTATTGATTGAATGTTAATGTTAATACAGCAAAAGGTATGTGAGTAATATGTGTAATATACTGGATGGTGTAGTTACAGCATCTACCAGTAAAAGGGCTAACTTTTTAATGCTAACCAGCTAAAACTTAAAGACCGCCTGTGGTGAAGTTTTTAATGTTGTTTATGTAGTGTTTTTAAAGACAAACCATGTGCAAATTCATAAGTCAACACCATTGTAGAGTATTTTCTCCTTAAAACTGCAGTGAAAAAGACAGTCTCAAAAACGCGGTTTAAAATAGCTGGTGTTTCTGATGCCACAAATATGTTGTAACCAATCATGTCAACATGCGGGCGAGCTTTAGCATATCATGATTACTATCCTGCAAAGCAGGGGAGTCTCAAGAGAAGCCAGGTTATAACAGTATATTTTTCTGTTGAAATGAAAAATCGGGTACATTTAGCAATATAGCGGGTGAATTATGGATATAATGTATATTACGATGTGAACTATATGCCTTTCTCCACTGACGTTCTAAGTTGTTCAAAGCATTTCTAAGGATGATGATTTTTAGAAGGCAGCTGTCTGACTCTGAGATGGCGAACGGGAACATGGTTTGTGTAACGTTAGCAAAACATTATTAGCTGTTTGATAATATAGGAAAGCCAAAGACTAATGATATTAATTACCGTTATGTGTCATATTAACTACAGTAAAGTTGACCGAGTGGATCAGGTATGAGTGAATCAGGTATTCTGAGCTGGTGTGAGTGAGTGGAGGCTGGGCTAATTTGCATTTTCATAGTGCCGCGTATACCAAATGAAGCAAGGGTGTGAGTAACATTCAAGCTATGCGTGAATAATATTTTTCACAGGATTTTTTTTTTTAAATATGTCATTTTGGTGATCAAACATGAGTTTTAAGGGATAAAATGGACTTATCCAAAATGTCCTGTCACATTTCGTAGCAATAAGCATAAAAGCATCCAAATTACATGGAAGATAGCTTTTGTCTTGTTTAGCAGTCTTTAGTGTGTGCATTATAAGAATATAGAATTTTCTTAATAATACAGCTTGATTTTAATAAAGCTTCACATTCATTTGCCTTGTTTTTCTGACTAAAATATGTTAAAAACAGGTCTGACTAATTAAAGACTTTCGTCTTTGCATCACTGAGTGTTTGTGACTCCTGGATTGCTGACGCATGTGTGAGTGTGTGTAAATGTAGCAGCGATCATGTCATAAGTCCAAGAATCTACCGTGCTCCCACAATCCACTTTTATCATCCAGGCTAATTTCTGCCTGTAATCAGATTACTGCCTGTGAGCTGCCTAGCACCTCTCTCTCTCTCTCTCTCTCTCTCTCTCTCTCTCTCTCTCTCTCTCTCTCTCTCTCTCTCTCTCTCTCTCTCTCTCTCTCTCTCTCTCTCTCTCTCTCTCTCTCTCTCTCTCTCTCTCTCTCTCTCTCTCTCTCTCTCTCTCTCTCTCTCTCTCTCTATCTCTCTCTCTCTCTCTCTCCCCCTCCCTCCCTCCCTCCCATGTGTTTGCTTTAGCCCTGCAGTTTTGCCTGTGTGCATTTCCATCACGTTGAGTCCATCCGTGGCGGTCCCTCTCTCTCTCTCGTCTGCCTGAGTCTGTGATTAGGTCTGTCTGTCCTTTTCCTCTCTTTCCTCTGTTTTCTTTCTTCCTTTTCATTCCAACATGTTTCAAAACCAGTGGATTACGAACTATCTCAACCATGTCACACAGTGTAGTCAAGGTAAGTGTGGAACTGTCTGTACCCGGTTACTGTTACCAAGCAGTGAGGCTGATTTATGGGGATTTAAGTGAAAATCATTACCAGGTCATTGACTGAATAGTTACAGAAAGGATCGCACAGTTGTCTGATTTAAGAATGGATGGCTTTGTTTGAATTAATTTGGCATTGTGTGATCCTGGAAAACATAATTCATTTTAATAGTTGTACAAAACAGAAGTATATGACTCTTGCTTTACTCTTGTTCAGTTGAGTATGAAGATTGATTATTTGATCCGATGGAGTCTGAATACTTGTGGTGTGCTAAAGGTTGCTGTGAACTGACCATTTGGAGATAGTTTGCATCAGCTGATTACTGTTGCCAAATGAATCAAAGTGGTCATTCTGCCTGGAGTCAGTGTAGAAATACAGATAGCCCTGTCAATGGAGATTTTCAAATAGAAAGTATGCCTTTATTCTATACTATTAATTTGCCATCATTATTTTGTATAATAAATATTGTATTATTGTAATAATGTAAATATTGCATTGGCCATTAGTCAATCTGCTCTCCAGAGAACAGTAATCAATATTAAACACTTGTCTGTGCAATTGATAGAGTTTGCTTTTTTAATACTCGCTCATCAAAGGGAACGAGATCATTGGCAAGCTCACTTATGAAGTCATATATCATTTTATCCATGTGCAGGTAAAACAACCAACCTCTAAAGTAAATGATTCTGGATAGACTGATGTATATTCGCTTGGCTGATTTTTGCTTTTTGAGGTTATTGACCTCAGCTGATAAAAAGAAGTTTTCTGTGAGCACATTCTCTATTTTTTTTATATACCAGATCTAACTGTAGAATTTTTAAAACGTATTTTAATCTATTTCTCACCACGAATATGGGGTAGCTGGCACGGCGTTAAACTATAAACAAACATTTCCTTTTTTTTTTCTCAGTGAATTTCAAATGTCGTGTAAAATTTAATTATATTAACCAATGTTGCATTATTAATTTATATTAGGGCTGTCAAAAGATTAATCGCGATTAATCGCATCCAAAATAAAAGTTTGTGTTTACATAATATATGTGTGTGTGTACTGTGTATAATTATTTTGTATATATAAATACACACACATGCATGTATATATTTAAGAAATATTTGCATACATATACTGTATATATATTTATATAGTTTATATTATATATAAATATAATTTTTTTATATATAAATAACACATTTTTCTTAAATATATACATGCATGTGTGTGTATTTATATATACAAATTTAATTATACACAGTACACACACATATATTATTAAAAACAAACTTTTATTTTGGATGCGATTAATCGCGATTAATCTTTTGACAGCCCTAATTTATATATCAAATAAATTCTGTTCTTTTGAACTTTCTTTTCATCATTGAATCCTGCCAAATGTTTCACAGTTTCCACAAAAATATTAATCAGCTCAACTGTTTTCAGCACTGACAATAATAATAATAAATGTTTCTTGAGCAGCAAATCAGCATATTAGAATGATTTCTGAAGGATCAAGTGACGCTGAAGACTGGAGTAATGGCTATAATGGCAAATAAATGACTTTAAAATAGATTATTTAAAAATATATTAAAATTGATTTTTCATATTTTACAATATTATTGTTTTTATCTATTCTACTGTATTTTTGATCAAATAAATGCAGATTTGTTGAGCAAACAAACTATTGACACCTTGCTCGTCAGCTCACCATTGGAAAAAACCTGTCAGTCATCCACTAAACTTAAATCAGGTCTCGTTAAAATGGAGCAGTTAAGCAGTTGTCTCAGTCTGTCTAAGATGTTTTGTTAAGCCAAATCTGTGTGTTTCAACTGCCAAAGTTTCAGAGTCGCATCTCTGTAGTGCCTGCAACTGTCACACTGTGAATAAACCTGAACATAATGTGTTGATCATGAAAAAAAAATGACCCCAGACTGTGTCAACACTGTGTTAAAATGTGCTAATGGCAGGACGTGATAATTACTGTTGTGCTGTCCACACGTTAGATCATAAAATCCTTCACACAAACCTTGTGTAAAAGTGGTTTACTAGACGTCCGTCTTTCTGTGCTGTGAACTACATGTGTTTTAAGAAGGAGGGTGAACCTCTGAGCAGGGCCTATTTTTTTTTACTCTGATCTCCCCATCTAGTATTTTTAGACAATGCCTTGTTCTTCTCATCACACTCGGCTAATTTGTGGCTGTCAGCATCCTGAAGTGATTCTCTGGCAACCCTGGGACGGAAACTCGTCCACTAGACTTCATTTAAGCTAATTAGGATGTCTTCACACCCACGTTTTACTTTGTTCTTCTCAGCTTGTTCTTGGAGCGAACCCTCCCACCCCAGCCCAGGTGCTCTATTTGGAGGGGGTAAATTTATCAGTCGACACTGGAGAATGTTAAACACAGTAACTCAAGCTGTTGACTGTACAGCGGGGTAAAAAAAAATAAAAAATACGATGGGTTTAAAGGGATAGTTCACCCTAAAATGAAAAGTGTCATCATTTACTCACCCTTATGTTGTTCCAAACCTGTATGAGTTTCTTTCTTCTGTTGAACAGAAGATATTTTGAAGAATGTTGGTAACCTGACAGTTGACGGTAGCCATTGAATTCCATAGTGTTTTTTTTTCCCACACTATGGAAGTCAATGGCTACTGTCAACTGGTTGATTACCAACATTCTTTAAAATATATATATTTTTTGTGTTCAACAGAAGAAAGAAACTCATACAGGTTTGAACAACTTGAGGGTAAGTGATGACTCAATGGGTGAACTATCCCTTTAAATGGCCAAAACATGAAGTTAAGATGGAATGTTATTGAAATTGGTGTGGTTGTTGGCAGCAGGTGGAGACATTCAGGATAAATATGGCATTAAAATGGTTTTTCCAAGATAAATGTGTGTCTTTCCCGATTCTAATGAAAACTTGAGTTGCTTAACTTCACTGTAATCAACATTAAAGTACATGTATGTACACAAAACTATTCAAGTTCAGCTGGTAAATTGAGTTTGTGTGTGCACACGTTTCATTTTATTTACGTCAGTATAATACGAGTTATTTCTTGGATAGATGTTGTGAATTGTCTTGTAAAAGTCAGCTAACACTTACAGAATCTCAGACATAGCCTATATTATAAACATTGTTTACATATCACTTAAAAGCTGCTTTGAAACAATCTGTATTGTATAAAGCGCAATATAAATAAAGGTGACTTGATATATTTCTAAACATGCTTTTAAGAGATTGTCTTATTTCTTTTTGCAGGCTTTGTCGGTGAAGCTTCTGCTAAGCTCTACAGCCCGGCACTACTAAAGAAAAGAGCAATAAGGTTAGAATACATGAATATTGCCTTTATAAAGACCATTTATCTTAGTTTTAAACTGTTCCCGTAAGTGTATAGCTGAATTAAATCCTGAATGAATCCTTTTATGTTCTTTAATACTTAACTCTAAATGGGTTGATGAGAGATTAGAGATTTTCTGCCCAAACTGTCTCCTTACAGTAGCTCAGACCATAGTGAGCTGCCTGCCTACACAGCATTTATAAGGCAATCCCAGCATGCACTGCAACAACTTAAATCTATAATGGTGGACAAACCTGCTAAATTCATAAATGAAAATGGACAAAGTCAAAATATAAGCAAAAATACATGTGTGTACTTATAAGTCAAAATACGCGTAAACATTTGTCTTTAGAAATGTTTAGAAACCTCATCTCTTCATTAGCTTAGCAACATGTGCTAGTGCCAGATAAATAGGAACAAACTGGGTTTTGGAGCAGAGCTACAGTATAGAGTGCTGCAGGATTTATTGTGTGCTGCTGTTAAGCTATATACATATCCCATTCTTACATCTTTATTCTGGAGTTCAAATAAATCAAATCTTTGCTGCTGCTGTTTCTAAACGGCATATCTATACTTCTGTTACAAAAGTGATTGTTTGAAATGAAGCTGTTGCACTCTGGACCTCAGGACACCGATTGTGTGTTGTGTTAAATATCTTGAGATCAATGGAAAGGGTAGATGTTTTGGTTACTGTGGTCACAAATTGCGATTGGTCACAATACTGCACATTATATTGATTCTTCAATAAAAAAAGACTTTTGCCTAGGAGAAGAAGAGGCATAGTCTGCTGTTATCATCACAGACCCAGAGTGTGTATGTGTGGGTGTATGTGCATCTTATCTTTTGTTGTTTCCATTGGTTAAGCTGTTAAAAGAGAAGAATATGCTCTTGACATGCCTTTTAATGTGTCCAGAATAAATCAAAACATCAGTTCTAAAGGAGTTCTCACGATAACACAATATAGAACATAAACATGTTGTAGTCACAACTCAGAATGTCTAAATTAAGCTTTATATATGGATGTCATTGTCAATGATCGTGGTGTATGTTCTGCCATATATCTTAGTTATGATTCATAGAATGGGAGTGGCCAGTTTCATGGTATGAAAATGGTAAATATAGTCCTGTAATAATGTCTAATTATTATCAGAAATACATGAAATGTAAAGGAACATAATGGTTTTAATAAGAAACTTACGCACATTTTAACAGAAATCAGAAGCCAGAAATCGACGCAGATTTTTGTATGTTTATTTATGTTAATTTAAAATGAAACTAAGCACTGTCACAATGCTTGATTCTGATTGGTTGGTATGTTACAAGGGTCTTGATTTAATTTCCTATTATTGAACAGGAGTGGAGAAATTTCAGGTTTGTTAACCACATTACAGTAGCAATATCGTTTAACCACATTCTTTTTACATCACTTTTAAACTAGTTAACTACAGCTTGTTTCTAAGCAAGATACTTAGTGGTGTGGGGAAGTATATACTATGGTATAAGTGGAAAAATGGACCTGGCCTGTTTACTATTATTATAAGTTATTGAAAATGTAATGCATATGCAGGGTGTAATGGTTTTTATGCGTTATTTTTTAATAATTCAATGCTGAGTCAGTTATTTATCTATGTATAGTTTCCATATCGGGTGTGTCTGAAAAGTTTCCACGAATTCAATTTAAACCTGTTCAAGCTCTAATTGGTGCTCTGCGGTCCTGTTTATGAGATTGTTGTGCATGGCGAATGGTGTGCTGTAAACGGGAGTAATTGGAGTGTGCTGTTTAGGATGGCGGGACTGGTACCATGGTGAAGGGGAACTCTAGATGTATAAATACCTCAGCAGCTAATCTATTCCTGTGGTCAGATTCAAGTAAACGTTCAAGATCCTCTATGCTAATTCAGCTTAAAATGTCACACGGGAACACATTGGTAGATTTGGCCACATGATCATGACCTGCCTATGTAGAATTTTGGAGACACTATGTTCCAAGGTGTGCAGAGAATAGATGTTGGAAAAATCAACAAAGATCTAATATATCATTTGGGTCGTCGTGGCCAAGCAGGTAGTGTGCCTACTGTTACATCCTTGTGGATCCTAGAACACCATTCCTATCAGCCAGTTGGATTTTAGGGTTACGCTTACTGTAGGTCAAGTCCCCTTTAAAAAAAAAGTGGTAGTGGCAGAAAGACCAAAAATGTATTTAAACACATCAACTGTATTTGTATCAAGATGACACAAACGTAACATTAACTAAAGCAATATTGATTGCAATTGGATTGTTTTGAATTATGCACTCTCTGTTTTTGCCTTACAGCTTTGGTGTGGATGACAAGACATCACTGGTTAGGAGTACTACAGATATTGATGCGAACATTCTTGCTGTGCTGCCCAAAGGTGAGAAATACTAAGATAAGGTAAAGGATGGAAATAGTGAAAGTTCTCAAAGTTGGATGTTTACTAAAAATCCTTTTTAGTTTCAGAGCTAAGGAAGCAATTTGAAACCACGATCAGAAGTCATCCAGAAATGAACAGGTACATTTGGTCTCCCAAAAGTTTTCTATGCATGTTAAAATTAAAATGGCATATCTATAGCTCAAACAGTTGAGGATGGTGTTAGCAATGCAAAGGTCATGGGTTTGATTCCCATTGAATGCATGAACTGCTAAAATGTATACCTTGAATCCAATGTAAATTGCTTTGCATAAAAGCGTCTGCCAAATGCATAGATGTACAATGACTGAAGGCTTTTGAAAACTCATATAGTTTGTTTTAAGGAATGTTACCATTACAAAAATAAAATAAAAAATGTAAGTAACTTACAATGTTGCATCATTACTTTATGGAAAGCACTGTCAGTCTTAGCCTCTCAGTTTTCCAGAATGTTGTGTTAACACAAACACTACATAAATCATGCAGGAAAGAGAGGATAGCAAGAAGGTTGGAGGGGATTGAATCTGATGTTCCATCTGCTCTTGCTACAAGCATGCAACACACAGCCGGCCTTGTGACTAATCGGCTACTGGAGGAGGACACACCACGCTACACACGTGCTTCAGATCCCAGTGATCCAGGCATTGTGGGTAAGACATCACAATTTATTTATTTCTGTAAGCAGACGATATACATTGGACAACTATGGCAAGAGACACTATTACTATTGCTATGTGTTGTTCTGTTATTTTGACAAATCCCTTTAAACTTTGGTACATAGAAGAAGAGGTGTGCATTAACTTTTATTAGCAACCTGAAACCGGGCAGACAATGTAACAGCTGAAAAAATGCATTGAACAAAAAGCCCAGGTCATATCTAGTGACCACAGTATCATAGAATTTTGGACCAGTAAGCAATCACCCATTACAACCTAGATACCACACAACAACACACAAAAAAAACACTCAGAATACTATATCAATGCCCTGGCATTGATCACACATTCTTCTGAAGTAAAACATTTTTTTTTAATCAAATTAATTGTGTGCTGTGAGTACAATGAATGTTGATGTCCTCTCACTCTCTGTTTGCCTCTCTACAGTGCGGCGCTTCAGTCGTGATGAGATGGAAGCTCCAGAGCGGCAATCAAGAGGTCGGACACGTCCAGATCCACAGCCGCCCGCCAATCCTGACCCGATAGGCCTTACCCCAGCAGGGTCTGACGCAGCCAGCCTCAGCTCTAAAGCGGAGCGGATCGCACTCTACAAAGCTGAACGCCGACGACAATTATCAGAACGTTACGGAATCCTCCTCGACCAGGAGGTGGATCTGGATTACACGCCACGCTACACGCGTGCACGGAGAGAGTCTGACTTGTCGGACAGAGGTGCTCCTCCTGACAGGGGACGTGGTGAAAGCAGAACAGGGGGCGGGGCTTTGCAAGAGCAGGATAAGGGGCGGGATCGAAGCAGCAGCAGGTCTAAATACAGCAGTTCAGGGATAGGGCGGGTCTTCATGCCTTCTGACCCCGCCCCCGATCCTGCTCCTCCGTCAGGCTTTGATGCCGAGCGAGAGAGAGAGAGGGCAATGAACTTGGAAAATTATAGACGAGCACCTGATCGAAGTCCGAAACCACGGCCACAGGAAGCTCCGGTTCCCATGGAAACAACTGCTGCCCAACCAACAAAGGGTGTTGCTGTTGTCACTGTGGCAAGTTCTCCTAGAACAGCACGCAGAGCTTCGTTGCCCACAACACGATATGGCATCTCTCCTGGAGACCTGTTCATTGAGCAACAAGCTCAAAATATCCTCAACAGACAGGGGTAAGTATGTTTGCGGAGTTCTGGATCTTAGAAAGTGTTTGAGGACCCTGCTTTTGATTGACGTGGTATTATCTTCCTGTGTTGGCATACTTCCTATTGAAACAACAAGTTGGTGCGGGACATATAAGAGGACTTGCTCTTTTTTTAATATTTAGCTTGAATGAATGCTACCATATCGATGGCCTCAAAGTAAAAAAAACATGGACTAATGGCACAAAACTGCCAATTCGATTTTTTTAGTCTTTAAGTCTTTAAGTCCCATAAAATAAGATTTTGACTAGTTTGGAATAAGGTTTTATTAGAATACTAATGTGTTAAATAATGGTACATGAGTTATGGATAAATTAAGGGACTGCATATTTACAAAGACGGATTTACTGAACAACATATACTATAAAGAAAAGCTGCATAAAACAAGAGATTTGAGATCCCAGCTTGCTTAATTTTTAGAAATCATCCTACTGTTTAAGCAAGTAAATGCAACAGGGTTAACAATTGCCATCATCTATCTATACCGATAAACTAGTGGACTTCGACAAGGACTAATGCTTTGGGTTTTTTGCCTCACTCCGATAATGCTAAAGCTCTTATATTCTCCTTGTAAAAATGCTGAATGGACCAGCTTTTATGTTTTGTCAAGTTCGCAGTCATGCCAGAGAGCTGGGGTGAAATACCTGTATGTAGAACTGTTCACTGGACATCAGCAAGAATTTCACTCTGAAGCTCTGCTGAAAGATACTGCATTGTTTCACCTATTTTCAATGCTTAGTCTCTCTATAGTCATGGACAAGAAATGCACATTACTTAGTATGACAGTAACTGATACAGAAATAAACAACCTGTTGTCAGCATGAAAATACAAGTCAGCTAGTGTAACCCTCATTATTTCATAGTGATTGTTTCCATAGGAGACCCCTACAATAATTTATAAAGAGATAAACTATCTTTTATATCCAAGTACGGGTACATGTGTTTTGTTCGAGTGTTGCATAACTCTGAAACTCTAAACAACCCTTGAGGAGAAAGATGTCCAGACTGATGAGATCATCATACTTAAATGAAGGCCCCTAAGGCAGTAATAATGCCAGATACTAATTGAAGAACCGTAAAACTAAAGTCAGGCAAGATAACTATACAACCAGAAAGAGAGGAAACAATCAGGGGTCGTGGACATACAGTAGATGTTTTATTTGTGACATTACAATAATCCCCTTCTAGAATCTCATTTAGGATTGGTGAAGTCATGAGTGTGTTTTGTTATAGTGGTAAATGTCATGGTGTTGTTACTGTGATAACTGGGATCTGGGCCTCTGTGTTCTTTAGCTTGGCAGCTCTTTCTCAGAGTGAGTGGTCCCTCAGGAGAGACATGGACAGTGAAACATACTCACAAATCAACTGGCCATCCAGGTATCAGAGTGGGAGTGTAACCCTTTAAATTCCCTCATTTGACCCGCTAACTCCATTTTCCAACAATTGTCCTTATCTTACAAAGTTCATGCGCACAAGTATACATTTGCACACCTTAGTTGTCATCCCCTTGACCCTTTCATCTACAGTCACCATAGATGATGGCAAAGCGTTCCCTTTTTAATCTCCCCCTGCATCCACTGAGTTTTTTTACCACTGACCTTTGTTCCTCACCAAAATATGACCAGCTCCTAACAATGAACCTTGGCTTCAGTCCTTTTCAATTAGTCCCTCTCATAAAATTATAACAGGTGAAGCTTATTTGTGTGTCAGTGAGTCACTGCTGGTTGAGAGGTTATCAATAAATGGTTACAAGTAACTAATAAATGGTTACCAGGACATGATAGCTTGTTAATGATTTCATCATCAAATGGGTAATAAATAACTGGACTGGATTTTAAATATGTTGGCTTGTATTTATTATTATTTTTCCTGTGTGGTTAACATTGATTTCAGGAAAAAGCTTGCTGCAGATTTAATTGAAACAAAATATTTTAAGTTTGTTTTGATGACACTTGATCCTTTGATTTTGATGAAACTTTCTCTCAAAATTAGGGATGCCCGATATTATCTGCAAATAAAGGCTTAAAATGTAAATATTGGCCTGATTTAAAATGATGCCGATATGCCTTGCCAATAATAAGATATGTTGATTGTGCATCTGCAGTAACTCACATGTGCTAGCAATATGATCAATATGAGCAATATGATCTGCTCTGTGGTCATTTTTTAAGTGAATTTTTGCCTGAATGGTGATTAGATTCAATGTTATGGATCGCTGCACTGAATTTGAGAATGCAAGTACAGAATGATGTGTCCGGTGTGCAATACAGTCATTAGTGTGTGCAGCAACCTCCCCCGGGTCCTAATGTCCACCCGGTGAGGAGTTTTATTTATTTAGAAGGTGCTGTAGGCCTACTTGTTAGACTAATAAAATGAAAAGTTTAATTCACAAATAACATTAAGATTCTTGTGTTTCTGAATAAATAAAGCAGCAGTTGTTGTCATAAAATCACAAATCTATTTTGATTTAAAGGTCAAAAGCTATAGTTTACATGATGAATAAAAATTACCGCAAACATGACACTTGTAAATTAAATAATTTTATATGTACAGTTTAATTCAATAATGTGTTATTCTTTCAAACGGATTATAAAAATAACTTCAGTAAATCCAAGAAGCTCTATGGCCCTGTTTACACCTGGTATTAAGATGCATTTTGGTCGATCGGATCACAAGTGGACGAGGGGGAGACATACCGGTTTACACTTGGTGTTTCAATTTGTCTCTTTTGTCCACTTTCAACCACTTCTGTCCTGATTTCTTTGAGTGAAAGTTTATGGCGGGTAAATGTATGTTTTGTTTTTTTCGTCTTCAAACCAAACTTTGTTAAAACAAAAGTTGAAATTCCACATGAGCGTTTACACTAGGAAAGCAATCCGGTCAAATGCATTTTCGACTACCTATGAAAGTGACAAGCTCAAAACATTACACCCCATTTAAACCTGTATTTAGCGTCGTCCACCTGCGATGCGATCAACCAAAACGCATCTTAATACCAGGTGTAAACGGGGCCTAAAATATTTTTTTACTTTTGCTGTAGACCATCTACAAAAGTTAAATCCACAAATAAAATGTTAAGGTTACAACTGCATCTAAAAACAGCAGTGATTTATTTTATTATTGTTAGTTTCTAAGCTTTCAATGTTTTCTCATTATAAAAGGAACTTTAATAATGTTTTAGTTCTAAGGAAAGTGCACAGGAAAGACTTTTGTTGTTTCCAAACAAAAGGAAAAAATATCGGCATCAGCTATCCGTCAAAATGATTTGAAAAATATCTGCATATCGACAAAATATTGTGCATCCCTACTCAAAATGATAGTAGGTCATGCTTTGAACTGGGTGAATGTTAATTCCTCTCTTTCCTCCCTTCATGAAGAATACGAGTAAGAGAGAGACAGACAAGGGAGGATATCTCAGGAAGGGTTTCTGATTCAGGGCCAGATGCATCCTCTGTCAGACGTCATCCAACAGTCGCCCCTCAATATTTGGCTCCACGACCTCAATCTGCTAACCAGCCGCGAACACGGAGCACTGAACCCCCAATCAAACAACCGAGTCAGCTAGCAGAGGCCCGTCAACAAAGGGCACATAGTGCAGAGCGGCCACTATTCCAGCGCAATCACAGTATGGATTCACCTGCCTTTCAACACATACCTTCAAGTGAAATGGGAATTCATCAGCGTGCCCAAAGTGCAGAGCCCCCAAACTATGAACAGATTCCTGGTGTACACCCTAGCACCATGGGTCATCAGCCTGGATTCGGGAAAATCAGGCAATCCCTACCAAGGCGAGATAGTCAAGATCCTCAACAACCGACACAAATGACACAACAACCACGCCCAGCACACAAAGATCTCCAGCAGCCATTACCTGGTCGCAGAGATGCCCCACCACCTGTACAAAAGTATCGGGCTATCCTTCAACCAGTGCCTTTAGATCGGGACTCTCGTCAACCAGCTCAAGCACATGCAACTACTCAGAAGCCTCTACATGAATATGAACACACCTCACATTTACGTCCATCACATAGGCATTATGGTCACAGCCAACCTTTGCAGTACGGTACAGTCCAGGCATTACCTCCAGCCTATGGACAAATTGTCCACTCTGGTCCTTCCCATGCATCTAGCCATCTATCCCAACCTTCAAATGCTCATGTAGCTCAGCCTATGCCTGGACCTCCACTTGGCATGTCTGAGATGCTGGATCACAAAGGATGTTTGGCCTCACCTGGTTCAACATCTACTGGAAAAGAGGGTGAAGAGACAAGATGGCGTCCCAGTGCTGATCTTATTCAGCCTGTTCACAGAGAGGGTCGATCAGCATCCAGGGTGCATCCACCTTCAGAAGGGCTACTTAGGAGCAGAAAGGCTGTGCTACCCTCAGAGATCCGCCGCAGACAAAAAAGTGTGGATGATCCCATGCGTGGACAAACTGATGAAGTTTTGGAAAGTCAAAGAATCAGAAGGATTAGCCAGTCAGAGGAGACAGAGGGCAGAGGTGGAAGAAAGTTGCCCCAGATGGAAGGAAGGGAAGGGCCTGATGGAAGAGGAATGGCTCAAATGGAAGATGGCACAATAACAGGTGAAATTGGTCTAGCAAATGACAGAGAAGGGCTTGTTGACCGAAGGAACAGGCAATCCGAGGAAAGGGAGGTAGATAATGGCATGAAGAACAGTTGGACAGGTGAAGATGTGGGACGTAGTGTAAGGAAGATTGGTCAAAGAGAAGAAAACAAGCAAATGAGTGGTATTAAAAAGGAGGAGGGTCAAGGTAATTGGAGCATTAACCAGTTAGAGGGGATGGAGCAAGTAGGTGTCAGGAAGGTTGACAAATTCAAAGAAAGAGAATGGGAAGTTGATCAAAGAAAAGGCCAAGCTGATCAGTCTGTTGAACCACTGGTACAGGGTGATAATAGAATCAGTCAGGAGGTAGAGGAGCAAGAAGGCCAAAGGTTCCTGCAAAAAGAAGTGGTAGAAGGGCATGGTAGAAGACAACGGATCAATCTGTCAGAGAACGAGGAAGGGCAAGTCAGACGAAGAAGGATAAACCAATCCGAAGATGATTGGGAGGGACGTAGGGTACGTACAATTGGCCAATTGAATGAATGGGAAGTGCAAGGAGTGCATCGAATGGGCCAACCAAATGATCAGTTTGAAGGACATGAGAAAGGAAAACAGAGTTATAACCCACAACCATCTGAAGGTATGGACACCACTCCCACACAGGTACAGCTAACCAATGAACAGCATTTTCCACACAATAAGATGGGGGAAGTTGGAGGGTACTTGCAGAAAGGTTCCTACCTCCCACAAGCTCAACATCGCGTGAGTCAGGCTGCATGTGACCTCAGGCCAAAGGCACGAATCCGCTCCATGTCAGATATTGGAGTAACTCAGCGGCCTGCTGCATTGAGAAGTCTTGAGCGGGCTGCCAGTCGAGAGTCTACTGTAGTGATGGGTCCTGGGCTTCATACTAAGGAGCCGGGTGCTGTGGCCAATGGTGAAATGGGAACCTTGGACACAAGAGTTTCTGTGGCAAAGCTGAGACATTCCTACCTGGAGAATGCTTCTGGACACAGACCTGAGCTGTACGTGGACTGGCCTGTCAGCATGCTAAGTCAAGATTTTGTCAAAGATGATGATTAAACCCACTAACCTTCAAGTAATAACCCTTTCATTTGGATGTAAAGTTCTGCTTTGTTAATGCAATGCCTCTACCGTATGCTGCTGTTCATTCAGAAGTTTAATTTGTAATTGCTGAAACTTTATCACACATCCAATCAACTAAGTCTGAATGGAGGGATGTTGGCTTCAACTAATGACTTTGCATTTAAAATCACTTAATCTAAACTAAATTTAAATGTATTTTGGCATCTTCTCTAACAATATTGGCTGCAGGATGAGATTTTGTAGGGTTACAAACTGTTGGATCTTAACCTTCCCTTGATCTTGTGCGAATAAATTTGGTTCTGTGACTGTCTTCATTTAAATGCATGATTATCATTACTAAATAAAATTGATTGTGTGATTTGTTGATTTGATTGACTTGTTGATGTATTGCTCAGTTTAAGTAGTCTGAAATATGAGGGATTTGGATTAGGGTTTTTGATTTGTGACTATCGACTAACTTGTTATGGAGCCCCTAAAGTGCCCTGAGACTTTTGTGTGTGCATGACAATTTTCTTGAATGCACACAAAAATGTCTTGGGGTTTTTATCCTGCTAATTTTGCTTTAGAGACTCTTTACCTAACTAATTCTGAAAGTTATCTTTTATTAAGACAATCTTTCCTGTCTAAAGGGAGTCTAAAGGTGACCAGGTTCCCGTGGAGACTGATCCAGTTGTCAGCAGTGACCGGGAGAGAGGAGCACGTCGGCCCAGACGTTATATTTCCCCTGGTGATGACAGGAAGTCATCTGAGAGGTTTAGAACCCAGCCAATTACATCAGCCGAAAGGCTGGAGTCTGATAGGTACAGTGAAACAGGAAGTCCTTTGTTGTGCTGAAACCACCAATTTATTATTAGTTGTGGTAAATTGTCTCTGTTTTATTCTCAAGTCTTTCACAGTATTTAAAAAAAATGTTACTTATCAGAATTTATGAAAGCTTTTTTGAAAGGTTTAGTCAGTACCTGTAATGTGCATTTGTTCAGGCTACAGTACTGTATGTAGTCAATTTTTCTTTTCTTTAGTCATCATATTACACCAGTTGAATCATCAGAGTCAGTTATTTTTGTTCTGTTTGTACTTTTTTCTTCAGGTCCCATCTTAGTCCAGAGCGTCAACATGGAGAATGTGAGTAAAAATTTAAGCAATATCAAACAAACTGTTGTACCTAATATCATCAGCTGTGATTTGGCCAAAGTCATGATTTTACACACCATTTCTATAAAAACAGTTAATATTGAGTAACTTAACCCTCTCTTTTGTGTAGTGGATGAGGAAAAAATGGATGAACGAGCTAAAATGAGCGTGGCAGCCAAGAGGTCTCTTTTCAGGGTATCAGCTCTCTGTAGCATACACAACTTGTTGAATATGAAATTTCACGTGAAACTAACGGCTACAAAAACAATATTGAATATATTTGTATATATATTTAATTAGTTAATGCAGTTAATATTACTGTTGTATGTATAGCCATCATTTTTTTTTTCTTTGTGACCTTTCCTGGTCTTTCTGCTCTCATCTGGCAGGAGCTGGAGAAGACTTCAGATGGAGGTGTACCCAAACCTCGGTCACGCAATGCTGCGGTTGAGCGGAGACTCAGACGAGTGCAGGATCGTTCACGGACACAGCCCGTAACGTCAGAGGAAGTTGTCATTGCTGCTACGTAAGTAATTTCCTACTTTTTGTGATGTAAATTATCTGGTTTTCTGGTTTTTCTGTGGAACTCAGAGAATTTTAAAGAAGCAAGTTATATCAACAAATAATGTCTAAAGGCCCTTGCACACTGAGTCCGAAATTCACGTCCGAATTTTTCGCACGTTAAAAAATAAATACGACCTCACGTTATGTCAGTCACACTTGTACACTGCCTCCGAAACTTTCGTCCGTCAAAAAAAAAATCGAATCGGGTTCGATTTTCTGCGTTTTTCGCATCCATAACAAGGGTTTGAATGGTGTTTTGACAGTTTAGAGCCACAGAATGACGGATACGAAAAAACGCATGTGAAAATTTCGGATTCGGTGTGCAAAGACCTTTACTCAAAGTACTTTTTTCATTTTTGGAGCTTGTGGTCATTACGGTGAATGTTTTATTTTTGCGAGAAAACAAATTACAGCATACAACAACATGAGGATGAGTAAATAGTGACAGAATTTTTCATTGTGGGTAAACTGTTCCATTAAAATACTGTATATACCCATCACTGACCACTTCATCACCCCTTCTTTTGCAATAATTCTTGTTCACTTCATTCCTTTTTTGTCTTGTCCTCCTCTAAAGTTCCCCTGCTCCCCCTTCCCAAGTCATCACTGTTCAAACCACTGCTCCCAGAATCCCCAGTCCTGCCGTAGTCAGCACTTCCATGACTAGCTTCAGGTATCATTTGAATGCTTTATTTTATTTTGTATACTATTCTGTGTATACGTGATAATTTAGGAATTGTTGTCTTGAGCTTCATGCTGTTTCCTAGTTTTTTCATTGCTTAACTTGGGCTTTTTACAGACATGTGTTTTTTTGACAGCATGATTGCATATTAATAGAGAATTCATACCATACTTGAAAGAAAGAGTCTAATTAAAAGGTTCATTCATTCTGGTGCGTTGGATTATTCAATTCATTCTCAAAAATGTCTCTGTGGGAATATTTATGTGACAGTGCGCCATCTGCTGGTGGATTTTAAGTTCACGCGCTGTTGGAAATGTTGTTGGGAGTGTGAAAACAGAATGGCTGGAATGCAATTACGGGTTATGCAGTTCCTCAATTTTGTAATGTGAGCATGTGCCTGTGTCTATGAAAAAGTTAGAGTATATTAATGTGTGTAAGCATGTGCAGATGTTTTGGCTGTCTACATCAGCGCGTGGTCACCCAGATTAGCTGTAAATAGTCACATGGTTAGCAGCAAAAACACATTCTGCATTCTTCATGCACACCCAAATGTCAGAGGTGTCACCTATCTGTCAAAAAGACTTTTATGAAAGTGACAGAGGAGGAGATTACCTTAAACTAGGACAAAGGACAAAAAAAATAAAAAATAAATTCTCACTCAAATGAAGTACAAGAACACAACACCAATGCATTTGAGTCCTATGTCTTTTTTTAAACCTTGTATAGATTGAAACAATGGCTTGGCAGTGAATTGAACTCGTTTGTGTGTGTTTAATTAGGTGAAACTTACAAGATTATTTGCACCTGTTTACTTGTTTACTAAGTACATGTTTACTAACAGTCTGTACAGTTACACCTACAGTATACAGATCCCATTAATCTTTTTTGCTCTGCTTGATGACTGAGTCTTTTAGACACAGGTTTGGATTAACAAATGCACAAACTAGGATAGTTACTGTGATGTGATCCTGCGATAGTTTCTATAATTGTTTATGAATCGTTTTGTGTGCAATTTTGTTAGCAGCCAGACTGTGTGTGTAGTGTTTTATTATCGCATAAACAACCTGTAATTCTCCTCCCAGTTTGCAGGCATCATCAGCACATGGATCAGCCCACCATGAACAGGAGAAAGATGATGTTTCAAAGGAGGCGGTTGCGGGAGAAGGGGACTTGGGGTCTAATGAACCGGACCTATCAGCACTAAGCCTGGCTGAGAAGATGGCATTATTCAATCGCTTATCGCAACCCTCTGGCCAATCAGCAAACGGACCCCGCTCGGACACACGTCAGCGTAGGGCCAATGCCCGCTTTCAGACCCAACCTATTACCCAGGGCGAGGTTGATCAGGTGAGGTCTCCTTTTTACCTCTTTTTATGGAAACCACTTAAGGAATCGGATATTTTTGCTTTGAGTAGGCTACTTTAAAGGTGAATTAAAGAGAGATTTAAAAAAGAATGATTCATTCTGAATCATTTAGAGTTGTAATTGACTTCAGTCAATACTCTCTTGAAAGTGAAGAGACATTGTGCCATTCACAGGAATTTACAAAAGACGTAGACCCGTCCAGTCTCACAGATCAACGCACTGTGACTAATGATTCTGTTGGTCCCCCTCAGAGAGAGCAAGTAAGAGACCCTGGACTGAGATTTTTGATTGGCTGAGCAGTGAGAGCTTTGCCTTGACAGCAGCTGCTGATTGGTTAATTGCTGAGGCCCCGACAAGATTGCATTTTCCAACTGGATATTTTCTACTGCTGAGTTGCATTATACCTGCTTTGATTTTGACCGGTTTGATTTTTTTTTATGTAGTAACTGCATTTCACTGCATTCTGTCATTTACTAACCCCCCCCCAATGGAATGAGATGTTTGGCAGGATGTTCATGTTGATTTTTTTTCTTCATATAGCAAAAGCATATGGAAAACAGGGGCTGTCAGTATCCAAAATGTGGTCTTTTCCTCACACAGCGCTATATCATATAGCATCAAATGATTTGAATTACTGTATATACCATGGTATGTCTGAATACTCGACTCTAATTGGCTGGAAGGTGTGCAATAAAACTGTTTAATGCACAGGTAGTTTCAAATCAGTTTAATCACTGTTTTATATTTATGCACAGTTTTCCTTGAAGCGCACGCACACATCATTTGCACACAGATGGTGCTGCGCATACACAGCTTACACATTTAGGAGCACGGTAACTTATCAACGCTGCCTCAAGATTTTTAATAATTGTAAAAATATCTACGCTACGGAATCACTACATTATATGTCTCAGCTAGAAGGGGGTAACATCGCTGGTTTTGAAGTAATTAAACTCATAGCTTCGTTGTAAATAGAGAAAGACGCTGCACAGATGCAGGTAATTCACACACGCATCTCTTTCTCTCTCTCTCTCTCTCTCTCTCTTTCTCAATAATTAATTCAAATAAATGCTATATTTTATTCATTCAAATAAATGTAATCTTACGCACTACTTTAACTCTGTGTCTGATTTAAAGTGCACAGAATGCTAGATCTAGCGAGCCGTAACTGACAAAAATAACCATACATTTTATCCTTCCAGTTAAATATTGCACTGCAAACATCAATAAGAGCTTTAATTGTCAATGCAGGCCAGTGATTATGGTATATTTGGGATAATCCACGGCACTTAATTCTATTTAATGTGCACTTTTATTTTTAAAAACTCTACTTGGAGATAATATAATATTAATGAATTAAGAGGCCACTTAAGTGTATTTAAAGAGAGTTCACTTTCATTACTGTTTCTTAACTCGCATACTGTAACTTAAAAAAATGCACTTTCTAATAATGTTATAAAATATTTTACTTTAAAGTACATTTTTAAATCATTATGCTTTAGTGATCTTTTTTCATGCATTAAAGAAATAGACATTTTGTTGTGTTGACTAACATACTAAAGCACATGTAAAGAACTTATATTTTTTCTATATTACAGTAATATATCTTAAATGTACCAAAATGCAACTATCGTTACAAATGTGTACAAATATTGCATTATTACATGATACACAAGTTTTAAATAGAAATTATGTAATAGATGAAATTACGAAATTATAGAAATAGCATATGTACATGAAATTATACATACAGATTTAGTAAAAAGCATTCTTAAATTCAACTAATTGAATTTAGTATTAATTTAACTGCGGTTAAATAACATGCAGTTAAGTGCATGAAAACGTTACATTTAGTTCACACTTAAGTATATTATTTTAAAGCATATTATTTCCATAATAAGTACTATTTTTAGAAGTATGCTAGTGTGCACTTAATTTTTCACAATGGACAAGATACTTAGGCAACTTTTATGGTGCTTTTATTGAAAATTTTTTTTTTTTTTTTTGAAGATTGAATCTGTGCTTGCTATGAGAGAAATTCAGCTATTGGACAGTTTTTGTCAAGACAGTGGAATCAAAACACCCAGTTGCGTTTTAAACACCCAGACCTTGATGATGATGATGATGATTATGATGGTGACATAAACAAAAATTTTGGTTTGTTGCATGTCTGAGAAGTTAACTGATTAGGTTGTTTGGTATGCAAAGCACATCCAATCTCTGCAAGCTGCCTGTGTGTCCTGCATATGACCTCTGACCTCTCTGGCGTCTGTAAATGTGAACGCCATCTAAAAAAACATCCGAAAATTCAACTATTCTTTCTTTCTTTCCAGCTGCAAAATGGAAGCGTGAAGTTGGAACCTCTCTCTGCATCACTGGTCCGCTCTGTTACTGCGGTCACCGCCCAGGCTTCTGTTGCCATGGTGACAAGCACTTCCCCATCAATGACCGCAGATGTTCGCATGGGGATGTCTGCTGCTCCGCCCTCTACTCAGGCCTCGCCCAATCAGACTCAGCTACCGGCCTATGAGAGAGGAGTTCGATACTTCAGTCTTACAGAGAGTGGGGAAAATCCCACACCTGATGTTCAGTCTCCGCCCCCCGCAGTGCAGCCCAGCCAATCGGGATACAGCAAGGGTGGGGCTGAGCTGATTTCAGCCAATGGGCAGAGGCAGGATGAAAGTGGGTGGAGGGGAAGACTTGGGTACTTAGGGAGAGAGGAGAGAGAGACAGAGCTCCCCAGTGCGACTTCCCCTCCGCACACACATGCTCCCAGACACACACCCCCTCACGGCAGGGGAGATGCAGAGCTGAGCGGCCCGCGAGAGAGGGAAAAAGAAAGCTCACCCGTCTTGCAGAGAGGCTACCTTTCACCAGACAATCAACAGACGGCAAGAGGAAGCGGTTCCAGAGCTGTCATCTCAGGTAAGGTTAGATAGAACAAAAAAGAAAAGTACAGTATATTAAAAGGGGTGCAAACCTCTCAGCTGTGCCTATTGTTTCTGTACATGCAATCACACACATGCATGATGCACGTCTACACGATGCAGCCGGCCTCTGTTCGGGTTAACCGGGTTAACCGGGCTCCCAGCCTACACGCTGCTCAAGTCGAATGTGATTAGCATAATTTATCATACATCAAGCGTGCAGCTTTCTTTGTCTGAGCCGTGCAAAACTAATGATGCTGAAATTAATCGGGCAGAAGGCAAAGTGGAGTGATGCTCCCCTCTGTGGCTTTTGTTTGCGTTCCCAGCCAAAGCTGTTACTATCCATTCGTCTGGAAGCAAGAGGCGTGTATGTGTGAATTTTGTAGTAAAGAGGGAGATGAATGAAAGGCTGGAGCGGTAAGGCGGATGGAAGTGTGCCCACATTGATACAGACATGTTGTCATCCCACAGAAAAAACACAGGAGGTTATCAGGTTCATGTCTGCCACATGTTATAGGACAGCCATGACAGCAGAATGCGACAGTGGCTTTCACAGAATAAAGGATGTTTTTAACATGTTTTTTTGTGTGTGTGTGGCAGTGGTGCTTTAGACTGCTGTCTGTTCATGTGTGTCAGGTATTGATTGAGCCCATGATAAACATGAGAGAGTGTGTGTAAGCTGATGTGCAATGCAGTTTCTAGGTTTTATGCATGAAGTTTTTTTTTTCTGTATCTGGTGCATTGAATAGCTATGGCTAGAGACATATTTGTGTATTCTTAACTGGATGGATATTAATTTTTGAATGGTATATTAGTGTTGGCTCCCTGATTGGCTGTTATACATGTGTATTTCGATTTGATTTATATTGACATAATGGTTCTGGTTATAGGGTCAATCTCATGAATCCTGAAAAGTGGGTGATGTCCAGTTAATAATTTAACAAAAAACAAAGAATTTATTTTTTTCAAATTCTCACATTTTTTTCAGTAATAATTTTCATTAAATTCTCTTTTTTACTGTATTAAAGTACAAAATGTTGAAGTACAAACTGCATGATCAACTGTTAGTATGTTTTGATTAATTCACACTGATGTAATGCCTCTGGTTACAGGGTCAATATCATAAATCCCCATATTTTATTATTATTATTTTTTGTCCCGCTTTTAAAATTCCTATTATCAGAATTCTCTTATCTTTTTATAAAATATATTAGAATTTGAATTCAGAATTGATGAATTCATTTTTGAATTCATTTTTTATTAAAATAAATCAGATTTTTTTTATTAAAAAATATTTTTTTTATATAATTTAAATCAATAAAATTGACCCTCTCTTTGTATGTGTATTTGCTCTCATGCTAGACTCAATGTGTTTCTCCAGATGTCCCTGATCCCAGCGTTCCCGGGAGGGCGGTGAGCACTGCTGCGGTCTCCTCCAGAATTTCATCACACACCTCACACTCACTCACTTACCTCCAGCAAACCCAGTCGTACACTCCTCCGCAACTTCAACCAAAACCAGTGCAGCACCCTCAAGTCTACACACCGACACTCACCCGACCCCAAACACAACCCTACAGCCCGCCGACACCGCCACAGACACAGGCCAAACTACAAACACACCTCATTTCTGACTTTAAACCTCACTCCCACGTTGACTCTCAGGCTCCTCCATGGCAAACTCAGGTGTCCTCTGAACCCCAACAGCAGACACAACCCAGAGTACCCCCACAGACACAGCCGAAACCACAATCCTTCCTTCCTCCTCAGTCACATGCCTACATTCCCTCTCAACCCAAGATACCTCCTCAAACCCAGCCAAAACCCCAGTGCTTCATACCACCTCAAACAAAACCCCAAGAAGAGATCCTGGGAAAATACGGCCCTTCTGCACCCATCGTCTCCAAAGACCAGCAGCCAGAGATCCACGAAGATCCAGAGGCCATGACATCTATGTCAATCAAAGAGAGGTGTGTTGGCTACTTCACTTGTACATCAACTGTGAGCATACCAGACATCCCATCCTGCATAAACAATCCCGGAAAATGGCACAAACCACCCCCCCCCCACCACCACCACCACCACCATAATATAAAAAAAATATTATACCATTATATTCATTCACTTAAGTCACCTAACACAGGTTTGTTCATTCAATAGTATGCATGCGCCAAAAGTGATGTAGTTAAGTGTGACTAAAAAAGAGGCTAGGGTCTCCACAAATTCTGAACACAAGTGGTCACAGGAGACGCATTTGAAACTTGTGATAATACCAGGTGTAAAGGTTATGCATCTTGTGATTGGTTCACTGAAAATGCATCTTAATACGAGGTTGAAACAGGCTTTATTTCTCTCTAGCTTTCTTAATTTCTGGGATATTGTATATCGTTTGCGGCCGTCAGGGAGCCGCTATCAGTATGTGGGAGACTCCTGCACATTCCGGGAGAGGTGGGATGTCTGGCAGGGTTGCCAAGTTTGTGAAACAAAACCAGCCCAAGTGCTATTCAAAACCCGGCGTTCCAGGGGGGTCGCTTCAACCCGTGGACTAATAAAAACAACCCCGGGCAACAGTATAAAAGTAGCCCAATTCGTTGGGAACACCGCGGACTTGGCAACTCTGATGTCTGGAATACAGATAATCCTATTTATAGTAATTCACACAAAATATGGCAGATTAGCATAAGATAGTCAGTTCCCATAAAGAAATTGATTTTTCATTTGGTAAACATGTAAACTTTAAAATGACCTTCCAGGTCTCAACAATAGCCTGTGGTACATATTTTTTATTTACCCTACCAAACTTATTACTGGCCATAAATACAATAATATTCATTATTACTGTTTGGGGTTAGTAAGATTTTTTTCTCTTATGCTCACAAAGGCTGCATGTATTATACATATTTTTTTTACAATTTACAAGAACTGTTTTCTATTTTGATATATTTTAAAATATAATTTATTTGTGTGATGACAAAGCTGAATTTTCACCATCATCACTCCAGTCTTTAGTGTCACATGATCCTTCAGAAACCTGAATTTTAATAAGAAAAAAATCATATTATCAATGTTGAGCTGAACAGTTGTGCCGTCTCATATTTTGGTGGAAACCGTGATGCTTTTTTCATGATTCTTTAATGAATAGAAAGGAATTATTTTAAATAGAAATCTTATAAGTGTATTTACTGTCAAATTTAATGTCTCCTTGTTGAATAGAAATAATTAATTTCTATCAAAAAAAATGTAATCTTACTGTTCCGTTGTGTATGTATAACTTATGCTAGAAAGCAAGATTTGTATTTGTCAGGATTAGTTTAGCATAATTATGAAAGGTAGCATAATAATAGCATGTTAAAAGCACACTCATCATGGCATATTGCGGTGTAAGAAACAGTGGCACATGGCTGGAGATTTTTCAGGGTGACTGGAGCTGTTCTCCTTCTGTCTTGTCTTATAAATGAAATTGGGTCATCTCTGCTCTCCGCGAGCTCTGATAATGCGGACAGCACTATTTTAGCACTCCAGCTTTCCCCACAGGGCAGGATGAAATGAGTATAGACAGAGAGAGAGAGAACGAACCATGACAAAGTAGTATGAGAATGCTGAATTGTGAAGAATTTTGTATGCTTTAAAATTTGGTGTGATTTCTGAATGATTTTTAAGGACCAACATCCCTTTCTTTTTTAATTTCTTTTTTAATTGTCATTTCTTGCATTTCATACAGTAGATCTGCATGATTTTTGCCTCTACAATGTTCAAGATGGAGTGAAGCGTTTGATACTTTTCTTTCTCAGGTTAGCCATGTTGAAGAAGAGTGGAGAGGATGATTGGAAAAACAGGATCAACAAGAAACAGGAAGCTATACAGGAAGTGGTGTCTGTAAGCGAGAAGAGCAGTCAAATAGTGGAGGAGCAAGGCTTTAAGAAAAAGGTAAGAATATGTTGCCTTTCAAAATCAAATATGGAAATTCATCACAGGTTTATATATATATAGTCATGGCAGTATTACAATTGCCTTAGCTGTCTCCATCACTTAGCCACTTTTCAAATGGTTCCTACATCTCTGTGTACAAGTAATAACTAGTAAAACATTATTATGGGTTTGAAATATTCTTAAATTAAATTTAATTACTTTTTATGTTGATATGAAATAATACTCAGTAACTGCAGAAATGTCTTCCTTGCTAAAAATCCTGTTTTAATATGATATTCTGGCCGCTGGTTTCCTTAATGACATTCAGGGATTTTTTTTTTTTTTTAAGTGCTAAGAAATTGTACTTAAGTTCGAGTACTATGTCAGAAATTCCACTCATTTAAGTACTCAAGTAAAAGTAACTAGCGGAATAAAAACTTTTAAGTATTTATATGTAATTGTACTTTATTTAAAAGTAAATGCTTTTCTTAGCTTTTTAAATTAACATTTGGCAAGGGACAGTAGAGATTTTAGCATTTTATTATTTTGATGGAAAATCTTTGTAAAGAAACCTGTCAAATCACTATTTTCTCATTCTTAGGGTTTCTCATTGACAATTATGACAGTTTTTTTTGTGTGTATGTGTGTGAACTTAATTCTTAAATCTTATCGTATTTATACTCAAATCAAATTCTTTGGCTGTTCAAATAAAAGGATAGTTAAACTTGAGCATTATTGATTGGCTTGTTAATCACATCAGGATTAAGAAATATACTATTTCATTTTTTAAATCATTGAGTAAAGATGTAAGACCTCATGATGTATGATGTGCATTAAGTTGTCTACATGAAATTGTATTTTTCCCCCTTGTAAATGTACAGGTATTACATTTTTATAGAACTGTAGATACAGATTGTCCAAAATAATACTTAAAGTCCCCTGCAGTCAATAATTTTATCCCCTAAAACTCCTTTGATAATCAAAATGACCTATTTAAATGTTTTTTTTTTTCCCTGTGAAAATAATTTCTTCAGCTTGAATGTAACTCTATACCCTTGCTTAATTTGGTATACGTGGAGCCATGACTATGCAAATTAGTCCCCGCCTCCACTCAGTCACACCAGTTTGGACTACCTGATCCATTCAGTCAAATGTATTAAACGCTACACAATGACAAGTGGAAACATTGGTTTAAATTAGCCATATATAACCATAGCCAGAAACTGACTGAAGAGTGAATTACAAGTCGATGGATCAGAATGGTAATGCGTTTTATGTATCGCTCTCTACAGTGTCGGACACATAACGGTAATTGATATGATTAGCTTTTGGCCTGATTACATTATCAAACAGCTAATAACGTGTTGCTAATGTTACACAAAGACAGACAGCTGCCTTCTAACAGCATCCTTTTTGGAAACGCTTTGAACATTATAGAAAGTCAGTGGAAAAAGGTACTGTAGTTCAACATAACATCGTAAAATACATCTTATACATAACCCGCTATATATGTACCCGGTTTTCCTGTCTATTCTTAAAGGTGTTCCTGTGCTCACCGTGGAAAAGTATGTTGACAAGTTCAGTTACTTGTTTTTGATGGTAGGGAACAGGCGGTTTCAAACCACGTTTTTGAGACTGTCTTTGATACACTGCAGTTTTAAGGAGAAAATACTCAGCAATGGCGTTGACTGATGAATTAGCACATGGTTTGTCTTAAAGTATATTCAAAACACCCCACATAGACATTTTAGGTATAGTAGTGAAGTACTAGTACTCAAATACTTCACACATATGATGACATTGAATTGGGACTGGTGCTATCAAACTGTGAAATTACAAAAAAAGCAAATTACTAAAAGTGTCAGAAATTATTTGTTCAACTCACAAGATGTAAGAACAAATGACATTTAATGCTGATGCAACACCTCTTATGGTGCCATTTATGGTGCTTTTTTATCAAATGACTAGGATATTCTTTAAAAATTCACCCTTTGTGTTCCACAGAACAAAAGAAAGATGACTGTGAGTAAATGATGGTAATTTTCATTTTTGGTGAACTATTCCTAATCTCAGCTGTGAATCAGATGTGTTATTCTAATTTGTGAATAGTAACACAATCATTTACTGAAGCAGGCAAAGCTGTGAATTGACTGCCCAGTCTGATGAGTCATTTCGCAGTGTGGTGTTCACTGAGTTTTATAAAGTAACTTGTGCGTTTCTGAGTTATTTTGATTCTCTCAATTCAGCAAGTGCAAAGGTTAAAGCAAACCGGTTTCAGTTTATCCAAAGATAAAGGCCAAGTCTTTCACACCAAACAGCTTTTTTCTAGTCTTAGCTTTTTGTCCCTCACACACACAAATGCATCTCCTGTGTGTTTAGGACAAGACTGTTATCAGTGAATTCACATCATCTGAGCAGCTCTGGGTAAGCACCAGCATCAGTGGCTGTCCTAGGAAATTTTGGCTTTAGCTGCAAGATGATTGGCTGACCTGCTAGTGCAAACTGCAATTTGATTGGCTGTTTCTTGAGGACTGACACGCTGCTTGCTTTATCTTCTAAATTAATCTTATTTTGCCATTTTCAGTTGGTAACACTTACAATAAAGTCTCATTTGTTCACATGAGTTAACTCCATTAGTTAATATGAACTTACAGCAAACAATAACATTTGTTAATCTTTGTTAAATTTCAGTATTTACTAATACATTTTGTATTAGTGCAGTTGCATCTGTTAACTTAAGTTAATGCATGGTTAACATGAACAATGAACAATTGAAATTTTATTAAATAAATGTTGTAAAAAAATACATTGCTTGTTGCTAGTTCATGTTACTGTATTTAATGCATTAACTAATGTTGACTAATGAGACCTTATTGTAAAGTGTTACCTTTTAGTTTGTTTTCTGGTGGCTAAAATAAATGAATAGTTGCTTCTCTCTGAAATGTTACTGCTGTTGAAATGTTAGGAATATGCTGTAATAATTTCACTTAACATTATAAACGACTCCTCATTATACTGCCATTATAGACCTTTTGCTTCTCTTGTTAGTTTTGATGTGTCCGAATCAAATTCTAGCATGTTTTAGGATGAAACACCTTGCACCTTTATTATATATAGAAACCAAAATGGTCTGTGTATGTTATCATGTTAATAATTTTTGGTGTATTTTTGAGCCTATGTGGTTCATATTAATCTTGTTAGATTTCAGTTTTAGATTTTTGTTTACTTTGTACACTCTCAGAAAAAAAAGGTACAAAAGTAGTCACTGGGTTGTCACCCAAAAAGTAAACATTTTGTAGTGTACATCAATCAACATTTATGAATTTAAATGTACCCAAATTAGCCCGAAGGCTTGTTTTCATTGGTTGTCCCTTTGCCAGATGTAATTAGGCCTAAAACTAGAGAAAAGAAACAAGAGAGAAAAACAATAACAACAATACTTACTTTCAATGGACTTTTCTTCCCTATTGTGACGTATATCCAAGTGAAACAGCTTCTTAAATGAAAAATGTAGGGCAGAACTTGATTTTGTTTATGGGGAATTGATTGGGTGGTTGGGTAGTGGTGGTTTGCTATTGGTTGATCTCATGTGAGTGACAGGTTGTCCCACCCTCGCGCCAGTAAACATGTCTTTAGAGAAGAGAAGAGATGTCACTAAAAGTTATTTTGATTAAAGATCATGAGGCCACATGAATTTAAATACAAATATGCACATGAATAAATCATTCATAATAAATACTGAATTGTTCCATAAAAAAATATAATTGTTTATTTTTATTTTATAGTGACTTTACCTTTAAATGGTACATATTAGTATCTTAAAGGTTCATATTAGTTCCTTTTGAAAGGAAACGTCCCCAGTGACAGCTTTTGTCCCTTTATTTCTGAGAAGTGCCAAAATTATTATTGTACAATTTTAGCTGCCACTCGATGTCGATTGCAAAATCTGTGTCCTGATGCTAAACCAGTTGAGAACCATTGGTCCACACTTAGAGATGTTGCATCTTTTCCTTTGGCTTTTTCCCCCTCATTCATTCTCTGCCATATCGGAGTTATTTTCTACTTCCTTCACTATCAACTCTGTAATCATTGTCTTGCTCTTTCATCCACTCTTGTTTTCTATCTACTTCCTGTTTCTTCCTTATCCACTGTCTGTAGGAGCCTGTCTTTTCCTCCACCTACTCTCCTCCTCCTCTCCCATCTACCCCAAAATGCCAATATGTAGAACATCAAGGCCAGGTAAGAGAGAGCCTGTGCATTTTGGAACCATTTCATTTCTAACATAACTCTACAAAAGGTCTGAAATTTTAACTTTGCCTATCCATTTTCCTTCCTTCCTTCCTTCCTTCCTTCCTCCCTTCCTTCCTCCTTTCCTTCCTTCCTTCCTCCCTTCCTCCCTCCCTTCCTTTCTTCCTCCCTCCCTTCCTTCCTTTCTTCCTCCCTCTCTTCCTTCCTTCCTCCCTTCCTTCCTTCCTTCCTTCCTGACTTACTTCCTGACTTACTTCCTGACTGAATGAATAACAACAAAGTCACAAAAAATACTTAACACATATCTCTGCTTTAATACATCAGTGGTAAAAATTGGCTGGTTTCATTTACTGTAGTTTATGAAGGACTCTTATTGTTAGTTTGCATAATTTATCCTTTAATTCACTGTGTATGGTAGTAGAAAACACTTATATTTCTCTGATGGAAACAGGCAGCTCTGTACATACTCTCAGGGCAAATGCATTAATTAAATGAGTGTTGGCAGCATAAATGCATAAATCTAATTTAGATGCACAAATGCACCGCACTTTGAGTAAGGATTACTGTATTTTTGGCTTTTGCTGTTGACTGATAAATTTCAATACCTTATATACAGCAAAGAGAATAGTCATATTCAAACAGTTTGTAAGTGCTTTGGACAGTTTGCTGATGAATTGCTGGTGAATGCTCGTGTGATAGATACTTATGTGGTTTGTCCTGTATGTTGAAGCATTTATGCTGCCAACACTCATTTAATTAATGCACTTGCCCTGGTCTTTCCTTGCTGTGAATTTATCAAATGATCTATAGCCATCATATCTGTTTTGTCTCATCTAATCAGAAACTTGAAGAAGGGGAGGGGAAGATGTCTATTGAAGAGAGGAAACAGATGATCTCGACCCGAGAGGAGGCGTGGCAGAGCACAGGGAAGGGTGTGGCCAATGACTCGACCCAGTACACGGTGGCTGCCAGGATGGTGAAAAAAGGTTAGAATGTGCAAACACCAAGATCGGATATTAAATAGTATATTGTTGTATTATAAAATGCTACAAATATTTTTAAATGCTAAAAATACAAGAAAATAAATCTAATACATTTTCATGCATTTTCCTAAAACCATCTAAACACATTTAATAATCAAATGATGAATTACCGGAAAACCTTGAAAGTATTACAACATTTTAAATGTTTTAAAACCACATTGATTCAAAAATATAAGTTTACTTTATTAAGTGAGAAGACACCCTAGCCATCAGAGACATTATACAAAATATTTGGTCTCATAATGCTGCTTTTGGTGAATTGGAAATATTTCAGTGGGTATATTTTGTTGTGTTGAGATATTTCAATTACTTTTGTTTGATTTGTTCATTGCAAACAGCTGAAAGTCTGTACATTTTGACAATAAACCTGATTTGCAATGGGGGTTGAATCATTTCGATCACAACTGTACATACATGCTTACAGATATGGAATATTTAAAATTAAACTAAAATGAAAACACTTTTTTTTTTTTATGTTTCTTAAAATGTATTATAAAAATGCTGTTATTAAATGCCTGATTACGTGTGTGTGTGTCAGGTCTGGCCGCTTCTTCTGCAGTGGTCAGCCCGATTCTGTCTCCAGTCTCTGCTAAACTGAAGAGCAGTGTGTCGGCTATCTCTAAACCACAGGAAGGTAAATTAGACAAACACTCGCTACATTAAAAGAAAGAAGATATTCCTCTTTAGAAAGTCACACAGTTTGGAAATGTTGTTCCGCCATAATAACTGGGGCAAAAAAAACTGATGTGTTGCAGATATTGAGGTCAGAGCAGAAATGGAGTCTGATAAGAAGTTGGAAAAGCTGGAGACGTTTCTGGGGCGTTTGAACAGTAAAGGTAAGTTGATTGATGCAAGATCTGCTCATTTTCTTTTCCTTTTTGCAGGAGGATGTTATAAGTCCATTATAGAAGTCAGACTAGAAATGATTATTGAATCATTTGATGTCTTTAAAAAAAGAAGCTTCATGACATATTATTTCAATTGCTGTCACAGTGTCCTAATAATGTACCTTTTATTGAAGCCATTGCGCTGTCTCTCTCTCTCATTTTCTTCCTTCCTTCCTCCTCCTCAGTATCAGGTTTGCAGGAGACGACACTGACGGTAACAGAAAAGGCAGTGAAGGAAGTGATGCGATTGGATGATGAGGTCTTTTCAAAGTTTTACCGCCACATGACAGATATTCCCCGCAGCATGAGTAGCAGAATGCATCTGGAGGAAGACTTTGATGCCATCTTTGGAAAACAAGCACCAATGTAAATTTTTGTGCTTCTTTAATAGGCTATACATACAAGCATGTGCATTTATCTTATATTGAAAAAATATTTAATATAATATAATACATTTTTTATTTTATATTTTATATTTATTTTATATTTATTTATTATTATTTTTTTTACAAAGAATATTTTATCTTTTCTTTTGCATTAAGCTTTTTTTAAAGACGCTTGTAGGCGTTGAAATATTTGACATTTGAAAGACTTTGCTGTCTGACTTTTGGCCTTTCTTTGGCTTCCAGGTTGACATCAGCGATGGTGCAGCACAAGCGGGCTGTTCGTCCCTCTCGTAATGTCCAGGCATCCAGGAACCCCTTAAAGATTCTCGCTGCAAGAGAAGACATCCGTCAGGAGTACACAGAGCAGAGACTGAATGTCGGGCAGCTGGAGAGCAAGAGGATTAAACAGGAGAAAAGTAAGTCAATAAGTAGTGGATGGAAAGGTGCCTCAGTTCAGTGTTGTTACCATATGCACAGTTACTTCCTGGTTTTCCATAAGCCAGCTTGGGCATTTCCAGTGAACTATTAGCTGTAATTCTGCATTCGCTGTACATCGACACAAAACCATGAATACTTGACTTTTTAATGTTGTATTTATATTTTAATGCAGTTATCACACTTACCTAATTTGCCAATAAACCAGTTTTATTCATTGCAATGAAGACTTGAAGCTAATGGCAACATTGGAATAAGAAATAATTGGCGCACACGCAACATTTTTCCAGCACTTCAAATGTTATTTCAATGTGATGACCAAAAACATTGTTTGTTCATCCTTCTGATAATGTCCCCATTTGTAAAAGTGAACTTTTCAAGATCTAGGAAATCCAACATTTGATAGAAAACACTTTTATTCAACAAAAAAAAGAAAAGGATATTAATTAACGCTATAACTGGTAGATGGCGGAAGAGGAGCATTTATTGGCTCGTATTAGCCATTTCCTGTAATATTTTTTCACACGTTTCACTTTTGAATAAATATTAATGATTATGAGAATTAATTATGAGAGCATATGAATAAAAAAAATTATGATGTGCCCAGATAATTCATTAATAATAAAAAAAATGATCAATTTTGATTTCATGGTGACTTTAATATAAGAAAATTAATAAAACATATTTTGTTTTTTCCTGTGTTTTCCAGTGAGCAAGAGCTCCAGTTTGTCAGACGCAGCCCTGGCTGGTCTGGCCAGTAAAGAAAGCTACAGCAGCGTGAGTCTGCGCAGTGTCAGCATCTCAGAGCAGATGACCAATAACAGCGCTGCTCCCTACAAAAAACTCATGCTCATGCAGGTCAAAGGTCAGTCTGTAGTACCCTAACACTGTGTCTAACCAAGCACGATGTGATGCATGGAATGGATATACCAGGGGTGTTTCTCAAACGAAAGGCTGCATCTCTCGGCTGCCGCATCATCAAACGTAGATGAAGGCCAACTCAATTTGAAGGACCCTTGGAAGGCAGCCTTGGTTTCTCGGCCTGTTTTGAAGGATACATTGGATGTATTCTTTGCGGCCTTAAATCACCCACAATCCTTTGCACACATTCCAATTCACTAAAAACGGAAAACGAGTTGTTACTGAGCTTGAGTTTATTATGAAGTGTAAGACAAAAATAATATTTTCGGACATGACATCTTTTGTTTTGCTGTAAATTTATCACTTGCTCTAAACTGACAATAATGTAAGCCAATGGTAGACCCCAGACAGCTGTCATTCACTGTATTGCATTAATAAAAAGCCAGTTAATATAAAGATGTGTAATATAAAGTATTTTTCCAAAATAAAGTTTTAATAGTATTAAAACTATCCTGTGGGGGCGGGAACATATGTGACATAGCTATGCACATTTACTAGATCGTCTCATTCTAGCGTTTAAAGGCACACTATGCAAGATTTGTACCTTAATATAACAGCTTTGAAATCATTTCGATGGTAAACGAACTGGTAGTAGGGCGAATCATCCCGATAGCAAAGCAGGGGGAGGACACCGCTGGCAAAACCAGCAATGCAGGTTTGAGAGGTGGCGCGAACAAATCTCGCGAGAATCACGACTTGCTTTACGACATGACGTCACATACATCAACAACATATGAAGCAGCCTCTATGGAAGACACTAGCATGCATTTCAGACGTGAATCATGGCAGAGTCGACGAAGAAAGCGTGGTCGGAAGAGTGCAGAGACGGCTCTGTGTGAGTGGTATTTACGACAGTAACGTTAAATACAAGTAATCCACAGCGACTCTAGGGGTCACTGTTTGAGAAAAACGGAAACTGCATAGTGTGCCTTTAATGCTGAGGAGGACATTAGCCTACAAGCCTCAGAAGGACTGAACTAGAAACTAGGAAGGACACAGGCTCAGCAGGATGCAGCTTTCCGTTTGAGAAACACCCCAAGTGATGCATGGAATAAGCTGCATAGCCCCGCCCACAGAAAATTCCTTTTGGTCCAAACATCAAATGTTCTGATTGGCTTCGGAAAGCCTTTCAGTTTTAGTAAATGACTTAAACAGCATTACTCTTCATTAGAATGCTGCAAAACACCAACAAGAGGCATGGAATATGACGTAATATAGTAATATAGTAATGTATTACTGCAGTATTATGATTTTGATTGTGTGAGTTAAACTGTACGTGCATGCATGTTCCCCAGGTCGACGACATGTCCAGACCAGACTAGTGGAGCCTAGAGTGTCCTCTCTGAACAGCGGTGACTGTTTTCTGCTGGTTACGCCTGAACATTGTTTCGTTTGGATTGGAGAGTTTGCAAATGTCATTGAAAGAGCCAAGGTACAACCTGACTTATATTCTGACATCTTACTCATGTTATTCTTTATATAATTAGATAGCTTTATACATTACTGTTGTATTGTACCGCTTGGCATCTAGGCATCAGAACTGGCCACTTTCATCCAGCTGAATCATGACCTTGGTTGTCGAGCAGCACTGGTGGAGACGATTGAAGAAGGAGTGAAATCACAAAGCCCCGCAGCTGCAGAGTTCTGGAACATCCTGGGAGGAACAGCCAGCTACCAATGTACATACCCTGAAATAAAAAAATATACAATTTATGTGCCATTATCTTAATTGAAATGAATAATATTTTTCCCTCTATGTGTGCAATGATCACAGCGGCCGGGTCTCCAGACGAGGATGAGATGTTTGAGAGTGCCATTGTGGAGACAAACTGCATCTTCCGTCTAGTGGATGATAAACTGCTTCCTGATGATGATTCCTGGGGGAAAGTGCCTCGTAGCACACTGTTGGGATCTAAAGAGGTCAGAAAGCAAATACATTATTTTATTTTTGCATAAATATAAAATAGATTAATATCTATTTCTTTGCATTTTGTGGTAACTTAATATTTACCAGTATTTATTTATGTAATCAACCAATTTCACATTTCCACGGTTCTCAGAAGTGACATTCCAACTTTCCAAAAGAGGGAAAAAGTGTAGTGATTACAGCAGTCAGAAGAGAGAATGATGTCAAATTAGCTGTCACTCCCTATGCAGTTGTATTAGAAACACTACAGTTGTATTAGAAAACGTGTCATCACAGTCGTCCATTGTGTGAATTGAACATTCTAAAAAAAATAAAAATTATACTCTTATTTTATTTAATAATAATAATAATAAAAAAGCTTTTTCCCCATTTTGGAGAACCATATATTCATCTGAATATATGTATGCATTTTTACTGGCTTTAAAAATATTTTTTTGTTGTTGTTTTTTACTCACATCTTACACATTTTTTTATTAACATCTTTGTACTGTGTATTATTTTATGTCTGCATTGACATTGTGGTTAAATATGAAATACATTAACATTATTTGAATTTTGTGGCAACTATGTTTAGCATTATGATTTATTTTATATCAATGGATGAATTAAACATTTAGCACATTCTTTTTCTATTTAGCATGTTTTGTTATATTTAATAATAAGACTTTTCCCCATTCAGGGCACCCAATTTTTCATCAAAATAAATGTGAATAATATATAGTATATAATCTACATATATTTTTCTTGGCTCTCTTTTTCTCGTTAGGTGATAGTGTTTGATTTCGGCAGTGAAGTGTACGTATGGCATGGTAAAGAGGTCACACTGGCACAGAGGAAGGTGGCGTTTCAGCTGGCCAAGCACCTTTGGAACGGGACATTTGATTATACCAACTGTGACATCAACCCTCTGGACCCTGGAGGACACAACACTCTCATACCAAGGTGGGTACACTACACACATTTAAAGTAATTTACTTTAATTATCCACTTAAATTCATCTTACAAGTTGTGTTTGTGGAACTTTATAGTCAGTGTAAATTTGTGTTGTTTTTTTTTTTTGTTGTTGTTTTTTTTTAGGAAAGGTCAAGGTCGCCCAGACTGGGCCATATTTGGCAGACTGACTGAACATAATGAAACAAGTCTTTTTAAAGAGAAGTTCCTGGACTGGAGAGATGTTTCTAGACTCTCACCTAAAAATGTCATCGAACACCCATTCCAACAGAAGGTGGGTGGCTGTGTGTTAGTATCTGCTTTTTCCACACACAAAAATGTGGACAGTCTGGTCCGGAATCTGGACAGAAAGAACTAAATCCTTTGACATTCATTATAGTGATGGGAATTGTGAGGAATGTAATGAAATAATAAGAATAATTTAGTGTTATAGTGAATTAAATAGTGATTCCCAACTGTTCCTTTGATCTGAACACAACTTTTTCTTTTTGCTTTCTCTTTCTCTTCTTTCAATCCCTCTTGTTGCCCATCTCAGGAGCCTCCGGGCACAGATTCTCGTTCGGAATGCCAGGCGTACAGCGCCTCTCTGATGCTGCCAGTCCTGCAGTCGCCCATCAGCACGATTCTGGACGGTCAGAACGTGGGTCGTGGACACGGTCCGGTGGAGAACGGCTCGGACGACTGTCTGCGGTCCCTGGAGATCAGCACGGTTGCCGTTGACGTCTGGCACATCCTGGAGTTCGACTACAGCCGACTGCCCAAGCAGAGCATCGGCCAGTTTCACGAGGGAGACGCGTATGTGGTGAAGTGGAAGTACATGGTGAGCGCTGCAGGTCAGTAACTGCACCGGCACAAATGAGCTGTGATCTGTGTCTCTTCTTGCCTTTATTCAAATGCTGTAGGTGTTTGTCATGTACATTGTGCAGTAAAATATAGCTGTTTTGCTTATTGGAATAGGAAGTTGTTGATTGTTTGCTTTATTGGAATCCTGGAGAACTGCAGTGAAAGTGTAACATTTAATTTGGTAAAATCCTGTTTTCCAGAATATAAGCTTTCTATTTAGGCTTTTACATAATCTCATTCCTTTATATATATATATGTACATATATGTATACATAAACTGCCCTGCCCAAATTTAAACAGGCAAATGCTTAAAGGTCTGTGATTGGATCATTATTGCAGTGATTATTATGTTTCTAGCATGTTATTTGTTTGGCAACAGTTCTTCTAACCCTAATAGAGGGAGTGTGTAGCTTTTCATTTCCAAAATGTGCTGGAGTAGACTTTACATCTCAACATTTATTTCCATCAAGAGGTGCGTCAATTTGCTTGTTTTGTCAATGCAAGAAGTCCAGCACTCTGTAAAGTCTCCTCAAGAACATCCCAAAGACTTTCAATGAATTTAAGGTCTCGACTCAGAGGTGCCGATTCATGTGTGAAAATGATTCTTCATGCCTCCTCACAACCATTCTTTCACAGTTTTAACCCTGATGAATCTTGATATTGTCATCCTGGAATATTGCCATGGCGTGGTCTCCTACATGGTTGTTTAAGAAATGAAAAGCTACACACTCCTTCTATTAGGGTTAGAAGAACTGCTGCCAAACATTTAACATGCTAGAAACACACTGCAATAATGATCTAATCATAGACTCTTAAGCATTTGCCTCAGCATTTAAATTCAAACAGTGACTTTTTTGGCCATGCTGTATACCTGTATGTAAAATATTGATGTCTATATTTTTAATCGGAATAAAAAGTTAATCACAAAAAAATGATTTGACATACTGTATATGATTATTATTATATAAGATATCGGATTATCTTTTATTATGCTGTTGTGCACCATTTTTACTTGTAGAATGAAAAATAAGTGAATTTAGAATGCACCTCCTTTAAACTCATGTACTGGAATAAAAATGTCAGTGCTCTTCTCTAATTGTGTGTCATCTGATGTGTATGTGTGTGTGTCCGTGTGCAGTGGGCAGCAGGCAGAAGCCGGATCAGGTGCGCAGTGCAGGTCCCGGCAGGGAGAAGTGCTGCTATTTCTTCTGGCAGGGCAGAAACTCCACGGTCAGTGAGAAAGGAACATCTGCACTCATGACTGTTGAACTGGACGAAGAGAGAGGAGCACAGGTAGGACGAGATGCTGGACTAAACGCGGTTGACTGCTTTCTGCTCCTCTCTTTCTCTCGCTCACTGCTGCTGTGACTCATATTCAGATGCAGGTCCAGCAGGGGAAGGAGCCGCCCTGTTTCCTGCAGTGTTTCAATGGGGGGATGACCGTGCATTCTGGGAAGAGAGAAGAAGAAGAGGAGGAGAACATTCAGAGTAAGAGTTTTAGGGTATTTTCGGATTGGCAGACTGCCTAATACTTTTGTAGAAGTACTATACATTATGCATACTAATCATGGTATGTGCATTTATTATATACATGGATTTCCCAAAATGTGCAAATATAACCACAGCACATAGTGAAGCACACAGTATCCTACAATGTAGTGCACTTGACTTGACCTCCCGTTTCCCCATGTCATGTGCGACACAGAAGCAATTATCTCTTTTTTGATTCCCCATTTATTCGAACTGTTAATGTTTTTACACAATATTGGATTAAAAATGCAAAAACTAAAAAAAAAATCCTATAAATTACCTTGCTTGCATGCAAGTAATGAGCTTATGTGAGAACAATATAGTCATCTTTATCCATGCAAACCGTTTCAAGTACTATTATTATTAAACATGGTATACTGTGCAAGCAGTACACCAGCATATTAATATTTGCCTGTTTGACCCTGTTTCAGATGATTGGCGTCTGTACTGTGTGCGTGGTGAGATACCCGTTGAGGGCCACCTGTTGGAAGTGGCGTGTCACTGCAGCAGTTTGCGATCTCGCACCTCATTGGTCCTTCTGAACATCAACAAAGCCTTCATCTACCTGTGGCATGGCTGCAAAACACAAACACACACACGGCATGTAGCTCGAACCGCCGCAGACAAGATCAAAGAACAGTAAGTCTTTCACACACAAAATCATTAGATATATGAATGAATGAAGGTTTATTCGGTTACAAAATAACCGAAAAGGTGTGGGCTGAAGCCGTGGCTTATTACGCCTACCCTATTTACAAAACAACATCTACCCATCAGAAATTAAGCATAAACAATATACATGTATAAACATATACATACACACATACATGTATATATATATATATATATATATACATAGATGCATTAAATTGTTCAAAAGTCACAGTATAGACATTTATAGTTTTACAAAACTATATCTATTCACCAAAGAATCCTGGGAAAGACTGCATCACGGTTTCCACAAAAATATTAAGCAGTGCAACTGTGTTTAACAATGATAATAACAAGAAATGTTTCTTTAGCAGCAAATCAGCATATTAGAATGATTTCTGAAGGATCATGTGACAAGGACTAGAGTAATGATGCTGAAAATTCAGCTTTGCCATCACAAGAATAAATTACATTTTAAAATGTTTTCAAATAAAAAAGCTATTTTAATGTGTACTAATAGTTCACAATATTACTATTTTTTTTCTTTTTTTTTCATCAAATAAATGCAGCTTCTGTGAGCATAAGAGACTCAAACTATTAAAATATCTCAATGACCCCTAACTTTTGAACAGTGGTGCATATTAAATCTAGTAACCAATGATGTAATGTCTTCTTGATGTCATATTTTGCATTTCAGAAAGTTTATATGATTGATATTTGTGTTTCCAAGACGACCGCTGGAGGCTGGACTTCACAGCAGCTGTAATGTGACCATTCATGAATGTGAGGAAGGTGGCGAGCCAGTGGAATTCTGGGAAGCATTAGGCAGGAAGGACCGTAAGGCCTACGACTGCATGCTGCAAGGTAACACACACCGGTGATGAGCGAGGAGGAGAGTTGCATGATTTTGCAAGATTTTAATGAGTTTACAGTATACAGGGCTCCCACGGGTCATGGAATTTCTGGAATGTCATGGCATTTTAAAAGGTCTATTCCAGACATTGAAAGTCAGGGAATTTTATATATTTTTTGTCCAAGTCATGGAATATCAGGGAATTTAGTTTGTTGCTTTAAATTTTAGTTTCCATTTATCAAAATGTAATTTTTCTATACCGATTTTTTTATCGCGCTGTTTCACACATCTTTCTACGGAACCCCTGAGGGGACCTTTGCAAAAAAATAATAATACGGACTTTCACATGCGCACGAGAAACTTTTGCATGCGTACGAGAAAGTTTTGCGTGCGCACGCGTTACAATTTCCGGTTTGGTTATAGTGTCATTACTACAAATGTGGGAAAAGGGATGAGATGAGAGTGTGCTTGGAGCATGCCTCCAGAGATTTGACTTATTATAGGGAGGTTGTTTGTGGACTGTGCTTTACTGTAAGAAAAAAAGCATGAATATCACATAGGCTAAATGAATATTAGGTCCCACATCATGGATTACATAATCAGAGAGTAGCCTATTTCTTTTCGTTTTGAATTGTTTCGTTTAAAGACATTCCAAGCTATCTTCAGATGTATTTCTCATGTATGTGAGTCATACACCGAGTTTCGGTTAATTTATGATGAGATGTGCTCCAGTTGACGTGCAATGCAAGTGACCACGGCGCGCCTCCATGATTATATTGTCTGCTATATATTTGCTTCTCATTTATTAAATACAGGCAATTGGTTGATGAAAAATGTATTAAAATTAAAATACAATTTATACAAAACAAAATTCACTTTAAAGAAAGGCTTTCTACAAAACAAAATAGCTCGGTGCTCCGCAAAACAGCAGCCTGTTTTGCCGTTCATTATAGGTCATGGAAATTCATCTTTTTAGTCAATGAAAGTCAGGGAAAAGTCAGGGAATTTGACATTTGGTTTAGAGTGGGAACCCTGAGTATAGTTCCCTTGCTCCAAAATCATGCCAAAAATAACCCATCTCCAGCATAACATGTTCATATGGAAGCACATTTCCACCGCATAAGAAGAAAAATGTGTTAATAAATCATAATTATTATTACCTAATAAGTCATAATTATCTGATATAAAGTCACAATTATGAAATGAAATTGAAATTTTGAAATTGACAAAAAAATGTACATCTCATAATTGTGAACTTTTTAATCTCATAATTGCGATTTACAAAGCATTCTTTTTTTCTTATTTGGTGGAAATGGCCTTACATATGTTCACAAGTCATAATGCAAATGCATATCATAAGATTTCATGGACTTCTATCAGTCAGACTCAAACAAAAGATTTGACCAGAAAGACCTTTTTTCTCTGCTTCAAAAAAAAAGACCTTTTTCTGTGTTTTTATTTTTATCTTTCTCTCTTTTTGTAGACCCTGGCAAGTTTAACTTCACGCCGCGTCTGTTCCAGCTCAGTAGTTCTTCGGGTGAGTTTGTGGCGCAGGAGTTTTTCAACCCATCCAGAGCTGCAGACATTGTTTGTTCCCTGCCGTTCCTACAGGAGGATCTGTACTCTGCCCCACAACCAGGTAAAAAAAAAAAAGATCTAATACACTTGAACTATTTTATCTCAGCCAGGAAACAATGAGTCATGAATAATGATGCATGTGTTTTTCTCTCTCTGTCTGTTTCTAGCTCTGTTCCTAGTGGATAACTATCATGAAGTATACTTGTGGCAGGGCTGGTGGCCTCAGGATGCCGAGAGTACCGGCTCCGCCCGCATCCGCTGGGACTCAGACAGGAAGTGTGCTATGGAAACAGTGTTGCAGTACTGCAGAGGTGATTGACTGCCTTATTAGACCTTTTTTTTTTCAATCTTCCAGCAAATCAGAGGCGTGCATCTTAACCAGCACCTTGTAATGATGTATAAGCTGCTTCAGATGCAGTTTCTGTTCCATTTATGCTATGTACACAGATATCTGATGCCTCTTATTGTCTAGCAGAGAAGAATGAGAAGAAGCCTCCAAAGTCGTACCTGATCCATGCTGGACTGGAGCCTCTGACCTTCACAAACATGTTCCCCAGCTGGGAGCACAGAGAGGATATTGCTGAAATCACAGAGAGGGTGAGACACTCAATGTGTGTTGTGTCTCTATATTTCTTTAGGTCTGTTCCAAACCATGGTAAGCTTTCTAACTAGACAGTTTAAAGAGCAACTTGCAGGTTAGAAGACCCAACAAGTCAATGTATAGAAAAATAATGTAGGAACTAGATTTTCTTTAAAAAAAATTATAAATATGCTACAGTGGCTTCTGGAGTCGTTTTTGTGAGAAAATTTTACTTCCGCATCTGAAAATGGGCGTGACGGGCGAGAGTCGTGACGTAGCACGAGGGAGAGCGGTCGATTCACACAACAGGGAAATATGGATTGCAATGACATTTCGGACGCTGAGGAAATTGTTGACGGACCACAGCCATACAATTATGAGCCAGCTAGGCTGCCAAGAGAGCAGGGACAGGCCAGGATTAATGTTAGACAGAACATATTGGAACTTACAATAACAGAAACTAAGCTTTGATCAGGCGTTTGTCATGCTCATTAATATCCGCCCAGACTAACGTTACGTGATATAACTTAGCAGTTTCTCATGGAGAGACAGAGAGATATTTATTCATGATACATTTTTTGTTCCATTGGTGCTTGTGTGGGAAATGCGAGGCAATGTTTACAGCTGAGGAAAGTCAGTGTTGCAGGGAGGTGGATGCATACTGGGCCTTAGTGGAAAATGCCAAACTTCCATGGTTGCAGTTAGTGTTACTACAGTAAAGCCATGGTGAATGTTGCTGATCTATGGACACTGGATAGTTCGTTCATTCATTGCACAATGTTTATTCCTGGTTTTCACGTCAGCGCTGTTTGATTCGTTAATAACGGAGAAATGTGAATATTTCTCACTAGATCTCGCAGCGATGTTATTACTTCAGTGGCGAATTCTTTATTTACTGGATCTCGCAGTAAGGCTACAGTGTTGCTTGATCAGGCTCGCGCTGCACTGGTCCAAACTGATAAACGGTCCACACAAACACAATAACGAGTAACTGTTAGCTCAGTTTCGTTCCGCTTACATTGCGTTTGCCAGTTGATGTTGTGCTCGCGCCTACATCCAGCGGGAGAACCCGAAGATGCGTGCACTGAAGGAACCGCACTAGCTCTGAGTCTCAACCGGTTCTTACTTCGGTATCCCATGTTGAACTCCTTCATATCGCCGGGACGATAATCCTCCGATCTGAAGTGAACGCTACACACGACCGCGTTTTCCGAAGCCGACGCGGAAGAGAAATCCCGTCTCTTCACCTGCACAACCCGCACCCAGGCACGAAAGATAGCACCGTCCTTTTTCCTGTTAGGAAACCGGTGGACTCGATGTCCTGACAGGCTGGAGTTTTTGCAAGCTCCACAAACACATAAATTTACCATGACGATGATAAATTGAAATACAAAAACTACTGAAAACACACTGTCTCACGACCGCTCTTACTGAATACCAACCTACTCTGCACTGAGCTGCGGCAGAGCACAGCACACATCTCCCTTGTGTGACGTAAAATGACGCGATGTTGAAAAAAAAGCGGTTTGTACGAGCAGTCAAAGAAACGCTCACTTTATCTACTAAATTGGTGTCATTATGTCGTTTTAAAACATTTTAAATCCTGCATTATCTTTTCATATGGTATTTTCATACACGGTTATATATTCATTTAGATTTTTTTTTTACCTGCAAGTTGCTCTTTAAGGCTTCATAGACAGTGTTGGGGAAAGTTACTTTTAAAAGTAACTAATTGTTACTTTTTATGGAAAGTAATGCGTTACAATACTTTTTCTTTTTATCACCTGGGCTGGTCTTGCTTGTTTTGTTTTTTATTAACAAAAAAAAAAGTACTCAAAAGTTTTGTTTTTGGCAAATGTAAAGGCCCTTTCACACCAAAAGTGCAAATGCGAAAGGAAATGCAAATCCATTCCTGAACAGTAAAGAGCACAGCTCAACTAAACATTTCAGCTGTACTGCCATCCTCGATTTTAGAAGAAATAAAGCCACAGGAGAAGAAAGTTCAACGGTCCAGCAATAAACAAAAAACAACATAATGCAAATATGATGTTTATCTTTACTCTAATTTTTGCTTATTATTATGGTTTAACTGGATCGTCGAAGGTCAGCAGCAAAGACATTGGTTAATAAAGTCAGATTAAATACATAAAGCATATTTGTATTATTTAACATATTTAGTTATTGCAGATTTGCATTTCACACTCATTTTGTTCACCTTATTCATTTTGAGAAGTACTGAATCTGTTTTTGTGAAAGTGAGGTGAGTAAATTAACGCTCACATTTAGTCTAGAACTACAATAACGTTATTGTTCCAACAAGCAGGAAAATTACATAATTCATAAAAGCCCCCCCAGTTGTTGCAAGGATTTAAAAGTAGTTTGTATTTATACAAACATTTAAATTTTATGTTTTGTTTTGTTTTTCATTTAAATAACGTTTATTTTCTTATCAGTTATTTACATTTGGGTTTTATGTTATATCTCATTTTGTTTAAATGATTGTTTATTGCATTAATTTCATCTTGTGTGTTACCATGATGATGTATTATGTTAATTTGTACATGACACTGTGCACCCTCTATATATTAGTATTTAGCTCAGTTTGTGTAAAAGCCACCTTTTATGAACTTTGATTCATCATATGGCTTTCTCTTTACAACATGTGTTTTAAGGTGCTTGTCAGTATATTATAAAGGTAATCTATTTGATATATTTTAACGTATTTTCTGTTAATGAAATAAAAAAAATTATACTGTAAATTTATTTGAATCTGTAAAATTGAATAGGTTACTACCATATTTTTATGGTAAAGTTCTGGCAACCACAGCTGCTGGTTTTACAGTAAAGTTCACGGATTGGCTTCCTCACAAATTTTAAGAGTTTTAAAGAGTTTGGAACAAAGCCTTTGTTTTCATATAAAAAATCTGAAATTGTGTGACAATAATGACATTTATACTGAATATAGTGTGTGTGTGTGTGTGTGTGTGTGTGTGTGTGTGTGTGTGTGTGTGTGTGTGTGTGTGCGCAGGAGGCAGAGGTGTGTAACCAGATCATTTTAGTGGAGGATGTTTTGGCTCGACTCTGTCAGAGCACTTATCCTCTGGAAACGCTGCTAACCCGTCCCCTTCCCCACGGCGTCGACCCTCTGAGACTCGAGATGTATCTGACCGATGAGGACTTTGAGGTAAGGCCGTACACTATGAGAGAGATTGCCTGTACAGCCTGGGATTTGTGTAAAAAATATAAAATGGATACAAAAAAAAGTTTACGTTCCAGAATAATCTTTTCATATATATATATATATATATATATATATATATATATATATATGTATGTATGTATGTATGTATGTGTAGTTGTTGTTGTTTTTTGCAACACTTGTCCCTGGTTTGGCTTTTATTGCAGACATTAAATATAACCAACAAACAATTAAAAATTTCAAACACCGTAATAAAGCAACAAAAAACAATCCAGAATTCAAATCACAGTAATTCAATATGGGGGGGAAAATAACAAATTACCAGTTAACCAATTATGTAAACCCTAAAATAATGTATGCTCACAAGATTGATTCTGCATAAGCCAGTTTTTGATAGGTATATTGATTTTTCAGTTCTGTTTATCCTTTAAATTCTATTGGTAAATACAATTGGTTGAGTAGGTTGCTCACCCTTTGATTGGCTTGATTAAAGTATGACATGACTAGATACTAAGAATGGAATGTTTTGCCGTTTTAGGCGGGGAAGTAGGGAATTCCGAATAGGTAAGTATCTCTGAAATTGACTGAAGTCACAGGAATCAAGTGTTTCTATGCCAACTACTCAAGTACCATTTCCTACTGCCTCACTTTTATGCTTCGTCTTCCTCCCTGTGTCTTCCTCACTTTGGAAATCTCTGAATCCAGGAGAGCTCTTTGACACCCACATTAAATCACAAAAGCACACATGCATGCACACAAACACAATGTGAACATGTTTCCTCACAAGCTTTTTTTTTTCCCAGCAATAGTTGACACGTTTCTGGGAATGTTTTTCTGAAAGCACAGTGTCCTAGCTAGGTGTGACATGATAAAAAAGCAATAAATCATCTCTTCCACGTCAGTGTCGCACAGAGAGCAGTTTGCCATGATAAAGCAACCAGAAGTAATTCATTTTCAGTGAGATTCAGCTAGACCTTTGGACCCATGCAGCAATTATATTTGTATTAAATAATATTAGTTGCACATAAATCCATCAACTCTGATCAAATGTGTGTTTTAATAGGACTGAATTTTGTCCACACTGTGTTTTCAATAAATCTTTCTGTGGTCTTAATTTAATATAGATGATCACAGTTAATATGCATGTGAAGTCTGCCATTGGTCGGACTCACTGACTCACACCATTGGTTGAGTATGTTGCTCAGTCCATAATTGGCTTGCTTAAAGTTGTCTCTGCACATTGTGCTATGATAAGAGAAAGTATTTTTAGACAACATATCATTTTTAATCTACATTTCTGCACAAGCAGCAAGAAGATAGCCCTGCCCCGCCCACAGGGAATTTTAATTGGTCTAAAGTCCCATTCTATTCATCTGTGTATGAATGTCAAATCTTTTCCTTTTCACTGTGATTTATGTTGCATTTTGCCTTATGTGGACAGAAAAAAATTACTTTGGAAACACAATCAATGTGCCTAGTTAGGACACTGTGCTACTGTTACCCTTTTCTCCTGATTTTTCTGCAAATTTAAGATTCTTTGTGCACATGTACAATACCGTTCAAAATACTGGAGTCAGTAAGATTTTTATTTTTTTTAAGAAATTAATACTTTTATTTAGTAAGGACACTTTACATTGCTCAAAAATGATAGCAAAGACTTTTATGATGTTACAGAAGATTTCTATTTAAAATAAATTATTTTTAAACTTTCTATTAATCAAAGAATCCTTAATAAAAATTAATCATGATTTCCTGAAAAATATCAAGCAGCACAACTGTTTTCAACACTGATTATAAGAGGAAATGTTCCTGAGCACTAAATCATCATATTAGAATGATTTCTGAAGGATCATGTGACACTGAAGTCTTAAGTAATGACTGCATTATAATGTGTTACCAAGAAAACGGTAACTCAGCGGGCTCAATTTTTATTATATCAACTTCAAATTTGAAACACAACGTAGACAAATGGCCTTGATTTTTATGCAAATTTAGATTGCAGATTATTTTGTAAAATATATATTTAAATAAAAATATTTAGTTCAATACACTTGCTTTATTGTAAAAGTAAACTTCTATAACCTTTTTACACTTTCTGTAATAATATGCTGTCATATAATAATAAATGAGTGTCGTCTTTTAAAAGAGACCAACCATAGGTCTGTATTCCATTCCATGTAATTCCATTTATAAATTGCAGCCATTGATAGTTATCCCAAAAATGAAAATTCTGTCATCAATTACTCACCCTCATGTCGTTCCAAACCCATAAGACTTTTGGTCATCTTCATAACTCAAAAGCAGATATTATAAATGTATATTTATTATGCAGATAATATAAATTAAATCTGAGAGTCATTAATTACTCACCCTCATGTCGTTCCAAACACGTAAGACTTTCATAAATCTTCGAAACACAAATTAAGATCTTTATGATGAAATCTTAGAGCTCCCTTCATTCACAGCTACACAACTACCACTTTGACGCTTCAAAAAGTTCATAAAGAGATTGTTAAAAAAGAATGTACGATTGAGCTTTTTTGTGTGTTTGCTAATCAATGTTTATATGTGAATAAAAACCTAAATTCAATCTGTTCATCATATAAAGCGATCAAGTTTCTATTTTGCATAAATTTGGACTAAACCGCTCCATTCATATGGATTAGTTTTACAATCTCTTTATGAACTTTTTGAAGCATCAGCGGTAGTTGCGTAGCCGTCAATGGAGGGACAGAAATCTCTCAGATTCCATCAAAAAGATCTTCATTTGTTTTTTTGAAGATTAATATAAGTCTTTCGTGTTTGAAACGACATGAGGGTGAGTAATTAATGACTTTGGGACATGACTATGAATTTGGGACAGTTATTTTAAATTGTAGTAATATTTTATAATATATCTTACCACCCCCAAATTTTGAATGGTAAGTGTATTTAGATTTATGTGCCAGTTTGTTTCTCTCCCTTCCCTCATTGTAATATTGTCTGTGTTCTCAGAGAGTGTTAGACATGAAGAGAGAGGAGTTTGACCTTCTGCCTGGATGGAAGCAAGTGAACCTCAAAAAAGCCAAAGGACTCTTTTAAAAGCCTGACAGAATTATCACTGTCCATTTCCACCATGACCACTGGTTCTGCGGTCACTTTCGGTTCATGGAGGTGTTTGTTCACTGAGAGCAGGGTAAACGGTCAGGTCAAAGGTCACTTTAGGATCTACAGATGCACCTGCTGTGGCGTCCTCTTTTGATGTATCTATTAAGTCCGTGGAAGTGATGTCTGTGTGTGTCAGTGTGTGTCCTCACCTCGTTCATGTACAACGATTTGCAGTCTGTGAGTGTTTATCTCTTGAAGTACATGGAATCAAAAACTTCGCTCACCTTCCCATCCGGTCTGATCTGCAATGTGTTTTCGTTGTGACATGTACGTTTGATAAATCTGCTGAAAAATTGGAAATTGTATAAAATTTGTAGCAAACAAAGAAAAACCTGTGTGATCGCTCTTAATGTTGTCATATGTCTTAGGATATTTCTTTTTGATTCAAGAGGAGTTTACATGGCGCGTCTGTATTTTGTGTGTGTTCTTCTCGTGTGAATGGCTGTTGCTTGTGGTGGTGATGGTCTCTTCTTCCTGAGGTGTGAGGGACGTCATGTTTGTATTCGGACAGCATGGAGTAATGGACGAGAGAAAGAAAAGATATTAATTTAAATGTACAGTATAGTGCCTTGCTTTTGTGTACAGTTTCTATACCAAACACACTCTATAGTCTGCATTTCAGAGACTTTCTTTGTGATAAAAGAAATAGTGAATAAAGAAAGCATATTAAAATCATTTTTTTCCTCTGTCTTGTGTAACTTTTCAACAATTTTAGGGACACAGTGAGATAAAACAGGCTACAGAAGTGGGAAAAAATAAGTATTTTGGATTGATCTGGTCAGCATGTTCAGAGGTATTCAATTACACAATGTTTTATCAATGTTGGTCAATGGCGTCAGAGACTAAAGCAATGCTGTCATGTCAAATATTTACATAAATGTAAATATTTAGAAATACAGTGGATATAAACCTGTTAAAACAAGATGTTAAAAAAATGAAACGAAGATACATTATATCAGCACCTTTAAATGTAAAAATTACAGCCTATGCAATACCACTGAAAACCAAAGTGACACATTTCTGAGAAAAAAGATAATTAAATGAATCAATAAAAACCTTAAATAACCTAACTATTCTATTAAGAAAGAGAAAGTACAGGATGGTTTCAAAGTGAGTCAGACACTGTGTTAAACAATTGATGTTACGCATTTTCAAATGAAAAGTGAAAGTATTTTCCTCTCAGGCATCACTATCTGCTCAAGCTCTCAGTATACACAGTGACAGCGATGTACAAGCGCCAGGTGAATATAGCGTTTCTCATATTCTTGACTTGACTAATGGACCTAATGATTTTTAAAAAGTAATAATAAAACCACCGAATCACTTTTTTCCTAGTAAGCCTATTTTCTGTGACCTATCTACAGTCACAAACACAAGACGTAGCCTAATTTTATTGCCTTTAGAAAATGTTTTATATTTAATTTTCTATGTTCTACGCTTAGCCTAATATTCAACAATATTACTGATCTGACACCATTGTATGAGAACTGACGTGAACTGGGCGATGACATCACTGTTTTCTCCAGAGTTGCCAAGATAAACTAAATTAACAACTAAAGATTTTTACAACGGAAACGTATCAACACCAACAACTTATTGAGCTGGACAATGATACTGTTTTCTTCTAGAGTTAGCCTACATCCAAAACAAACTTTGTTGCCTTATTATCCTGTTATCACTGTAAAGCTGCTTTGAAACAATCTTTAGTGTAAAAAGCGCTAAATGTAAAATATTTTTTTCGTCAGTTTTAAGTGATAGCCTAGGCTACTTGAGATTCTTTCTTTTTTTTAACCAAAAATCTGTTATTTAAAATAACATTTATCCTAATAATATACGTTTGAACAAAATACTGTATATAAAAAGCGAAACTAAACTTAAAGTTGCGAAGTGAGTGATGAATAGGTTAAAGCAAAAGGATGACCACGCAGTGTCCTTCCGGCAGAGGGCGCTACATGAATCCAAAACGTACTCGGTTACTAATGTAACCTCGGTTCTCTCTAGAAGAGGGAACGAGTATTGCGTAAGTAGCTTACGCATCGGGAAAGTCTTCTTTCTTCGAGATCTGAAGCCAAAAAATTATCCTTAATTTTGTATTCATTGTCAACGCAGTGCAGCAGCCGACAGACCTAGGCAGGCTAAATAAGCGTGCTCATTGGCTGCTCGGCTGCAACTGCTTAAGCCTATCGGTGAGCGCTCTGAACGCGGCAACCAATGAGGGCGCTTTGCGCCCTCCACACCCTTCTAACCGTCAGAATGGGCGTGGCCAGCGTGTATATATTCAGCGCTCACAGGCTAAAATTCTGGTTTTCGCAGTCTGAAGCGCAAAAGCTCGTGGCGCGACACGGCAGGTTACGCAATACTCGTTCCCTCTTCTAGAGAGAACCGAGGTTACATTAGTAACCGAGTACGTTCTCTTACGAGAGGTTCTCTCGTATTGCGTAAGTAGCTTACGCATCGGGAACCCTTTGTCAACGCCGTGTGCGCCGAGCATCCAGCCCATGAATCCCAGGGGAACCGGGGAAAACACTCTGCTGGGAAATGTGGCCGGTCGGAGAGACGGGCCAGCGCAGTACATGCACTTCATGCAGCATATGAAATAGAGCGGCGCGGCCGGTCTATAAACATAACAGTACAAACAGTAGGGCCGGGGGAGCGAGCCCATACAGCACATAAGCACTCATAAGGGTAGGAGAAAACGACATAGTCGGTCTCACATGAAGAGAAAAATTCCCACGCGGCAGAGAATAATGCGGGCGGCCAGCAGCGCGGGCCAGCACCGATAACAGCGCGTAACGGGAAATAGGAAACAGAACGGATCAGCCGGTCTGAGTCAAACACTTCACCCTGAGTAGTTACCAGAATAGCGCCAGCATATGAACGTAGTCTGCACACGGGAGCTGGGCAGAGCATACATGTCACTTATACTGACAATATTTTTGCCTGTAGGGCAGGAACTTCCAGGTTATAAAACCTCACGAATGTTGACGGGGAGGCCCAGCTCGCCGCCATACAAATGTCGTGGATAGAAATTCCGCTGGACCAGGCCCACGACGAGGCCATGCCTCTAGTGGAATGGGCTCTGATGCCCAGAGGGCACTGCAGGTGTTTGGAGGCATAAGCTGCTGCTATCGCGTCCACTATCCACCTGGACAAGCTCTGCTTCGAGGCGGCAAGACCTTTGGTGCGTCCGCCGAAGGAAACAAAGAGCTGCTTTGAACGCCTGAAAGCGGCGGAGCGCGTGATGTAAACTCTCAGCGCCCGGACAGGGCATAGGAGGTTATCACTGTCCCCACTATCGGATGCTGGCAGAGCCGAGAGGGAAATAACTTGTGCCCTAAACAGGGTTCCAATCGCTTTGGGGATGTAACCGTGCCTCGGTCTGAGAATGACTTTCGAGTCATTCGGCCCGAACTCGAGACATGCAGGGCTAACAGATAGCGCGTGCAAATCACCCACTCGTTTGACTGAAGACAGAGCTATCAGAAAAACGGTTTTAAGCGACAGATACTTTAGATCCGCGGATTCAAGCGGTTCAAAGGGAAAAGCCTTTAGGGCCGCCAGGACCAAGGACAGATCCCACGAGGGAACCGAGGGGGGCCGCGGGGGATTCATCCGTCTAGCTCCTCTGAGGAAGCGGATAATGAGCTCATTCCTTCCCATTGCCCGGCCGCGCGTCGTCTCAGCGAACGCTGTAATAGCGGCCACATATACTTTGAGCGTGGAAGGGGATCTGCCCTTTTCCAACAGCTCTTGTAAGAAGGAGAGCACCCGCGGGACCCCGCATGCGCGCGGATCCAGGTTTTGAGTAGCGCACCATTTAGAAAACACCGACCATTTAGACGCATAGAGCCGTCTCGTGGAGGGGGCTCTCGACTGTGTGATCGTGTTCACGACCCCTTCTGACAGGTCAACGGGTATCCGTTGATCACCCATGCATGCAGCGACCAGCGCTCTGGATGGGGATGCCAGATCGATCCAGCGGCTTGGGAGAGGATCCTTTCTCACCGGGATCGGCCACGGGGGTGAGTGCGACAGCCTCACTAGCTCTGGGTACCAAGTTTGGTTTTCCCATCACGGGGCTATAAGCAGCACTGAGTGGTGCGTTTCTCTGATCCTCGAAATGACCTGTGGCAACAGGGAGATCGGAGGAAAAGCATACAGCGGGAGGCTGGGCCATGTCTGGGACAGCGCGTCTTCGCTCTTCAAATAAAACTTCAGGCATTGAGCATTGTCTTTCGACGCAAAGAGGTCGATTTCCGCTCTGCCGAATAGGCGCCAGAGAAACTGGACTGTCTGGAGGTGCAGAGACCATTCTCCCGGGGGAATGTTGTCCCTGGACAGTCTGTCTGGACCGACATTCAGGTGGCCCGGTACGTGCGCGGCTTTCAGCGAGCGCAGCGAGCGGTAAGCCCACACGAGAAGGCGTTCTGTCAGCCTGCACAGATTCCTGGATCTGACACCGCCCTGTCGGTTCACATAGGATACCACGGACATGTTGTCCGAGCGGACACATGGTGATCCCGTATGAATGGGAGGAAGCGCCTGAGCGCGTTCTCGACCGCTATCATCTCCAAACAGTTTATGTGGAGGCATTTTTCCCGGTCTGACCATAGGCCAAAAGCCGGTTTGCCCTCGAACAGAGCGCCCCAGCCTGAGGTGGAAGCGTCCGTCGAGATAATTTTGCGGTGTGAGATAGCTCCCATTGTCACTCCCCGCTGGTACCAGTCGGCCGCTAACCAGGGCTTCAGAGCTGAAACGCAGCTCTGAGTCACTCTGATGCGAATACCGCCGGAAGCCCATGCTCTGTGAGGCACTCGGGCATTCAGCCAGCATTGTAGCGGGCGCATTCGTAAAAGACCCAGCCGAAGCACTGCTGCGGCTGAGGCCATACAACCCAGTAGCCTCTGAAATGTTTTGAGAGGTACGGTGCTGCCCGGCCGGAGAGACGCGGCCAGGCGTCGAATGCAGCGCGCGCGCTGTGTCGACAGGCGGGCCGTGTACTGATATACCTGACCGTCGAAGGCGAATCTCAAGAATGGCCTGTGACGGGGTATTATCAGGATCTGAAAAGCACGCGTCTTTTAGATCGAGAGATATAAACCAGTCCCTCGGGCGAATTTGCGCGAGAATTTGTCTGGTTGTGAGCATTTTGAACGGTCTTCTCATAAGAGCCTCGTTCAAACGTCTCAGATCCAAAATTGGTCTGAGTGCTCCGTCCTTCTTGGGAACGAGGAAATAACGGCTGTAAAAGCCCGACTCGCTCATGGAAGGGGAAACCGGTTCCATAGCCCTTTTGCACAGAAGTGTATTTCTGCTCGAAGTAGATGTGCTACTTCCCCATTCACTCTGGTCTCGATACGCGCTTGAAAGCGCGGAGGGCGGCGAGCGAACTGCAGAGTATAGCCCTGTTTTACTGTGCTTAGCACCCGTTCTGATGCGCCTGGAATAGTTTCCCACGCTTTTGCGTGTGCAGCCAGGGGCAGAATGGCCTCCGGGCTCCGATCGCCGCGCATCGCGGGCTCGAGAGCTCGAAACGGAGGGGCGGGCGCGGCGCGCGCGCTCTTGGTGCTTAGATACGGCAGATCGCACGCAGCGATAGCTGGCCGTTTTACACACAGTGTCCCGGTGGCTTTAGACGGGGAACATAAAGTGTGAGGCGCGACGCGCGATGGCGGCGTCGGGGCGAAAATGTTCGTTAGTATGTGTGAGCGCTCGAGGGCGGGCACAGGAGTTACATTCAGGGGCGGGCGCGGCGCGCGCGCTCTTGGTGGTTAGATACGGCGGATCGCACGTAGCGATAGCTGGCCGTTTTACACACAGTGTCCCGGTGGCTTTGGACGGGGAACATATAGTGTGAGGCGCGAAAATGTATGTGTGAGCGCTCGAGGGCGGGCACAGGACTCACATTTAAAACATGACCGGTCGTGCAAGGCCGTGTGACAGAGCGGGCAGTGAGTAGGTGTGGGCACGGAGAAGTGGACACGTGACCTACTTTTAACACTAAAGCGGCTTTTGCCTGCTTCATGAGAGTGGGCTCTGTGAGAGACACGGGATGTATAGTGCTTGTGTACAGGGGTGAGCACAGAACGTGGGCACATTCACTGTACTAGAAACACATACGGCGTCAGCCGTGCAACCAGACATTATGCTCTTTTGACATTTTCTGGGTTGCCGTGAGAACGGCGGATGCGCGCAGGCGAGCGAGTAGATACCGGCTCGTTGACTGCGGGGTAAACAGCTGCAGTAGCCGTGGCAACGGGGACTGACAGAGCGTTAAGCTTCGACGGTGGTCCAGCCGCAGGGCTGCGGGATTTAACCGTCTTTTCTTCTCTCGTGTTTAGACGCTCAAAAAATACTCGAGCACCCTGAGAAGGTGTGGTGCGAGGGGCGGGTTCGCTTTCTGTAAGTAAGAAAGACTGGCCGCGAGCTCGGAGAAGCAAGCAGCATAAATTTTATTTTCCCCGAGAGCTGGGATCGAACGCGGGTCTCTCGCATGAAAGCGTATGATTCTGCCACTGAGCCACAGGGGAATCACATAGGCTTTCAGTTAGCGCGAGCATATAAAAAGCGACCTCTTGTGTCGCGTCGGCGTTCGTTTGCAGGCGAGCGTGTGTTTAAAACAGGCTCGTTTACTGCAATAGTAATATTTCCAGTCGCCTGAACTTAAGAGGGGACTGAGAAATGTGTGAGGATTGGCGGTTGTCCAGCCGTAGCGAGACTAACACACTCTCTTCTCTTTTCGCCGGTGAGTGAGGCGCGCACGCTGAACGCTGCTCGTGACCGTCCGCTTTGTCATCCCTTGAACGGCGCAATCTGCACGGCCCAACGAGGGAGAGAGCGGGCTTGTTTTCTGTATGTAAGAAAAACTGGCCGCGAGCTCGGAGAAGCGAACAGCATAAACTTTAACTGCCGCGAGAGCGGGGACCGAACCCGGGTCTCTAGCTTGACAGTCAAGGATTCCGCCACTGAGCCACAGGGGAGAATACATTACTACGCGGTTAGCGTCATCATGTCTTGTGACAGCGTTTGCTTGCAGGCGAGCGTGTATTTATAACAGGCTCGTATACTGCAATAGTAACAATTCCAGTCGCCTGAACTTAAGAGGGGACTGAGAAATGTGTGAGAATGGAGGTTATAGTCCAGGCCACGGCGGGACGAAAACACTCTGTTCCCCTTTCACCAGTGACGCGCGAGGACGGAGTAGCTTTCTTGTAACGTAAAGAGAGCTCAGACCGTCCGCTCCTGCCATCCCTTGTGAGCGGCGCAGTTTGCGCGGCTCGAACAGAGGGAGAGGAAACTCGCTCCGAGACCGTCCGCTCCTGCCATCCCTCGTGAGCGGCGTATTGCACGGCTCGAACAGAGGGAGAGGAAACTCGCTCCGAGACCGTCCGCTTCTGCCATCCCTCGTGAGCGGCTCAGTTTGCGCGGCTCGAACAGAGGGAGAGGAAACTCGCTCCGAGACCGTCCGCTTCTGCCATCCCTTGTGAGCGGCGTATTGCACGGCTCGAACAGAGGGAGAGTACGGGTATCTATCACATTCACCTCATCTCCTGACGCGGCGGCGGCGCGGGCAGAGCCGGCGGTTGAGCGGCCGGGAGGGAGAGGGCGAGAGAGAGCTCGAGGGAGAGGTTCCGGCGAGCTCCTCAGTCACAACAGTCTCCGGTGGTCGCTGCGAGCGGCGCTTCTTATTGCGCGGCCCGGCAGGGACAGGCGGAGCGACAGCTTGGTCGAAAGCTTCAAGTCGAGCCCGCAGGGTCGACATTGAAAGCTCTTCGCACTCGGAGAGTGCGGTGGCGGCGTGCCCGCGGCCCAGTCGGAGAGCGCAGAGAGGTGGCGGTCTCCGTTGCTGAGCGGGGCGCGGCACGAGCCGCAAAAACCAGGCGTTTTTACAAAAACGCCTCGTGCTCTTTTAGAGTACACACAGAAACAGTAATAATGTAAAGGATATGTCGCCGGATAGCGTAGCAGGCACGGATGGCTGAAGGCGGCGAAGACGGCCGGCTTCCTCAGGCGCTGTCCTAAGCTTGCTGGTCGCTGGTTTCAACGGCGGCGGCTCTCAAGATCCAGCGATGCGAAGAGCGTCGCTGAAGACAAGAAAATCAGAATTTTAGCCTGTGAGCGCTGAATATATACACGCTGGCCACGCCCATTCTGACGGTTAGAAGGGTGTGGAGGGCGCGAAGCGCCCTCATTGGTTGCCGCGTTCAGAGCGCTCACCGATAGGCTTAAGCAGTTGCAGCCGAGCAGCCAATGAGCACGCTTATTTAGCCTGCCTAGGTCTGTCGGCTGCTGCACTGCGTTGACAATGAATACAAAATTAAGGATAATTTTTTGGCTTCAGATCTCGAAGAAAGAAGACTTTCCCGATGCGTAAGCTACTTACGCAATACGAGAGAACCTCTCGTAAGAGAACTCTTATTAGCTAATGTTGCCTACTTTTGTTTCTTTTCAATTCGTTCGATTTAAGAAATGCTTGTTGTTGTCAGAAATATGACTCAACATATTATAAGAGCATGTCCTCTTTAATATGCATAGGCTACTCCAACCAGTTCTTGTTGTCAAAAAAGATGTAGCCAAGTCCTTAATTTAACCATGGGAAATGTTCAAATGTAAACGATAATGTAAAATCCTAATAATATTTTAACATAGTATCGTATTTAAAAAGCTTTCAGCCACTTTCAGCCATTGTTTATAACAGTGCTTGCTACTGTCAGGTTAGCACGGTTTTAATGCCATAACCCTAACTGTAGGAATTTTATTCTAATTATAAATTTGTAAAGGAGGTAAGTAATGAATATGATTGCGATGACAATGATTGTGATTGGTTAAGTATCTGACACACTTAAACACTAAATAGTAGTAAACTCATTTAGAGATGAATTTCTAAGCAGGGCCTACCTATAGCCTACTGCTAATTTCGTAAAAAAAAAACACAAAACATAATTCTTTCCCTCTTTAAGCTTTCCTGTAGCTCAAACAGTAGAGAGTTGGTGCTTGCAACGCTAAGGTCATGGGTTTGATTCCCAGGAAAAGCAATAACTGATAAGAATGTAAAAGTGTACCTTGGAATGCAATATAAATCTCTTTGGATAAAAGTTTCTGCCAAATGCATAAATGTTCCTCATTATTGTCACTTATTAGGTAGAATTCAGGTTAAATGGGACGTTTTTTTCCAGTTATCTCAGGGGCAAAGGGTGTCACAATTAACCAGACTTCATCCAGGCTACAGTACATAATATTTGCCTTTTTTTCTCAGGTTGAGCTGGTCATTTCAGATTAGAGGAGTGCACATACTGAAAACAGCAGATGGACATGTCAAATAACGGTAATGGACAGCCCCATGAGACACACCTGTCAGATCAGGATTTGAAAAAAAAGTTAAATAATATTTTTTTTGTTATAGGCACTTCATAAATATTTGCATGCAAACTATGGTTAAAATAGAATTAATTAAGTGTCTTTCTTTTCTATCAGAAGACAAAGGGGAAAACATGGAGCCTCATGGAGTCTCTAAAATCAATATCTCTGCCCAAAATGGAAGCAATGTTTCAGCACCTGTCATATTAAACTCAAACGTCACAGGAAATATTAATATTTCTAATAATTACTTTCCAGGTGAGTGGAAGTGTTTCTCTATTGGTAGAAATGCCACAGCTGAACATACATGTTGTCAATAATAATGCAAAGCACAGAGACGTCCAAAGAATTAAATGATATACTTTTTGTAATATTTGTAATAATCTAAAGTTTTATTATTCCAGCTGTAGGACCTGCTGAAATCACAGGTAATATACACCATTGGGTAAAATTACACCTGTACTGCAATTTTTTACCATGTTTACACATGTAAGACAGTGACCTTATAAACAGCGCACCCAAAAATGAAAATTCTGTGAAAAAAATAAAATGTATTCACCCTCATGCCATTCCAAGCCTCTGTGACTTTCTTTGTCTGCAGAACACAAAAGAAGATATTTTGAAGAATGTTGGTGTTAACCAAACAGGTTGCCATTTCTCAAAATATCTTCTTTTTTTTTAAGGTTTGGAACAATAAGAGTATGTCAGAATTTTTCATTTTTGGGTGAACTAGGTAACTACTAGGTAAAAAACAATTTATTTACCATATGGTGTGAATTATCAGTACTTGTACAATTAGTAATGATTATACATTTGGTCAACAAAATCTAATATCTAAAATAAACCATCTTTTTTTCTTTTTTTTTCAGATATAAGCTCCTTGATCACAGAATACAAGGAGTCCATACTGTCCGAATATGCCTACACTACAGAATACACTTCCCGTGCCGGTGAACAGGTGCTGCTTAATGACCGCTACATTGATCCACTGATAGTCCAGAAACACAGAGAAAAGAAAGAGCGAGAGAATGAGATGTGCTCTAGAGGGGAACGATTCTTCAACACAAGAGAAAGTAACCAGAGAAACCAAAACATCAGCCTTGATAAGCTCTTCGGTCCAGAGAATGGCCCCAAAAAAGTGACTCCAAGAGCTGTGATTCTCCAAGGTGATTCTGGAAGTGGGAAATCAATCACTGCGCAAAAGATCGTTCTGGACTGGGCCTCTGGAGAGCTCTACACTAGACTCTTCGATGTAGTGTTTCATCTAAGATGTAAAGATCTCAGCGGTCTCTCAGGAGAGATGAGCTTGGTGGATCTCCTTAACTGCAGTTTAACTCCTAATGAGATTGGTCAGATCTTAAAAGACATACCACAGAGGATCCTGTTCATCATTGATGGTTTTGATGAACTCATGCTTTCAGCATCCAATGAGGCATTGCCACCAAAACCAGTCATCAAATCCCACCCATTGGCCATTGTTTGCTCTCTTCTGAAAGGACGTATGATGAGAGAGTCCTTCCTGCTGGTTACTACAAGATCGAACGCTGTTGACAAACTGGAGAACATTTTGAAAAAGCCTCAATGCTTCATGGAGATCATGGGATTTTCCGAAAAAGGAGTGAGTGAATACTTCCAAAGGTTCTTTGAGGACGAAGAGTTTTCAAGTCAAGTGTATGAGCAGGTGAAGAGACAAGAGATGCTCTACACCGCTTGCTTCATCCCGGTCATCTGCTGGATTGTCTGCACAATTTTCAAAAGAAAAGGAAAAGATGGTGTTGTAACTAGCGAGTTGACGACCACCACGTCCATATTTGTTGATTTTGTGTTGACTCTGTTGAAGCATCACAGTGGTTCGAGTCAGCATGAAGACCTCGACCTCCTCAAGAACCTGGGTCAACTAGCCGAGAGTGGAATGCCTAAACGCCAAGTCCTGTTTTCCAGAAACGATCTTCCCAGAGCAATCTCTGATTTACCAAACATTCCCTTCCTATGCAAATTCCGCCATCAAGAGAGAACTAATCTGAAGGAGATGTTTGGTTTCATGCACCTCAGCTTTCAGGAGTTCTTCACCGCTCTGTTCTACGTGTTAACAGACGAGGCGGATGCAAAAACAAAAATCGAGGTGCTCTTGGAATCAGCAGGCAATGGGAGGCGCAATGAGCATCTCTTCCCTGTAATCCGGTTCCTTTTTGGTCTCTCAAACAAGAAAGTGAGCCGTTTAATCCTAGGGGGAAATCCACAGTCAACATCTACCGCTATTCGCTCCCAGTTGGAAAAATGGATCAGCAGAGTCATACAGAAGAACTCCATGGGCACAAATATTTTTTACAATAATGATTTCATACTTCATTGCTTGTACGAGCTTCATGATAGGGACATACTGAAGAACGTCATGAAGCTGTGGGAGCGCTTGGGTATTAACATACACTGGTCTTTGAAGGGGATCGACTGTCAGGTTGTGATGTACTGCCTCAAGTATTCTTCCCGCATTATCAGTATGAATGTCAAGTGCAGTGCAAAAGATCTGAAGATGCTTCATCCTGCACTTAGCAGGTGTACATCGTTATGGTAATTTATGTTCTTAAATAACATGCTCTTACAAAAAGTATTTGTATTCCATGGTTTCCAAAGAATACCATCACAGTAGTGTCCAATGTTATTACGATCTTATCATGTTCTAAAAACCTTAATGATGTATACAATGTTTTATAGTTATTATTATTATTATATGAAGGGTTCGGTTTATGTCATGAAGAATTATAGGTTTCTGTTTTTTGTTTTTGAAGGCTGGATTTTGATTCCTTATCTGACACCGATGTTAACCTCCTGACATCAGCCCTGGGGAGGAGAAAGGACGTGGACTATTTGGAGTATGTGCTACTCTTTTTATACATACAAGTATTATACATATAGCTGTGATGAATGTGATTTCACCAAGTACAACATGTTCCTGGATTAACATCTTTGTTCATCCTGGAACAACATTCCAATCATCCAATCATATTTAAAATTTGTGTCAAGTTAGGCTTACAACCAGGGTTAGGTGCTTCTACATCAGTGTTATTCACCGATAATTTGCCTATTATTTTAGGAATAAGTTATGGGTATAGGGATAGTAAAAAAAATATTTGGACAGGAATGTTGTTCCAGTATCAACAAAATGCCTTACTTGGCAAAATCACAGTGACCTGCAAGTTATGGTCAAACGGTTGTTGTTATTTTGCCAAGTAAGACATGCTCCTGGAACAACATCCATTGTTCCAGGAACAACATTCCGGCCCAAAAACATAGTTCTAACCCTCTTTCTACCCCTACCCTTAACTTATGCCTAAAATTAGAGGGAAATGATAGGTGAATAAGAATGGTAGAAGCCCTGTTTTAAGCCTAAACTTGACATTAACTGTAAACCTATCCCTCTGCTCTGATTGGTTTATTGGACATTGATCCAGGAACATGTTCTACTTAGTTCCACCATGGTGAACATGTTTTCACCATGATCTGATTAACTAATGTATCCATGTGTCCACATCTATACATGTTCAGAAATCTGTACATTCTCCTTTTCTTCTGCATTGTTGTGAAATATACTTCTGATCCTCCTGTTCAGGCAATACTTTATATTTATTTATCCAACACAAATCCATGTTTTGCAATTTTAAATGATTGGAAAGAAAGCAATACAGACAACCTGCTTATTTTTGTAAAGCAGTGTTATAAATGCATTGCAGCATGGAGGATGGAGCCCTGTCAGATGCAAGTGTGCAGACGATCCTGAAAACCCTCAGTGGGCAAAAATCAGTGGGTAACATTCGACTGGTGTTGAAGAGCATCAGCGATGCAAATGTCGATTGGACAATGAACTTCCTTGTACAAAAGATGATGGATAGAAGGTTCAGGTAAACCAAATACGAACATGGTTACAAACAGGTAGCTGACAAATATCATAGACATGAACGTTAAGGTACGTAATTATAGGGAAATTTGAGCATAAATATAGGCAATATATGCATACATTTCCATAATGTACATACATTAAGAGATATGTACTCTATATGTAAAAAAATTGGACAAACTCAATTTAATTGAGGGCAGGATTTCCATCCAATAAATATGTGTAGCCTAACTGTGTAACTCATAAAAATCAAATTCATGCAGTGAAATGTAGCTAATTGAGTTGGTCCAACTTAATTTTGACCAGCTTAAATGAGTTGGTCCAACTTGCCGAACTTAAGTGAGTTGGTCCAACTCAATTTTGATCAAATAGTTTAGATGAAATGGATACATTTATTAAATTAGTTTTATGCTTCTTAAACTTAAATTAAAACATTTAATGGAAAAATCAATTATTTTAATTAGGAAATTCTTCTTTTGTACCCGAGACGAGACAAATCTTGATCTAGATGTTTTTATTTAAAACTCAATAGTGCAATAGTTATTTAATGTGAAAAGTATTTTATTAGCCTATAGGCTACATAACATTTTCAGCTTTTTACAGAAAAGGGCCCATTTTTACAGTATAAATATTACATCTTGCCTCTCAATTAATGTGATGTAATTAAAACAATATGCATAATAATTATAAAAGAGTAAAGAATACTTAAAAAGTTTTAAGATGAAGTGAGATGTGTCAGCTGCCCAAGGAACAAGCAGACATGCAGCCTTTTTACATTTGAAACCAGGTATTTTGTAGATTTATTCTCATTTCATTTGATTTTCACAGCGTATGCATTGCCAGTCAAGCAGAAACCATACATATGAGTCTTTGTTCAGAGTTCACCATGGCAAGCAAGAATAATTCTGTCTGGTAATTAAATTCATATACATTTTCCAATTTCTGACATTTATTCAGATAAGAATATAACATTAAAACTTGATATTTAAATAATTTATTAATTATTTTTCCTAATTTCAGGTTTACTGTTGGGCATTCAGAAGGGCATCAGGGTGAAATCTCAGAAAAGCTTGGTCTTTGTTATTATCAGGGGTTTTCAAAAATATCCTTCGCGCTCAGTCCTTTCTCTGCAATAGCCATGACTGAATTCCTCAAGTCATCCCATAACCTCAGATGCTTCTCAGAGCTGTAGGTATTCTCATTTTACTTTAATATACTGTACCCATCCTTTTTGTGTTTTGACATGCATAACATTGGTATTTGTGTGTTTGTTTTAAGGAACAACATCGAGTTTGGTGTGAATGTGGATGCACTGCTGTCTTTCATAAGTTGTGTTCCTGGTTTAACTGAGCTGGACTTAAGAGCAGAGTACCTGACAGATGTTTGGACCTCCAGAATTCTGTGCTACCTTCAAGTCAATCCCAAGATTTCTCACATAAAGTAGGAGCAAATAATGTTTACCTATTAAAGATGTAATCTCTCATTAAATTTACAGCTGATTTATATTTCGATCACATTTATGATCTATTAGGTTTCTTGTGAGCAACCTCATGATAAGTGATGACGAAAGGGTCTGTTCAACCTTTTCGGTCTTTAGAAAGCCATTTGAACCGTAAGTCATCCTTTCTTTTAATTTTGCTTGGTCCATCCAGCCTATGGTTGTGCTAAATAACTGTTAGTAAAATATTTTGTAGGTACAAGATGCATGACAGTGAGGGGAAAAATCCATCATTGACTCTTGCAATGGACAGATGGGCTCATGATATGGCGTAAGAATTCAAGCATAAAATATCCTGCATTCTTTTAACTTCCACACTTCAAGAATTTTATGAAGTTTCTTTTAAATTTAGGGCAAAGCTCATAACCATTTTAAGTCCTACTGCATGCACATTTACTGTAGGAAAATTATAATTTTTTTCCAGATATGGTAGCAGTGGAGAGCCGGCACATTCCCATTCTCTGGACAAACCGGCACTGGTGAAGCTCACGCTCAGTTTCCCTCCTCTTGAAGGGTCTAGTGTCAATTGGGAGGTTCTTTTCAAAAGGCTTTACAATGTCATTCAATTGACAGAACAGTGAGTTTGTAAAAAAAGGGAATTATTGGGAGGACTTAAAAATGTAACGCAACATGATGCATTCTGATTTTTTGGTTCTCTCAACTACCTTCTTAAAATATTTTCAATATTTTGACCATTTTAATTTGTTCACTCAATTTGTTCATTCACAACTTTCTGAACAAGACGTTTACAGTTGTCTTGATATATTCATTGGCTGAAATTCACCCAATACATTCAACAAGCTAATACATCATCTTCCTTTTTTAAGATGCCCAGAGTTGGATGAGCATACAGATTCTCTGCTGCAGTTTCTTCACTCTGTCCCTGGTCTGAAGGAGGTTAAAGTTGGGCTAAACAGCCTGATTGAGAGCTGGGCGGCTGGTCTGTTCACACTCTTCCTGTCTTGTTCCAGCTTACTTCACTTGCAGTAAGAATAACCGGTTGCATTTTTCCACTTGAAAACGTACAAAGAAGTGCCATGGTGTGAAAAACATTGTATAGACATTAAATACTATGGCATATATCAAAGTATCATGGTGTTATACAATACATCTGTAAGGAAATGGTTGTGTCTTCTTTTTGTACTTGCATCTAAACACAATAAATTCTCTTTTGGCAGATTGAATACCAGTATGTCTGTTGTTAGTGATGTGGAGAGTCTGGGTGTGATGAGAGAAGAAGGAGTGAGGTAACACATCTTTTTTTTTAACCCCAGCTATACTTTCTAACATTAGCTTAGATTTATAATTGACATTTAGCAGTTATCTATATTTTCCCTGAGCTTTTTGCAGTGCTCTCTAGAATTGCTTTATAATGTTGTGATGCTGCCTTGGATATTGGGTGGGGAAAGCATCTGGTATTCTGAAACAGTTAATAAAAATATCACCAACTTTCCAACAGGTCTGAAAAATTCTGAGAGAATATAATTGCTTAAATACATTTTTGTTCTCTAAAGAAGCATTATGCTATGTTTGTCCTCTGTTTTGCAGGCTCTCAGTCGGCTGTAACCATCTGAATTACGAGGATGACTGTTGTGATATGATCGACCTCTTTAAACCTCCAGAGCACAAAGTGGTTCCCTGCATCACCATCGCAGTGACAGATGACCCTGAGAATGCAAATGCTGACTGGAGGAGATTCTTTCAGGCCTACAACCAGCTGAAAGACTTGACTGAGTGGTAACTATTTCAAACCCAGGGAATGAGAGTGTTTGTATGTGTGAAATAGGGAGAGCGACAGACAAATAAGTAGTTTTAGTTCACAATGATTCAAAATCTGTTTTTTTCTGTTTTTAACAGTTCTTCAGAGTATGATGAGACTGTGTGTGATCTACTCTCTGCCCTGCACTCGGCCTCTGGTCTGAAGAAGGTCGATCTTTTCTTCAGATTCATGACTGTGGATGGAGCGTCCAGAGTCCTGGATCTCATTCAGATGAACCCTAGTTTAAATGAATTAACGTGAGAATTCAATTCACTTCTTTTCATACGAGTACACACTGATGGTTGCTTTGCAGACACTTAGAGAAGGCAGTTACTTAGTGATGGTGACACGTATGTTGATCACTGCATTTCATGATGATAAAGCTAATTTAATTACTAATAATAATGTAATTACTTTAATAATGTACTTTTTGGCTCAGTTTTTTGGCAGTCGAGCGGCCTGAGACAAGTAAAGCGAACTTCAAGAAGGACTACATGAATGAATTCGCCAGGTGAGGCATTAGTGATTCCTGTATTATAAAGAACAAGCATCCATGAAGACGTGCCAGCAACTAATACTTTATTAAAAAGCACATAGTTACTTAACTATAAGAATAGAGAGAGATTGAAAATGAAAGACTAACTCACAGTACTGCACTCCATCCTATTACTCGTTGATGCTATAAAGCAATAGCATTATTAGTGCAAAACACAATACCAGTGTTATTGTAGTAACATTTTATATACTATAATAGCATTTATGATTTTTTTTTAATTAGCTGTTGTCTTTATTTATTTTTTCAGTTTTCATTTTTAGTTTAAGTTTTAGAAATTTTGTTTTGTGCTTTTATCATTATATATATATATATATATATATATATATATATATATATATATATATATATATATATATATATATATATATATATATATATATATACATACATATATATATACAGGGCCGGTGCTAGCCATTTGGGTGCCCTAGGCACAAATGCTTGGTGGTCACTGATCCTGTTTTCTTTCTGTTTGAGATTTCACTCTGCTTTTATTAAATATATTTTAAAATGTTGTTTTTCAGTGTCCACAGGACAAGTGAGAGTGAAGAGGACAGTGATTCAGACAGATCGAATGACTTTTGGTGGGATGAGAGTTTTTATTCAAGAGTCTTATTGGAAATTATTATACTTCTGTAATCTGATGTACAGCGTTTCAGAGTGTAACAATATTTTCAATGACATATAGAACAAGTCTTGATCTAATCAATCAGAATCTAATTGAAAAGTGTCAGGTTTTGTTTGATTTCAGTTCAATTTTTTTTATTATTTGTGGTGAGGATATGCAATATATTTTTGGATTATTCAGCACAGTTGTATTTGAGGAAAGTATTCATCTAACAGTGAAAATATTCACAGGTGTCAGTCTACAAGACAGATGTCAGGTGACGGCATGTCCTCCTCGCCTCTCAGTGACTGCAGCCATGAAATCAAGTGAGAAAATATTGTATATATAATACTGATACAATCACTACTTCTGCTCAAAACATCAGACTGTAATAAGTTAAATCTGCAAAGAAAGCTAACACAGGCTATGTGTCTTTTACCTGAAGCGATTCTGATCAGCTGGACAATGTGGAGCGTATTCTTTGCACAAATATCAACATGTGGAAAACTTTGTCTGGAAAATGCAGGTAGAGAGCACTGTTCTTAAACATACTGTAGACCACAAACCAGAATTATGGATATCCATGAGAGCAATTTGATAAGTGTTCATTGGTTTGTTTTGGTTTGATATGACTTGGAAGGTCTTTTTTGAGTAATATTTAATTACTGTATATTTTATGGTGATACTGTATTTAGAGCAACTGAGAAATACTAGTAGGCATTAAGCCCTATTTTATGCATTCCTGTAGCTCAACCAGTAGAGCATAGTGCTAGCAACGTCATGGAACAACTGTATGTTCGATACCCGGGAATGCATGTATTGATAGAATACCTTGAATGCAATGCAAGTCACTTTGGATAAAACAGCCTACTAAATCCAATATCTCAACCTTTTTAAAACAAGTGGATTCACATAAATCTTAAATACAGTTTGAATGCCCTTCTAACATACTGTGTTTCTAGAAGAGCAAACATTAAAGATTCTTCCAAATAAATGTTTTATACTGTACTGTATGTATGCATCTGACTCAGTGTGTTGTTTTGAAACAGTCATATACAGTTTTTCTGTCACCAAATTTTATAAAAAAAAATAAGTGTGATATGTGTTAAGGCTAACTTTACTGTTTTATGTATGTATTTATTTAGTATTTCTATTTCCCTTTTAGCTTGATTTTAAAGTGCAATGGCTCCAGTCCCAGCACACAGTCACTGCTCTCACGGATAGAGCTCACCCTGTCGGAAAACTCAGGAGAAACTAGCAGTGACTGGAGAACCTTCATACGAGCATATAACCGATGCAAAGGGATCTCTATAAGGTAAAAAAATTTTTTGCCATTGTTCACTATGAAACAGAACCTTCAATTTAAAGCTGCCGTCGGCAGGATTTTTTTTTTATCATATTCAGTAAAACTGACACTATGATCCAACAGAACAACATAAATCAGCCGGTTTTAGAAAAATCCCTGCGCTTCTACCTCCACCAGGAGCGTGTTATTTGCTTTGCAAAAATCCACCCCTCCTGGTTCTTCTGGTCTAATCAGCACAGGGCTGTGTGAGAGCTGTCACAGTTCTTGCCCACGCCACAGATCTCCCCTCTCGCGCACATTACAATATCACATGCACCCCAGCGAGCAAAAAGTCGTCCAGAAGACGTCTAAAAGACGTCATTCTTAGACATCCAGAAGACGTCCTCACAGGAGCCAGAATGAAAGTTTTTTTGACGTCTTTTCTGGACATTGTATAGACGTCAATTAAAGACGTCCTAAAGACGTCATTCTTAGACATCCAGAAGACGTCCTCACGGGAGCCAGAATGAAAGTTTTGACGTCTTTTCTGGACATTGTATAGACGTCAGTTAAAGACGTGCTAAAGACGTCATTCTTCGACATCCAGAAGACGTCCTCTCAGGAGCCAGAATGAAAGTTTTTTTGACGTCTTTTCTGGACATTGTATAGACGTCAATTAAAGACGTGCTAAAGACGTCATTCTTAGACATCCAGAAGACGTCCTCACAGAAGCCAGAATGAAAGTTTTTTTGACGTCTTTTCTGGACATTGTATAGACGTCAATTAAAGACGTGCTAAAGACGTCATTCTTAGACATCCAGAAGACGTCTTCACAGGAGCCAGAATGAAAGTTTTTTTGACGTCTTTTCTGGACATTGTATAGACGTAAATTAAAGACGTGCTAAAGACGTCATTCTTAGACATCCAGAAGACGTCCTCACAGGAGCCAGAATGAAAGTTTTTTTGACGTCTTTTCTGGACATTGTATAGACGTCAGTTAAAGACGTGCTAAAGACGTCATTCTTAGACATCCAGAAGACGTCCTCACAGAAGCCAGAATGAAAGTTTTTTTTACGTCTTTTCTGGACATTGTATAGATGTCAAGTAAAGACGTGCTACAGACGTAATTGTTAGACATCTAAAGGCAGCCAGAATAAAAGTTGTATTAGACGTGTTTTCTGTAGTAGAAATGTCAAAGACTGTTAAAGACCCATACTGACATGGAAATCCCATATGTGCATTTTGCAAGGATCCAACTTTAAAAAATATTTACTTACAAATATTTATAAAACAGTGGTTGAACTTGTGAGTGAGCTAGTTCTCACTGAGAAAAACCCAGTTACTCCTTGTTAATGGTTGTCGTGTCATGAAACTGCAGACACACAGACCATAGACCTAAATAAGATTTTAAAGAATATTGATAATATTGTATATTCAATTGAATAACTGTGGTGTATATACTTGCATTTGTATATCTTAACAATATAACTGTAATAAACTGCTTACCATTTTCCTGTAAACCAAACTAATCACTCCAAGAAATCAACTATTTAAATCTCAAGATATATTTTTATTACTATTTTAAAACTTAACAGCCGAAAGAGTAAAGTATAAATTAACACAATAAAACTTAAAAGCCAGAACAGTAAAGTTGTAAATTAACACAATTTCCCTTTAAATAATCTATAAAATGTTGTTAAAACAATATAACATAACATAACAGTTAACAAAATATGGCTGCTATAAGGTTCACAAGCTTCATTTATAGCAGCAAGCAGTTTCAGATGATCGGCTACAGACTTTCTTTGGGCCTCTGTTGCAGCTGGGTCCCATTTCATGACAGCAGCTACAATCAAAGCAAAAAAATCCACATGTAAAATAAATAAATACAAATGCCACTGTTGTGGTTTAGCTTATAGCAGAGATACATAGTTGAAAATTTGAGTACTCGAATCAATTAAATGAAATAAATCACAAATCAAGTAAAATTACATAAAGCCTGATATAAGGCATTCCACACACACACACACACACACACACACACACACACACACACACACACACACACACACACACACACATAGGGGCCATTTACAACTTCATGCGATTTTAGTGATCGGATAGCTATATGATCTTGAAAAGACCAGGTGTAAATGCCCTCCGAAACGCATTTGAATCTGAATGCTCAAACCACTTCAGGAGGAGCTCTGGGCCGCATTCCAGAAGAAACTGGACATGCATCTGGTTGTTGAAACCACATATGTAAATTTTACTCCTCCCAAAAACGCTCTAAAATAAAGGTGTGAGAGCGTGTTATAGGCTATATGTCATGTTATAGCCAGTTATGACGAGGCTACTGCCGCATCGCCGCTGACCATCTAACGTTATTCATCAAGCCAACGTGCAAACTATCACAAATCAAAGTGAAAGTAAGTCCCAGATTCTTAACACACAGTTATCATCATTAAAAGTAAAGAAACGAAATGATCTTACCAGGGCTGTTGCGCTCTCTCCTATTGCAGTCTTTGATTTAGAAATTTTAACGGATGATCAATTCACGAGTTCACACTTACATATAATTTGAAGGGGTAAGGTTTAATGCGTATTTGGCGTGCTGTCCGGAGGGAGAGCTCCGAGCTCGGAGTTCGGCCCGAACCCAGAGTACTCCCCCCCGTATGTAAGTGTTTAGAACTAGAAGCGTGGAGAAGGGGTGGTGGAGGGATGCTGCAAAACTGTCAATGGAATGAGGTGAGACTGCTGAGTATATATATGCACCTCTTACCATTGATTGCTGAGTGCTCTCCACTTGTGTTAATTATCTGAACGTGCTCCTCCCGAACCTTGTTAATAAAACATCATTAAAATGCAGCTCATATCTGTTGCTTTCGGTGACGTGAACGCCATTAAATTTGCATAGCGAGGGAATCGAGGGAATTATGTGACCAGGTGTAAATGGAATTGTTGTGATAAAACAGATAGCTATCCGATCTGAGAAAACGCATCAAGTGGCCAGGTTTAAACAGCCCCATATACACACACACACACACACACACGCACATATTAGGGGTGTAAGTTAACGGTTCACAAAATCCATGGTTCGGTTCAATACGATACACTTGTGTCACGGTTCGGTACGTTTTCGATACAGGAAAAAGAAAGAAACACCAGAGAAATTTCCTTGTTTTAATATTTTTAACTTTTTTTTGTATTAAACCTAACATCATAAAGTATGATTTTTTTTTTTTTACTTTGAGGAATGATGAAGCTATAATTGACTCTTAGAAGCATGTAAAACAGCTCCTTGAAAAAAATGAAATGTAATATTGTAGTTATAAACAAAGGTTTATTTTAGTTCAGATTAACATTTGAGGGCAGTAATTTTATTTATGTCAAAAAAATAAAACCAACGTAATGTAACTTGAAAGCATTATAGCCTACTAATCCTGCCAAACTTCCATGGTTACAGTTAGTGTTACTACAGTAAATCCATGGTGAATGTTGCTGATCTGTGGACACTGGATTGTTCATTCATGGCACAATGTTTCTACGTCAGCGCTGTTTGATCCGTTAATAACAGCGAAATATGAATGCTTCTCACTAGATCTCGCAGCGATGTTATTACTTCAGTGGGGATCTATTAGCGCCGTGTAGAAGCCTAACAGTGTCGCTTGATCAAGATCGGCTCGCGCTGCACTGGTCCAAACTGATAAACGGCCCGTGAAGCACATAATAACAGCACCTGCTTTCTGGTCAGTTAGCCTACAGTACCTGCTTTTTTTGTGGAAACCAAATCTTTTGATTGTGGGAGAGCCATGTGTTAAAGGTCAGATGGCACTTAAGCTACTTTATGATTTGCCCTATGTCTGAACAAAAGAAATAAAAGTTAACTATCTATACCATATTGAATTGCATAGCATCATATTTTTGCAATGCGTTGAATCGAAATCGAATCGCACCGGATCGTAATAATAGTGAATCGTATTGCATTGCATTGGTAGCTGGCAGCTGCTTATATGTATCATTAATGTATTGTATCGTTGGCTATGCATCGAGATGCGTATCGTATTGGCCTCAGTTATGGAGATGCACATCCCTAATACCTACATAGGAAAAGTAACTACATTTACATACTGTGAATCGTTTTTTTAATTTATCGAGAATCGTTTTTGAATCGAAAATCGCAATTGTATCGAATTATGACATTTTCTTAATCTTACACCCCTAATATAAACATACATATAGTACTTTGGAGACCAATTGTGTTGAAATAACATTGAGACAAAGGAGGTAGAGGACGAATACTCACTTCTCTTGGTAGCTGTTCCGATGAATGACGGATCCTGGCCACAGAAAGATAAAAGAGAGAGGTAAAAGGGGGGAATAAATTAGCATGGGTCACATTTCATTCGTTTTGTCTGGTAGGCCTATCTAAAACTTATGTCTGATAGAAAAATGTGCATCACCAAAAGAAGGAACATGTAGATTAACACAGTAGATCTATCCAAGTGGTAATCGTTTTAATAACGTTGTACAAAGAAAGAACTCTTCCGTTTTTAGTACATTGTTGTTGTGTAAAAGTTCCTTAAGTTTGTGTGTTCTTGACGTCTTTTCTTTTAACCCTGCAGGTAGTTACATTAACGCATCTATTAATAAAAGTTTTACCTATGGAACTTCGGTATGATGAAAATGTGTGTAATATAGAAAACCCAAACAAACAACTCAATTACTCTATGTTAAATGGAACTCTTCCACCATATCTAGTTTTAAAATGAATCACAGGAACTTGCCATCCTAGGTCACATTACCATTAGGGATGCACCGATTGGGAAATTCTGGGCCGATACCGATACCGATGTTTAACATAACAACTTGGCCGATGGCCGATGCCGATGTTTTTTCTTTTTGTTATTTATTCCTTCTTTTGTGCCACTGAAACATACAAGTCTTTCGGCTCTTGATCACACTATCCTAGAATGAGCACAAATTCAATCAGACCAAGCAATTTATGAAACAAAAAAAACCTTTAATGTCACTTTCTGGTTGACAGTTATAACCTTATTTATAAGTTCTTTTTCAGTTGTTATGAGGAGCAATATGAGAGAGAAATTTGGTAATCATTGTCTGACCCAACAAAAAAAACATTATAATATTCATTTTATTTTTCGTGTTCGCATTTATGAGGGAAAAAACACGGGTGAATGTTCATATTAAATTTTAAACGCGCACGCGCTCTTCTGCGAGAGAGAGAGAGAGCCCCGACCGCGCGCGCGCTCTCACTCACTATTCAGAGCGGTCAAGCTTCCCCGTACTTTTTGACAAGCGTCCTTGACAGGGAGGCCAGAGCTTCTTTGCAGCTCAAGTCGGCGGCGGTGTGTACAGTTAACGCTCTATCTGTTGACGGCGCTGAGGGAAAAGCTCCCGCCACTGGAAGAAGCGGTCGCCGCCCATTTGTGTACTCCTGCGCACCCATCAAAGCCGTGCAGAACGTCTTCAGCACTCGCGGATCGTGCATACTCCGCCGCTTCTTCTGCTACACACCATGGTCGTTCTTTTCTCGAGAAAAGGAGTTTTCTCATAGAAAAATAAATAAATAAATGCGTCATTGTACCCAGCACTTCTGAAAATGCACTTCCGAATGCGTCTCTGTCCCCAGCATATCAAACCAAACTGACGCCCATGTGACATCGGCGAATGTCAGTTTTATTTCCCGATGGCCGATGGCAGTTAACGAGGCAAATATCGGCCGTTACCGATGTTCAGCCGATGCATCGGTGCATCCCTAATTACCATAAATATAATATTAAATTACTATAAGATAAAATTACTTCAGTTAATTTACCATCGCATGCATGTCCCCATTTGCTAACCCTTTTGTGGAAGGGCTCTTTGTGAAGGGATTTAGATGTTTGCTTGGAACACCCCTTTAATTGTACATTTATTAAATCACATGTAAGGTTTATAAATAATACTAGGTAAAGGAGAGCAAACTGATTCCCCCTTCATTTTATCTACCTTATGCCGACCGAAAGGTATATGATTTTCTTTCTTCAGATGAAAACACATATTTTAGAAAAAATAAACTAGACTTTTAGAAATATTATCCATGTGTGTCAAATAATGCAAGTGAATAGACACCAAAATGCTGAAGGTCGAAAAAGTCCAAGAGCATTGCTCACATGATAAGTGCAGAAAACATCTTGTGTGAACAACACAGCAAGCTGTGAGTAGGCTGTATGAAGTTTCTGGCATATGCACTTGCATTATATTGGCTTAGAATAATGGATAATTAAAAAATATATATTTGTGGAAAGAAAGTCAGATATACATCTGGAATGGCACGAGTGAAGAAAAAAAAGAGATCATTTTTTAATTTCGGAGTGCATTGTGCCTTTAAAATTGACTGCGGATTTAGATACTGGGTAACACTTTATTTCGATAGTCCACTTTAGACATTCTACTAACTATAAGTAACTTTGCAACTACATGTCAACTATCTGTCATTAGAGTATTAGTAGACTGTCTGCTTAATATTTGCTAACACTCTGTTTTGTTGGTCCCCTAACAGACATTCTACTGACTATAAGTTACTTGGCAACTACAAGTCAACTTATTCTCCTAACCCATTTCCTAACATCTAAACTTAACCTACCAGTCTATTGACTGTCTACTACAGCCTACTAATACTCTAATGAGAGTTAGTTGACATGTAGTTGAAAAGTTATAGTTAGTAAAATTTCTAAAGTGGACTATCGAAATAAAGTGTAACCAGATACTGCAGTGGATACTTACTAGTGATGGACTTGTTTCTCTGTTGGTGCCTATTCTGCTCCGTAAGTCCAATGCTTGATCTAAAAATATACATTTTTTAAAAAAGTGTGTTAATAGGATTATTGATCGGGTAACATAGGACCATTTTTTTAATGTTCCATAAGTGTTATATAAATCTGGAGAACCCTTACTAAAAATTAACACTGTTTTGCGACACTAACCAAATGGTAATAAATTATTGTAATACGTAAAATAGGAAAGAGGCCGCACTATGCATAAACTTTTATTTGCAAAAACACGTTTCGGCGTGTGCCTTCATCAGTTTGCACGCGCCGAAACGCATTTTTGCAAATATAAGTTTATGCATAGTGCGGCCTCTTTCCTATTTTACGTATTACAATTATCCAGGCCAGCACTCTAAAACTTTATTAATATATGCAGTGAAGCCTGCTCCTATACTCACTTAATAAATTATTGTATTAAATCCACCATAAAAACATGGTTTCTACACTATAATAAATAAAACATGGTTAATTTAGCAAATGTCCTTAAATGATTAGTTCACCTCAAAGTTGAAAATTGTGTCATCATTTACTCACCCTCAAGTTGATTTAAACCTGTATGAATTTCTTTCTTCTGCTGAACACAAAGAAAGATATTTTGAAGAATGTCGGTAAACAGACAGACTTGGGTCCCATTGACTTCCATAGTAGGAAAAAAAAAATACTATGGAAGTCAATGGGACCCAAGTTACAGACATTCTTCAAAATATCTTTCTTTGTGTTCAGCAGAAGAAAGAAAGAAAGAAATTCATACAGATTTGAAACAACTTGAGGGTGAGTAAATGATGACACAATTTTTAACTTTGAGGTGAACTAATCCTTTAAAAGAACAGCTCGACCAAAAAAAAAAAAAAAATAGAGTTAGCTTACTCACCCTCGTGTTGAAATTTTATGAGATTCTTATGTAGGCCTAGAACCATAATTAAGATATCTTGAAAAATGCCTTTTATTTTTGTCATACAATGAATATAGGCCTAGTTGTTTTATTCCCAAAATTCTTGTGTTTCACAAAAGTAAGTTATAGAGGTTTGAAAAAAATACTTTCATTTTGAAAGACATTTATTTTTGGGTCAGCTAGGCCTGTAAACTCAAGAAGATAAAGCTTGTCTGGAGGGTTTGAACCAGTGCATTTGAGCAGAGTTTACATGTTCTTATTTCACGTGTATTTTATGACAATACTCACCGCATCTGAACATCGTGTGGCTGGATAATATTTATTCCCAAAATGCCTGGATCATGAAGGAAACACACACATACACATCAATATTAGTTATTTGTTTTACTTACTAACGGAGACATTTGCAAAAGCTTGCAAAATTGACTCACCAGCTCCAAAACATATTATTACGACTCGTTAATTTAACTGATCGGTTAGCCATCCCGCGATCAACAATAGATTCAAAAGCCTAGTTTGCAGATTCTTATAGTAAGACTGTGACAGTTCCTTTCTGTCTAAAGATACAATATTCTCAGTTCACTCGTTGTAAAGCATTTATTTTTTATCATAAAGTTAGACAAGTTTACGTTACACATCCTAGCAGCACATAACATTAATACATTGGGAATACCGTATGCACTAATAATATTGCTCTAATCGCGTTTAGATTCTCAATTTAATACACTATATCTTGATGTAGCAGAATTTGTATAAAATAAAGTTATTTACCTTCCGTAGATTGCAATATGTCCGTTGTTAAAATTCTTTGTCCATTTCCTTGTTTGTTCTTCATTTACACCCAGCAACACCCAGCAACTCGCTCAAAATAAACATTTAGCAGTCCGATGTAAAATAATCCATGTTTTAAACGATGTAAAACCCACAGAATAGGCTAATATTGAAGATCCCGCGCAGCAGCAAAGCAAACACCGACTCACTCAACTGACGTTTATTCAAACTTGACTCGTAAAGGCGCGCTTAGTTGTCATTGGCTAGATTCCTGGAATAAACAGAGAATAACCAATCATGCTCAAAACAGCTAGGAGAGACAGCCAATAGTGTGGCAACATTGCAATTACAGGAAAATATGAATATATATATATATATAATGTGCTATTTATTTGGTTGTATTTGTAGGCTGGCTGTATTTTAATCAATTGGTTAAATTGTTTTTTCATTGCAGTGCATGATTAAAAATTAAACATTAAAAATTAAAGATTAAAAATACTGTAAGAACTTACAGTAACTGACCATATATAATATGTATTTACCACTGTTCTTATAAAGCGCAATTTAATAGAGCAAACAGTGTATTAAACAGAGCAAACACTGCATATATTCATATACAATTCTGTATGTAGATCTATATGAAAATCTAATGAATTGGTATCATGGTGGTGACAGTTACATTCATGTGACCCATAATGACCCTTTTACACTTTCACAAATTCTTGACCTTTCCTTTAGAAACACTCTTATGCCTAATAATGTCAACATCCTTTTTCACCCTGAGTGGCACTGGTACACAACCTGTTGGTTTAGAGTTAATCCTCTGTCCAACGCAACACTTTGGTAACATTGGCATAATTATATACAAGTTACAACATAATACCCCGGGTTTCACACTTTCACAGGCAAGACTTAAGCCTGTAGTCCCAGACTAAAATGCATGTTTGAGCAGTATTACCTGAAAGCAACTTGTACTGACATATCTTATGGCAGTGCCATTGTTTTGTCTCAAGGCACATTTTTTAAAGATATAATTAAATACCCAAATTGAACTAAGGACAAATCCTGGCTTTATCTAAACCATGTCTGTGAAACTGGGTCTGGGTTAGAAATTAAGGGTTAAGGTTAACCCTAACCTTAATACTTGCCTACAGACTTTTATTTAACAGCATGGTGTTAACTGCAGTGGTTAGGCCTTTAGCATTGCTAAAGGACTAAAATCTTCTCACTGTGACAGTCTGTTTAGTAAAGATTGTTTGTATGGATTGTCCCTAAACTAGAGCTATTGATGCATTCAAAACATACCTGTATCATAAAGATCGTATTTACAAATTGAACATACATGAACGCCCCCACAATGATGAAAATATGAGTAGGAAGCTTGGGATTTTCTTTTAGCCCGATCTTGAAGAGTTATGATGTGTCAGTGAGAAACATGTAATACCACAATACTTTGGTATTTAGCAGTTACATTGTCAGGCTTTTATTTACGATGAAGTAAGCTAATGCCTGCACAAAATATGACAGTATTATAGTATTACAATATAACATGTAATGATACATTTTACAGTGGCTTCATAAATTGATTTAAAACATAAATAGTAAAATAGTAAAACCTCATGAATACAAACTTCCCAGGAGGACTTAAAAGCATCATGTGTGCATCATGAACCCTGTTGGTGTCTGATCAGCAAGATCAATTTAACAGTTAATGATATAGTCCGTAAATTAACAGTCAGTTAATTAATTTACAGATATTGTTTGTCATTTTGTTCTGAACTAGTTCTGGCTGTCAGTGGACGTTTAGATTATGGCCGGATTGGACATCATTATTCACGTCATTTATGGACTGTTTCTGGATGTCAAAGGACGTCCAGATTATAGCCAGTATGAACGTCTTTTCTGAACTAGTTCTGGCTGTCAGTGGACGTTTAGATTATGGCTGGATTGGACATCTTTATTCACATCCTTTATGGACTGTTTCTGGATGTCAACGGACGTCCAGATTATAGCCAGTATGAACGTCTTTTCTGAACTAGTTCTGGCTGTCAGTGGACGTTTAGATTATGGCTGGATTGGACATCTTTATTCACATCATTTATGGACTGTTTCTGGATGTCAACGGACGTCCAGATTATAGCCAGTATGAACGTCTTTTCTGAACTAGTTCTGGCTGTCAGTGGACGTTTAGATTATGGCTGGATTGGACATCTTTATTCACATCATTTATGGACTGTTTCTGGATGTCAACGGACGTCCAGATTATAGTCAGTATGAACGTCTTTTCTGAACTAGTTCTGGCTGTTAGTGGACGTTTAGATTATGGCCATATTGGACATCTTTATTCACGTAATTTATGGACTGTTTCTGGATGTCAACGGACGTCCAGATTATAGTCAGTATGAACGTCTTTTCTGAACTAGTTCTGGCTGTCAGTGGACGTTTAGATTATGGCTGGATTGGACATCTTTATTCACGTAATTTATGGACTGTTTCTGGATGTCAACGGACGTCCAGATTATAGCCAGTATGAACGTCTTTTCTGAACTAGTTCTGGCTGTCTGTGGACGTTTAGATTATGGCTGGATTGGACATCTTTATTCACGTCATTTATGGACTGTTTCTGGATGTCAACGGACGTCCAGATTATTGCCAGTATGAACGTCTTTTCTGAACTAGTTCTGGCTGTCAGTGGACGTTTAGATTATGGCCATATTGGACATCTTTATTCACGTCAGTTATGGACTGTTTCTGGATGTCAACGGACGTCCAGATTATAGTCAGTATGAACGTCTTTTCTGAACTAGTTCTGGCTGTAAGTGGACGTTTAGATTATGGCCGGATTGGACATCTTTATTCACGTCAGTTATGGACTGTTTCTGGATGTCAACGGACGTCCAGATTATAGCCAGTATGAACGTCTTTTCTGAACTAGTTCTGGCTGTCAGTGGACGTTTAGATTATGGCCATATTGGACATCTTTATTCACGTCAGTTATAGACTGTTTCTGGATGTCAACGGACGTCCAGATTATAGTCAGTATGAACGTCTTTTCTGAACTAGTTCTGGCTGTCAGTGGACGTTTAGATTATGGCTGGATTGAACATCTTTATTCACGTCATTTATGGACTGTTTCTGGATGTCAAAGGACGTCCAGATTATAGTCAGTATGAACGTCTTTTCTGAACTAGTTCTGGCTGTCAGTGGACGTTTAGATTATGGCCATATTGGACATCTTTATTCACGTCATTTATGGACTGTTTCTGGATGTCAAAGGACGTCCAGATTATAGTCAGTATGAACGTCTTTTCTGAACTAGTTCTGGCTGTCAGTGGACGTTTAGATTATGGCCATATTGGACATCTTTATTCACGTCATTTATGGACTGTTTCTGGATGTCAACGGACGTCCAGATTATAGCCAGTATGAACGTCTTTTCTGAACTAGTTCTGGCTGTCAGTGGATGTTTAGATTATGGCCGGATTGGACATCTTTATTCACGTCATTTATGGACTGTTTCTGGATGTCAACGGACGTCCAGATTATAGCCAGTATGAACGTCTTTTCTGAACTAGTCCTGGCTGTCAGTAGACGTTTAGATTATGGCCAGATTGGACATAATTACTCAATGTCATAAATCGACTAATTCTGGCTGTCAATGGACGTTCAGATCATGGCCTGGACGGGCGGACTTGATATCAACCTGTTTTGTACGTCCACAGACGTCGCTTGCTCAGTGGGACACGCCTGAAGTTCGCAGGTGTGTTGGATTGTACGAAGCGTGATGGCGGAGAGAAAATCTGCTAACAAGCTTCCAATTCCAATTCCAATTATAAAATACCCAGAGCTAGAAGATCCAAAACAAGCAAGGAAAAGAAAATGATGCTTCGATGCTGAAAAGACGGGCACGTTCACAGAAAATCTGATACATGCGCACTGATGAGCACAAACTCGATGGGAGGGTGCTCGGTGAGAGTGGGGGAGGGGCATGAGAGTTGTAAACATTTAAAAATTTGTATAAGTCCACTCAATCTTCCAGGGTTGCCGACTGTAGCTTTAATATGAAATCAATGTTAATTAATTAAAGAGGCCATATCATACCCTTATACAGAGTCTTAATTTAGTCTCCAATAGGTTTTCATGTTTGAATGTTCAAAACACTCATTATTTTCACATATTTTACCTTATTGCAGCATCTTTCTTCCCAGTCTGTCAGTAACGCTCTGTTTAGTTCCTGTCTCTATGAAGCCCCTCCTTCCCAAAAAGCGCAATGTGCTCTGATTGGTCGGCTGCACCAGTGTGTTATGATTGGTCAACCGCTTCCAGTTTTGGAAATGTCCCGTCCCTTACCATAACTAACTTGTTTTTTGTCTATGCCTTGAGCGGAAATTATTTAAATGATTGATATTGTCAGATGTATACGTTTCCGGAAAGAAAATTCAAGACTACAGTGGAGTTCAGAAACAGTGCGCACTGATTTAGAGAATAACTCCCTTTGGACTGACTGTACATACTAGAGATAAAGCATAATATGTTCTCTTTACCTAAATATGAATCACTTTCCATGCCACAACAGAAGTCCTGCGTTTGACGAGAGTGTGGACGCTCTGCTGTTGTCCCTGCACTCGGTGTCTGGTCTGATAAAGGTGCATTTGACGACGGACAGCCTGACTGAGAACTGGGCACCAAAGATCCTCTCCCTGTGTCACACATGTCCCAGCCTCCATAACGTCTGGTATGATGATCTGCCAATACTTCTGCTAGAAAGAATGAAAACCAAATATTCTGGTAGATAACTACGTTTGTTCCACATGAAATAAAATGAAAAGTTATAAGTTATGATTGTCTTTTCTTCTCCGTTGTGACGTATATCTGTGTGAAAGGGGTTCTGGAATAAGAAAAAATGCAGGGCGGGACTTGATTTTGGGGAAAGATGGTTTTGGTTTTGGAAAAAATGCTGATGGTTGTGGTTTGCTATTGGTCGATCTATTTATTATTATCATGCAGTTTTATTATGTTGTTGGTTTATTGTCTTATACTGAAAGATTAATTTAAAGCAGGTGGATCGGATATTATGGTACATTAAAATAAATATTTTTAAAATATAGACGTTTTTTTTTTCTCTCGTCTGTCAGTTTGCAGGTGGAGTATGATAAGAGACACAGTGTGCTAAATGTGTGTTCCTCTTTCATCATCACCAAAAACATCACAGACTCTACGTAAGTCCATCTCAACCATCCAGGCTGTAAAGAAATGACACAGATTCCTAATATGAGCATACATGGTAACTTACATGGTCGTCTCTTTTCTAGCTGTACAGTTGAGATTCGGTTGGCCCGTGATAGCATGATATCCCCATCATTCATTTCATTCACATCACCATGTTCAGAGATTCCTGAACTCGACGGACAGGAACTCTTTGAAACCATTGACCACCTTAAAGGTTTAGAGGAAAGGTAAGGATTCTACCATTTCATTATAAACGTGAAAATTAATAGGTCATAGCAAATATGCACCATATTTATCATTTACATACAGTGTACAGCCAACAGTGAACTTAACATTTCGGATTATTTTGCTCATAATCCAGCTGTTCAGAGCACGAAGAGCTTGTGGGTAATTTAATGTCCAGCATACTCTCTGTTTCTGGTCTGCGGAGAGTCGGACTTGAGATCAGCAATCTAACAGAGAACTGGGTGAGGAGGATTCTGTTCTTAGCCGAAGTCTGTCCCAGTCTGCAGGAGATCAGGTAAGGAAAAGAAATTGCAGTTTGTCACTGAATGTAGATTTTTGTTATTTAGACTTAAAATTCCTTTTTTCTTTTTTGATATTGTTAACATTTAAATGGAAATATTTCTATTTTAATGTTGTTTCAGATATGACTGCATTGAAAGTAATGGCGTGTTTTTGGAGGATGTTGTGAGGATCCTCCAGAGCTCTCAGATGAATTCAGATTGCAGGATTATCCTCACAGGGTTTGTCCTATAATCTTATTTATCCATTTATTAAAGAATTGCACCATTAATTATGGTTTAATGACTGTTGTTCAATCTCTTTGAAGGATGAAGTGCGATAAAACGACGGATGGGCGCACTGAAATCATGACAGACACATCCAGATCATCATCAGCCTGCGATGAGAAACTAAAGGTCACCTTCTGCAGGGACTCTCTCACAAGACTATTCACAATAGAGAACATTGAGACAGAAGACAACAATGACGATGACCCTGAGGACCCTGATGAGGAAGACTTTGTAGACTTTGAAGACTTTATTGTTCTTTAGAGATCATGGCAAAACAAAATTAATCCTAAAATAAGAGTGTTAAACAATTACATAGTTTATTATATTTTTATCCTAATATTTAGAGTGACAGATTTAAAGATTGAGTGAAAATTTATAAAATTGGGTTAACTGTGGCTTAACTCTATATAAGATCAAATGAATCAGAACAAAACTAATATAGGGATGACCGCAGGTGCAGTCAGGGTCATAGCATGTGGTGAGCACATCTGAGCATACAGGATCCTTATACTGATAATTGTTTACTTGGTTCTTCAATGGGTCCTTTGACAACATGTTGATTAAGCAGAAAGTTATGCACTAAATAATATTAATAAACTAATTTTTAAGGGTAAGATGCCCCCCGGGGCAAGATGTCCCCCACACCCACATTTTTTCTCTTGATTATAGATGGCACAATCTCGCATTTCAACATCATCTGTTGAAACAGTTTTGAGGTTAATTGATCTAATTTAGTTTATCTGTAAAATAATGATCTGTGACAGTATTATGTTTAATATAAAAATTTTTTGTGTCTACTTATTTTAATAAGGAATTTGTGGACATCAAAGAAGTACATAGCAGCGAATCGAGAACAGTTGAGCGGCTGCAAGTGTTGTTATCTGCAGATCGGAGTAATGAGCGCTCCGAAAGGTCTTTAGGGTGTGGAGTACGGTTAGGGGTTAGTTTCTGTTGTAGCATTAGGCGTCTTCAACTTCAACTTCAACTTGTCTTCCTTTTCCCTAAGCCGACTGTGTTTTAGATGATGGAAGGCACTTCCGGTTTGGGGAAGTTCCACTCAAAAAGACTGAAACAAATAATTTCAAATCATAAGGTTGCACTGCTAATAAACCTTATCTGTCAGTTTGACTGAATGAGCTGTAAAATTCCTTCATATTTCAGATGTCAGAAGAATAACGTAATCCTTGATATTTTTAACAGGATTATGTATAAAATCAATACAGTATTTTACATTGGATTTACACATAAGTATTTTGAAGTGTGGTGAATACCAATTGTAAATTTAAAGAAATCAATTTCACAATAAATTATTGCATTGTTTAAATGACAAAAATTTTAGCTAAATGTGATTTGTATATGAACAATTCTGAAATGCATACCCTAACTTCTGATAACAGATCACTCTAAATTGTAATGTGGACTCATGCATTTTTTGTAAAGATGCTTTGAAACTGTGTATATTGTGAAAATAAAAATAAATGTGAATTGAATTGAATAAGCAGTAAAGAAGCTAATTTGCATGTGATTGCATTTTAGCATCCTTGTTTCAATAGCGACTCAAGGTTTTTTTTATATACAATGTCTAGCTCAAGCCCACGCGTTAAACACAAGAGGCTCTCCAAATATAGGGATAAATGGGAAAAATTGGTACAGTATGTCCAACTGATCATGAATATAAGAACCACCGCACAGTTTACAGAAAAGCATTTTCAGTTGCTCATGGTGGGCTGTGCTGCTAAAGTGTATGTGGCCTATTGTTGTTGTTCTTTTTTTTATTTGGATAATCTATTAGTATCTATTAATATAATTTTCCATATGTTATCAGAGCTGGTAGACAGATAGTTTTTTATATTTTTAGACATTATTAGACGGATCATTAATTAATAGATTATAAAAATGTTATATATATCAGATAATATATAGGGCTACAAAAAAATCCTATCTGCCATATAGCCTACAACTTAAGTCATTCAAAAAAAAAGTTTATTTACTTAAAAATTGGACAAATATTTACATAAAGTAGTCCTAATTTAAGTAAATTAAATAAAATGCAGAAAACAGCTGCAGAAATGGCAAAAAAGTGATAATAGTTTCAGACAGAATGACTAGAGTAGGCAACTTTGCAGTTGCTTTGAAAGCATATAAGATCCCACCTCATATAGTCAGTCTAATCGCACAGCTAATTAAGCAATCATGATTTATTTGTTTATTTAACATGTAGGCTATATGTGCATTAAAAGTTCCATTTCGGCAACGAGACCGATGCAGAGCCAAATGAAGATAAAGATGTGTTCTGGACTGGCGTGTTTATTGAACCAATTAGATAAGAGTAAAACGAGAGCCAGCGAGAAGCTCATCTGATTGGCTACATGATGATGGTGGACCCGCCCTCCTCTTCGTGCTTACAAATCCAGTGAGAGAATCGTGACAAAACTGTAAGCGCAGATGAAAGAAAGACGCAACTGTACAAATCGGGTTATTTTTTTCAGGAACTTTCATTTTGACTTTAAAGTCATTTAGACATTTGCAACAAATTACTAAAAGTAGTAAATTACTTTTTTACACAAAGGTTGATTTTATGCAATCAATCTGTTTTGCAGTTTCTGACTTTTTATTTTATTTATTTTTTTCGCTTGCAAAATTGCTGTTCACAGGCTTGCAGTGCTTTTGGCCGTATTTGTGCGAGAAAAAACGTGCCAAAAGTGCAAGCGTGGAAAAATGGAAGTCAAAAGAATACAGATCACATTTATTATGCATAAGCATGAGGCTGCAGTTTCACAATACGTGCATTACACTTATGAATAACAGTAAAATGCTGCAAATATTTTTTTCTTACACTTGAAAGGCGATATACACCTTTACAAATCTTTTCTTGCACAAGCAAGTTTTATTTATGCTTGCAATCTTATATACACTTTCACAAATCTTACCCTGCACATGCGATTCTTTATGGCATCATATTACCTTCATAGTAGGACACCCTATCATTGCATTTGGACCGGTTTTGGCCGGTTCTTCCATGGAAGACATATGTACATGTTTTAATATTCAGAACCACTTCTATTATCGATTGCTATCAGGATGTGAAGAGAGTTTCAACCTGTAGGCTAACAAAAACGTGTTTAAAAAACAAATTGCCTGTATCCCAGTAAACACAGAACGTTCCCCTAACGTTCCCATATGGTTCCCATTTGGTTATTTTTTTGGGAACCAAATAAGAACGTTCTAGGAACGTTCTCTGTAGGTTTTATTTTTATAACCTAAAGAGAACGTTCTGGGAACGTTCCCTGCAGGTTGTTATTTTATAACCTAAAGAGAACCTTCCCAGAACGTTCCCTGCAGGTTATTTTTAGGTTTTATTTTTACAACCTAAAGAGAACGTTCTGGGAACGTTCCCTGCAGGTTGTTATTTAATAACCTAAAGAGAACCTTCCCAGAACGTTCCCTGCAGGTTATTTTTAGGTTTTATTTTTACAACCTAAAGAGAACGTTCTGGGAACGTTCCCTGCAGGTTGTTATTTTATAACCTAAAGAGAACCTTCCCAGAACGTTCCCTGCAGGTTATTTTTAGGTTTTATTTTTACAACCTAAAGAGAACGTTCTGGGAACGTTCCCTGCAGGTTGTTATTTTATAACCTAAAGAGAACCTTCCCGGAACGTTCTCTGCAGGTTATTATTTTAATATCATATGTTTGCAATACCTACATGATATGGCATAAATCCAGCAAAAAACGCTCCCTAGTGGTTTATATCTCGTAGAAAACACTTGTGCTGAATATTATTACACCTATTTCTAAACATTTTGTTGACAATTACTACATTAAATATGCCTATAATACATCCATAAAAACATTAAACATCACAGTAGTTTAACACCGAAACAACAGCACTTAAATAGCCTATTAATAACTGCATATTAATATATTCACATACTGTATATGTGAAGCACTGTTAAATATATTGAAATACATTTTGTATTCCATTTACAGTTTGCGATGGCCACAGACCTATCCACTTAATAACGTATCAAGTTTCAGGATATTTTAGCTGATTATCAAATTATTAACTCCATCAATTCAAAATTAATGTAAATGCTGCGTGACTTCTACTGTGTTTTAATGGGCGCGCGCGCTGAACATTCAAGCCGCATTTGAACTGGAGCGGAGGGCGTTACCATGGAAACGAGGCAGCAGCTCAACTGACAATCAGCGAAACTCCGTCTCGCACTGTTGTTTTAACTACTTTAAGGTAAGTTTAGTCCATAAAATTACACAAATAGTACATACAAATGTTTCTGAGACTTTCTTTGATGTAAATGACTTGCTTCGGTTGAATATTTAGTTTATAGAAATGGTTTAGTGTCTTCGCAAAAGTCCGTTAGCATCTCAACTGTTAGGCTAACTGTTAACTAAAGGTAAGGTTAATTTAGGTAAACTATAGACTTGAGCTGCAATTTTGGGCTTTTAATCACATCTTATGTGTAGATGAGAGATTTTGTAGTTTTGTAAAGGTTTTGCTGACAACTGGTCAATGGATGAATGGAAATAAGCAAATTTATTTAACGTTAACCAAAAAAGTGTGCACTGTATGGTTAATTCAGTTATCACGTGACGTCACACCATTACGCCCACCTGGAGGGCAAAATAAGGCTTTTCTCCACTGCCCAGTCATTTTATCAGGTTTGTAGTATTAATGTAGTAAAACAGTGTTATTAAAAGATCAAATTCAATATATACCGCTTATTCATGATGCATACTTTGTACAGGTAAGCAGATGAATACAGAACAAATTATTTATAACATAATAATATTGTTTGTCTTCTCCCCTTTACAGTATTGTTTGCCATCTAACGTTAGTCCTGTTCACAGAGTTAAGCTCCAAACCCTATTAAGCAGACCTGAGCAGCTGATCCAGGATCACCAGAAACTCTGCAGAACTTTGGTCTGGACACCAGTGATGTAAGTTCAGAACATATTGCAGGAGATATCAACATTGTCTCTCAAGGTCCACTTACACGCAGAGGTTTACTCCAACCTAGTGTAGCACACCTGAACAAGCTAATCAAGGTGCTAAACTCTGGGTGCATATCACTCAGGTCTCTAGCTCAGTAGTCAGTGGTTAAGGGCTGTCTTTATCACAAAATCCTTACAGTGCACTGAAACATTCGCTCCCTAAAAACTCACTATGTTATCGGAAGTTCTGAAGCTCAAAACTTTATCACACGAGACAGTTCGCTACAAAATGACGTGATAGCTGATTTTAAAACACAAACCAATATTATATTTCAGCATAAACATACGTTGCTAGACAGGTAATGTCTAATCAAGCAAACATTCACAATTTATCTATGACTGAAATCTTGCACAAATATGTAGAGGGAAAACTCAAGAAAACTCCAAATACTTCACATTTTGGACAACCATTGTTTTTTTACATTTACATTTTGGTTATTGTTTTCTTTCTCACTTTAGATGCTGGAGAAAAAACATCCAGGCTAAAGCATTCAAAGTGGAAACTTCTGTCGTGGCTCAATAATCCAGGATTGGGACGGTGGAAGGAGCAGATCAGAGATCAGGAAGAGATCTACTGGTGCCCCTGAGGAACTGATTTACCTTATGCGTCAAACATTACCAAACATTTTCATCACTCACCTTCATGTCGTTGCAAACCTGTAAGACTTTCGTTCATCTTTGAAACACAAATGTAGATCTTTTTAATGAAATCTGAGAGCTTTCTGTCCCTCCATTTCACAGTTTATGCAACTACAACTTTCAAGGTAAAAGACATTGTAACAATAATCAATATGACTAGTGGTTTAACCTCAACTTTATGAAGTGAATACTTTGTGTGTGCAAAAAAAACCCATTGCATCTTTATTCACAAAATATACATCTCTGACACGTGTTCACGGCAGAGTTTCCGCTAGAAAAAAATGGTGCCGGTCACAAAGGTTTCGTTTTCCGGACATTTTGATGATATGCCGTTCAAATAGGCCTATCGCCTCTTAAATTAGTCAAGTTGAGGAAAACTGGAGGCAGGCTATGTAACTTAAAAAATGACATAAGGCTGTATAGAATGCAACATGTTTATTAGCCTAACTTTCAAAAAACATGAACCACCGATTGGCGTCAATCAACGTCAATTGTTTTTACTATGGTTTCACATTCATATTTTAACAAACCAATCCCCCTTCCCAACATAAAATATCTGAAGCCTATTGTTTTTACTCAAGCGAACTTCCAGTGTCTCTCCACAACTTGCAATGCGCATAAGCCGCATAAGCCGCGTAACCTTGTTCTCCGCAAGGCGACATCGCTGCTTGTCTTGATCCGATTCTGCAGCGAGAACCCCCTCTCTGCAGGAACACTCGAGACACATTTTCTACTATGGTTATGTACGTTTCTTCATTCGGATCTATTTGCGATCCATTCTAAACAAACAACGCAGTTTATATGCTTCGTCCTTGTTTCATTATTCATTAAGATAATAATTAATAAATGCACGCATAATTATCAGTGAATTTGATAAATGTTGCAGATATGTTTTGCTATGCATGCAAACAAATGCCTTTCAACTTATGTGTGCAAAATTCAGAATAAAATGAATGTGCAGCAACATTAAGTTTAATATTTGTTAAAATATTATAATGTTATTTTTTAATTTATGTTGATTATGAAAAGTGAACCGCACGAGTATACTCTCTTACATCTTATAAGATGTAAGGATGCGCAATATCGAGAGACATGGAGCGGGTCAGATGATTTTGACCACTTAATTAAGTTTTTTTTTTTTTGTAGAAAGCCTTTTTTAAGTGAATTTCGTTTTGTATAAATTGTATCTTAGTTTTAATATTTTTTTTATCAACCAATTGCCTGGATTTTAGCAAATATAGCAGACGATAGGCCTAATGATGACGGCGCCCGCGCGGTCACTTGCATTGCTGGAGCGCATCTCATCCTAATTTAACGAAACTCAGCGTAGGCCTCACCCTCACAGACATGAAATATATCTTAAGAAAGCTTGAAATGTCTTTTTAACAATTTAAAACGAAAAGAAATAGGCTACAGTCTGATTATGTAATCCATGATGTGCATTTCTCTCTAGCGCGTTCACTATGGAGATGGCGATCGTCAACTTACTCTTTACAGCTGTTGTTGCTGTTAATAAACTAAAAAATAATAGGCCTATAATTTTATTAAACAATAAATTAAATGAAATTGTAATTGTATTAAAAAAGCAACTAAAAAACAAAACTCCTGTTTAAGTTTTTTTTAACCTATACTAATTACGCATTAAATTCTGAGTCGCTGTCCTCGGTGCCCAGAAAAGCGCTGTAACGGAAACGAAGGGGAACCCGTTTTTATTTACTTTTTTTTTTTTGACTTATTTTAACTGGCCCATCCAGTTTTCTGGAGGCCCACCTACAATCAAAATCCTGGCGCCGCTAGTGCTTCGCAGCGGTCTGATATCAAGAAATAACAGACCGCATTCCACATTGGAATTCAACCAAGCCATGTAATAATGTTTAATAACTTTCAAACTGTTCCTTTAGAACATAGTCAAAGGTAGGTGTATTTTTGCTTTATACATTTTAGGCTTATTCTCAAATTCAGATTGTGTTAGGGGGGCGGGATAGCCAATTTTAATCGGACAATTTGACCGGAGAGATTTAATTTTTTCGGACATTTCATTTTTTTTTTCGGCCAATGTCCGGCAATTACCGGACAACGGGAACCATGGTTCACGGAGCACCACGATTCATCAGTGTTGTGTTGGCAAGAGAGTTGGCCATCTCATGGTGCAACATGTGTCGGAGATACATCATTTGTGAATAAAGACGCAATTGTTTGCGCACACAAGGTATCTGTTAAAAATATCTTCATTTGTGTTTTCCACAAAAGGGTTTGGAGCGACATGGTAAGTAATTATTGACAGAATTTACATTTTTGTGTGAACTATCTCTTTAGGTACTGTTTTCTAATTTGGTTATAATTGGTCAATTGTTCTGTTTTATTTTCAATATTTTTAAGATTTATTGTTTTGAAAAAAAAATATACAGAAAAGAAAAATTTAATAAGTCACAGTAAAAACTTTAAAGTTGTTTAAAAGAAATTATGTTTCGAATAAATGCTGCTCTTTTGAAAGTTCTATTGAAAGAATACTGAAAACTGTATCGTAGTTTCCACAAAAATATGAAGCCGTACAACTGATAGTAATCAGTTTTTTTTTGAGAATCAAATCATCATTTTATAATGATTTCTGAAGGATCATGTGACACTGAAGACTGAAGTAATGATGCTGAAAATTCAGCTTTGCATCACATGAATAAATTACACATTACTATATATTTACATGTATGCAAAGTTATTTTTATTGTAGTAATATTTCACAATATAACTGTTTTTAGGGTATGCTTGATCAAATGCAGGCTTAAGATGTGATCAGAAACGTGTTTTTTATGTGAAAGATGTATCTGATGTGTCAATAAATGGTCTGCAAATCTTTTATGAATTGTTTTATTATGAATATTAAATATAACCATTTATTCACGGTTGAAATTAGGCCTGAAATTTTCAACTCACTTTACAACCTAATTTAGATTGGTAATTTATGTTATACTTATATTATAAATTATAATATAGAAATTATATAAATATTAAAGATTTTTAATTTATTTTTTATAACGTTCCGAGAACCTTCCGGGAACGTTCCGAGAACCTTTAGGCAACGTTCCCGGAACGTTCCCCTAACCTATAGGGAACGTTCCGAGAACGTTCCGGGAACGTTCCGAGAACCTTTCGGCAACGTTCCCGGAACGTTCCCCTAACCTATAGGGAACGTTCTATTAACGTAAAGAAAACTTTCCTAGCTAACTAACAGGGAACGTTAGAATGTTTGTTCTGAGAACGTTCTGGGAACGTTCTGGGAACCTGAAAATAACGTTCTGGGAACGTTCTGGGAACCAAAAATTGTTAACTGGGATATACCTTTAAAGCACATACACTGTACTTTAGAGGGTGAGTAATTAATTTCAAACTGAGAATTGTTCAAATTTGTGAAACTCTACTGATGAAATCATCATGTTACACCAAAAAGCGAAGTTAAAGTTCTATAAAAAAAATCTTTAACATGCTAACATCACGGTCCATTTTTATACCTTTTAAGAGTAATTAAAATCAAAACAGCCAAATTCAAACTTGTCAGTCACTCACTTGTCAAACAAAACTAGCAATACCTGAAAGTCAGCATTCTGCAACTGTGCCACTCCTCCTCAGACACAAATCTCGCAGATTGATCAGCCGCATCCGAAGTCAAACACACCTGTGAGCTTCTGTGTCGAGCGTAACTTACAGTATAAACTCTGATTTCAAGCATTAGGTAGGCCTAATATTTCTATGATGTTACATTATATGGCATTACATGGCTTGTTTACTGCTATCTGAACTGTAAGAAAATTGGTTAACTGTAATTTCTATGTTATGTTATATGTGAGATGAAAACAGTGGCACTGTTTTGCGGTTGCAGGTTGTTGACTTTCAGGTCTTACTATTTTTTGTTTGACAAGTGACTGAGAAGTTTGACTTAAAATGTATTAAAAACACACTCATACAATATTCACTGTTAATGGGAAATATTATTTTGGATGTTCTAACTTTATTTACCATTGTTTTTCTCTCACAGAGAAAGAACTGAAATGGACCGCAATGACAGTATGTTAAACTTAAGAACTTGTATTTTTTGGTGTAACATGATGATTTCATCAGTAGAGTTTAATTGACTTAGTAGTCTTTAAACAAAGTTCTCAGTTTTGATCAATTCTCAGTTTTCTTGTTTTATTTATTCTTGCTCACACTTAACTTGTAAACAAGCGAGCAAGCAAAATTACACTGTACAAAAACCGGTTTTATGTCCTACATCTATGGTACAAACATAGGCCAAGGTTACACATGATATGATTCAGTTTACATTTACGCATTCCTGAATTTGCTTCTGTATGAATGTAAATGAATGGAGCATCAAGTCTATGTGAAGCATTAAGTCTATTGTGATCAGATCTTTATCTAAAATCCTTTTTTCCTCTTTTTTCTCTCATCTGTGTAAAGCTTGGATTAATAATTGTATTGATGGTCCAATTTAACATAACAGTAGTATCAATATAATTTAATTTATATCAACCTAGTGCTTGTTATATAACATCCTTGTCATCTTTAGACCTTTGTCGTTGGAAGGACAATTCCAGATCTCATGATGGCCTGAATGTGAACATTGCAGCTCAGCGTGAAAGCCATATTACAGCACCTGTGCTCACTAACAATAACATCACAGGCAATGTTCAGATCATACATAATGCCACTGGTAAAAAAAAAAATAAAAATTGTTATTTACAGTTATTTATTTTTCTGATAACAAATATTTATTTTCGATTGTATATATTTTTAAACCTCTTTATACAATGCATAACACAACACATTTAAAAAAAATATCATAGGCAATGTGTAATCTTCTACAGGTATCACTGGGCATCACTTGAACACCCGAAATGAGAGAACACAGACCTCAGGTAAATGATGAATGATGCTTACCATTTCAAAGAGGATTTGATAGGATATTTTACCTAGAACTCTATGACCAGAGATGTTTGCAGAACACAAGACCAATATGACCATATAAGGGATTTCCTGGAATGCCATACATTTTATGACTTGCTGTATTTAGGTCTTTCTTGTTGATTTTCTGTGAGAGCGCCCCCTCTGGCTTTGAGTATAAATGAAACATACATTACATGAGTGCTTAGTGCTCCATAGTGCTTACTTGCCCCATTGGTTTGTAATTATAGGAAAAAAAATTCTCCCTAAAGAAATTTTAATTAATCAAATGACAAACAATATTTTTTTTCTCCAACTGAGCAACATTTTGGACTAAAATCCCAGAGGGTCATTGTTTAGTAAAGGTCTATGATGAGAACTGTACAGGAGTTTTTTTTTCTGAGTGGATGCATAAGAGGCTCATATTTCATATTAAATGTGACATACAGTATTATTCACCTTTTCACAAGATGTAATATACAGTGAGGAAAATAAGTATTTGAACACCCTGCTATTTTGCAAGTTCTCCCACTTAGAAATCATGGAGGGGTCTGAAATTGTCATCGTAGGTGCATGTCCACTGTGAGAGACATAATCTAAAAAAAAAAAAATCCAGAAATCACAATGTATGATTTTTTAACTATTTATTTGTATGATACAGCTGCAAATAAGTATTTGAACACCTGAGAAAATCAATGTTAATATTTGGTACAGTAGCCTTTGTTTGCAATTACAGAGGTCAAACGTTTCCTGTAGTTTTTCACCAGGTTTGCACACACTGCAGGAGGGATTTTGGCCCACTCCTCCACACAGATCTTCTCTAGATCAGTCAGGTTTCTGGGCTGTCGCTGAGAAACACAGAGTTTGAGCTCCCTCCAAAGATTCTCTATTGGGTTTAGGTCTGGAGACTGGCTAGGCCACGCCAGAACCTTGATATGCTTCTTACAGAGCCACTCCTTGGTTATCCTGGCTGTGTGCTTCGGGTCATTGTCATGTTGGAAGACCCAGCCTCGACCCATCTTCAATGCTCTAACTGAGGGAAGGAGGTTGTTCCCCAAAATCTCGCAATACATGGCCCCGGTCATCCTCTCCTTAATACAGTGCAGTCGCCCTGTCCCATGTGCAGAAAAACACCCCCCAAAGCATGATGCTACCACCCCCATGCTTCACAGTAGGGTTGGTGTTCTTGGGATGGTACTCATCATTCTTCTTCCTCCAAACACGTTTAGTGGAATTATGACCAAAAAGTTCTATTTTGGTCTCATCTGACCACATGACTTTCTCCCATGACTCCTCTGGATCATCCAAATGGTCATTGGCAAACTTAAGACGGGCCTTGACATGTGCTGGTTTAAGCAGGGGAACCTTCCGTGCCATGCATGATTTCAAACCATGACGTCTTAGTGTATTACCAGCAGTAACCTTGGAAACGGTGGTCCCAGCTCTTTTCAGGTCATTGACCAGCTCCTCCCGTGTAGTTCTGGGCTGATTTCTCACCTTTCTTAGGATCATTGAGACCCCACGAGGTGAGATCTTGCATGGAGCCCCAGTCCGAGGGAGACTAACAGTCATGTTTAGCTTCTTCCATTTTCTAATGATTGCTCCAACAGTGGACCTTTTTTCACCAAGCTGCTTGGCAATTTCCCCGTAGCCCTTTCCAGCCTTGTGGAGGTGTACAATTTTGTCTCTAGTGTCTTTGGACAGCTCTTTGGTCTTGGCCATGTTAGTAGTTGGATTCTTACTGATCGTATGGAGTGGACAGGTGTCTTTATGCAGCTAACGACCTCAAACAGGTGCATCTAATTTAGGATAATAAATGGAGTGGAGGTGGACATTTTAAAGGCAGACTAACAGGTCTTTGAGGGTCAGAATTCTAGCTGATAGACAGGTGTTCAAATACTTATTTGTAGCTGTATCATACAAATAAATAGTTAAAAAATCATATATTGTGATTTCTGGATTTTTTTTTTTTGATTATGTCTCTCACAGTGGACATGCACCTACGATGACAATTTCAGACCCCTCCATGATTTCCAAGTGGGAGAACTTGCAAAATAGCAGGGTGTTTAAATACTTATTTTCCTCACTGTAAATCTATGGTGTCCTTAGAATGTATCTGTGAAATTTCAGCTCAAAATACACCCTAGATCATTTATTATAGATTGTCAAATTTGCCCCTTTTTGGGTGTGAGCAAAAACGCACCTTTTTTGTGTGTGTCCCTTTAAATGCAAATGAGCAGCTGCTTCCCGCCTCCGTTCAGAAGAGGGCCGATACTTTTACACAAGCTTCAGACACACAGTCAATAACAAAACGCTCGGATTTCAGAAAAAAGTAGCAGAGTGCAGAGTGTTCCTTTAAAAACATAAAAAGTCAGATTTTCATGATATGTCCCCTTTAAAGGCATGGACTTTTGATTTTGCATACCTCCTGACAATACCTCCTCAGATTAAGAAATTATATCATTATACTTATCACTATAAGATATTTATAGTTTGTATTCAAACTCAATGCCCTAGGCAGTTGTTTAATTTACCTATAGCTAGCGCCAGCCCTGAGAAACAGTATTTAAAAGTCATTAAATTTTTAAACGTTCTAATCTTTTGGTCATTTTATTTCTGCAGTAAGGAGATCTGTGCTTCTTAAATATAAGGAGCAGATACGCAATGAATACCAGTATGTGACAGAGTACAACTCTCTGCCTGGTGAGCATGTGCTGCTGTCTGATCGCTACATACAACCTCTGATTATTCAAAAAACTAGAGATCAGAAAGAGCGAGAAGAAGAGATTACCTCCAGAGGAGAGACTTTCCAGCAGGTGCTCGGTTCCAGGAGCGCTCAAGAATACATCGATCTGAACACTCTGTTCAAACCAGATAGCCGTGGAATCAGTCCTGGTGCTGTCATATTGCAGGGAAACTCAGGCAATGGAAAATCCTTCACTGTGCAGAAAATGATGACGGACTGGGCATCTGATCTGTACAGAACCAAATTTGATATTGTTTTCCACCTGAAGTGTAAAGAAATAAGCTACAGTTCAAGCAGAACCAGTTTGGTGGAGCTCCTGAGCTACAATTGCTGTTTAACATCAGATCAGATATCCACGATACTGCAGCAGTCACCAGAACGAGTGCTCTTCCTCGTCGATGGATTCGATGAACTTAAAAACACAGAAGACATTTATCCCATGTCGCCACCCACAGATCCAAACCAGAAAGCCCCACCTGAGGTCACTCTTTGCGCCCTGTTAAGGGGACGCATCCTGCGAGAGTCATGCCTTCTGGTCACCACTAGATCTACAGCTATTGACACCCTGAAGAATGTGCTCAAGGAACCACACAGTTTCACTGAGATAGTTGGCTTCTCTGAGAAGGCAGTGGAGGAATACTTCAAAAAGTTCTTCCAGAACGACAGACTCTTCAGGAAAGGATATGAGTATGTGAGAGTAAATGAAACTCTCCTCACGGCCTGCTCCATCCCTGTTATCTGCTGGATCATCTGCACGGTTATCCGAGAGAGGCTTGGCAATGGTGCAGACGTAACGAGTGGACTGGAGACGACCTCGTCCATTTATGTAGACTTCCTGTGCACTCTACTAGATCATCACTGCCAGGGTTTGGGTCAGTCCGTTCCCACCCTAGTGAAGAGTCTGGGTAAGCTGGCAGAGAAAGGGATACTCACACAGCAAGTCCTGTTTGATGAGAAGACCGTGAATGCAATGGTTTCTGACCCTGCTGGCAGTCCGTTCTTGTGCAAGTTCCTCTTTAAGAAAAGAATCCACCAGGAGACAATGTTCAGTTTCATGCATCTCAGCTTTCAGGAGTTTTTCACTGCTCTGTACTATCTCATTCTTGATGAACACGAGTCAAAAAAGAAACTCACGCAAATATTTTCCATTCATAAGAAACCAAACATTGTCGAGTATTCAGCACCACGTTTTGCAGCCGTTGTGCACTTCATTTTTGGTCTGTTGAATGGGAACACAAGACACACACTTTTGGAGAGACATGGTCTGTTAGTTCATTCAAACATGCAGGACCATCTGAAAAAATGGATCTTTGAAGAGATGACTAATTCTTATTCTGAGAGGACTCTGTTTTTTTTCCACTGTCTGTATGAGCTGCATGAAGCAGACTTTGTGAAAGAAGTTACAGAAGCCTGGCCAAGTGTTTCTATATACAATACAGTCCTAAGAAGAACAGACTGTTGGGTCCTGCTGTACTGCGCTCAGTGCTGCCAGTGTATTAAAGAACTGTATCTTGCTTTCTGCCAATTAACATCAGAAAAGCTGGCTATTATTGGGCCTGTACTTCACAAATTTTGCTCAGTAAGGTGAGTACTTTGTCCAGCAGTGAAACTGAGTTGTTGCAGTTGTGCCATCTATCTATCTTCGGTTTGCTCATTGCCTACAAACATGTCCCCTACAACCGAATTGTGTTGGATAAGTAATGCTAATCAATGCAGACTAAAGGAAATGACAAAGACCCTGTCCTAAATTCTGGATAAAGCTAAACAGGTCAACAAGAATTTTTTTGAGATCATGCTTTTCAGAAAATGCAGTTTTTACTTAGAACATAACTATTTGGGATTATCAGTATAAAGTTTGTACATTCATGTTTTGGAGTTTATATTGAAGGATTCCACTTTATTGGGAAGATTTATCAGATTCTGATTTTGGGGGCATGATGCAAAATTTTACAAGAGGACGGACACTAAGATCACAGAGGTAATACTTTTTAAAATACTATTGACTCAGAATAGTAAGTTCGAGCATGCTTGCACAGTAACCATTAATTTTCTCATGTTTTTGTTTGCAGTGTGGAAATCCAACATTTTTCCATCGGAACCTTTCGTCTAACAATCGACGAAGAACTGTCCAGGTGAAGAAAAATAAAGCAAACATGTATAAGATCTTGAACATATTTTCTCATTTTGTTAAATATTGTTGATAACTAGTCGTATTATTAACCAGTTCAATTACCATATTCTTTTTACGCCAGTTAAATTTCAGGCCGACAAAATCTGCTCCTCTATCTATTGCCACAATCTGCAACAATAAATCAAAGATTGAACTTACCAAAACATTTAGCTTTCAATGAGTTTTGAAGAAAAATCACAATCGTGGCCAAATAACTTTTTAACCACGTGTTGTTTTTTAAGTGCATAGGCTTGCTTGACACCTGAGGCTGTATTTTAAAACTGAATAACAGCCTAGTATACACTATGAGTGCCCAGGTGAAAAGGAAATATTTAAACTGTGCTTATTTTAAGTGTACTGTATTAAGTATGTATTAAATGTGTTATTTTGAAAAAACTTCAAATATACTTTTATATTTATTTAAGTTCAATTTTAAAGCAATAGTAATATATTTTAATATACTTAATTGTGTTAAAATGGAACTATTTTAAGTACATTTAGTGTAATTTAATAGCACTTTAAATTGTATTATTAATACACTTTAAATATGTTTTAGAACTACACAGCTGAAGTATATTTTTAGCTTCACATTAATGTGTTCCCAGTATATTTTAAATATCAGCTTATTAAAGGGTAACTAAACCCTAAACCAACTTTTTTTAGTTAATGCTCTGTAAGAATGGGGCTTTATGAGTGCTGTTCACTGATTCAAGTAATTTTTTTGACATTTGTGTTTAAAGAGTTTTAATTTAACAAAATATGGTGTAAAAACGTCTGAGTGCTGCCCTCTTCAGGTTGAACAGTGGCTACTGCAGTTGAATTTTCCTATTGGAAGTTGTGGTATACTCTGACGTCAGAAGGTACCAGTTAACCACGCCCTTGCCTACAGAGAGATACGTCTCAGATGCACGCCCCCTCTCCACTGGGCTCTGCCTACTTTTCCAGCATTTTTCAAATATTGCCAGTGGGTGGAGTCAAGCTCTGACCAGGGGTTTAGTTACCCTTTAATAATGTATTAGTAGAACACTATAAGAGCCACTATTAGTATAATAAAAATCAATTTTTATAAAACCATTTAGTATTTAATTTAAAGGGATAGTTCGCCCAAAAATGAAAATTCTGTCATCATTTACTCTCCCTCAAGTTGTTTCAAACCTGTATGAATTTCTTTTTTCTGCTGAACACAAAAGAAGATATTTTGAAAAATGTCGGTAACCAAACAGTTGATGGACCCCATTGACTTCCATAGTATTTTTTTTTCCTACTATGGAAGTCAATGAAAAGTTTAAGTTTTGCTCTGTTCTGTGATGCGCGTTCGTGACGTCGCATAATACGCAATTACGTTGAAAAGGTCATGCTTGACGTAGGCGGAAGTACCGAGTCAGTGTTTACAAATGTGCGGAAGGAGGACCAAATACACATATTCAAATGTCTTTGTGTCAGTTTATCGTTTAAAATGCCGTATGTGCGTATCCTGGGTGTTTTCATATTAAAAAGCCTAAAAGAAAATTTTCGTCAGGACAGAAAAGCGTGGCCTTTTCAACGTAATTGCGTATTACATGACGTCACGATCCTTTGAGTTCATGTGAGAAGAAATTCACCCCTAAAGAGTCAGAAAGTCAAAGATGGCCCAGAACTACACAGCAAACTCAAACAACATAAAACTACTGTTAGTATTTTAGGCAAGGCAAGGCAAGGCAAGGCAAGTTTATTTATATAGCACATTTCATACACAATGGCAATTCAAAGTGCTTTACATAAAAGAAATTAAAATAATAAAAAGAAATAAGAATAATTAAAACAGTTAAGAAAAATAAAAAAATAAAATACAGTACAGTGCAAACAGTCGGACGAACAGTGGCACAGTGCTCATTCAGTAAATGCACAGCTAAACAGAAGTGTTTTGAGTCTGGATTTGAATGTGACTACAGTAGGAGCACGTCTGATCTCCTCTGGAAGCTGGTTCCAGCTGCGGCTGGCATAATAGCTAAAAGCAGATTCACCATGCTTTGAGTGAACCCTTGGTATTTCTAGCTGATATGATCCTAATGATCTGAGTGATCTGTTGGGTTTATATTCAGTGAGCATATCTGCAATGTATTGAGGTCCTAGGCCATTGAATGATTTATATACCAGCAATAATACTTTAAAATCAATCCTAAATCTAACTGGGAGCCAGTGTAAAGACCTGAGAACTGGTGTGATATGTTCATATTTTCTAGTTCTGCTCAGAATCCTGGCGGCAGCGTTCTGTATGAGCTGCAACTGTCTTATGGTCTTTTTGGGAAGGCCAGTGAGGAGTCCATTACAATAATCCACCCTGCTGGTGATGAAAGCATGCACAAGTTTCTCTAAGTCTTGTCTGGAAACAAAGCATCTAATTCTTGCAATATTTTTCAGATGATAGTATGCTGATTTAGTTATTGCTTTGACATGACTACTGAAACTAAGGTCTGACTCTAGTGTCACACCAAGATTCCTGACTTGATTTTTAGTTGTTTGACCCCTAGAGTGAAGGTATGCATTCACCTTGAGAACTTCATCTTTGTTTCCAAATGCAATGACTTCAGTTTTGTCTATGTTTAACTGAAGAAAGTTTTGACACATCCAACTTTTGACTTCATCAATGCATTGGCACATGGAGTCAATGGGGCTGTAATCGTTAGGCGATAGGGCTAAGTAGAGCTGTGTGTCGTCTGCATAGCTGTGGTAAGCAATTTGGTTCTTTCTCATTATTTTGCTCATTGGGAGCATGTACAGGTTGAACAGGAGTGGCGCAAGAATTGAGCCTTGAGGGACTCCGCATGTCATGGATGTCCACTCAGACTTATGATCTCCTATACTCACATAATAACCTCTCCCATCTAAGTATGACCTGAACCATTTTAGGACTATCCCAGAAAGCCCCACCCAGTTTTCCAGCCTGTCCAGAAGTATGTTATGATCGACAGTGTCAAATGCAGCACTGAGGTCGAGTAACACCAGCACTGATAGTTTGCCTGAATCAGTATTTAAGCGAATATCGTTTATTATCTTTATGAGCGCTGTCTCTGTGCTGTGGTGCGGTCGGAAACCAGACTGAAAATTGTCAAAGTATCCATTCGAGCTTAAGAATTTGTTCAGCTGATTGAAGACAACTTTTTCAATGATCTTGCCTATGAAAGGAAGATTTGAGATCGGCCTATAGTTGCTTAATATGGTCTTATCCAGATTGCTCTTTTTCAGGAGGGGCTTGACAACTGCAGTTTTCAGGGAGTTTGGAAAACTCCCAGAGCGAAGTGAGACATTTACCACTTCTAGAAGATCTGCTTCTAAACTGTTTAACACACTTTTGAAAAATGATGTGGGGAGTGTGTCAAGAGCGCATGTTGATGTTTTAAGGTGCTGTACAGTTTCTTCCAAAATTTTGCCATCAATTTCTTTGAAATCAGACATAGTAACTACTTTCTCAGGTGGTTTGATCTGTCTGACCCCAGAGCAACTCAAGCATGTGCTGATCACCTTTCTGATATTACTGATTTTCTCAGAGAAGAAAGAACCAAACTCACTGCACTTGTTCTCTGAGAGCATTTCACTGGGAATCTGGCTTGGGGGGTTTGTCAGTCTCTCTACAGTAGCAAAAAGAGTGCGTGTGTTGTTTAAATTGCTGTTTATAATATTTGAGAAGAAAGTCTGTCTAGCTTTGCCTAGTTCCATATTGAAAGCATGGATGCTGTCTTTGTAGATGTTATAATGGACTACAAGTTTAGTCTTCCGCCACATGCGCTCTGCTTTTCTGCATTGTCTTTTCATAGTTTGCACAGCTGTTGAGTTTCTCCAAGGTGCTTTTTGTCTGCCACTCTTCTTCCTGACTTTCACAGGTGCAATATCATCAATTACACTTTTAACTTTTGAGTTAAAAGAATCAAGGAGAAAATCAACAGAGTCTGCAGATATGCTTGGTGTTAAGGATATAGCCTTCATAAATAGTACACTAGTGTTCTCATTTAAGCATCTCTTCTTGACAGACACAGATCTAGCTTCAGTGGCAGGAGAGATCAATATATCAAAGAAAATACAGAAATGATCAGACAGTGCTACATCCTTAATAACAATCGATGAAATGTTTAGACCCTTACTGATAAGTAAATCTAGAGTGTGTCCACGATTGTGTGTGGGTCCATGTACATGCTGAGTCAGATCAAAAGTTTTTAAAACACTTTTGATTTCTTTTGCCATATTGTTTTCTGCATTATCTATGTGGATGTTAAAATCTCCAGCAATGGCAAAACAGTCAAACTCTGAGGTAATTGCTGATAACAGTTCTGTAAAGTCCTCAGCGAAGGCTGGAGAGTATTTTGGAGGCCTGTAAATAATGATAAGTGAAATGCGTGGAGCACCTTTTAACACAATACCCAGATATTCGAAAGAAGGGTAATTCCCAAATGATATTTGCTTACATTGATAGATATCTTTAAAAAGAGCAGCTAGACCCCCACCTCTCTTAACAGCTCTGCAGACACTCATAAAAGTAAAGTTAGGGGGGGCTGTTTCATTGAGGATTGTTGCACTAAAGCTGTCTTCTAGCCAGATTTCATTTAGAAGCATAAAATCCAGGTTGTTTGTGGTTATTAAATCGTTGACTAAAAGTGATTTATTTTTAAGTGAACGAATGTTTAAAAGTGCTAACTTAACAGTCTTACTTTTTGTCCCCACATCAATCTTACTTTGACGTGTAATAGGCACCAGATTGGTTAGGTTTGCTGTACGGCTATTGAAGGCCTTAGACTTTCTATCTTGTAATAGAACAGCAATAGAGAAAGATACCGGCACACTGGGTTCCCGCTTGTTCTGTAAACATTTGAGAAAGTTACTGTTATCAGAGCGGGGACCCAAAACACATCACTGAGAGCTGGTATCAGTTGTTTTTGGTTCACCTCGAGCAGATGGAGGAGGGTGTGGGCCCTTGCGTTGTGGCAGAGGCCGAAGAGCTCTCACAGGAGGGGGAGGGCGAGCTGAGCCCGCAGGCTTTGGTGGTTTTAGATAAATGAACATTGTTTTTCTTCTACAGGGACTATAGCTTTTCCTAAAGCCTGTAAATTTCATTTGATTGAAGGGTTATATGTGACCCTGGATCACAAAACCAGTCACAAGTAGCACGGGTATATTTGTGGCAATAGCCAACACTACAAAATGATATGGGTCATTATATGGGTCCATTGGCCCATGGGTCAATATGGGTCTATTTGGCCCATTATGGGTCAAAATTATCAATTTTTCTTTTATGCCCAAAATCATTAGGATGATAAGTAAAGATCATTTTCCATGTAGATATTAAGTAAATTTCCTACCGTAAATATATATAACATTTATTTTTGTGAGTGATTGCAGTACAATCGTGGGCATAAATGAACAACTTTAAAGGTGATTTTCTCAATGTTTCGATTTTTTTGCACCCTCAGATTCCAGATTTACAAATAGTTGTATCTCGGCCAAATATTGTCATATCCTAACAAACCATACATTAATGGAAAACTTATCTATTCAGTTTTAATGTTATATATAAATCTCCAATTTCAAAAAATCATGTGACTGGTTTTGTGGTCCATGATCACATATGGTTCGATCTGACTTTCTTTTTAAATTCATGAGGGGTCTTTCTTCAGTGTTCCACTTCACTGTCCCCCACGTCTCACTTCTTTACACCTACACACATCCTGTTTGCTGTTAAACCCTGTCACCCTGTTAAAAGTGAGGAAGTTGGATGTTCATTCACAACCTATCAGACCTAAATATTTTCACATTATGAGCAAATATATATATAAATATACATAACTGTCAAACCTGTCTTTGCTTTCGTTTGATCTTATCTTAGACTCTTAATTTGCCTTTGTCTTCCTGCTTTCCAGCATCACTTCATGTGTTTACTTCCTGTCTAGTTAGTTCCCTTTAGTTAATCATTTATATCACAATTCTTTCTTAGCTCCTCATTTACCTTTGTGTGTGTAGCTTTTTGGTTTTCCTTCTTGGTTGTTTCTTGCTTTAATTTATTAAACTGTTAAGTTGGTGCTCATTTGGATTTTGTCTTTATGTTGTGGATTATCCTTTGGACTGTGTTCTGATTTTGTGATTTCTATGGTTTCTTTGGTGTTTCAGTGTTGTTTTCTCTAATAAATCAACAGCTTGCATTTAGATCCACACCTCATCATTACCTGACAATAATTAAAGGTGCTGTATGTAGCTTTTCTACTAAAACGAATCCTTTTTTTATTGCATGTGTGTGAAGGGGTTGTAATCTCACATTAAAATGATCCACTTTGTAGGTTTTGCTATTACCTCTGAAAGCAAGTATTCTTATTTTTATGTGAAGGTCCCGGGTCGGATTTACCACGAAATCCAGTGACGTCACCTGCACGCGCGCTCCCGAGCCTCTCGACTCGTCTAGCCTACTGACTTTGCACTCAACAGCGACGACACTGCAACTTATGACATGGACTTATGACTTATGCAACTTATGACTGTCTGATAACACTAAGAAACGACCTGCTCCCAGCCCAACACGTCACAGACTCCAACACAAACTCCACATATTGATAAAAAACAATAAAAAGTTTTTTTCTGCTGAAGCTCGTATTAAAGGCCAGACGTGAATCGGAAAAAACCCGGATCAACATCGGCAGGGCATTTGAATCATGGAGAAACCTTATCTACAAACCTAAAATGTACATTTCCTGAAGAAAGTGTGAAGTAGTGCTTGCAGTGGCAAAATTCGGCACGGTTGATACGGAGAGCCTTGGCACTTCCTATTAGCCCCATTGTATTGATCTTGGTTGCAGTTCCATTAGAATTCCACTGGAGGTGATCGCGGGCGAGTGCAGACTGAATGGGAGTCTATGGAATGAACGAGTACTTGTGTCCTTTCGATTTCTTACAGGTTGAGTTGTTGTTGCCCATAACACGCTAGCATTCTGTTAATGAACGCTGATTGGTCAGTGAAGGACTGATTACGACCAGAGACACCGCTTGATGGCATCGTGGCATCCGAAGCGGGACCAGAAATAAACAAAACAAAAACTCTTCTAGCACGTGTATTTACCTGTGTCAGCTGTGTTGTCGATGCCTCGAGAGAAAAGAAAGTGCAGAGCGCGAACGCACCAGAGTGACTGAAGAATTGCCGTAAAGCTGTATCCCTGGTCGTACGATGTGTATGACGTCATTGACATTTTAAAAGACTTTTTAAAGCAAATAAGTGACTCTAAAAAATCTAACACCTAGCAATGTGTAATTTCTTTGCATCTTCTTTCGAATACAACATTAAAGGGGTAAACAACAAATTACTAGACAAAAAATTAGAAAAGTGGATTTTGAGGGGTATTTCGCCATAGACCTCCATTCATTCTGCACTCGCCTGCGAGCGCCCCCGCATGGACAGAGACGTGTTACTGCATCCAGTCCAGAAACCGGAAGTAAGCAGAGAGTGCCAATTCTCTTTAGATTATACATTCTTTATTTATTTGTTTATTTGTTTATTTGTTTATTTGTTTTGTATTTCCATTGTGTTTATTCATTTGCTGTTATGCTTGTCTGTAAAGCGCTTTGAGTAAGCTACTTTTAAAGGCGCTATACAAAATAAATTTATTATTATTATTATTATTATTATTATTATTATTATTCTCTGAGCCTACTTATCATGGTACGAGCATGGAGCATTAGTTCAACGTCAAGCTGATAAAAGTAGCCTATTACTGTAGCGTTGCAGTGGGAGTTTACCTGAGTTTCCAGCATGTTGCCTCGCAACCTACAGGACTTGAAGGATTTGCTGCTAATGTCTTGGTATCAGGGACCACAGGACACCTTCAGGGGTCTTGTATTGTCCAAGCCTCAGCAGGGTCAGCGCTGTTTTGGCAGTATGCGGAGGGCCACCAGCATATTGGGCAAAAGAGATTGTATTTTAAACCAGTTGTTAGCTTTCAGTGAGAGTTCAAAATCAGGCTGTATAAAACTCACAAAAACTAAAGGACATCAAATCTGGGTGGTTTAAAAAATTTAAATAAATATTAACAGAAAAAATAAAAACAAAATTAAATAAATGTTGTGTATCTTTTCATTTTTTTAGTGTTCACATAAGCAGATGTTTTGAAGATCTGCCTTGCTTCTTCAGCCTCTCGTTCCCAAGCTCAGAGCTTAAAAGCATTGACGGGACAAAATTCTTTCGACCGGGTAGAGGAACACTACTATTTTTGCTGAGTTCTGTGTCTGCACAGAAGTTGGAACTGAATTTAGAAAGTCTGACAAAGGCGTGGGCTGATTTGATACTGTCCTTCAGCAGAGACTGTCCCACACTAACAGAAATCAGGTAAGAAATTATGTTTTGTTAGTGAATGTCAAACTATACAAAAGTTATTGTGAATGTTGTCACTAAAAGTGCATTTTGTGTACTACCAAACACTCCCTTCTCTCAGTAAGTGAAAAAGAGAAAGTGAAACTTTCTAAAATGTAGAAACTTTTCTAAATTTGTCCATTTTATACTAACCAAAATCCCCTGAATGCATGTAAATGTTGATTTCCAAACCATCCGGGTCTGTTGAGCACCCGAGGTTGAGACTATAGCTTTGCCTTTACAAAGCACTTTCAGCTTTATATTTGCCCTCATTCACAAACATTGTGGTGATTGAAGTGTTCAAATAAATGTTGAAAGCAAATTATGCCGTACTATACACTCTCAGAAAAAAAGGTACAAAAGCTATCACTGTGGCGGTACCTTTTCAAAAGGTACACCTTTGTACCTAAAGAGTGCATTTAAGTTCCTCAAATGTACATATTGGTACCAAACGTGTACATAGTACCTAAATGGTACATATTAGAACCCTTTTGAAGGTTTTGTAAAATTTTTCCTGAGAGTGTGTGCTGATTGTAATATGTTGTTTATTCTGTAGCTTAGAAGCCAGAAGGTTACTGGAGGAGGCAGTCAGTGTCTTGCAGAACTCCCAGCAAAGGCCTGGCTGCACACTCACTTTTCAAGGGTTTGTACTTGTTACATACACTGAAAAAAATTATTTTTTGGTGAAGTAAATACTACTGAAAAAAAACAACAATGTAATTTACATGAAAAAGTTAGTTCAGGCAAGAATTAAAAAAACTAAGTAAATTCCATATCAGTACTTAATTCAAGCGAGTAGAAATGAAAGCGTAAATATCAACTCAATAAAATTAAGTAAAAATTACTCAACTTTTCTGATACTGGGGTTCCCATCATGCACTGAACCTTGAATAATTAATGAGGTTCATTTTTCACTGGTTTCCAGCTGTATTTACACTGTTTTATCATTGCTTTTGTTGTTAGGATTAGTAACTTGCCATTTTGTGACATTTCGAGTAAATTTTCTGCTCAAAATGACACATTCAGACACAAAAATGATCCATCAGATGTTACCGTCATTGTGTATTGTCTACCAAGTATTGAGGTCTTTGCATTCACATGATGCTTAACAACTGACTGACATGTAGTATAAATTACTTAGATAATCTACGTAAAGCACATACTATAAATTAATGGAATAATTCAATATTATTGTTTGAGTGAAATGTAATACAAAGGAATTTTCAACTTAATCGACATTAATCAACCTTTTACTAGCCAAGTTAAAATTACCTATTTTCTTTGTTACTTTCACTTAACTAGGTTAAGTAAAGTTTACTTTTTCCATATTCCATATTCCAAGTAAATTTAACTTAAAGATTTCTAATCAAAGCTGCTGATAAATATGTTTAGGTTTTTACTTGGCAAATCTTTGTAAATTTACTAGCATTTTCTGAGTGGAAAAAGTTGCCTAGTAGCTTTTTTCAAGTAAATCCTACTCCAAATTTTTTTCAGTGTACAATTCCCATATTTCATCATGTTATACATACTTGGAAGCAATTGACTAAATGCTATAATAATAAATATTACCAAAATGTATCATGTTGTAACAGTCTACTATATTGAACTATGTGAAATGTCCCAGTTGTGGAAAAACTCAGTATTTTGTATGGTTTGTTAAGATGCATATGCAAGAAATCATCTGACCAGTACACAGACCAGCGGGTGAAGATTCATCTAAACAAACGGGGCTTTTCTATGGAGACTTTGCGAAAGTACGTCTACATAACATTTGAAAAAATTTCATCTAATAGGTCCTTTTGTAATATATATATTTTTTAAATTACATTTTCACTTTAAAATGTACAAGTTTCTGAATTGTATGTTAATATTTCATTACCACGTATTTTGTTATATTATATCCTATTCCTCTTAGAAATATGAATATGGTCTGTTTAAATCACAAGACAGATTGTCTTTCTCTGTTTGATAACAATTCCCGCTCTTTCTTTTTAAGCCCTTTGTTTAGGGACTGATCCTGAGCAGGACTGATGACAAGGAGTGTGTGGGAGAGAGAAGGAAGGTCTCATCTTTAACATTTTATTGTTCATTGCATACATGTATTTACCAAGAAAATGGGTGAAGGCATGGATTTACATTCACAACCGGTTCTATGATGCGTTCTCTTTGAATTATTAAGAAGTTGAATACATGTATTGCTCTTAATCATTTTCCATATTAGGATTTTATAAATGTATTGTCTGGCTTCCAGAGAATAGATATGCTATTGTCTTTTATTTGTTGATTTTTGTATAAAGTTTAAACATTTTCAGAGAGAGAGACAGAGACAGAGAGGTACATATTGTATTTTTGCTTTATATTTCATAGTCACATTTACATATGCCTACATATGCCACATTGGCCTATATTTGTTCTGTCTAATACTAATAGTGATTTAATAGTGGTTATGTCTAAAGCATTATTGACTTTCTTATAATGATCTAAAGAAGCAACAAGAGGAGCGGTTGTTGCCAAACTATTCTTATTAATGTAAAAAGTGAGTTGTGGATGTATTCTTTGAGTTAACATGTAAACTGAACTGATATTAAAATATGCTTAACAGCTTTCATTTTAATGCAGTTAATGGTTTTACATGATTAGATTGTTTAAGGGTGTTTATTCAGCACGTTTACAATATCAAAACATACCATAGACTTTGCAAGACTCAACAATATTTTTTGTCTGTACTTCAGATTTGTACTGCTTATTTATTTTATTTTTAGCAACATATAGTTTTTAGTTTCATTAAATATAAAGTTTTGCTTAAAAGAATATTTGGAATGGTATCTGGAAAATATACAGCTATTCATAAACATTATAGTCAACCCATAACTGATCCTCTCAATACATACAAATTATTACTGCAGTTGGGACAAAACCAGAGTTTTAAAAGTGTTGAAAAAGTTTTCAAACAGGCTACCAAAACACTGTTCCCCACTGAACCAACAAACTTGTGCTCCACATTATGTAGTTCTACTGTGCATTTACAATACATACACCACCATCTAATGCATGAAAAAAAGAAAGCATAATCATCTCAAATGGAACATTATATTGCACATAAGTGTTCCAGTTTATATACCCTCTTACCCTCTATCTTAGGTAGGTAGGAAGGATAGATACGATAGATATGATCGATACAAAATCAGGTCCATTTGAGGACTGTAACAGGCAAAGCATAAATCTGAAATAATGAAATATGAAAAATTTCTAGCTTAAACAGCAAAATCAAACAACAAAATTATTGTAATATTTTGCTTACTAAATTAACATTGTTTTTGTTTATTAAGTAAAATAAATATATTTAGTAAAATATATAGGCTTTATAGCTCTTTCTAAAGCAGGGTTTCTCAAAGTGGGGTCCGCGGCCCATAGCCAGAGGACCCTATGATTTCCACAATGCACAAAAAGCAGGCAGAATCGCGAAGTCCATTCATAAACGTAATTTACAGCATAACACAGAATTTGACAAAATTTGGGTGAATAAAACAAAATTAGGACTGTGAATATTTAGCTTAAAAAATGCTATTTAAATATGAAGATGGTCTGCACATGTATGTGAATGAGCGCTGCAGGCGAGCGGTTTTCACAACAACCCTTCAAAATAAAAGTTCATTTTAACTTGAAGAAATTATAACAGAAATATATTAGGCTACTATTGTACAGAAGAATGTACTGCACTTCTCACAGTAAAAAGACTAATAATACAATTATTAAAACTTTATTTTTTAAGGAATAACCACACAATTTTTTCATTTTAATAGTAAACCTCTGTTGTGCAGTGCTTTCCTAAAAAATAAAAGTTTGAAATGAAAAATTTTCATTTCATTACATTTTAAAATATTACGTTTTTAAAAGATTAGCCTTTCATTTCATTACCGCTTGAAGCTACTTGATTATTAAAATTGAATTCAAACATTAAAATGGGCAAAAATTTTGAAAAAAAAATGGAACTGATTTCATATGGCCCTAAAAATCTAGTTTTTGTTAAACTTTTAATAAATCATTGATACATTTTATATGTTGTATAATTTCAATTAATTAGACATGATTTTTGATTACAAAAGTATAAATTGTAGCAAGCATATGCTTAATCACTGTTATAATTATGAAGGGGGACCTTGGCCCCAAAAAGTCTGAGAACCCCTGTCCTAAAGCATGTCAATTTGGTTTGATTAAAGGGCATTACAGTTCAATCTGATATTTCTTTCTTTTAAATTCATCAAGGGTCTTTCTTTGCAGTGTTCCACTGTCACCGTTCTCACTTCTTTACACTCAACATTGTTTTCACAATTTTTAATAATAAGTTCCCCCACTGGTTAAAGACCCATATGCACACAATGTTTTCTCAACTTTAAAATCATAACTTATTCACCATAGTTATTGAATATGCTTTTAAAACGAGACACTGGTACATAACAGTGAGCAGCTTTAACGTTCATTCACAAACTAACACATCAGACCTAAATATTTTCACATTACTTTATTACTTATAAGCAACGAAATTTGTAAAGCTATAAATATAAATAACAGATCTATCATTATTTTAAATATGAACTTTATAGTGTTTATGTTGTCGTTCATCCCTTGGTCTGGGGATTGATAAAGAGGTCTCCATCAGCTGTTTTGAGATGCCAGGCTTCTGTTTTAGATTCTAATGGCTGTTTACAGAAGGGTAAACCCGACTTCCTGACTTGAAAAAATCCCTTAAGTCACGATTTTTCAACAACAAAAAAAGAAGAAAGAAAATGAAAAAAGTCCACATTCCAAATAAATCTGAGAAGTTATTAATGTAACTTGCGTGTTCTGTTTTGGTTTTGTTTTCACAGTGTTTCCTGTGCTCATTTGCATGTTTTACGTGTCCTTGTTAGTTTCCTCAGTTGTTAATTAACCCCTCGCCTGTTCTGTTAATAATTTCTCCCTGTGTATTTAGTCCCTGGGTTCTGTCTGTTCATTGTTCCGTGTTGTTTTTTATTGACAAATTTGTGTTGCTTCCTGTGATCTGATCTCCAGTTTATTATTAGATTAAAGACTCTTATCTAAAGCCTGGAACACACCAAGCCGACGCCGACGAACTAGCGCTGATGAAAGCCGACTGTGTTGTCGCCTCGCGTCGGGGTAAAAAGTGCACTTGAACACACCGAGAGAACTCCTGCCGACTGTCAGCTAGAAAGCGGGTTCTGCGCCTGCGTGTAAATGAGACAACTGTCTATTTTTGCAAATATATTCGTCTATATTCGTTATTCAAAAAGGGAAACGGACGCTGCCGGCTGCAAATACACAAACGTAAACAAAGCAGTGCGCGCTTACCGTTTTGAATATCACACCTGCTAAACACTTTCTTTATTCCACTCCGCTCGTGTTAATATTGAAATATTCGCCAAGGAACACTCAGGTAAAGGCGAGCATACACTGTGCGATGTCTGTGCGATTTCAGCAAGGAACCTACTCACACTGAACGAGTAGATCGCATGCGATGTAAAGCCAAAGCTCAGGATTTATGTGCTCACACTGTACGGTCCGAACGTCGAGCTGCGACTTGACTGCTCACCAGGGACGTCGTTAGGCCTATTTTAGGGGGGCTGAAGCTACCCCAAAATGTTCCCAAGCCCCCCTAAATGAAAATAAGAACAACAATAACAATTCGATTTATCAATAACCGTATCCTCATTCATATTTAGACGCAACAAATGATATATACAGCTACAAAAAATAGCCGAAAAGTCGGAAGTTGGACTGAAGTACAAAGAGTCGTTGTGCTATCAAGATGATGCACCGCGTCTCATTGCATTGGTGTGAACTGTGGCAGCTTTCAGAGCGTTGCAGACCGGAGCGCTGCAAGAAACTGGAGGATTCATCTCGTCTCGTCGTTACTCTAGTCTGAAGTTGAACTTGCTATGCACCCCTCCCCCCCTCATCACGGTAAAACACAATGAAACGTGCATCACTCTACTTTCGTTTTCAATAACGTAATTCTCTTCAGGGAAAACCAATCAAGGCAAACATCGAACATATCGAAAACAAGGACTCGACAATACCGCTTTTTTTTTTCTTTTTTGAAGGGAAAAGTGAGAGAGAATTGTAGCCCATCCGGACAAATGCCCTGATTAAAACAATTTTTTATATAAAAATAAAAAAAACTAGGGAATCACTGAAAACGTGAGGAAGATTCTGTTTTATTTCATTTATTGTAAGTGGCGATTGATAGCCCTATAATGTAGGCTACTGACGGTCATAGATAGCCTATCTAATCTATGCCCACGGTAACAAAGTTGCGCTGTTGAGGCTCGCGCTGTTATTTATAACATAGGCTATTATAGTTAAGAAACAATATATAGCCTAGGCTACACACGACCAGAGAGCTGTTTTCCTGAATGCCATCAAGATTGAAACCGAGACTGATTTCATAACAGTTCAATAAACAAATAATTAAAATTAAGTCACTTACATGCAATGACTGTTTTTGTTCTGTTTCAGTATCAGCGAAAATAGTTCCAAACAACAGAACAATAGCGCATCTCACAGCAACACTCAGCCGTGTTTCATTAATGAATGATTCAGCGTTTTGAACGAATCTATTGAGTCAAAGATTCAATTATCCATTCATAAACTGCCTCATTCTGAATAAATCAGCCTTTTGAACGAATCGTTTGAATGAATGACTCAATGACTCGCTCATTAAGACTGTCGCCTGCCGCCTCCTACTGGCGGTTTAGTTTCATAAAGTATCATTCTTTTCAACATTCCTTATGTGTATATTCAGAAATATTTAAAATAATCTCATTTAATACAGTTATAATTTTTCAATGTAAATTATTTAATTTGATTGGTATAACTAACAGCCTAGTGTCTTATTATTTTAATTGAATATATTGATCAAATTTAAGAATTTGAAATGAAAGATGGAGCAAACATTTAATAAAATTAGGGAAAAATGCCCTTTATAAAGGAGTGTTTTCAAACAGTGATGTAATGAAACATTGACAATTTAAGTTTGAAGGGAGTAAAGCCTCTGTTTAGGCTATTAAGGAAATGTAATTTTGCCAAAAGAAGAACTTTTATTTTAAATAAATGTTCATTTTAAATCAGCCTACTTCAGTGTGATATGTTACCATATTATCATGCTTAACACTGAGAATTTGAATAATTGTAATGTGATGATCAGATGCAGATATCTAAATCAGAGAATATGGGCGGTTTGCGGGTGGATTATTTATTTTTAATAGTTTCGGGTGACTCAAAGTGCACCAGATTAATGAATTTATCTTTAAAATGTACAAAATTTTCTTACGGGGGGGCATGCCCCCGGACCCCCCTAGAGGTACCAAACTACACCAACAAAAATAGTGTGAGAAACACCATGATGATATACAAAAAATACAAATTTAATTACCTTATTATTAAAATACATTATTAGGATTTTACCACGTCCGCCTCGTTTTGAACCAGGAAAAACCCTGTAAAGTGTACTCTGGGGGCTAAGCCCCCCCTTTCTTCCAATCCTAGTGACGTCCCTGCTGCTCACACTATACGTGTGAAATATGCGCGAATCAGCGCGATAAATCCTCGTGCCGGGTTGCGCCTATGGACGATATCATGTAGCCTATCCAGAGATATTGTCAAAACAAGCATCAGCTATCAATATCAAGAAGATTTAGCATTTCCAATTTATATATTAAATTATTAGTAGGCTTGTATTATTATTATTATTATTAGGGAAGGCTACTTTTATTATTAAACTGATAGGCTATTATAATTACATAGCCACGCAACAATTTCATAGCGCATCACCGCATAACTAACGCGCTGTGAGGATAATAAAATATTAGCCTACATAGAAGCTTTACTTCTCCTCATTAAAAATTGTCTAAAACATTTAGGTCGATTACAATGAATTATACATATAATTAATTATTAACAGTCTATAATATGTCCGAACACTGCAATAATTCATCAATGAAAATTAAAAACAGCTTTATTTCCAAACATTTTTTTAATAATAAAAGAGGCAAGGTGTAGGCTACATCGCAGGTGGCTTGGAAGAAGTGGGTAATGGTTAATCCATTTTGCAACACGAACTGGAGGTAAGCAACAGTAATAGCTTTGAACTACAGAACTTAAAGATCTCCCTTTTTTCGTTAGGGTTAGGGTTAGGTTTTTTGTTTTTTGTTTTTGCTGCAGATGAAATTGTTTTCGCGCAGGCGCAGTGAGGGAAAAAACACTGAGTTTAGGGCAATCGGTTCGTAGCTCTGCTTCAACTGTGCGATATAGTCACGAGGAGCGACCAAAATTTCTAACATGCCTGAAATTCATCCGACCATCCGATTGCCGGTCGTGAGAGGTTAATCGCCTCTCTTTCCCCCCTGTACACTGCACGAACACTGCACGACAAACGACGCACGACAAAGCTGAAAATCGGCCCGACCCGAAAAAGAGTCTCACGAGTCAGAATTCGGCTCAAAATCGGACGAAAATCGCACAGTGTATGCCCGCCTTAAGATGACATATCATTAGAACAGCGTCTATCAGTACCGTTTTGACTTCTTTGCTCGCTGTTTTGCTATTATTCTCGTGCACTGCCTCCTTCACTAAGCTGAACAGCCAATCAGAGTTCCCTCTTTCACCGACGGCCCGACGCCGATTCAACATGTCGAATCGGCCGTTACAAAGCCGACGAGGACCAATTTCAGCCGACGGAGGGGAACACACCGAGAAGATTTAGTCGGCCGACGCATGGAAACTGCCCGACGGCCGACCGTCGGCTTGGTGTGTTCCAGGCTTAAGACTATTGAGTTCTTCATCATGTGCTTTATTAATAGAACCACCACTGACAATTAATTGAACTGATCACTTTTGTTTTAAAAAAACACAGCAGATGAAACCAGTGGCGGCTGGTGCTAAAAATTTTTGGGGGGGCACAACAAACTGATTTTTTAATTCAGGACTGAATGTAGGCTTATTGTTAAATAACAATTTAACAGTGATAATAATGTAGCTATCATTAGCCTAAAGTTTAGCTAAAACTTCAGCCGGTAGGGTAGCCAATTGCCAAATAAATCTGAATTTTTGGGCTAAATGGCGATGTATGGTATAATCTGAGTATGTAATTATTATTTTTCTATTTGAATAAAAAAAAACAACTGTATTTAATTAAAAAAAAAATAATATCCTGATCGATATTGTCCTACAAACAATGTTCACATTGAAGGTTATAAAAACAAACATAGTGTTGCTGTCTATCTGCAGTCTATCCATAAAGAGGTCAAATCACATTACATTCTAACATTGCAACATTACAATCTAAAAACAAAATAATGCTTTTAAAGAAGTAGTTAAATTTACTAAACCAAAAAAAAAAAAAGCTAATATCATAAAAATACACATAGGTTTGAAATTCTCTAGCACATTTATGTTCACCAACAACAACAAATATTCAACAACAAATGTTGTAGCTAAATATATTTATAATTTAGTGCTAATGTATATTTTAGTCAGAATAATTGCGCTCCTATTCATTGCGCTCCGTCTGTTCGGCGCGCATGCACGCGGGGGCGCTCGTTCACGGAAGTATAGCTTGCAGAAAGCTCGCCCACTCATGACGGCAAACTGGACTTTCCAACATTTACAGATGGAGAATATGTCCGTGAAATGTAAGTTATGCACTGAGGAAATTATTGGATGTCACTTCAGCTTATGGCTAAATACTATTAGTGGTACATTTGTTTCCACCAATCGCTGCACAAGTTAAGGTTACATATGATGACGAAAGCACGTTAGTGCGAGCCCTCCCGGAACCCATAGAGAATGCATTGGAGTGCCTGCAGTTCGAAAAAAAAAAATCTTTGAATGTAAGTCTATGGGAAGACTCTGGGCGATTCTCAGCCAGAGTGAAATCGCCCAAAAAGAGGCGGTACTCCACAGAACGTGACTCGGCGCTGATTGGACTATATCCAGAGGCAGAACAACAGTGAGTGACTGCTAGCGTAACTCTGTGGTTGAATGAGATAACGTTAGTGATTGAAAAAGTCCCTTTCACACTTTAGTGGTGCGTCGCCCGATCGCCCTAATGAAGAAACCGCCGCTGGATGAAACCCACATGTAACCCAGAACTTTTAAATTCATGAAAAAAAGACAAAAGCATGCACACACATTAAAAATGAATGAAAATACTGTTTCTTCAAAACATTAAAAAGCTACCATGTTGAATATACGTATATATTTCAAATGTACAGTAGTAAAAAGACATGTTACAATTTTACAATAAGGTTTCATTTTTTAACATTATAACTACATTAGTAACATGAAATATGAACAATACTTCTAAAGCATTTTTCTTAGTTAATTTTAATCCCAATATTTACTAATAAATATAAGATCAAAAGTTGTATCTCTTAACATTAGTCATTTTTTAGATATGTGTTTTCCTGGTCATAAAGTGTTTATTTAAATTTCACTTATCCGTAAACACAAGTGAATCATATAGCTGTAGGCTTTAACAATATTCATCTTAAAACCTGAAACCTCCTCATCTCCCCGTGTACCGCTCTTAGTCACAACACGAAGGCTGAGGTTCTTTTAACTGATGTTTAATGCTCTCTGGAGTCAGACATCAACATCAACACCGTAGAACTGAGTAAAAAGGATGAATATACAACAAAAACATGTCATACAGTCAGTTACATGGAAAACACACATGACTTTAAACTCGTACATAAACAGAAAATACATACCACTTTTGCCTGCTTGTGAGCTAAGAGAGGGGGTTGCATCTTAAAGCTTCTTGATTGCATGACTTATGATCATAAAAGAGAAATACTTTAAACTTTACGATGATTACATCGTTTTATATGATCAGCAGAATTGCTCTGTAAAACTCCGACCGCAGTTCTGACTCTTTGTTCGTGGCAAAAAACAGGAAGTGCCATACAAAGGCACGATGGGAACAAAATAAAATATAACCAAAAAACTCTTCGAAAGAATAATTATTGCTCAAATATACAACAGTTGAGTATATAAATCACAACAAGCATTATAAAATAATCGAAATATAAAAATATACAGATTAAACTGATTAAAAGTTGCTGAAATAAATGAGTGTTGAAGTACACAAGCGCCATCTAGTGGAAATAAACATTATAGACACCCAAAGCTTTGTGACAGCAAACACACTCCCACCATCACACATGTGTGATTCTTAATAGAAGTTCAATAACTCAGCATGAACTTATAAACATTCAGAGGGTAAGTATTTGTACACGTTTAACATACACAGTTAAACACTAATCAAAGCTAACCCTTTAATCAGCTTCAAGTAGTAACACTGTTTTGTGTATGGGTCTTTCTAAGTAGACTGACTTGTTTGTGCGTGCACCCTTGCTATCTAGTGTTGCATCACTAACCAGAAGTTTAAGTCTTCTCACCATTCCATCAGATCCAGGGAAGACTTCGACCACTTTAGCTAGCTTCCACTGATTTCGTGGAGCCAAGTCATCTTGAAGCAGAACAATATCATTTATCTTGGTGTTTCTCCTGCTCTTATTCCACTTACTTCTCTGCTGCAAACTCAACAGATATTCCTTCCTCCACCTAGTCCAAAACTCATTCGCCAGAAACTGAACTCTTTTCCATCTCTTCTGAAGATAAAGATCCTCCCTTACAAACTCTCCAGGAGGTGGTGCAATGATGGTGGACTTCATTGTTAGTATATGATTCGGCGTTAATGGTTCTGGTCCCACAGGATCATTGATGTGTTCTGAGGTCAATGGTCGACTATTCACGATCGCCATTACTTCATACATAAATGTTCTTAAAGAAGAACTGTCTAGTCTTGCTGCAGACTTGTCTAGGATGGATGTTAGTACACTCCTTACAGTCCGAATCTGTCTCTCCCAGACACCACCCATATGACTGGAAGCAGGTGGGTTCATGACAAAGGTACAGCCTAACTCTTTAACATGTTCTTGATCCATTCCTTTCATCAACTTCAGGAACTCTCCCTTTGCCCCCATGAAGTTGGTACCTTGATCACTATGCAGTTGGCTTACATTGCCACGTATAGCAATAAGACAACGCAGTGCATTAAGAAAGGCATCAGTGCTAAGATCATCCAGCACCTCAAGATGAACAGCTCGCGAACACATGCAGGTGAAAAGTAGTCCGTATCTCTTCAACTCTTTCCTTCCCTCTTTAACATAGAACGGACCGAAGCAGTCCATGCCACTATAGGTGAACGGAGGAGTAGCTTCCATTCTTTCTAATGGCAGGTCAGCCATCCTTTGCTCCTGATTGCATTTCCTCAGCTTCCTACACTTAATGCATTTGTAGATGAGAGATGAAACTTCACTACTGCATCCCAGAATCCAAATACCATTGGAGCGGATTTCATTGATGGTCATGCCACGACCTTGATGTTGCACCTTTTCATGGAAGTGTTTTATGAGTAAACGAGATATATGATGCCCTTTAGGAAGAATGGCTGGATGCTTTACATGAGGGTGAAGTTCTGCCTGGGTCAATCGTCCTCCCACCCGTAGGACATCATGGTCGTCGATAAACGGACTTAACTTGTACAGTTTGTTGAACTGACATGAATTAACTTCCTTGCCTTGTCTTAGATGCTTGATTTCGTCACTGAACACTTCTTCTTGAACGATACGAATAATGAATTGTTCAGCATCCTTTCTTTCTTCAAGTGTTGTGAAATTGTTGGATCTTTCTACCAAACCTTTCACACTCCTTGCACAGCGTTTGAGTCTAGCTATGGCTTTCACTGCCCTCTTCCAATCTGAAAACCTTTGCAGGCGATCTGACAGACACCACTCTTCTCTTGCCTTGGTCGTAAGAACTTGTGTCCTTTTGAGCTCTGGATCTTCATCATTAATCTCTCCCACCTTAATGTCTTCCTTAGGGAGTTCTCTTTGCCATAGGAAACTTGGACCAGTAAACCAGTTCGATCCCATGAGTTCCTTTACAGTGAGCCCACGAGAGGCGTGGTCAGCTGGATTTTGTTCTGAAGCCACATATCGCCATTGATTAGTCTCAGTGCTTGTTCTGATTTGCTGAACTCGATTGGCTACAAATACATGGAAACGTCGTGCATCGTTGTTAATATAACCAAGGACAACCTTGGAGTCGGTCCAATAGTATTCACGGATGCCATCCAATTCCAGTTCTCTTTTGAGCAAATCACCAATTCTTGTGGCAACCACTGCAGCTGAGAGCTCTAGTCTGGGAATTGTTACCACCTTTGATGGAGCAACCCTAGCTTTACCCATAACGAGAGTGCAGTAGACTTCTCCAGACATGGTTACAGCTCTGAGGTATGAACATACTCCATAGCCTGACACACTGGCGTCTGAGAAATGGTGTAGCTCATATTGCTGAACGTCCTTGAATGTTGATGGCACATAACAACGTGGTATCTTTACCAAAGACAGGTTATGGAGGTCTCGCAGCCAAGCTTCCCAATGTGGCCTGAGGTCATCAGGAAGTGGTTCGTCCCAGCCTATCTTATCTTGACACATCTTTTGTAGGGTACTTTTCCCAACTAAAATGAAGGGAGCGACGAATCCAAGAGGATCAAAAATAGAAGCAACCGTAGACAACACTCCTCTTCTAGTAAAAGGATTTTCCTTTACTAGCACTCTGAAATGGAACTCGTCTGAAGCTACACACCATTGGATTCCAAGCGCCCTCTCTACTTTAGGTTCTCCTAGAGACAAGTCAAAGTCAGTCGCCCCTTCAGTACATTCCTCCTTTGGAATTGTGGTGATCACAGTCTTGCTGTTGGTGATGAATTTGTGCAAGCGAAGCTTCCCGGTATTGCAGAGACCCCTGGCTTCCTTTACAAGCTGGATTGCCTCTGCTTCAGTGTCTACACTTGCTAAGCCATCGTCAACATAAAAATTACGTTGTATGAACTTCACTGTGGCTTGATTAAACTTGCCTTCACCTTGTACGGCAAGGTATTTGAGGCCGAAGTTTGCACATCCAGGCGAGGAGGCCGCTCCAAACAAGTGGACCTTCATTCGAAAAACTGATGGTGGGGCTTTCATGTTTCCATCTTCCCACCATAGGAACCTGAGGTAGTCCCGATCCTTTGGAGCAACATAAAACTGGTGGAACATACGCTCCACATCACACATGATGGCAACTTGCCCTTTCCGGAAACGACACAAGACTCCAACAAGGGTATTTGTGAGGTCAGGTCCAGTCAGTAGGTGCTCATTCAGAGAAGTATTCTGAAATCTTGCAGAGCAATCAAAGACGATGCGAATCTTGCCTGGCTTCTGCGGGTTATATACTCCATGGTGAGGTATATACCATGCTGGTTGATTACTTAACTCCATCTCTGGGACCTTTTCAGCATCACCTCTTGCCATTATGTCCTTCATGAAAGCCAGGTAATCCTTTCGGTACTGCTCATCTCTCCTTAAACGCTTCTCTAGAGATCTGAGTCGATGCTCGGCACATGCTTTGTTGTTTGGCAACTCTGGCCTCTCACCCTTAAAAGGCAATGGCATCTCATAGTGTCCATCTTGCGTTTGCTTAATGCCTTCATTCAATTTAGCCAAAAACCTTAAGTCTTCTTGTGACGTTGAGACTTCCTCATTATCCCTTTCTACAAAGTCTGACTCAAAAACCTTCATTATCTCTGCTGGAGTGATCATCTCTTTTACCTTGTTCCTCTGTACAAAGCAGACTTCAGACTTGAGTTTGTGAGATGGATCACCAGCTGGCAGAACTTGCTTCATAATAATCCTGTGACTCACACCGATTTCATCTTGATAACTGTCGTCATGGTTGTATCCAACGATACTCCAACCCAACACAGATCTTTGTGCAAATGGCTGATTCTCATTGCCACTGAGAACATCTCTGGGAAGTAAGGCTTGAGGACAGTTGTATCCTATTAACAAACCTACTTCACAGTCAAGTGCAGGAGCCATTACATCTGCCAGATGTTCTAGATGAGGCCAGTTCCTTGCGGTTTCACATGTGGGTATATGAGATCTATTTGCAGGTATATAGTCTCTAGTGTAAGTTGTTGGAAGTTTTATTTTCACTTCAGACCGGAAGCCTCTTACTTGTAGTCCATTCAATTTGTGACTGGACACAACCTTCGTTTTGGATGTTATTGTAGAAATCTTGAGTTTGACAGGCTCTTTCCTGATATCAAGTGTCTCAGCTGTGTCCTTTAGAATGAAAGTAGTGTCGCTCTGAGTATCAAGCAAGGCATACACTAAAATCTCCTTCCTTGGTTCAGCTGTTGTTGAGACATAAACTGGAATGATCGATGAGGTATGAGTGCCGTTTCTTTCTTGAACTACTCCATTCGAAGTCACAGGCTTAGACTCTTGTACCTTATGTGATTCAGCTGTTCTATCTGCAGATCCGTGATTGACCTTGATCTGATCTTGACTGGTTTTAGATCTTTGTACTGGGGATTTATTTAAACGGTCCTGATGTAGGCTTGTTGGGTGACGCTTCTCACATTTTTCACACACGCTCCTAGAGGTGCAGCTTCTGGAGTTATGACCAGTCTTAAGACAGCCAAAGCACAACTTCTCAGACTGTACAAACTTCAATCTTTCCTCAATCGGTCTTTCCATAATCTTACGACACTTATGAAGAGTGTGGCCATATCTTTTACAAAAGACACACATAAAGCTAGTCCTTTCCTCGTTGGAGCTAGTGGTGAATGTCTTGGCAGTTGAGTTGCGATTCCGCTGAAACTTATGATCTTGATTTGTTTGCTTGTACCTTTCTTGCTCTGCTGGCTTTATTGCTTGCAGTGACGTGATAGGATTGCATGCAATTCGAGCTTCCTTGTTGAGAAATTCAACAAAGTATTTGAAATCTGGGAACCCCTTGTATTCGTCTTGAAACTTGGTGACTGTTCTATTCCAACGTGAACTTAACCAGTCTGGCAATTTGGCTGATATTCTCTGATTTTCAATACAGTCATTCAGAGCTTGTAAACCTTGAACATAAGGCATGGCTGACTCAACACTGCTTAGGAAATCTACAAATTCCTGGAGATCTTTGCTGTCTTTGGTAGCAATCTTGTGCCAAGACTGTATTTTGTCACGATAAGATTTGCCAACTACGAACGGATTGCCAAACCGGTCATCAAGGATGTTCCAGGCTGCCGTGTAAGCTATTTCTGTTCCAGCCACAAAATGTCCTTCAATAGCTCTCTTGGCCGGACCAACTACATACTTGCGTAGAAAGTAGAGCTTTTCTTGAGGTGGCAAGTTCTTGCGATCAATTAATGTCTGGAAAGACAGCTTCCAGTCATTATACTTTAGGGGATCTCCAGAAAAAACAACAGGTTCTGGAATTGGGATCCTGTTGGCTGTAATCGCTTCAGCGAGTGCCTTCACAAGGTCATTAGAAGCTTCGTTGGGAGCAGGCAATGAAGTTGACTGAGAGATATGAGCTTGGGGAATTGGTAACCTTTGAGAGGAACAAGAGGGTTGGTTGAAAGGAGCAGTGTCTTGTGCGAGCATGAACGGCTTAGAGAGAGAAAAAGGAATGCTTGGTTGAAAATCATAATCTTCTTGTCTTTGTTGAAGAAGAGGAGCAGAACGCCGTTCTCCCTGATCACCTGTGATGCTTTCAGCATAAACCTGCAGCCTTGCTTGTGCTGCGTTATGTCTTTTTAGTTCCTCCAACCGTTCCACTTCCTTTTTCTTTTCTTCCAGCTTTATTTTCCTAACAGTGCTTTCCGAGATAAATTGAGCCCTTTTTCTTGCATTCTCCGCTTCGGTTTCTCTTTCTTGAGCTTCTCTTTCTGCTGTTAACCTTTCATCCTCTGCCTCCAGTTTCCTAATTTCCTCTTCATGTTGATGTTGTGTCTTCATTATTTTAATCACTTCTTGTGTAGCCGCTACTTCAGCTGCTGCTTCTTGTCTTTTGTGCAAAGAATCACTGTAAGATTGACTGGACATCTTGGAAACAGACTTTGACTTACTGGAGGTTGCTGAGATGATACTGGACACCGTGGCTTCAAACACTGAATCTGAATCAGGCCAAGGAATCTCCTTAGAATCACCGTTGAGAAAGCTCTGAGACTTCTCATTTGCAGTGCTAGTAATGGCAAGACAAGTGTCATTTTTCCTTCGGATTTCAGGTTCCGGGCTTGTGATGCTTCTTATATCATCATAAATATGGTCGACCTCAGACTGAATGGCATTAATGGTGCTCACAACTTCACAAATCAATTCTGCATCATCATTGTTCTTAATGGCTCTTTTCAACCCATTGATGTGATATTTCCACCTTCTATACTTCTGCTCAAAGCTTCTTTTCAGATCGTTTAGTCTAGCGTCTTGCAGTGTTTTACCCTTCTCGGTAAGTGTGCGTGCTCGCTGACTTCTTCTAATATCTGGGAGCTGTGTTATATCTTCGCCAACCTGAGGTTGTTGTACTTGTGCAGCCACTTCAACTTGCTCAGTTATATCAGCCTGTTGTGGTGGGATAACCTGCTCTGCATTGTCTACGTCTTGTGCAGTAGGGTATGTAGAGCTGACTTCTTTAGTAGGCAGCAATGTTTTTTCACTTGTGTATGACATGCTAGACCTGTGTTGCACTATAATGTTAATATTCAAAGAGTTCAAAATAAATCTAAAGTTTAGTGTAAAGCGATTATCTTAGCTAGACTTATGTGATCCAATCATGTAAATGATAAAAAATTGCAGAACTTTCAAGTAGCAAAGGTATGAACTTGTAACTTGTAAAATGTGAATATCAACACGCTTAAATTATAAAGTATGCAAAACACTTGAATATAACAGAAAATTCAAATTTCAGTCTTATTCAATAGTAGCACAATTGCCCGTCTGTTTAGTCTCTTTAGTTTCTTAATAAGCCAAACGATAATAGAAAAATGTCCAACTTTATCTTAGAATGAGGATGACGGGAATACCAGAGCAATTGAAACTTCAGCGATAGTTCACAAGACCTTGTGCTGCTTCCAAGTCACTAACTTCCATAGTGCTTGCTTGTTCAGCCTTTACTTGCCCACTGGTTGCTTCAGTCAGTCAATTGCGATATTTTCATGTTGTACTTCCCTCATTCAACACGTGGCGCCTCTTAATGGCCGTCTTCCTCGTGCAGCTTTACGATCAGATGCTGTTGGCCTTCACCGACGCAGAAAGTGTTCTACTGTACCGCTCTTAGTCACAACACGAAGGCTGAGGTTCTTTTAACTGATGTTTAATGCTCTCTGGAGTCAGACATCAACATCAACACCGTAGAACTGAGTAAAAAGGATGAATATACAACAAAAACATGTCATACAGTCAGTTACATGGAAAACACACATGACTTTAAACTCGTACATAAACAGAAAATACATACCACTTTTGCCTGCTTGTGAGCTAAGAGAGGGGGTTGCATCTTAAAGCTTCTTGATTGCATGACTTATGATCATAAAAGAGAAATACTTTAAACTTTACGATGATTACATCGTTTTATATGATCAGCAGAATTGCTCTGTAAAACTCCGACCGCAGTTCTGACTCTTTGTTCGTGGCAAAAAACAGGAAGTGCCATACAAAGGCACGATGGGAACAAAATAAAATATAACCAAAAAACTCTTCGAAAGAATAATTATTGCTCAAATATACAACAGTTGAGTATATAAATCACAACAAGCATTATAAAATAATCGAAATATAAAAATATACAGATTAAACTGATTAAAAGTTGCTGAAATAAATGAGTGTTGAAGTACACAAGCGCCATCTAGTGGAAATAAACATTATAGACACCCAAAGCTTTGTGACAGCAAACACACCCCGTATAACACATGTGAGGGGGTTGAGATGAGAGTTAAAGTCAAAACTCTAAATATGTGCAAATAATGCATGAGGTTTACTTTTGTGCAATAGAAAATATTTATCAAAAAAGCACAAAAATGATAAAACAATGTGTACAGAACTTCTTCCATTGGTATGATTTAGTGTAATATAGACTTGCTAGCCTAGGGCATAAATGAATGCTAAGTTGCATCTTGCTGCACAAATGTTTTTTTTTTTTTTTTTTTTCGGTAAAAGCTGCAAGAAGAGTTAAACACAAGCTTGATTTAAGTAACTACATGAAGAAACAGAACAAAGATACATTTATTTTATTTATATTTTATTACATTTTTGTTTAAATTCTCCTTAAAATTACTTTCAATACACTAAACGGGGATGGGAGCAGATGAGCAAGTGAAAGCCCCCAGCGTCCCTTTCCAGGAAGTGGTTTTGTGAGTGTTGCCTGCAAAGGCAGAGTCAAATCTCTAACAGAAATCTACAGAAACCACGTGAGATTTTGCATTCCTCTCTGAGTCACAAGTAGCCTACAGCAGTTCTGAAATTTTACATAAAAAAATTAATTTACCACTGCTTTTATTTATTTAAAAAAAGACTGAACTTACACATTCTAAATATTTCAAACACACCATAAATTAGCTATCACATTGCACATATATGCTGCTTATTTACAACTGAGAAAAAAAAATGACATCCTAAACACATGATGTACTGTATCACAATTATTGTAGTAGTTCAGCTTTATTTAAAACTCGATTTCATTATATATTATTCATACTCGGCTGGCAGTTTACTGACCACAGCATAAATGGTTTCAGTTTCAGGTTTGGGAAGTTTTGGTTGCTTCTGAATGAATGGTACACAAGATAGTGGCTGGTGCATTTAGGTTGTTCAGTATCATACATTTATCATATTCAACTAAAGTTGTTCAGTTAAGCTTTTCTTAATCTGTATTTCAAATTAACACATTTAATCCAAATTAATCAATTTTTTAAATGAAATGCAATTCAGTGAGAGTACAGTAATTGTTTAATCTTCACCTGATTCACAGAGTCAGGATTGGGTGAAGTGTGTTTGGTTTCACACCGTCACAACTCTGTCATCATTATATTAAGCCCGCCCACCGACTCTATACACGATTTGATTGGCCTGACTAGAGTTTGGTTTTTCCAGCTCGAAAGTCAACGGAGACTACCCTGGCTGCAAAATAAATGTTGCTGCCGCTAGGGTGCGTCTAGATTTCTAGGCTAGCTTACTTGCACTTCAGAAAAGAGTCCAAGGAAGTTATTTCTGTACAAAAAAAAGTTAAAAAACCTTGATGTGAATAAAGGCTTTTAAACTTTTTTTTGAACCAGAAGAAGTGCCTTGGTCTCTTTTCTAAACTACACAACTTAACATTGACATTAACAAGAGAAACATGAACTGTGAAAAACGTACTTGGTTACTTACGTAACCTCGGTTCCCTTAGAGATAAGGGAACGAGTACTGCGTTGCAAATGCTGTGGGAAAACTCCTTTTCTCGAGAATATTGAAGCCTTTATTTTAAAACGCATTGCATGCAGCACAGGCGAGAGCATCAGGCTCGCGCGAGCGAGCTGATAGGCTGTGCTGTGGGCAACTGCACGAACCAATGGCGGATCAGCAGAGGCGCGCGAACCAATCAGGTCGCTTGGCACACTGCCAGTGTCAAGCGCGCGAAACTGCACGTGATCAAAGCATATAAATATAGATAATAATCTGCCATTTGACAGGTATAATCGACTGAAGCGAAAAACACCTGACATAAGAGAAATAGCACGGCAAGGCAACGCAGTACTCATTCCCTTATCTCTAAGGGAACCGAGGTTACGTAAGTAACCAAGTACGTTCCCTTACGAGAACGTTCTCTCGTACTGCGTTGCAAACGCTGTGGGAATGCTATTTAAAACGCCGTGCTATTAATCTTTTGGCCGCTCTGACTCACCAGAAGTTCCGGGAAGTTACAGAATAGCCAGGATAAACGAGACCGAACATCGGGCCCAGAGATTATCCAATAATTAAGATCTGGGCCAAGGGCCAGATTAGCTTAATCATAATTCATAATGACAGCTTGTGTGTCCAATTCCAAAACTAGTCTGGGTCCACAGAGCCAGGGTCTAGACAGAAAGAACTCGTGCCTGCAGGGCAGGAACATCTAGGTTATAGAACCTCACAAATGTGGACGGAACGGACCAGCCGGCCGCCGCACAAATGTCCTCAATAGGAACACCACTCGACCAAGCCCACGAAGAGGCGACGCCTCTCGTGGAGTGAGCTCTAACACCTATGGGACAAGAGAGGCCCAGTGAGGTGTAAGCCAGAGCAATGGCGTCAACTATCCATCTGGACAGCGTGAGCTTAGTCACAGGAAGGCCCTTGGTTCGGCCCCCGAAACAAACGAAGAGCTGTTCAGACTGTCTGAAAGAGGCCGAACGCTCCAGATAAATTCTCAAAGCTCTGACGGGGCAAAGCGTGAGAGAATCACTGTCCTCTTCAGAGGAGGGAAGAGCTGACAGAGAAATAACCTGGGCTCTGAACGGAGTTGAGAGCACCTTAGGCACATATCCATGTCTTGTGGTTCAAAGGGAGGTCCCCTAAGAGCCCGCAGGACCAGAGAAAGGTCCCAGGCCGGTACAGACGGTGGCCGAGGCGGGTTAAGCCTTCTGGCGCCCTTAAGGAAACGAACTATAAGGTCGTTTTTACCTAAGGAGGCTCCGGCTTCCAATACGTGAAAAGCAGCAATGGCTGCCATGTACACTTTGAGAGTGGAGGGGGAGCGACCCGCATCCAACATCTCTTGCAGAAAAGAAAGCACTTTTGGCACTTCACAAGTGTGTGGGTCGAGGTTCCGAGCTAAACACCAGCTGGAGAACGCTGACCACTTAAGGTGATAGAGGCGTCTAGTAGACGGAGCTCTAGCCTCCATAATAGTGTTCAGGACACCCTCTGGGAGATCCTGGGGTACCCTTTGAGTGGCCATACATTTAGGGCCCACAAGTCGGGACGGGGATGCCAGATTCTCCTGTTGGCCTGAGCCAGGAGGTCGCACCTCAGTGGAATTGGCCACGGGTCTGTTACAGACATTTGCATCAACTCTGGGAACCAAATCTGGGTCCGCCAGAGAGGAGCCACCAAGAGAACCGCGCTTTTGGTGTTCCTGATCCGTTCGATGACCTGAGGGAGCATCGAGACCGGAGGAAACGCATAGAGAGGAAGGTTGGGCCAGTCGTGGGCCAACGCATCCCTGTTCTTTGAAAAGAGGATTGGGCAGTGACAGTTGTCTTCTGAGGCGAAATGATCTACTTCTGCCTTCCCGAAGACCTCCCATAGCAGGAGAACTGTCTGAGGGTGGAGAGACCATTCCTCTGGGGGAACTGTGCCCCGAGAGAGCATGTCTGCTCCTGTGTTCAACGTGCCTGGCACGTGAGCTGCCCTGAGCGAGCGCAGGTTGGTGTGAGCCCAAAGTAGGATCTGCGTGGCTATGGCAAACAGGTTGCGGGACCTGAGGCCACCCTGGCGATTTATGTAAGAGACCACCGACATATTGTCCGTCCGGACCAGCACGTGGTGTCCAGCCAGGTGAGGGAGGAAGGTTTTTAGGGCTAGAAAAACTGCTCTCATTTCGAGGCAGTTGATGTGTAGGCGTTACTCCGAGCTCGACCAGAGGCCGGAGGCAGGCCTGCCCTCGTACAGAGCTCCCCAACCCGAGTTGGAAGCGTCTGTTGAAATCACCCTCCTCTCTGAGACCACCCCCATGCTTACGCCCTGCTGGTACCAGCTGGCGTCTTTCCAAGGGGCCAGGGCTTGAACACAGCACTGGGCCACCTTGATAATCAAGTGGCCTGAGTGCCAGGCGTGGGGTGGCACCAGAGGTGCTAGCCACAACTGAAGAGGACGCATACGCAGTAGGCCGAGTTGGAGTACTGATGATGCAGAGGCCATGAGGCCAAGGATCCTCTGAAACGTTCTGAGGGGTACATAAGAGCCCTCCGTGAACGATGTCGCGAGCTGCTGAATTGTTAGAGCATGGGCCGGTGTGGGCCATGCTCTCATAATTACGGAGTCGAAAACTGTTCCCAGGAACGTGATACGTTGGCTGGGCAACAGAATACTCTTGGCAAAATTGACCTTGAGCCCTAGACATTCCAGATGTCTGAGGAGCCAGGCTCTGTGAGTATGTGACTCTGCCTCTGACTGAGTCAATATGAGCCAGTCGTCGAGGTAGTTCAGGATGCGCATGCCCCGCTGTCTCAGGGGGGAGAGAGCTGCATCCATGCACTTTGTGGATGTACGAGGTGCCAGTGCCAGTCCAAATGGTAGGACTGTGTACTGGTATGTCTGCCCCTCAAAGGCGAATCTCAAGAATGGCCTGTGGTGGGGGTTCACTTGAATGTGAAAGTAAGCGTCTTTTAGATCTATTGAGAAAAACCAGTCGCCTAGGCGAATCTGCGCAGGATGTGTCTGGTCGTGAGCATTCTGAACGGCCGTGACATGAGAGCCTTGTTCAGATGTCTGAGATCTAAAATGGGTCTCAGGCCGCCGTCTTTCTTTGGAACAAGAAAGTAACGGCTGTAAAAACCTGACTCGCTCTGAGAAGGGGGGATCTTCTCGATGGCCCCTTTGGCCAGCAGACTTAACACTTCGGTGCAGAGGACATGACTCAGTGTGCTCCTTACCGTGGTCTGTATAACCGCGTGAAAACGCGGTGGTCTGCAGGCGAACTGAAGCGAGTAACCGCGCTTTATGATGTTCATCACCCATTCTGAAACTCCGGGGATAGCTTGCCAAGCTAGAGCCCGCAGAGCCAGAGGCATTATCATATCTGGAACGCCCGGAGTTGGGGGTTCGAACTGACATGTATGTGAGGGGGAAATTTTGCTCGATTTGTGCTTTTTGTGGGTCGCTGTTAAACCAGCATTTGTGTGCAGGGGCCCATGTACTGCATTTAAAACTGCTCCAACCGCCTGAACTGAAGAGGGGGCTGAGAGTAGCACTCGAGCGATCTTCGGGGCTGGTCCGGCCGTGGCGGGACAATGACCCCTCTTTATGTCGGTTAGGACGGCTTCTTGGGCTCGTGATCGAGCGTGAGTTTCGGCCGCGGGCCCTGGCGCTTAGGGAACGGGAACCGCTTTGCATGCTTCAGGCGCTGTCTGGTCTCAGCCACTGGGCGGGGCTGGAGGACCTCTGAAGCTACCCTCTCAGGTCGCGGCGTGCTCTTGGGGCGCCGTTGGACCGAACTGGAGCATTTGGGTAGAAAATGCTTCATAGCGCTGGAAGCTTTTTGAGCCTCAGTGAAGCGTTCTGCGAAGCCGCTGACAGATGGGTCGAAGAGACCAGATGCCGTGACTGGAGAATCGAGGAAGGCGGTCTTGTCTGCGTCCCTGATTTCCGTCAAAGTCAGCCACAGGTGGCGCTCTAAAACAACCAGGCTGGCCATATTGCAGCCCAGGGCTTAAGCGGTGTTTTTTGTGGCCCGTAGCGCCAAATCTGTCGCACTTCTGAGGTCCTTAAAAGTGTCTGGGTCAGGGCCTGACTCGTCCATAGAGCGGAGGAGCTTTGCCTGAAACACTTGGAGGGTCGCCATAGCGTGAAGAGCAGAGGCGGCTTGACTGGCGGCAGCATAAGCGCGGCTGGCAATGGCCGAAGTAGGTCTGCACGGCTTGGATGGGTGCACAGTTTTAGACCTCCAACTTCCTGCAGTGGGAGGGCATAAGTGTGCAGCGACCGCTTCCTCCAGTGGGGGGAGACACACGTAACCTTTTTCTTCAGCGCCGTCAACAGTGGAGAGCATTGAAGAAGCCGATGAGGGCATTCGCGCTGAAAAGGGCGCGCGCCAGCTTTTAGTGAGCTCCTCGTGGACCTCGGGCAGAAATGGAGCGGCGCGCTGACGAGGGGCCTGTTGGCGCCCCGGCAGGTACCACTCGTCGAGGCGGCTTCTGGCGGGCTCGGCTGGGGAAAGCCAGTCGAGTCCCAGCTCGTCGACAGGTCGAGACATGACACGGAAGAGTTCGGCGTCGATGTTCGCTCGGGTGTCAGAAGGATCTAACTGAGAGGGGGGGGGCGGGGTCCGCGGAGCCCGACCAATCCTCACTCTCAGATGCCGCCACAGAAACTGCGTCATCCATTTCTTCAACAGATCCGCCAAAAGAGACGAGTCCCGCCGCTCCAGACGAGGGGCGTTGGTCGCTCTGAGAGAACAGAACTGGAGAAGAGGGCGTGGGCGAAGCACGTGGAGAAAGGCCCGGCGTGCATTCGCTAAACTCACCGCGTTCAGGACGCCTCTGATCGCGCCGCTTCTTCCTACGGGGCTCGCGAGGCGCCGAAGATGGAAGACGGGCGGGACCACTCACCGATGAAGCGAGCGCGAGTCTCGAGCGGAGAGTAGAAACAGGCATCCCGTCGCAGAGAAGGCAGCCGCCTTTAGTGAGCGCTGACTCGGCGTGCTCAGGGCCGAGGCAGGCCGCACACTGTGTGTGTCTGTCAGACGCAGGGGAACCCCGCAGGATTCACAAATAGAGAGCGGCATTTGAAACAACGCCGCGCGCTGTGAAAACAGCGATTTAGCTCTTTTAGAAAGCGAGAGATAGAGAAAAAGGATACTCGTCGGAGGCCACAGGGAAACGCTCAGCTGGCAGATGCCGGGATGCGAAGCTGTTCCGCTGGACGGCTGTTCGACGACGAGAGGCTTCTATCCGGAGAAGATCAGCGACGAGGTGAGTCGAGAGCTGAAGGAGATTAAATCTGTCAAATGGCGGATTATTATCTATATTTATATGCTTTGATCACGTGCAGTTTCGCGCGCTTGACACTGGCAGTGTGCCAAGCGACCTGATTGGTTCGCGCGCCTCTGCTGATCCGCCATTGGTTCGTGCAGTTGCCCACAGCACAGCCTATCAGCTCTCGCTTGTGCTGCATGCAATGCGTTTTAAAATAAAGGCTTCAATATTCTCGAGAAAAGGAGTTTTCCCACAGCATTTGCAACGCAGTACGAGAGAACGTTCTCGTAAGGGAACTGAGGGCTTAAATATGATCACTCATGAATTAGGGAACTGGTTTCCCCTCAGAAACCCCAACAGAACATCACATGTTGTCATCACGAAATTACGGTAATTATGACAAAGTGACAAAGAAAAGCATGACTATAGAAACTAAACAAGAAAATGAAACTAAACATGATCGTGACAGAAACTCACGTCCAACTTCTGCATGGACTGTTTGCTCATTCTGCTGGGCAACTATGATGTTTAACATACAATATCAATTTTCAAAACCACAATTTTTGGTGTTTCAAGAATAAGAACTTTGTAGCGTAGGCTATATCTCATGTAGGCTACAACTAAAACTGATGAAAATGTTTCTTATTTCAATCTGGAACTTTCCAAAGGAATATTCAGTGATTAATCTTACAGTGATCAGGATCTGTGGCAAGACTGAAAAATGATTACAGTAAATACACAGTCAGAAGATTTAAAAGCAGAAGTGTTAAGCTTGTAGTTCACAGGAAGTGGTAATTCCTGTTGTGACATGCTAGACTCTATAAGCTATATTTTACACTGCATTGTGCTGTCCTTGTATTTGTGATAAAGCTTGTGCGATATTGATTTTATAGAACAGTTTAGCGTAACAAGTGTGTAAATAAGTAGGGAAAAGACAGGGATTGTCCGGAATACCCTCTTTAAAGTAAAACTAATTTCCTGCCATGGATTCAGGATCTGCTGTTAGTGTAGTTTAATTTCACATACATCTGAATGCCTTTATTGTCATTGCACTTAGCTGTACAACAAAACTCCTTCTGGTAAAATTAACACACAAGCACAATACAAAACACTGAGTTAATGTAACATACAACTCAACATAGCGGCAAGAGATAAATGAGCAGTAGAAAGTATATTGGACAATCCCATGTGTATTTACTGTCCCAGTACTGTTGTAAAATCATGCATTTTTCATCTTCACAAACTCTCTAAATGCAACCCTTTTTATCCCAGAGTAACTTCCAAACAGTGATTCATGCTTTCGTAACAACTCGTCTAGACTATTGTAATTCACTTTATTTTGGTGTCTCTCAGTCTTCCCTCTCCCGTCTACAGCTAGTGCAAAACGCAGCTGCTAGAACCTGCAAGTATGAGTCGGTCACCCCTATTTTATCCACACTACACTACCTGTCAAATTTAGAATTGATTTTAAAATGTTATTATTTGTTTATAAAGCTTGCAACAAATTGGCCCCTCAGAACCTGACCGATCTTCTCTGTCCGTACACTCCTTCTAGAACTCTGAGATCCAGCGATCACTCATTGTGCCTAGATCTATACTTAAAAAAACGAGGCGATCGGGCTTTTGCGCCTGCAGGCCCAAAACTTGGGAACACTCTACCTCTTTACATCAGATTAGCTCCCTCTGTTTCCACCTTCAAATCTTCTTTAAAAACCTATTCTCTTTGGCTTTTAATACTCCTTGATTTAGGTATGATTATTGTTAATCTATTGTTGTGTGTTCCTTTATTGGTTGTATAATTTTTATTTGATTCTGTTCTGTACAGCACTTTGGTCAGCCTTGGTTGTTTTTAAATGTGCTTTATAAATAAATATTGTATTGTATAAACAGTCAATGTATTGCACATTCCAATAACCGTACATACATACTCATTTAGGCCATGAAAATATTTTTTATTTACAGTCAATACTGCTTTAGGTTTACATTTATCAAAATATCTGTACAGGACTTCAATTTCTTGTAACATACACTCGCAATTGAGCATTATTGTTATGTCTTAGCATACTGTAGCTGCACAAATGAACAAAATAACTTAAATATTGTCTGGTATAAGGTGCAAGAACAGTTAAACACAAATACATGGACAGACTACAAAAAAGAGACAAAAACAAAGAAACTGAACAAGAATAGATTAAGTGATGAAGAAATGTAAGACAAGTGGGGAAAAATAGTTAAAGCAATACAGGACTTAAGGTTATAGACTAACACACATTCCAGGAGGTGGTTTTCAGGTGTTGAATGCAAAGGCGGTAAGAAATCTCTAACAGAAAATATGTGAGATTTTGCATTCCTGTCTGAGCCACATGTGCAACAAATTTACATAAAAAATACTTCTGCTTTTATTTAAATTTAACTTACATTAATTCACATATTCGCCATGGATAATTTCAAACTGCAATGTACTTGCTGCTTATTTACACCGAGAACAACAGCCTCACTGTTACTTGAATTCATGTAAGGGTTCAGCTTTATTAAAAGTTCACCTTTATTATATTTTATTCTGGTTTTGGATGTGCAGATTTATCCTCGGCTGGCTGTTTATTGACCGTAGCATAAATGGTGTGATCATCAGATTTTTGTTGCTTCTGAATGGTACAGTAGATAGTGGCTGGTGCATCTGGCTTACTGTTCTCTGTTAGTGTTGCACTCTGAAATAAAGAACAAAATCATTTGCGTTCATTAAAACATTTTTCCAACACATATAAACATCTACAGGTTCTCAAGTGCCTGAACGTGCCTTTAATCCAAAGGTATTTTCTGTAAAATTAGAGTAAGAGCTTCATCTTCACCTGATTCACAGAGTCCTGACTGGTCGAGATCTGGTTGGCTTCCATCGTAACATCAGGAGGTCCATGTTCTCTTACAGTATCATACAGTGTGCAGGGATTCGTTGTTTTCTCCAACGTCTCCAGTGGACTTTGTTGTGGCTTAATATTTTTAATATTCAGACAATTTCAATCAAAATAACACTCAGTGATGCAAAACTTGTTTCAAAAAGAAATAAACCACATTTATCATGAGTGGTTAATGAAGGATAGTAATGTGAAACTTACGCCAACCTTTTCATAATCAGCATTCTGCTTGTCAGGGGTGTAGGATTGATCTGAAAACATCGTAAATCTCATCAGACATAAAGATTTAAAGATGTTTATTAAAACAAAAACTTTATTATTAAAAGCACATCAACTGAGCTATCAAGAAACATCATTCTAGAATTTTAATTCTGGCATTTAGAACTTTAATAAGACATCAATAATCAGTACAAATAAAAATGCTAATATTAAATACAAGAATTGTTATATAATTGTTATAAATTAGTAGCTTTATTAAAAATGATGCCACTATGAAGTTTAGAACAACAACTTCAACTTAATACTGTACTAGGTTAAATGGTCAGTTTCATATTTAATTCAGCCAAATATTAAATTTTTACACACATTTAGTCAATGGTTAAATCTGCATGTGGTCTATATGCTACTAGAAAATATACATTTCTTTTTTATTTATTTTATTTATATATTTTGAAACCTGAACTGCTCTGTGAAGAATAGTAGGTGAAGTTATTTCAGTTCCAAAGACTGGCAAAACTACTTTTGGGTCAAAAAATAAAAGAAATAGTCATATACTCTTTCAAAAATCACTCTGGAAAAAAGTAGGTTTGCATTAGATTTTTGATGTCAAACTTTAACTGTTTAAGTGTTGTTCTAACTGCTGAAAAGCTTAATGGATGAGGCACAAGATCATGAGCTTTGTGCAAATACTGTAAATATGATTATATTTGTTTCTTAACATTAATAAAAGACATTTGACATACACACATAGTACAGTCTTTTATTTTCAGAGAAACATATTCTTAGTATGTTTAACACTCAATATAAAATAGTGCCTATGCCCTAGAGCATTAATTAAATTCTCTATAATGTGTCTTTAAAATGAATGTAAGATTAGATGCTTTCTACCTTTTTTTCTCTTGTAGAGACACCAGCCGATCACTGATGCCAACATACATGTTGTCAATAGGCAAATTAGGGGGATAAACCATGTGGGGTACGGTGAATGTTTTATAGCTTGTGGTTCTTCTACATGAAAGATAAGAACAAAAACAGTTTTCCCAGACTGAATTTTAAACAAACAGGCATTTCAGACCAGTGCTTAGTTACATTCTCTCATTCATTTTCTGTTTCTTCATATGTGAGTGTATGGATACAGTACGGGTATGTACCTTTATCAACAGTGCAGCGTTCATTAACCTTCTTTGTGTCAGTCTTCCAGCTCACTGGGTTGCTAAGGTTACACATGATGTATCCATCACTGCAGTTCAGATTTAGAGTGTAGTTATCTGATGATGTTGCTTCTGGAGAACAGCTGCTACTATTATAGATGGAGCTGATGATAATGTTACTTCCTTTACATGTAAAGCTACAGGGGTCAGAACTGGACCAGTTTGAGTTTACAGTCAAGACCGGCGTTTCCACTGCATCTGAAACACACATTAAAACATTTAAGGCCACATACACAGATTCAGTGATGCTAGAACTTGCCTATTCAAAACTTGGGTAAACCAGGACAAGACATCATTGACATTGTCTTATATGAAGTTACATCATGAGCAGTACATATCACTCACCTATAACAAATACTCTGTATGCAGCAATATTTTTGTTCAATAATCCACTTGTCTTTGCTGTATAGAGTCCAGTGTCTGTCATGTTCTTCAGTGTGAGAGAGAAGGTTTCATTCTTGAAATCCACTCTGTCCTTGTAGGAAGGGTGAAGTCTTACTTTTTTAGATTCATGTATATATTTAACTATATTCTCTGATTTATCATTTGTCCAGGATAAATCATCAAACTCTGGTAGATCTTGTGTCTGTATATCCAGTTGAACAGAATCTCCCGTCTTCACAAACACAGAGATCTCAGCACTGAACCCTGAGGAGAGAGAAAATAAGACGTTGATTAAAGGACACTGTTTAGTAACTGTTTGCTTACTGCTGTTTTACTTTACAGTAATAGTTTCCACAAGCTAAAGGTTTTAGTTGGAATTTTATTAGTTAATGGGCATTTTAGCATGCAGTAGGCTTCCGCTAAATAAGGAAAAAAACAAGATCTTTCTCTGTAAAGATGAACTGAAAGCCGAGTTCAAGAAAAAACTACTGTAACAAATCATTTAAATCTCGACAAAATTTTAGTTTAAACCATTTTTGACATTAAACTAAGCATAAGGCAAATAAACATTAAGAATTAAAAGTAAGTTTTGAGAGAATCTTAAATCTGTCCTTCAATTCATTATCAAACAACAACAACTAAAAAACATTAATCAAAGATTTATTTATCTTAGTAAAATAATTGGATTTTGTACCTGTGTTGTAAGTAAGAAGAGAAATTATCAGGAGCAGCATAAAAGCCATCGTAGCAAACAAAAATGTCCGTTTCTGTGTGGGTTTTTCAATGGAGGAAGTTTGAGAAGTAATGTGACTTCAACCTCAGGACCACAGATAGGAGGAAACGTCATTTCCGCTTTGCTCTGTGCTTCTGTGCTCATGACCGTAAGGGAACTATATGACAAAGTGCAAATATGATACCTGACTTTAGCTATAAAAAACACTTTGCATCCTTTGAGTTCATGTGAGAAGAAATTCATTCCTAAAGAGTCAGAAAGTCAAAGATGGCCCAGAACTATAGCAAACTCAAACAACACAAAACTACTGTTAGTATTTTAGATAAATGAACACTGTTTTTCTTCTACAGGGTCTTTAGCTTTTCCTAAAGCCTGTAAATTTCGTTTGATTGAAGGGTTATATGTGACCCTGGATCACAAAACCAGTCACAAGTAGCACGGGTATATTTGTGGCAATAGCCAATACAAAGTTATATGGGTCATTATATGGGTCAAAATTATCGATTTTTCTTCGCCAAAAATCATTAGGATATTAAGTAAAGATCATGTTCCATAAAGATATTAAAAAGCTACCGTAAATATATAAAACATTTATTTTTGTGAGTGAATGCATTACAATCGCGAATATAAATGGACAACTTTAAAAGGCAATTTTCTCAATGTTACGATTTTTTTGCACCCTCAGATTCCAGATTTACACATAGTTGTATCTCGACCAAATATTGTCATATCCTAACAAACCATACATTAATGGAAAACTTATTTATTCAGCTTTAATGTTATGTACAAATCTCAATTTAAAAAATTTGACCCATGCGACTGTTTTTGTGGTCCATGATCACATATGGTTCGATCTGACTTTCTTTTTAAATTCACGAGGGGTCTTTCTTCAGTGTTCCACTTCACTGTCCCCCCACGTCTCACTTCTTTACACCTACACACATCCTGTTTGCACGTTTGGTTAAGGACCATAAATACACACAACATGTACTCAAGTCATAACAGGCACAGTTTATGATTATGCAGATGTAAAAACTGCTACATAAAAGTGAGAAGCTTGGATGTTCATTCACAACCTATCAGACCTAAATATTTTCACATTATGAGCAACTGAATTTTATAGCTATATAAATATACATAATCAAACTTGTCTTTGCTTTTGTTTGATCTTATCTTTAGACTCTTAATTTGCCTTTGTCTTCCTGCTTTCCAGCATCACTTCATGTGTTTACTTCCTGTCTAGTTAGTTCCCTTTAGTTAATCATTTATATCACAATTCTTTCTTAGCTCCTCATTTACCTTTGTGTGTGTAACTTTTTGGTTTTCCTTCTTCTTGGTTGTTTCTTGCTTTAATTTATTAAACTGTTAAGTTGGTGCTCATTTGGATTTTGTCTTTATGTTGTGGATTATCCTTTGGACTGTGTTCTGATTTTGTGATTTCTGTGGTTTCTTTTGTGTTTCAGTGTTGTTTTCTCTAATAAATCAACAAACAGCTTGCATTTAGATCCACACCTCATCATTACCTGACAATAATTAATCCATCATTATTTTAAATGTGAACCCTAGTGTGTGTACCTTGTACTGCCAACATGCATAATGCTACTTTTAGCAATGGATTTCTACTATCTAAAACATGGCTGCTTACAGAAGGGTAAACAACTTCTTGACTTTAGTTTTAAAAAAATCCCTCTGATATATATATATATATATATATATTTTTTTTTTTATTTTTATTTTTTTTTATTATTTTTTTGGAATGTACAGTTTCATGATTTTCAACCAAAAAAAATAAAAAAAACACACATTTCAAATGAATCCGAGAAGATATTGAATTAATTGAATTTTTTTTTAATAAAGACAAGTTTCAAGTTTAGTTTATTTCTAAAGCGCATTTACAAAAACAGTAGTTGACCAAAGGGCAGTGTACATAGTATTGTACAAGACAGAAGCTGAAACCCACATTTAACACATTGAAAATGAATAATGTGTACTCAAAACATTGTTGTTACCATGTTGCAAATTTCAGTCTATCTACATATTAAATTTACTGAAGCTAATACAGAAATTACATAATTTCAACAATTATATCAAAAATAGATTTTAATACCTGCACATTAGCATATACAAATTATAATTTATTCTAGGGCATTAAGCCTTAAATTATAAATCAGATTAGTCTAGATTAGAAAATACTTTATTTGTATTCACGTGTGCTTTGTTCAAGCATGCATAGGCTAAAAAAAAAAAAAAAAAAAAACCGATTTGTAACAATAACTTATAAACCTTTAAAGACAGAGCTGTTATGAGCTAGGTTGTTAATCTATGGTAGCCTATGGTAGGCCTATATGTTTTTGTTGAAGCCATGTTCACATTATTTTAACTTGGGCTGGCCAGAGGAGAACTTGCCCCCACACTGAGCCTGGTTTCTCCCAATGTTTTTTTTTCCATTCTGTCACCTGATGAGTTATGGTTCCTTGCCAATGTCGCTTTTTCAAATCTAGGCCCTATCCCGGCCCTGGAACGAGACGCTCAGGCCCTAGCCCGACCCGTGTCCGACAGCTCATCAATTCTCAGCTCGAGTCCGACTGGAGCCCGTTTTTTCTTCATTACACAGCCCACATGTTGCAGCCATTAAAACAGGTCATTTTTGTTTTCAATGGCAAAGTAGGTATGTTTCTTTTCATTTCTTTATTAAGTTCATTTAGACAATTGTTCGGAGCATTTTTTTTTTAATTACGACCAAGCAGCCGACAGCGAGTTAAACATGTTTGATCAATTTAGCCTCTCAAATCAACATTTTACTTGGCTATAAAATCCATAGATATAAAAAACTTAAAGCATACCACACAGACAGTTAGTTTAAACGTTTATTGTCACAACCACAGTAAAACAACTTTTCTGAAAAGCTGAGGCAGGCTGCTCGCAGTCGCAACATCGCTCGCAAATGAAATGAGCTAGGCTAGGCTATATGCTACAATCTAAACAAATAAACAAAAAAAAAAAAAACAGGTTATCTTACTTCAAAAATAAAGTCTTCACTACAGAACATTGCCATTCTTATTTCCAATAGTTTCCAACAGTTTGACTAATGAAAATAAAGTCCAATCAAATGAAAATCAAGACAGCTCCTAACATGGCAGTGCATGACTTGCTTAGTTGAGGACATTTAATATTCAACAATACTATTGATCTGCCTGCATTGGCACCATTATATGATGACTATGACATCACAGTTTTCTCCAGAGCGGCTGTATTTATAAATAAATGAACTAAATTAATAACTTTTGTACAACTGAAATTAATCAACACTGAACTTACTTAAGCTGGACTATGACACTATAACTATTTTCTTCTTAGAAACAGCAGAAACAAACTCTGTAGCATTATTTTCTTGTTATCACTGTAAGCCTGGCAAGACAGACCTAACATTACATCAAGATGTTAGGTCTGGCAACTCACCATTTGGCACGGCTCAATCCGAGGGGCGGGATAAACGGTTGTCTTTCAAATTAACTCTGCACGAAATAGGATAGCACTACAACCAACCAGAGCGTTTTCCCATCAGCGGAGCTAGTTGATAGATTAAACTTTTGCCGTATCTGGTCGGCAAAACTACGAACACATCTTCCTTTTTTAAGAATGACTTAAGTGCCGTTCTTCGTTCTTTTCTCAAAAAAAAAAAAACTCTGTAGTCATTATATTAAGCCCGCCCACTGACTCTATACACGGTTTGATTGGCCTGACTAGAGTTTGGTTTATCCAGCTCGAAAGTCAACGGAGAGTTGCTAGACTAACCTAGACTGGAAATCCAGACCTAAATCTAAAAGATTAATGGTCTGGCGTCGACTAATGAAAATCGGCCAGCTCGAGGGGCGGCACCAAGCATGCATTTGAAAATCTCACTGCACGCAACTGGATAACACTACGACCAATCACACCAATAAACCCCATAGGCTTAGCTACCAGCGGAGCTAACTGGTAGATTAGACTCTTACCGTATCCGGTCGGCAAAACAGCAAAAACGTCCTTCTTGCAAAGGAACGATTCGAGCGGCGTCTTCTGTTCCTGTTTTAGATAAAAAGCCAAGTCTAACTCGTTCATTATAGCGGCCAAAGCCGTTTCAAACAACTGGTGTTCATCCATAGCCATCTTGCAATGTTTACTAATGACTTTGACGTCACATCGCTGTCGTCATCAGTTTAGCTCGCCTCTGGCCCCCCACCTATATGCGATAACCCGATGTGATTGGTGCAGCTCAGAACGAGGGGCATATTTAATGAGCATCATTACTGGACACCAGAGTAACTCACTGTGCAAATTCAACTTGAGCTCTTGCGAGAACTCTGGATTATCAGTGTAAGACTACCTTGGCTGCAAAATAAATTTTGCTGCCGCTAGGGTGCATCTAGATTTCTAGGCTACTGTAAAGCTGCTTTGAAACAACCTGTAGCCTATTGTAAAAAGTGCTATATAAATAAAGGTGACGACTTGACTATTTTTCAAATGATCATATTTAACAGCAGAATTTGTGAAGAAAAACTTTTGGAAACAAAATTGTCCAATTTTCAAATACTTTTGTTTTTTGCTTCAAATAAAAGTTTGTAATGTTGTTATTCACCTCGTAGCTGGTAACTCTTCAACAAAGACTTAAAAAAAAAATCCCTCTGGGAATAATGAGTGCATCAGTGCTGCTCTATTACATAGGCCCTTCTTCAAAACATTCAAATAAAGCCATATTCATGCAAATAGGCCTACGTATCTTCATTGAAAATTGTGCAAATAAATAAAATATAATTATTTCATAATAAAATTCCATTTATTAAAACTAACCATCGTAAAACTTCTTTTCAGCTATTAAAGTGACTGATTAACTATAGGCTACTCTACCAATAGGCTACTCTACTTCACTACCAATATTATAATTTCACTCGGTTTGTTGGCTGTCATTGAAACCACATTTATCCCTATAGTAGCCCAGGTGAAAATCAGTAGGCTATGTGACAAAAGAAGTATGCCTATGAATGAATTCACAGTAGGAAGAGTAGACAAAAAGTAGTACGGTGGCCGAGAGGTGAAAAACAAAACACAAGTCTAAAAACAAAATAAGTTAGAAAACACAATGAAAATTTTGAAAACAAAATAACAATTCAGAAAACAAAAAATTTCAAAAAACAAAAGAACAATTCAGAAAACAAAATAACAATTCAGAAAACACAACGACAATTCAGAAAACACAATGACAATTCATACAAAACGGAAAAGGTAGCCTAGGTATATTTTGAGAATGGAATTCTTATCGGTGATTGGCCATTGTGTTTATAATTTGTTGCTTTGTTTTTGGATTTGTTATTTTGTTTTTATAATTGTGATTTGTTTTGCACCTCTCGGCCACCGTACTAACGACCTACTCTACTTCCAGCGAGATTCTGAAGTTAGAGGATTTGTGAATGACAGTGAAGCAAAGTAACTCATGCTGATGACAAATGTAGAACATCCAAATTATATTTATACAAAACACACATTCATACTATAGAATGTATTCAAAATAAGTACCTGAGAGTATGTGATTTGAACAAAAAGTTGTTCAGAGCAGTTAATTAAAATCAGAAAAGATCCAGACATAAGCCACTCTGATCAGATTTTTTTGTTGTTGTTGTTGTGGCATATTTTCTCAACATATTCAGTTTTGTGAGCTAGGATTTGAGAGGTTAATAAAGATAAAATCAAATTTAACAATCAACAAACATCTTATTCAAATAAGATATAAATTTAACAGGGGTGTCAAATTCAGTCCCTGGAGGGCCACAGTCCAACAGTTTTTAGCCCCAACCCTGCTTCAACATATACCTGTAGTTTTCAAATAGGCTAAGCCTAAAGGACTTGACTAACTGGATCAGGTGTATTTAAGGTAGAAGCAGGTTATAGCTAAACTGTGCAGCTCTAGGAATACGATGTCTCCATCTAGTGGATATCTGTCAAAATGCACTATGAAAACTTGTGATTTTTCTACTAGGCATAAGTGAACACACCCATGCTAAAGTTGACTAAAAAGATTAATAAAAAAAATAATCTTTTAGAAATTGATCTTAATGCCTTAATTAAAAAAAACCTTTGAGGACACATAGAGGCAGGCAGATTTTTATTTTTAAAGGCCAGTTACTTCATGGATCCAGGATATGCATCCTGATAGAGTTCCCTTTGGCCTTTGGAATTAAAATAGCCCCACATCATCACATAGCCTTCACCATACCTAGAGATTGGCATGGGATACTTTCCATAAGATCATCTCTCAATGCAAATCAAACCAGCTATTAGGCTAACTGAAATAAAACCATGCTAATCGTATGGTGAAGGGTATGTGATGATGTGGGGCTATTTACCATAGGGGTGTCCTGACTTATGCACTCTGTATTTTAAGAAAGAACATTTATTTATTTACGACATTTTATTTATTTAATTAAGGCATTAAAATCAATTTCCAAAAGATTATTTGTTCCTCTTTTTAGTCAACTTTAGCATGGATGTGTTCACTTATGCTAATCACTGTGGGTAAGTAATATTGGATTTGTGTCTGTACTGCATGAACTTGTCTGTCTTTATACCTGTTTAAATTTAAATGTATAATTATTAAATATGGGAAACATGGGAAGTGAGGCCAATATTATATCTATCTGCAGTTTTATACTGATTTTGTATGATTTTGATTCTAATTTCATAATAGCATACTAGAATACTGTTCTTATTATTTCTACCATATGCCGATATGACAGCGGTAGTAAGAGGATACCATTTTGAGATCAGCTCTTGTGAAACTTCCCCATGTGACAAACACAGTTTCATGTTATGCGTCTTCAGATGAAATGGTGGGTGGTTTCTTGGTTGGTGGTTTGCACACTTCTGAATAAATTGTATGGTCTGTTTCGACGGGTACTGCAGGTTTTTGGTGTTGTCCTACTGTGCAGTAGGTTGTGTCGGGTCGATTATTTCCCGTTTGCTCCTGTGTTTGATCTTGAACCTTATGAATTACATATAAAACATGTCCCCTTAATAATCATGCTTAGCTGAAAAATTACTAAAATAAAGACAGACAATTTAAACAAACATTCACTAACCTACAGTTTACAAAACAAGCATTTAATAGAAGCATTTTTAATAATCTTAGCCTGTTAACTTTTTAGATTATTCTCACCCGTTCTGGAAAATCATATACGTGACCATTGTCATTGTTAGTCTTCTGGATTTGTTGACTCTGAAATTGTCAAACAATACAATGTAAAATACAATTTACAAACAATACAAATATTGAAATTGCCAAATTATTTTAAAAAAAAAACATTATTTATAATGTTCTATCAAAAACTAATAGTATGTGTAAATGGAGTACATGGACACTGGCTTAGGCTTGCCACGCTGTGATAGGCAGCTTGAGAAGAGAGCAACACCAGCTGAGAAGCAAGTCTCTGGTTGGACTCCACTGAATAAGGCATGTAGCTGAAACAACATGGAGACACAACAAGACTAATACAGAGATTATAGCAAGGATTAAAAAAGTGAAAAGCACAAAACAAACAGCCACAAAACAATCCAGAGGACATTTGAGGAAAGTAAGGACAATTAGTCAGACGAGGACTAGACAGATTCTGAATTCGGAACTTATTTTTTTATGGCAAGTGTAGTATGCTGTTCTGAATTCAGAAAAGGACTAAACGAGTGGACGTGGCAAAAGGAAACAAGGAGGCAGGACAAGAGAAGCGAATGGTCATTCTTCTTAATATAGTAGGTGAAAAACAGTATGTAACGAGTAGTATGTCCGAACTCATAGACAAAAAAGTCTATATAAGTCTTAATAATTCCAGTGAGATTCTGAAGTGTGCATACAGTGTTGACTTCACTATCCCATTAGGCCACGGGAGAGGATTGGATGTGAATGGCAGTGAAGCAACACAACTGACACTGGTGGGGGGTCACATGATAATGACAACATGGCGAATGTGATTCATCTGGATTACATACTAAAGAACATACCTTTTTAGCAATCGAAAAGTTTTATCTATTTCACTGTAAACCTGTATGCATGACGTGTATTATATTACTCTTGTTCTATTAGCAAGAGAAACAAATCTTTGCTGGTGCCAAAAAAAGTAAAATTGTAATCAATTCAGATTATTGATTTTAGTTGCAGAAGGATTAATTCAGGATTTGGGCATAAGGTTTAATTATAAAGTAAGCAGCAATAATAGTTCTTATTTATAACCGAAATTTATATAACTGTCTAAACACTTTCTGCTATGCAAAGTCAAACATTGCCTTCATGTAAATAATGTTTTAATGGGTTAAATAATGTGGTTATGCATCTTGTTTAGATTATATTCTGCATAGTAATACGTTTGCTAGACAAATTTGACATAAAAAATTACAAGGAAATATGAAACCAATTATTCATGTTGATAACATGAATAGAAAACATAACTTGAATAAAAATTACAGCATGACAACATATCCATAAAGTCTGCAAACAAAATGATGAATAGTAATGCGGATCTTACCTGAACTTGAGCATAGACTGTATTATCAGCCTCTTGGGCACCTATGAGGTTTAGAATGTATAATAATATATCAACATCAAAATAAAAGGGAATGTATTAATTTTTTTTAAAACTGTCAAACTGCTCTAATCAGTGTGTCTTCTAATTTGTAGACCTTCTGCATCTGACTGGATAGAAAAGGTTTTTACAGGAAAGGTTTCTTACACCGAGTATACTGTGTAAACAACAGGTGTAGTGTAAATCATTTAAATTATAAATAAAGATAATTATTGCTTTTGCTTTAATATTTGCTAAATATTATGAATATTCTTGAATTTGTTGTTTTCCTTTCCTTATTTTTTGGCACCAGCAAAGAACAAATACATTTCTGTATGTGCAAAATATTGTCATATTTAAACCTGAAAAGATTGCATTGTCTTGAGGTGAATATGAATTTAACTGGGAAAAAACAGAATAGTTTAAGATGAACACATTTTTTTTAGTTGGTCACTAACTTATGATATTTAAATGATGTGATGAGAGTCTCAGTATTCTGCATTATTAAATTGACCAAAAGAGAAAAAAAAAATGGTGTAAACCTATTTTTAACTTAATTTTCAATTACTTATTTTAGTACAAAAGTACTTGATCAAATTGATGAACAGAGATGTTTTCCATAGAAAATATGTATGAGGCAACATGAGCATACCTTTTTTACGCTTCCAGCATCGAAAGAGTAGAATTGCAATTGCCAAAAGACACACTGCCACTGCCGCTGGCACTATCACTTTCACCGGCACCCCAATATGTTGCCCAGACTGGAGCGGTGGCTTATCGTCATTCTCTGGAAAAAGAGAAACATATCATTAAGAACTGTAGTTGTCAGTTAAGCAGTTAAACTAGCTTTAGTAAACCAAAATGAGATATTTAATTTAACATATGATTACTAAATGGTGTGTGTGTGTGTGTGTGTGTGTGTGTGTGTGTGTGTGTGTGTGTGTGTGTGTGTGTGTGTGTACCTTTATTATTGACACAGAGCTGTTTGATGTTTATTCTGTCTATTTTCCAGCTAACTGGGTTGCTATGGTTACAGATGATGGATTCCTCACTGCAGTTCAGGATGAGAGTGTTGATTTGTGATGTCACTTCCTGTGGAGAGCATCTGTTGTTCTGATAGCTAGAGTTTATCATGAGGTCATGAGCTCTGCATGTGAAGTTCACAGTACAGGAGTCACTGCTGGACCAGTTTGAGTTTACTGTCAGAACAGGAGCATCAACAGCGTCTGAAACACACATTTATTTTTTAACAATATCATACATCACTCTATTGTAAGCTGTCACATTCCTAGCTGTTTACAGAATGTACTGACTGAAATGTTGGCAGATAAAATACATTTTTATATATTTAATATTTATTTTTTACATTTAATTTCACTGTTTGTATTGTACAACAGTCCAAAGAATAAAAGACTGAACATAAATGAGTCTTATGATCTGAAAACACCAAGCAAAATCACACTCACCTATAACAGATACTCTGTAGGCAATGTCTTTGTTGAGTAACCCACTTGCTCTTGCTGTATAGAGTCCAGTGTCTGTCTTCTGCATGTTCTTCAGTGTGAGAGAGAAGGTTTCATCATTGAAATCCACTCTGTCCTTGTAGGAAGAATGAAGTTTTACTTCTTTAGTTGCACTTATATATCTAACAATACTCTCTGATTTATTATTTGTCCAGGATAAAAGATCAAACTCTGGTAGATCTTGTGTCTGTATATCCAGTTGAACAGAATCTCCCGTCTTTACAAACACAGAGATCTCAGCACTGAACCCTGAGGAGAGAGAGAGAGAGAGAGAAAGAGTTTCTGACTTCAGCTGGTGAATTCACTAGACCCATTGTACACATTTTTCTGAAATGAGCATACTCAAATAAATCAAATGTTTTACATTTAAAAACACTGCTTTCAAAACTTTTTTCTTTTTAATTAGAGAATGATACAGGTATAATGCACATATCTGGAGATATTTGTCACTGCTTATCCAAATAATCAAAATGGGAGGTGGTGACATAATTATGAAAATTAAATATTATATATGTATTACAAAACTCAAAACGTTATTTTTTGCTGTTCACTTTATTTAAATAAATAATTTTGATTGAACAGCATTGTAACATATTTCTCATTCAAACACAATTGCATAATGTTAAACTGACCTGAAACTGTTGCTCTTTGTCTTAACTCAATGTTTTCATTTTGAAATATCTTGATCAAAAAAGGCACTCAAAAAGAAATGTATTCAATTTACATTAATTAATCAAACCTGCAAATGAATTGTTCATTCAGTTTACTTAATCCATTTAAGTTGAGACGACATAAATTATTTTATTTGTGTTAAAGCAGTGGTATGTCCAAGACATATGTTGTTGTTGTCATGATTCTGCCTTCATGTCCTAGATCTTTCTTGTTTTGAGGCAGGATCATGACAGACCCATGTTTTGTGTACAAGCACATGGCCATTTGTTTGGGCCATGTGCTTGTGTTGTCTCGTTCTATGCCCCGCCCCCTTGTTATCCTCGTTTTGTCTTGATTGCTTTACCCATTATCACCTGTGTTCCTGATTAGTTTGCTCCCTATTTAATCCCCTCATGTTTTCTGTCCTGTGTCGGTACATTATCTAACTTTGCCTGTTATTCCTTGTGAGAGTGTCTGCACCTCGTCTGCTTTTGGGTTCTACCTCCACATCCCGTAACAGAATGTACCGACCAACATCGAACCCAGCAGACAGAAGGTCCTCGCCTGTCGAGTCCCAAGCGGACCTTTTAGTTGAATGGTGGCAGAAGACAAGTTCAGACATCAGGATCGGCAAGCTGCCGATTCCGCCTCAGGGAGAGAGGTCCATAAAGCAGTACGCTCGGGTCGCTCATGAGAAGCGTTTTTTCCTTCCTGACATCCTTCTAAACCGCTACTTCATTGCGGGTCTCAACGCTCCTCCGCCTCTTGCTGAACGGGAGAGGTTGGTAGACCGCCCGTTTGCTGATATGGTGGACTGCCTGTCGCGAAGGGAGTTGCGGTGCTCCATCTTCTCTCCACCCGCCTCGCTGCCAGTTGTCCCGGAGGATCGCGTCCTGGCCGTTGTTGCCCATGGTGATCCGGCTGGTTCCACTTCTCCTGAGGTCTCTTCTCCACCTTTTGAGCTCCGTGGTAAACGAGGGAGACGGGTTTCTTGGGATTCCCCGTCTGAGTCTTCCTCCACCGAGTCAACGCTGCCTGAGACTTCCCTACCAGCACCAGTTACTGTCTCCGCAGAACATCTCCAACTGGTCGCTAGTCCAGCTACGGATTCGGCTTCGCGACCAAGGAGAAAGAAGAGGAGAAAGGGAGCCTCTCGCTCTTCATCTCAGGCTGTCCCAGGCGCAGTCTCAGAGCCCGCCACTGCAAGCGCTGTTCCAGAGCCCGCTACTGCAAGCGCTGTCCCAAGCGCTGTTCCAGAGCCCGCGGCGGCAAGCGCTGTTCCAGAGCCCGCGGCGGCAAGCGCTGTTCCAGAGCCCGCGGCGGCAAGCGCTGTTCCAGAGCCAGCTCGAACAGCTCCGGCGAGCGCTGTTCCAGAGCCAGCTCCGGCGAGCGCTGTTCCAGAGCCAGCTCCGGCGAGCGCTGTTCCAGAGCCAGCTCCGGCGAGCGCTGTTCCAGAGCCAGCTCCGGCGAGCGCTGTTCCAGAGCCAGCTCCGGCGAGCGCTGTTCCAGAGCCAGCTCCTGCGAGCGCTGTTCCAGAGCCAGCTCCTGCGAGCGCTGTTCCAGAGCCAGCTCCTGCGAGCGCTGTTCCAGAGCCAGCTCCTGCGAGCGCTGTTCCAGAGCCAGCTCCTGCGAGCGCTGTTCCAGAGCCAGCTCCTGCGAGCGCTGTTCCAGAGTCTGCAGTCATGAGGGCTGCAGAGCGAGCAGCGGCCGATTCAGCTGCTAAGGCTGTTTTGCGGTCGGTTTCGGCGAGCCACGAGATGCCGATTGTCATCGCTGCAAGAGCCTTGTCCGAGTATCTGTCCAGTCTAGCCAAGATTCTGGAGATGCCTGTCCCAGCTGATGTGTCCAGCCCTGTCCCAGCTGATGTGTCCAGCCCTGTCCCAGCTGACAGGAGGATGTCTGTGTTCAGCCCTGTCCCTAATTTTGTGTCCAGCCCTGTCCCAGCATCACAGTCTACATCTTTCTCCACTCCCTTACCACCTGCCTCACCCATTGTCTTCGCTCCGCTGCCGGCTGTAGCTGTTCCCTCTGTCACCACTTCACCCCGGACTGTTTCCCCCAAGACTGTTCCTCGTGTGTCCCCATCCAAGTCTGCCCGGACCCCTCGCCCTCAGCCATCGTCCTGTCCACCCAAGACCACAGTCCCACCCACCCACCCTGGACATTCCCCTATGAACTCTGTGTTGTCTCCGCCTCCTCTTCCTTGTTTTTTATTTTTATTATGTCACCCCAATCCTGTAATTGTGTATTCATGTCTGCCTTTATTAGTTTTTGTCATGTATTGTTGGTTTGTGTCTATGTCTCAGTCGGTCTTGTCCCGTGTTTCATGTTCCCTCTAGGGAGCGTCTGGAAGCCGCTCCTTGGGGGGAGGGTTCTGTCATGATTCTGCCTTCATGTCCTAGATCTTTCTTGTTTTGAGGCAGGATCATGACAGACCCATGTTTTGTGTACAAGCACATGGCCATTTGTTTGGGCCATGTGCTTGTGTTGTCTCGTTCTATGCCCCGCCCCCTTGTTATCCTCGTTTTGTCTTGATTGCTTTACCCATTATCACCTGTGTTCCTGATTAGTTTGCTCCCTATTTAATCCCCTCATGTTTTCTGTCCTGTGTCGGTACTCGGTACATTATCTAACTTTGCCTGTTATTCCTTGTGAGACGTTGCTTGTTTAAGACTGTGAGTACTTTGTCAGTGACCTGTTAAATCAGTTTTGTGAGTTCGTTTCCCGTCATCGTTTAGTCATTGTTTGTTATCTTGTCTTAGTCAGAGTTACCTGTCCTCAGTTCTGTTTTGCCCCCTCGTGGGTTTTTGTTTTCTGTTTTTGTGTTTAAATAAACCTTGAGTGTCTGCACCTCGTCTGCTTTTGGGTTCTACCTCCACATCCCGTAACAGCAGTGTTGTAATGTAACGGAGTACAAATACTTCGTTACTGTACTTAAGTAGAAATTTCACGTATCTGTACTTTACTTCGTTATTTACATTTATGTCAACTTTCACTTTTACTCCACTACATTTCCTAGATAAAATGTATACTTTTACTCCGCTATATTTCCACTAAGCATCTTCGTTACTCGTTACTACAAAATAAAATCAGAAGAAATGTGTGCGACTACAATAAGGGAGGTTTGGCGAATCACTGCTCCTAGACTGCAGTACGCACGGCGCGCGCTCTATTTCAGCGTAATGCTTGTTTGTTGCCATGCCAAAGGAGGAGGAAGCACAACTGAAACCGCCATGGAAGCACGAGAACCTGCCGGAGGACCTGGAGCACGTTTAACTTACAGAGCTGCCAACTCTCACGCATTCACCGTGAGACTCACGCAATTGACTTTTTCCACGCGCTCTCACGCCTCACATCAATTTTCTCACGCACAGAAAAATCGCGAAGCAAAGAGGACGACCGACAGACTAGACAGAGCAGGTTACATTATGATATAAAACTTTTTTTTTTTAACTCAGATTATGTCAATTTTATTACGAAATTCAAAAAATAAATACTGTTTTGGCGCTTGTAAATGTTACGTGACAGATGACAGATCCCTAGCTCAAGTGAACCGATCATCTGTACTAGCTAATAGTAAAAAAAACATGAATACTGTTGAAAGATACAGTAGGCCTATAACTTACCGAAGTGTTCCTTATACATAATATCGATCAATAAGTGTTTTTCATCAGCGTGAAGAGGTCAATAACATAGCTGGAGGACAATTATGTCACATTTACCTCAGGAAAGCCATTTAATAATAGGCTATAGCACAGTTGGCAAGACAAATAAATAGCTATAGAGAGTATTTTGCTAAATATGTGTTCTATATTACATATTTATTATATTTTACTTATATCATTAAAGTTTTTATTATAATAAAAAAAACGCATTCTATTTAATTATTTTTAACCTTAAATAATAGCCGACTACAAGCTAGGGCTCTCTGTATGTTTACAGCATTAGGGGATTTTTTTTAATTTTTTATTTTTAGAAAAATTAACGCAGATCTTGAGTAGCCTACCTAATATTTATACAAATGAGTCAATATTAAATCAAATCACAATTGAATTGAATTGAAATAATAAAAAAGCGTAGCTTACCAGAAATTATAAACATTGTAACATGTCACTAAACCTAATAAAATTCAGTTTAATTACAAAAATGTTAGTGACAATCACAATACACTTATTGTGATGCAAATTTTTTTTTACAGCTAAAGGTACATGCAGTGGGAGATAAACGATAACACAAGTAGCCTACAGTGCAGGCTACACAGTCCCTCCAGTTTTTCGCGATTCCGTGATCGCTGAATTCAACGCATAATCAAAAAAAAAAAAAAACTTTTACTTTTACTTCAATTACTTAAGTACATTAAATATCAGAAAATTACTTTTGATACTTAAGTACAGTATATATCAGATACTTTAAGACTTTTACTTAAGTAATATTCTAAAAGGTAACTTTCACTTCTACCAAAGTCTTTTTCTAGTACAATACTTGTACTTTTACTCAAGTATTGCTTTCTAGTACTTTATACAACACTGCGTAACAGTTGTATTATATCATGTGTATTGTGCTTGATTATATTTTTATATATTGTGCTATTTTGGTTTGTTTTTGGCACATTCTCTTTTCCACCATAATGCAGGAGCTCAGATTATCAGCTGCGGTTGATGAGCTTGTGCCTGAGATGACTGAGATGACTGATGGTGAAGGGGAGGAGCACAGATATATAAGCAGCATTGGATCTGATGTTGGAGAGACTCCTTTTACTATAATGGGTTCATTCTCCTGCCTTCTAGAATCACTTGTTGATTCAATATTTGTGTTGTCTTGGAGTAGCTAGGTAAGTGGTCTCAAGATAATGTGATGAAATGTTTCTTGACAGAAAGTCAACCATGTGCTTTCTTGTTTTCCTCCGATATTTCATTTCACGAGTTCACACTTACATGAATTAATGTGACAGAGTAAATATTATGCATATTTGGCGTGCTGTCCGGGGGGAGGGCTCCGAGCTCGGAATTTTTGCCCGAACCTAGAGTACTCTCCCGTTGTTGTAAGAGTATTTAGGACTAGAAGTGAGGAGATGGGGTGGTGGAGGGTTAAACAGTCAACGAATGGAGGTAAGTTTGCTGTGTATATACACCTCTTGACTCCACTCGTGCCTAATTAGGTTTGATTATCTGAATGTGGTCCTCCCGAACTTTGTAAATAAAACATAATTTATATTCGAAGTAGCTCTTTTTGCTCTGTGTTTTTGTTTGGGAATATTTTGTTTATAGTCTTTCCTGTTTATTATGAGTAGACTGGGAGAGAGGGAGGACATCCTTACGGTACAAAAATATATGGGAATATTCTGCAAAATATAATGTGATATATTACATAATATATTTCCATATATGGGAAAATACATATACATTCACTGAATGAGTTACAACAGATTTTCAGTTCTCAGCATGCTTTGCTTCTGACTGTTAAAGGAGAGCAAATGATAAAATGAAGTGTTATTTGATGTGTTTTACTCAATATTCATATAGGAGGGAGATCTGTTAGTGTTTAATGTTCCATTATTTTGGATTTAAAAAGGTTTTCTGCTATGTCTGAGTTTTTGGGGTTACCATTGTTGTGCTGAAGAGTAGAGTCTGTGGTTCGATTGGCCAAATTCCACAATAAATGTAATTAGTTAATAAAATAATTGCGGTGCCCTTCTTAGCACTGTGATTAGTCTTTCTGCTGAATATAATGATACTTGCATGCATGTGTACTTGTGCTTTTGTTACCTAGCTAAAATGTGGAACATTTAGCCTATATTGTAAATTATTATAAAATACAAGAAATACATTACATTATGTAATTCTCTATATATGTGTTTATAATGCATGCGTAAATGTATCAGCAATATATTAGGGGAGAACCGGGGCGAAAGTAACGCGGGACGAAAGTAACAAAGCGATTTTTCTCAGAGCCCTGACTAGCATTTCAATCTATGACAGCATGTTCAGTACGCACCCCTTGACGGAGCTGCCAAATACCACGTGATTTCGTCATCGTTTCCCTCGGTTATGTCCGGAAAGCAGTTTTCGAGTACGATAAGTAAATTACTGAAGCAGTACTTTTTTTCTAATTAAAAGCTGTGTTTTTCATTTCATGTGTCACACAGTAATAATCAATCTACAGGTTATTAAGTGTTGTAACACATCCTGAAGTTTGCAACTGAAGTTTACAACTCTTCACGTCTATGATTTATGATTAAAAATAAATAAAAAATGATTCTGCTTGTAATGGAGGTCTAAAATAATAACTAAAGATTTATGATTAAAAAAATACTAAATGATTATTCTTGTTATAGAGGTCTAAAATAAGAAATAAAGATTTATGATTAAAAAATACAAAATGATTCTGCTTAATGGAGGTCTAAAATAAGAACTAAAGTGTGGGAAGTTTCTTTCAGAATATTTTTTACAAATGAATAATAAAAAACACAGATTAAACAAAATAAGTGTAAATTATATCATTTTATAAAATATATATAAATAGGTAGCCTAGAGGATGTTAATAAGTATGGTGATCTGAGCCTCGCCCTGTGCAATCATCACTGTCAAAATAATCATTATTAATCAAGTTAACAAACATGTATCTTTTTTTACCTGTTTTGAAGGTCAGAAGAAAAAGAAATAATAGATTATTTAATCCCATTGTAACAAACTAAAAAGATAAAATGAAACTCAAAAAGAATGCTGTGGCTTCCTATGTGTAAAAGCGGAAACATGAAGTGTGATCATAGAAGTTCCTCTTCCGCCTCAGAGTCAGGCGTGGTGCTGAGATGGAGGAAAGGGTATACTGTGTGCAGGGCATTGGGGCCGAGTTCTACAGGGGCCCAGAAAACCTTGTGATGCCCCCATGAAACCGCTGATAAGTCATTCTAAATGATTTTTTTTGGAAAATGTAAAAATGCAGACGGTTTCTGTGTAGGGTATAAAAGAGGATAGAATTTACAGTTTGTACATAATAAAAATCATTTAGTCAATGGAAAGTCCCCATATAACGTGAAAACACAAAGTGTGTTTTGTTCAAAGGGTTTCTAATAGTTTTTAACAAAAAAATCGTACATATAACAAGTTACACCACTTCCTTCCTTTCTCATTGCAATAAACCACTTATGAATTCAGCCAAATATACTTTCTGATACATTTTTACACGTTTAGCAGCACATCCTGCTACTTGCATCAAGATGCATGGAAATAGTGAGATGTGCAACACGAAAGAACGGCATGGTCTGTGCAAGATACATGAGCATGAGCAAAAAACACACTTCAGCGAGAGTGCCCTATTACACTAATGAAACAAAAATTTTTTTTTAATTTTTTTATAAAATAATCCAAGACCTCTTCAGAGGACAACTTTATTTTATTTTTATTTTTTTGCAAGGCAATATATTTTTTTAAGTACATGCGCAATATGTTACATTCAAATTACATTTATATTCAGTGCATTTAACTGTTGTCCTACCATCACCTTTCACCATGTTTTAGTAAGAGCCTGGATCCTTATAAGACCATGGGGGATTAAAGCACCACATACAGCAGAGTGAAACACATAACACCTAAAACACTACGAGGTGACAGACAGACAACAGAAGGAAATGAGACAAGACAATACCAGGGCCGGAAAAAACAGTTCAGTTGACAGACGCTGGGACGTATTATTAGTGATTGTGTAGATTGATTAGTGATTTACATCAGGTGGTCACAATTACGTTGTTAAAAAGGGTTGGAAAACATGTTATGTAGATAGTGTATGCCTATTTTTTATGTGTATAGTGGTTGCTGCAGGGGCAAAAAAAAAGCCCTATATAAATAACGTAAAAGAGATAGGAAGAGTGTGGTATTACAAAGCGTAGAAGAGAGGTGTATGTCTGGTAATGTATGCAATGCAATGTTGGATGTTGTGATCAATAACTGATATTTTTTTCTGGTTAAAATACTTACTGTTTACATGCGCACTGTCATAATAAATACTACTAACTAAACTTTTGGAAGTGGGGTTGCCAGATTTAAAGTTTTATTCTACAACAATACCATCCCCTCAGGTCCCATCAGAGTATCAGTGGAAAGGCAGCCATACACTCTAAGTTTATATAGAGCACACATTGTCAGAATCCCAAACCTTTGTGACAGAAATAATTTAACTCAATTGCAAGCCTTGCCATTTTTATTGCATACATGACTACATGATAATGTTAAACATGACATTTGCATACTAAAATGCATGTTTGCACCCAAAAATGGAACACAAATAAGGATTTTTGACAAAATCAGAGAGGTTTCTGTCCCTCCTTTGACAGCAATGTCATTGCAATTATCAAAGCCCAGAAAGGTGGTAAAAACATTGGTAAATAATAACTACAGTGGTTCAACTTTAATATTATGAAGTGACAACAATATTTTTTGTGCGCAAAAAAAATCCTAAAATAACGACATTGTTGAATAATCTCTTCTTTTCCATGTCATTCTCCTACACTGTTGAGGTAGTGTAAACAATGAAGTGCTTCTAGGTTCTACATCAGAATGTAGGCTCACTATTGGCTAGATCCTGGGTCATCACACATGACCAGAGTTGGCCAATATGCCTACGTTTTGACATTGAACCCAGAAGTGCTTGCACCTTGAAATCTATAACAGGGTTTACGTTCTCGAGCCACCAGGCACTGTTTTGTGCGGATGAGTGGGCCTGAGCGCTTTAAAGGATAACTCTCGCCAAAATGCAACCTATCAACAATCGCTATTTTTAAAACACTAAGAAGGCTCGACACAACATGAAACTTTGCTCAACGTATCACCAGAGACTACACATGAACTCGAGCATTGAGAACATTGTTTGTGTACACAGTTTACTAAAAAGAAAGATTTTGAACAACTCACTGAAGCTGTGTCCGCCAGCATTTTGACAGTCAAAAATAGTCGATCTAATAACTTTATTCTAGAGCTGCTGTAAAGCGTTGGTAATTTCCTATTATCACTGTAAAGCTGCTTTGAAACAATCCATATAGTTAAAAGCGCTACATAAATGAAGGTGACTTGACACTGTTTACACTACGTAAACAGCGTAGGAGAATGAGATGGAAGAGAAGAGATTGTTGAATAATGTCGTTATTTTGGGGTTGTTTGTGCACAAAAAGTATTCTCGTCGCTTCATAATATTAAGGTTTAACCTCTGTTTATTTAAACAATGTTTTTACTACCTTTCTGGGCCTTGAAAGTATCACAGTGTCTGGTTTGTGTTTCCCTGGGTAACCACTAGAGGTCCTCTTCCCCCACGGTGTCTTTCACTCATACTACATTTCCCATCATCCTGTTCTGTCACTCATTGATCATTGCACACAGCTGTTTCCCGTCACCTTGTTAGTTTCTGTCTATTTATACCCTGTCTGTTTCTGTGATTTTTGTAGATTCCTTGTTTTATGTCACTTGTACTTCAGAGATTGTTTGCCTGTTTTGTTTCTTGTTTTGGACTTCCTTTGTATGGATTTTTGACCCTTTGCCTGGATGACTTAAGATTACCCTATTAAACTTGCACTTGGATCTTACCTTCCTGTGTGTGCGTCCGTGACAGAAAGTTGCAAAGACGTTGCTGTCTATGGGTGGTTCAGAAACCTCTCATGTTTCATCAAAAATATCTTAATACAGGTTTGGAACATGACAGAATTTTCACTAATCCTTTAACTGAAAACAACTTGCACTTCCATATCTTAAAATGTTACTGCCACAGTTTTGTCTCAAGATGCCCACCAGTAATTTTATTTTATTTTTATTTTTTTATGAGACATTTTTATAAAAGCTGCTTAAATAAAATTTAAATTTATTAAAGGAGAACTCCGGTCAATTTTAACATTGAGCTCATTTTTTTGTACATTTGGAGTGCTGTCAATACAGAGAACAACGACAAAAATCGGTGTTGCCTACACTGTGTTATCCTCTTTTTAAAATTTGCACCCTGTTGACTTCAATGGGGCAAGTACTAAACCTGCTTTTAGCCTCTTAACATCCTTGATGTGTCATTACAAGTGCACAGCCATGTGAGTGATTCCTTCAGAGTGAACACGGGTCAATCTGACTGCAGTAGATGTGAAAGATATGGATAAAAATTGTTTATTCAGCCAGTGCTCATACCTGTGTTTACATCCTGTTTTCGGTCGAAGGCCATAGTAATCGATTGTCGAGTTCACGCGCGTGATCACCTATGCGCGTGAACTCGACAATCGATTACTATGGATTACTAATTTGTATTAAAATTGACCGGAGTTCTCCTTTAAGCCCTCTTTAATTATTTCTCTCAGTTCCACTCTACCCAATAATACAGAGACATCTACTTCTCTTCCTAAGCTCTCCTTTGCAGTGTTGTCCACCTGCTCATTCCCCCTCACCCACACTGTAAAAAGTTTAACTATTATTTACTCAATTTTATTGGTGAAACATTTTTACACTCAAAAAAATTGAGTAAATTTTAAAGCTGTGAAATCAATGAAATATACTGTATGAATTGAGTAAATGCAAGTAAAAAAATTAAGTAAATCTGAGTAACTGCATCTGGTACATTAACAAATAAAATTGAGTAGAAATAATTTAACATTTAAACATTAAAAAAACAATATTTATGAGTAATATTAACTGTTTTTATTAATGAGTAATATTAACTTTTTTATTTTCTCTAAACCTTTGTAAAAATAGTACTCCAGACAACCACCATTATACATTACATTGGCCTTTATTTTCAATGAGTACAGCAATACAGCACATTTTAGACTGTTTTTTCATGTATACAATATTGCCTGCATTTAAACTTATTTAACAAGTAAAAATGAAATATTTAAACATTCAGGTAGCCAAATTCAAGTGTAATCAACCACTCTGTTATCCAATATCCACCGAATCTGCGCTGGTCCTCGTGCCGGAGACAGACTCGCGCTCTGCGGGTGAACTTTGAACTTCATACCGCCGTCCTGCGTTTCACTCACAGTCACTGTCTGAGGCACAGCCGAAAGATACTGCGAGCGACTGACATAACCTGCCAATAAACAAAAAGTGATAGTTCTGAGGACATTTTATCATCCAAATGATAATAATTATATTCATTATCATTATGAAAGTCAGTCATGTGTTTATGCAAAGCGTTTCAATCACGCAAAAAGACAAACGCGGCTCTCGTCTCGTTTAGGTGTCGAATTACGCCTCTGTAGGCTATGTTGTTTTGCATTAAATATGATTTAAAGCACAGTAATGATTTTATAGATAAAATAAAACATACACCAACCTGAATTTCACAGTGAAAATGCACCAAATCTGCGACGCTGAGAAGAGAGCTGTTGTTCTGGAGACTGGAGAGTTCAAACAGCCACGCTCACTCCAACCGTCGAGTTTTCGTCACGTCAGAGGGTGGGGGAGGGGGGGCATTGTTTTAATTGAGTAAACTTACTCAATTTTAAGAGCGTGTTAAATATATTAATAATATTGATTTGAATTAAGTAATTTTTTTGTTTCTTGAAACAGATCAGTTTAATTAAACATTCTCAAATATTTTGATAGAAATTTCACATATATATTAAGTATATTATAAAGAAATAATTGGTTAGTCAAATACTAAATTATTTTATTGAAAAAAACTTAAATATATCTGTAAATTTTAGATAAAATTAACTGTTGGATTTTTACTCAATTATTTTGGTATGTTTAACTCAAACAATCAAGTAAACGATATACAGAGATTTTATTAAGTTAATAAAGTTAAAAATTTCTGTAATATTTACTAAGCCACAGAATAATTTTTTACAGTGCAGCGTGCCCGGGAACCCAGCAAAAACTGATGTTGCAAGCAAACCTAATTCTACAATGTCAGGACGAGCTTAAGATTTTCCTACTCTTACATTTTCCAGAGCTGCAGAAACTCTTTAACATTTTCTAAGATTTCCTTCTCAGAAGTCAGCAAACACTCCATATACCACTCCCTTGACTCCCTTCATGCTTCCTCTAGTGACCAACATCTCCACCCTGACCTTCCACATTTATTTTATTTATTTATTTATTTCTAAGTTTATTTGTATTGGGACAGTACAAAAAAACATGATCCCAGTCAAAACTGGAAAATATGTATTGCACAGAGAGTATAGCAAAAGCTAATTTGCATCTCAGGTCCCTAGAAAGGCTTTTCTAATAAAAAATAAAAATAAAAAATACAACTACTACTCGTAGAATAAAACTACCACAATATGTCACTTATAGACATTCAAATACATACCTAAATTATACATATTAGAATGGAGCTCTATCTCTAGCATCTCTAGCATCATCATACTGTTTCCTATTTTTTGCAACAATATCTTAACAGTCCATTATACAATGTTTTGGCCTGAAAATCCTTGCTTATCTGACTCTTAAATGGTAAACTTGAATGGGTCCAGTACCCTAAATCCTACATCTCCTTGATAAGTTCCCTTAACTTTAAACAGTAAGACTAACTTTTCAGTTCTTCCAGTTCTCCTAACTTTATTTCCTTCCTCTCCTGACATTTCAGGTCTTTCGCTTGATGCCTCTCTCTTAGAACACTCCTTTTCCCTAACCACCGCTTGATCCATTACTAACTCTTTCTTTTCTTTTTCTCTTATATATCTATTTTTTATGCATATTCTGTGTTAGACTAAAATGGGGAGGGTCACAGCACTTGTATATTGTTGTCCTATTGTTAGTTTAATTGCTTTTATTGCTCTCCTCCTTTGTAGCTTTGGATAAAAGCGTCTGCTAAATGATTAAATGTTAATGTAAATAAGAGTAGAGAGTTTAAATGCTGTTTTGTTATTAGAGTCTACTATGTGATACAGTGCAACGGTCACCAGCTGGAGTGCCCTTGAAAGCCACCAGAGGGCACTCCACACCAGACTATCTTGTTCACTCACAGACTATCTCCCATCATTCTCTGCCTGGACTCATCAGCACTCATTATCACATTCACCTGTAACTCATTATCTTGTTTAGTTCACCCCATATAGCCTGGCTCACCCCATCACTTACTGCGAAGTTTTGTATGTTGTTGCACTGCATTTCCTAGCGTTTTCCCTGGTTTCATGTCTCTTGGTTTTTGGATTTCTTGCCTGTTCCCTGGATTACTCTTTTGCCTTTGACCCCTGCCTGTTTTGATTGTTTATTTGTTTGTTTGGACTGCTTACGTGTGTTTGACCCCTGCTTGTGCTGATTACGATTCTGGATTACGCTTCAAATAAAGCTGCAATTGGATCTCAACCTTTGTGTCTCGGAGCAGTTCGTAACATACAGACACATACAGTACTTTCAATTTATATGATTTATGTCACTCGCTACACAGACCATTTCTTTAAATGTGCTAATAGATAAGACAGACAGACAGACACAGAGACGGAGGAATAGAGCGAGAGAGGCATGACATCTCACCTTTATTTATATTCTAGTAATTGTGTAATCTGCTAAATGATTAAATGTAAAATGTAATTATATCAATAAAATTAAAGGTAGGGTAGGCAATTTCAGAGTGCTAGCTTTGCAAGCATTAGATCCCATCCTCCCTTTATAGAGTCTACAAAGTCACACCTCCTACAAAACGCAGGTCGCGTACAGCCAGAGCTGATTCAGCAAAGCATCATGAGATTACAGTAATAATGAACGTAAACAACTTGCATAGCATCATTCATTTCACCGTTGACATAAAGTAGATATCAAGTCTGAGGACATGAACAGCTCCAGGTAGAATGTCACGGGTTGCCGTTTCTGGATTACGGTTACAACATGGCATGAAATCAGCATAAGCTCATTGTTTTGATTCAGGGGGAACTGTTAAAGGCGGCTGTCATTTGTTTGCAATGCTCGGTGACTGACGTCTGTCTACAACTCTCTATAGCTTAATGGAATGCACTACAATTTGGACTGAATTATTGGATGCAAATTGTATTGATTTTATGGAATCAATATTACTGATTGCTATCAGGATGTGAAGAGAGCTTTAACCAGAATAACAAAGTGTTTATGAAAAAAATTGCCAACCCTACCTTTAATATCATTAGCTGTAACAACGGAAAATAAATATGCATGAAGTCAGAGTACAGATCTTATAAAACTGTTTAATGGCACACTTAACTTTTAAAACACTCATGGATATTCTACATAACTTTTAAGACTGCAATGCATGATCAAAATCATGAAACTCTACAGATGATAACAAAAAAAAAAAAACACATGAAACTCAGCACAGAACAATGTCCTGTTTGAGACAGTAACCCTCCATCATTACCAATTAAAAATATATATTTTAAGATATATATTGACAAAAAAGACGGTGTCTAAAACAATGTCTACAGTTTTCAGTCTCATTTTACACACTGTAAAAAAAAATCCGTTAAATTTAAAGTAAAAAACGTCAGCTGTGGTTGCCAGAAATCAAACTTTCTGTTAAACAATTAACAGTTTTTCACTGTAGGATTTTTACCTCTTTTACTGTTAAAATCACACAAAAATGAACAGTGCATAAGCTACTGTACTCAGTGCTTGAAGTGGGAAAAAAAGTGCCAGTACTCTCTTGTGCACCGGCTGGCATATGCAAATCATTATCACATTTAAAATTTCTACAGTGAAGAAATTATGCTTTGTCTCTGGGTGACAAAGTACCGGCAACATGTGAGAAGTGGCGGTAAACAAGAAAAAGTGAAGGCACACTAAAGATTGAAGAATAAAAGTGCTGGTACTGCGTAATGGTGCATAGTGGCCCACTTCGAGCACTGACTGTATTAATGGACATGTGGTCTACCATGTGGGGATTTATACACTTTTGAATAAACTGTATGGTCTGTTTCGGTGACAAATGATGGTTTTTGGTGTTGTCCTATTGTGCTGTAGGTGGTGCAGAGGTGATTGTTTGTCTGCATCTGTTCCGGTATCTGTAAATATATATATAATACATAGTAAATCTGTGAAAAATAGACAAGGAATAACTTATCTGTTAAGCCATAGTAACATTGCAATGTACAAAATCAGAAAATCCTTGAACTGAAATTAGGAAAAACATTCAGTCTCAAGATATTTTTACCGTTAACTTTTATTTTCCATTTTTAACTAGAAACTGTGTGAAACTGTGTGTATATGTATGTTTCTTACCTCAGGGCATGGCATGTTCTGTCTGGTATTGTGAGTTTGTTTGTGCTCTCCTGTAAACCCATAGACAGTTTGAGGATTTGCAGATTTCTCCAACATCTCCAGGGGTCTTTGTACTTCCATCTCTGGCTGTAGAACCATCCAATCAAACAGTCATACAAATCCTTTTATATAGCTTTATATTTACATGCATAATTACTTTTACACTACATAATAGTAGTGTTGGGTCTGAGTCCACCTTTGTCGAGTTGAGTCCAAACTCGACAAAAAATTGACCTTTTACAAAGACCCACCCCTCTTAGTTAGATTGCAATGTACAGTTGCAGTCATAAGTTTACCTACTGTACAACTTTCAGAATCTGCAAGGTAATGCTCAAGAAGGCAACACGATGCATTAAGAGCCAGGGGTAAACTTTTGAGCTAGTTGATTGTGGTGCGTAAAATTTTCATCTTTTAAATTTTGCATGTTAATATCTGATTAAGCCTCTGAAGGGCAGTACTAAACAAATGAATGAATTTAACAAATAAGAACAATTTACACCGATCATCCCATTCAAAAGTTTACACCCACTGAGCACATGCCCTTCTTGAACATCACTGAATGTTTCCATCTTTTGTAATAGTTGTGTATGAGTCCCTCAGAATCTCAAAATCATACAATCAATGCTAGTAAGGGGTCAAATATGCAAAAGATTCTGGAAAACCAAAGAATGTGCAGGAGGTGGAGCATTGAAGAACATTGGGCAGTTTAACTAAACCCCCCATATTAAATATCCCCAAAAATACAGGGTCAGTTTATAGGTGCTGTCCAGAGCATCAACTGGGATAACGTACTTTTAGGTAGATCTTTGGAAGAAGACAGTCAAAGATTTACACAACAACTGCAGAGATCAATTGATGCATTTACATGCAGACAACTGCATAGGAAAAAAAGAACACCATTACTTGGTTAATCACAAAAATCTTAAATCTAATGATAAAACGGGATATGGCTTTAAAATCTGCCGTTAAATCTAAAGCAAGCGATGATAGACCTTTTTTCACTTTGCTACGGAATAGAGTAAAGAGATAGCCAAAGCAAACTTCTTTTTGACCATAATTGAAAAAGCAGGAGGTAATACTTAAACTATCTGGAGCCAGTTAAGAAAACTAATGGGACAAAATGTTAACAAAGCCAAATCAATTGAACTTGTTGTTGGTGGAAAATTAAGAGACAAGCCAGCTGAAGTAGCTGATGCTCTCAATAATCATTTCATTGAATCAGTAGAAAATATCAAGTTCTGAATATAAGAACACTACTGGCCAAGTCGAAGAGACAGAGCCAGCTTTCAACATAGAATATATCACTGAGGCAGATGTTGTGAGAGTAATTAGATCACTGAGGCCCTCTCGAGCGAAAGTATAAAGCTCGTGTTGATTCTGAACACATACATTTTGAGCAAATTCTCTGTATGGTGACTCTAAAAACACCTTTGAGTGGACACTGCGTTCATGCGCTCAACATATATGTCTGTAATTGGCTACAATACTCAGCTGTGAAACAACACAATGTTAGCAGTTACGTTTTGTTTTCAGAATGATCACACCGAGACTGGAGGAGAACGGGGAACTGGATACTGGAACCAGAAACGAGGAGAGGAACAAGAAGGTTGGTATACTTCAGGTAAGTGATAATCCAAATGTATTCGGTCCGAGTTATAGACGAGACTACCCTTACGAAAAAGAAGTTTATTCAAGTGTGCTATTAGTATACTTATTTTAAACTAAAAATAAGAAAGTATACTTTCAGTCTACTTTTTATATACTTCTCAGAAATATACTTCAAATTCCACTTAAGTATACTTGACTTATACTGACAGAAAAGTCTAAGTATATTTGGCCTATACTTGTTGATCGAGATATACTTAAAAGTATAATTAAGTATTCTAAGTATTCTTGGCTTGTACTTGTGTTTACTATTTTGATTGAGTAGCTTATTAAATACTTTTTTAAAAACATAATATTACACACCGTCTTATAAACTAGCCTAACATGTTCAGCTTTATATAGTAACAAACTTTCGGGTGGAATAGCTTATAGAGCAAATAAAATAAGCATGGAAAATAAGTTTATTCAAGTGTTCTATTAGTATACTTTTCAACTAAAAAGAAGAAAGCATACTTTCAGTCTACATTTTATATACTTCTCAAAAATAGACTTAATTACACTTAAGTGTACTTGACTTATACTGAGAGAAAAGTCCAAGTATATTTGGCCTATACTTGTACTCAATCTTTTGATCGAGATATACTTAAAAGTTTAATTATTCAAAGTATACTTGGCTTGTAGTTGTGTTAACTCTTTTGATCGAGTAGCCTATTAAATATACTTTTTTTACATTGTTTTTCATATACAGTCTTATGAAACTTTGTTTGAAAATATTGATTAAAATATTGATATAAAACAGATATGTTTCTAATTCTGCGTATCTGAATTTTTGTGTAGGCTAGTCTACAGGTGTACATAGGAATTTACTTTAAAGGGCACCTATTATGCCCCTTTTTAGAAGATGTAATATTGGTCTTGGGTGTCCCCAGAATGCATTTGTGAAGTTTCAGCACAAAATACCCCACAGTTAATTTATTATAACCATTTGAAAATGACATTTTTGGGGCCTGTTTTAAAAAGAGCTGTTTTGGCGTCTACCACTTGAGCTGCATATCCCCGCCCTGCTGCTGGACCTAGATGATGAAGAGACTCCGGCACAGAATAAACACGAATGAGAATGGACTAAACGTACATTTATGTACTTATAAAGTTTTAATCGCGTCCCCTTTGCCATTATGGATGTGCAACACACACACACACACACACACACACACACACACACACACACACACACACTACTGTGATAATGTTTGCTAAGTACAAACGATTTATTTATTTTTTTCTTAAGGGGAGGGAGATAGACGTTTATATAGCCTACTGTCTATAGAGATAGAGCAGACCTTAATTTATTTACATTTGTAAATGCTGCAAAAAAAAATGCCTACGTGACATAAAACTGTCTGACGTTGTTTGTTGAGACATCCTATGACGACGACAATAAATAGCTTTAGACGCATTTGTTGTTGAACTGGCTGACATCGATTGAAATGACTATTTGCTCATAAATCATAAAATACACTTACTTCTTCTGGAGGTGACGTTGGATCGCGAACAGTAGGCAACGATCCACACTTGAGGATTAACTTTGACCCTCGTTCACTAAACAGTCAGTCAGAACATGATTTTCGTATTTAGGAAGTTTAAGTGGCGCCTTTTCTTCATAAATAAAATCCATCCGCTGCGTTTTCAGTGGCTCTGATGTCAGTGAAGACTATGTCCATTCTTACATCCCACAACAGAACATTACCGGCTGTCGTTGAAACAATAGAGCATCACAGTCCCGCCCACAGCCGGTGCCGGAAGTAAAAATTCAATACAATTTCTCCATTGACAGTTGGGGACGTATAAGCCATAAAAACGTAACCATACATGGTAGACTTAAAACCAGCTACGGCTGTACTAAGCGATTGTATATGCTCATAAAACCGCAAAAAGTTAATGGGGCACTAACCTTGTTTTGAGATAAATGCCTTTTATTCGCGATGTCTTGGAGAAGTACTTCATTACCCACAATCCTAAACAATCCCACAATCCCACAGTGATGCATCTGATTGGTGGAGCTCGTGTAAACCCCGCGAAAGTTCGTGAAGACTCAAGATAAAAAAAAAAAACTAAAACTGTTGCGTTTTTTTTGCACGGTATCACTAGGGTGACCAGACGTCCCGAAAAATTCGGGACAGTCCCGAAATCTAAGCTGTTGTCCCGAATCCCGAATCCGGCCCTAATTGTCCCGAAAATTATACTAAAGCAAATTCTTGAGTAGTTATTGTCTGATAAAACATTAAAAACTGTCCGTGGAGGTTGAGTCGTCCTGCAGCCAGCCCCCGCCGGCTGCTTATTGGCTGCAGCATCTTTTTCTTTTTCTTTTTTTGAAGTTCAACAAAGATACCGTAGGCGCGAATTAAAATGCATTGATAAGCGAGCGCGAGTTGCCGCAACCGCGAGGACAGTGAATGTGCAGGAAAGGAGTGATTGATTGGTCGCGGCACTGTGTGCAAAAAAAACTTCGGCCTAATGTCTGATGTTGGGTTACACAAAGCAAATCATCTACACAATTATTTAGTTTTCTTATTTAATGACCGACAATTTCGTCATAATAATAATTTTGGCATAAGGCTTATTAGCGTTAGACTTTACTATAGCCTGAAATGTCTGATTTACGCACTGTTACAACAGTCTTTTTTTTTTTTTTGGTCACAATGACATTTGAGTTCATGATTTTAATATTGTTTTTTTTGTGGCAGACTAAATATTAATGACAAACAAACTGTTATTGATCTTTGAATAAAAATATGTTTGGTTCAGGTTTGAAAATTCATTTTATTATAGGCTATGTAGTCTAATATCATAGTAGGACTGGTTCAGGTTTGAAAATTCATTTTATTATAGGCTATGTAGTCTAATATCATAGTAGGACTACCCCAAAACCTCCCCAAACAACGACACCCCCCCCCCCCCCCCCCCCCCCGCCGTCCCCCCCCGCCGTCCCGTCCCGAATTTCAGCCAATCTCATCTGGTCACCCTAGGTGATGTGACATTTGAACCGAGGAGTCTTCATATATGGTATGAGTCATATCAAGCATTTTATGATGCCACTGTCAAAACAATATTTAGCTTAGGCATACCCAGAGCCATAGAGAGCTCTTCATGCATTTACTGAACATTTGTGTAATAATTCATGGCAAGTTAATAAACTTAATATGATGCACTTTCTGGTTTGCTGACCTTCACTTTTTAATTTTCACTTGTTGTTATTAAGAAAATACATTAAATGTTATTAAAATTAAGGATGAACTATAACTTCATGAATAAAATGAGCATGGACCACAAGTGGGAAATTGTTGAGGCATTTGTCAGCAACCTGCCCGTGGGCCGCTGAAACTGATGAGCAGAACGCAGCGCGGACTGCCAGATCTGCACCCGTGAGCCGCGGACCGCCAGCCATGCTTTCCAGTCTATTTACACAATTACTACTGAAAGAACTGCTATAAACGGCACAAGAAAAAGTTCGCGTGGCTGTCGTCAGACTTTAAAGTCGCTCTAAAGGCTCTTTCGCGGTTGTGGCTTCAGTCGACTTCAGTGAGGCGCGGTGGTTTATGGGATGAGTAGTTCCTTCGCTCGGAAATGAAAATATGTACACAGTCTTGTACCTTTGACTTTTTTTGGATTTTCTCGCCGTTTTTTCACTCGAAATGATATGTTGTATGCCTATGAGTTCAGCCGTAGCTGGTTATCCTCAGACATGCTCTAAAACTCGTTAGATACGGATTTTCGAAAACGTCAATGGGAAAAATGAATGGGAAATTTACTTCCGGCACCGAAGCGCTCTCGGGCTGTGGGCGGGACTGTGATGCTCTATGGAGGATGGTGTACAGATCACCGAGGGCGGGGTCTATGCCAAAACCAGATGTCAATCAAATCACGTCGGTGGGGCTTAGCTCATTTCTACGTCACAGTGAGGGAAATCTAGAACAGGGCGTTCTGAGACAGTGCTTATGATTTATTGAGATAGTAAAAAAACTACTGGGTGGATTTTTATCATTCTAGGGTGGTTTTGCTCACACACTGCCAACACACATTTATGTTCAAACACCATGTAAAAGTGAATTTTGCATAATAGGTGCCCTTTAAAACTTTATAGACTAAAATAACTAGCTCCCCAAACAGAGAGAGTGGATTAATATTTGTAGAATCATTACATTTTTTTAAACAATGAACATTGATGAAAGACAACATTACATTAATATTTTATTTTTTAAACGATAGATTAAACAAACATCTTTACCAGCGAATACGCGCACGCGCAGTGTTCATGTTCAAGTGTTCATGTTCGTGAGAGGAGAAACTTAATCAACAATTTAAGAGAGACAAACTTCACAAAGTAACGTTAAGTAAAATGTAGCTCATTGTACGTTTTATCCCCTGTTTTGTCAAAGGGGGGGGGGGTGAAATGCTATCTCATGCATACTGAGTTTTTTACACTGTTAAAGAGTTGGATTCCCATGCTAAACATGGACAAAGTTTCAAAAATTAAATTGTACGTTTGAAGGAATATTTCTGTGCCAAAAATTGTCCTTCCGGTTTGTCACAAGTTTCGGAAAGTTTTTTTCGAGTATGGGTCTCTGTGACGTTAGATGGGGCGGAATTTCCTTATATGGGTCCAAAGAAGTGGGTTTTTGGTTGCCAGGGCAAGACAACCCTGCACAGATTCCCAAAGAACCCGGCGTTAAGGGACCAGTGAATGGAGTTTGTTTTTTCAGAGACTGTTTGTTTTTGTGCGAGACTGTTTGTTCCCTGCATTTCGACGATGATTGTTTTATAAACAAAGCCCAGATCGACGGATTTGCAGATCGTCTAATGCTTAAGGACCGAGCAGTCACAATGATAAAGGTTCGCGGTCGCAGGCGGTGAGTAAAACTGCTTCAAATGTCTCTGTGTGTTGTTAGCTCGGTTAGCACAGCTTTAGCTTCGCCCACACGGCCCGCCTCCAGACGCTCGTTTTTTTTTCGGAAAGACTCGGTACAGCCTATCTTTCTTTTATAAATATAATAAAACTAAAGACTTTTTGGAGATATGAAGGATGCAATACTACTCTATAGGTACTCAAGATTAACAGGAGATTGAGTGAAAATGAGCATTTCAGACGTGGGTCCGTCACTGAACTTTGCCTCACAACACCCCATTCTGAGAGTGAAAGTGCACAGCCGCTATTTCATGGTGCCCAAGAGGGATAGAGGACTCCGTCTGATAATGGACCCGGGACCCATCGACTGAGCACATCACTAGCACACGTTCAGGAGGGAAGACCCTCCGTGAGCTCTCTCGTCGAGGTCTATTAGAAACCTCTTCAGGGGACATGTATACGTGTCTTTAAGGTTGTATGTTTGCAACCGGCTGATCTTCATAGATCTTCTTCGGTGAGTGAATATCCTCTATTTCCTAGTCTTCTGTCTAGACTTCGGGGTTGCGCAGTCGTTGCCGCTTAGGCTGCTGACGCTGTGATTGTGTGCTGATATGTATTTATGCCGTAATGTTGCCCTGCATTCTTCAGTGCAACAGGCTATTCTGATTTAACTGCATATATTCACAGTTGTTGTCACTACAGCCACTGACGCCGTGTTTATGTACAGTACATACTGATATGCGTTTATGCTGTTATCTTGCCCTGTTTCCTTAAAGGTGCTCTAAGTGATGTCACACGTTTATTTAGGCCAAAATATTTTTTGTCACATACAGCAAACATCTCCTCACCATCCGCTAGCTGCCTGTCCCCTGAAAACACTGTAAAAAAACGCGGTCTCTCTAGACACCACAGGCTCCACAAACAGCAACAAAAACAAACTGGGCTCACCCGCACCACGAAAACATAACAAACTGTTCCAGCCAATAATTGACAAGAATGATTTGGGGGTGGGGTTTGGGGGGTTAGTGCATGGATGAGGAGGAGGGAGGGTCTAGCTAGCCTCCGTTTTGTTTGACAATACTTCGAACGTCCACAAGAAGTGACATCACCCAACATCACTTAGAACACCTTTAAAGGAGAACTTGGTAACTTTTTTAACTTAACAAAACTGTCTAGAAATCATTTGGATGGTTAAACAACCTGTTCTGGTGATATTGGTGACATTCCCCGCTCCCCCCAGCGTTCCCAGGCGGAAAACCAACCTTGCAACTTGGGGACTACCGTCCCGGCAAGATTGAAATTGGAAGTCTCGTGAGAAGCGAGAACGAGAACGAGCGCGAAACACAAATTGCTTTATGGCAATTCGACATAAACACGCATGTGTGATGTATTACCAGATTACCCACCTCGGTAGTCAGACATAGCTCCACACGATACAGTTGGCTTGCTCCGATCAAAACAAACGCACATGAGCAGCGGTAGAGAGGGGGAGGAGGCCGCCGCAAGTGAGTTTTTTACGGCCGTGTTGTAAAATATATGCCCCCTCACAGCTGTAGGGGGAGCTCGTGGGGAAAACATGCGGCAACAAAACGGAAAATCAGCTAAGAAGTGACTAGAGTTCGCTAGAGTTGCCCGAGTTCTCCTTTAAGTGCAACTGAACTGGCTATTGTGATCTAATTTTGTATATTCACAGTTGTTGTCGCTAAAGCCACTGACGCTTTGCTTATGTATACTGATTTGTATGCCGTAATGTTGCCCTGTATCCTTCAGTGCAACTGGTTATTCTGATTTAACCATGTATATTCACAGTTGTTGTCACTACGGCCACTGACGCTGTGTTTATGTACATACTGATATGCATTTATGCTGTTATGTTGCCCTGTATCCTTCAGTGCAACTGGCTATTCTGTTCTAACTGCGTATATTCACAGTTGTGGTCGCTATACGGCTACTGACGCTGTGTTTTTGTACAGATATGCATTTATGCCGTTATGTTGCCCTGTATCCTTCAGTGCAACTGGCTATTCTGATCTAACCGTGTATATTCACAGTTGTTGTCGCTACGGCCACTGACGCTGTGTTTATGTACATACTGATATGTATTTATGCCGTTATGTTGCCCGTATCCTTCAGTGCAACTGGCTATTCTGATCTAACTGCGTATATTCACAGTTGTCGGCGCTATACGGCTACTAACGCTGTGTTTATGTACAGATATGTATTCATGCCATTATGTTGCCCTGTTTCCTTCAGTGCAACTGGCTATTGTGATCTAACTGCGTATATTCACAGTTGTTGTCGCTACGGCCACTGACACTGTGTTTATGTAGCCTACATACTGATGTTTATGCCGTAATGTTGCCCTGTATCCTTCAGTGCAACTGGTTATTCTGATCTAACTGCGTATATTCACAGCTGTCGGCGCTATTCGGCTACTGACGCTGTGCTTATCTAAATTCGCGGACCTGAGAGAGTTAATGGTGGCTCCCCCATGGCAATCCCCCCTGCTGTCTCAAGGCGAACGGCACAATATGGCACCCCAGCCCCGAGCTGTGGAACCTTCATGTGTTCTCATGCGTTCATGAGAGCTGAGCACTCGCGGAGGCGCACACGCCTTCTAACAGGCTCCTCTGCGCTCTAAGATGGGGAGTTTTTACAAAATGGCAACCGGGACATCGTTAGTGACCAGGGGATCTGTTCCGTGTCTGATGTTTGCACTTTCTACAGCACAGAAAGGATAGCCCTTAAGCCCATAGCCCATAGCTCCTCCCAGAAAAAGTTGGGTTGCTATTCCTCTCCAGCCATCGTGGCCAAGCCAGGAGTCAAGGCCATGGAAGCCAAACCGCCCTGGGTCCCTGAACTGCCGGTGCCTCCCTCGGTACCTGAGCTGGCGGCTCCACCCTGGTCACCGATACCGCCATGGAGGCTACTTGGCCTGCCAGCACTGCCCTGGTTACCCACCATGACTACAGGACAACCGCCCTCCCTCCATGGTTAGACTCCTTTTAGGCGCAAGGTCGCGCCTTCTGGGAGGAGGAAGTACTGTCACAGTCACCATCCAGCACTAAATTTCCCATTATCCCTCCTTATGCTCACCTGCACGGAATCACCAGGCTTCATTCTCACTTAGTCACACTTATCGCCATCACCTGAATATTAATCACCACCAGTTGTCACCCATCACCTTAGCACTAGTTAAAAGGACTTGCCACACACACACATACACACATGGTCTACCCTTACGAAAAAAATGTATACTTCAAGTTAATTTTATGAAGTATACTTAAGTAATGTTCAAGTATATTTTTAAGTATACTTTATGTAGTAAGTATACTAATGTCAATATGTACTAGTAGTAAACTTGTAAGTGTACTATTTTAATACCGCTTGGGACTAAATTGGCCCACTTGAAGTATATAAAAGTATATGTTTAAGTATACTATAAGTGTAACAGTAGTAAACTTTAAGTGCACAACTAGTTCATAATTACGTTTCTCATTTGTACTGCAAGTGAACTTATGGGTATACTAGTAGTTTACTATTGTAATACTTGTAGCAACTTTGAAGTATACTCAGTAAACTACTAGTTTAGTAGTTTTATACTACAAGTTTACTGAGAGTACACTAAAAGAAAACTTTCTAGTATACTTGCGGTATAAAACTACTAAACTAGTAGTTTACTGGGAGTACACTAAAAGAGCAACAATAATATATAAATGGTAAACTATAAGTATGATGTTAAGTTCACTTAAAGAAAACTTGTAGTATAAAACTACTAAACTAGTAGTTTTCTTTGAATGTACTCTTAGTAAACTACTAGTTTAGTAGTTTTATACTACAAGTTTTCTTTAAGTGAACTTAACATCATACTTATAGTTTACCATTTATATATTATTTTTGCTCTTTAGTGTACTCTCAGTAAACTACTAGTTTAGTAGTTTTATACAAGTTTTCTTTAAATGAACTTAACATTATACTTATAGTTTACTATTTATATACAATTTTTGCAGTTGCAGTAGGCCAATATACTACTATGTTCAAATGTTATTTTTTATACTTGAATTTAACATTGACATTTTATTAGCTTCATGCATCCTTTTTTATCAACACTTGAATGTTGGTAAGTTTCATAAAGAAAGGCAACATTTTAAACAAAATAGTTGAGAAAATCACATTTTTGTCAAAGACAAAGTTACGCCTTGATCAGATTCAGAACGATAATCAAACACAGATGGAGTAAATCGAGTCCGACACGGCGACACCCCCACAGCTTTAGTCGTTTTCTCTTCATGGGTTATGCCTACGCTTCATTTCATTTGGAAACATTAAGCAGTTTTGATTTACAAGCTGTTTAATGTTTGATGATCACATTATTTTACATTTGAGTGAGCAATCTTCTATCACTTGCTTCAGCTTCTTCTTCTCCTGTATTTTGATCCGGAGAGATTCTGTACTAGAAGATGTCATATAGCGCCCCCTACCGTATAACAGTGAAAACATGGATAGCTGTAAAATTCAGTCAATGGTGGGGAAAAGTTTAATTAAATATGGATATTTTTGTGGATAACTTTTATCATGGATGGATGCACTTTTATGGACTTAGGGTTAGGGTTATGGTTAGGGAAACAGAAACGGCCATTCCTTGCCAATTAAAGCTTGGAAGAGCCAGGGCATTTTTTAATATATCTCTGATTGTATTCGCCTGAAAGAAGAATGTCATATACAACTAGATGGCTTGAGGGTGTGTGAATCATCGGGTCATTTTCATTTTTTGGGTGAACTGTCCCTGTAATGTGAGTCTCTCTGGAAAAAAATGGAGATTCTACAGTATGCAGTGGTAGCATCTTCTCTTCCACTATTTTGCCTGCCTGTAATTGTTTTTTTTAAGCTCACCTTCAGACACTTTCTGCACTGTTGATGTAAAATCAAGTTTTGCCTGTTGTTGCAGATTTGAGAAACCTCTCTATAAGATAAGAGGCTGTTAGGGGGACCAGCTACCCATTAAGTCCCATTATGAAATTAAATGCTCAGAAAGCACCTGCTACTGTACAGCTGCACTTTCCTCATAAGTTGGGTCATATAAATAGTGTATGTTCTGAAACAGTCATTGCTTAGATTCTGACTGCATTAAACTGCCAACAAATTAAAAAAATATCTGTATGCAAATATTAGTAGTCATTTAGTAGATGTTTTTATCAGAATAGTTTTCAATACACTTAATACAAGTACAATTATAGTATGTTGATGACTCATATCCTCTACTCTAGACCTCAAACCACCCCTGAGCTACTGGCCACACCACCTCCAACTCACATGAAGATCCATTTATGAATTAACTCTCTCCCCGTCAGCGGGGGAAAGTTGCCAGCCACCTCCAGCGTTTTTGATTATTTTCACCAAATTTGCATGGCTCCCATAATATTTTGTTGTATGAATATCTGAACATGCAATATATCAAAAGAAGAACAGACCCTCTGCTTTCAAACTAAAAAAAACATGTTTTATTCTAGCTTCATTTATTATTTTTTCATCAACACTTGAACGTGGGTAAGTTTCATAAAAAAGCAACATTTTGATCAAAACATAGATGCAGTAAATCGAGTCCATCAACACCCCTAATGCCTGCACAGTCCTATAGCTCGTCCTGGGTCAACATTTCTTGCAGTGACATATGCTGTTTAATGCTGATGATCGCGTTATTTTACACATGCATACGATTACACATAAGATAAGATAGTTTGTTCCTGCATTTTCTTCGCATGTGTTTTGATCAGGAGATTTAGTACTCTTTCAGAAGATGTGTATCACCACCTACCGTATAATAGTGAAAACACGGAAAGCCGGAAATATCCGTCAATGGCGGGGAAGCATTAAGAAGGTAACACTTTAGAATAATGGTCCATCATTAGGTAACTATGCAGGAGGTGATGCAGGACAAATGAGTGGTACTACATTAAAGGTGCATTGCGCAAGTCTCTGAGTTTTTGCAGAACTATGCCCCCTCTGGCAAGAAGCGAAACTGCAATATAGGCAATTTAATAGGCCCAGTCTCAAATTCCGACCCGAATCCCTCTTATTTATTTGACTGTACAGGATTATAGAGGCAATCGCAGTGATCAGAGAAGGACTCATTCAGCCCATCAGGCAATTGTTCAAGCATGTATGGGTTAGAAAAACGGGTATTTTTAACATGAAATGTTGCGCAATGCACCTTTAAGGGAATAGTTCACCCAAAAAAAAAAAATCTGCCATCATTTACTCACCCTCATATCGTTCCAAACCCGTAATACTTTTGTTCATCTTAAAACATTAATGAATATATTTTAAAAAAATCTGAGAGATTTCTGTACTTCCATTGACAGCTATGCAACTGACACTTTGATGCTTCAAAAAATTAATAAAGATATCGCAAAACCAATCCATTTGAATTGAGCGAATTTAGTCGAAATATTCTGAAGAGATGAAATCACTTTATATGATGACCAGATTGAATTTAGGCCTTTATTTACATATAAAACACTGATCAGCAAACATAAATAGAAGCTCAGCCGAACTTGCTTGACACGCGTAAACACAAACCTCAATGGTTCTTGCTGCAGAACACCAACCAGACGCAATGAAGTTAAGATTCCAGCGACAAATAATTTATCTGTCCGTATCTGTAATTTATCAGACACGACGCGACTATGGGACGTGATAAAAATCACAGCCAATTAGAAGACTGTGTGGGCGGGTGGTCTCAGCAAGCTCACAGCAACAAAATGGATAAGTACATAATGAAATTCATGAATATTACACCATTTTAACATTATTAAAATTTATACTGAGTTACTGAAACAATCGTTGTCATAAAATACGCTTGTCTGTTAACAATGAGTTGACAGTTTGAACGTTCTTGTTCACTTTTATTTATTTTGAAGGTCTGAGGTGAGTTGCTCTCAGTACGGCACACAGACACTTTTAACATTACATAAATAAAGCACATAAACAATACCTGAGATTATCATACTTCCTGTTGTTGCTCCAGCTGGACAAAAAACTTTGATTAACGTGTAACGGAGGCCAGCTAGTAGTCGCTGTGCGAGTAAACCTCAATCCTCTGATCTCAATAGGCGCTCTAGCGACAAACGCTAGAGGCTGCAGTCTTTAGCCTCCTTGTTAGAGCGCCTGACTCTCACGCCGGAGACCCGGGTTCGAGGGGCAAGCTCAACAGTGCTGAATAACATGAGAATGAACATCATTGGTTCTTGCAGAAGCTCAACAGTGCTGTGTAACACGAAAATTAACCTCATTGGTTCTTACAAGTAAAGCGTACATGCTTGAGCTTCTGTTTATCACAACTGATGTGTGTGTTGATGAATGTCTATGCGAACAAAAGCCTAAATTCAATCTATCAATCATATAACGCGATCGTGTCTCTTCAGAAAATTTTGCCTAAACCGCTCAATTTATATGGATTAGTTTTACTATCTCTTTATGAACTTTTTGAAGCGTCAAAGTGGTAATTGCGTAGCTGTCAATGGAAGGACAGAAATCACTCAGATTTCATCAAAAAGATATAACATGAGGGTGAGTAAATGATGACAGAGCTTTAATTTTTGGGTGAACTAACCCTTTAATAATTCAGCTATTACTTACTTATTAGTAAATCTTGTTTCTATATTAGTTAATAGTAGCTTAGAGTATTAATGTACTACTACTCATTTGTCCTGCACTTACTCACTTCCTACTCACTACTGCACCTACTCACTTCCTGCATAGTTATACATTTTTAACCATTATTCTAAAGTATTACCATTAAGAGCATTATTGTGAATTGTAATGGCTGCACAAATGTGACCCTGGACCACAAAACCAGTCTTATGTGTAATTTTTTTTTTTAAATTGAGATTTATACATCATCTGAAAGCTGAATACATAATCTTTCCTTTGATGTATGGTTTGTTAGGATAGGACAATATTTGGCCGAGATACAACTATTTGAAAATCTGGAATCTGAGGGTACAGAAAAATCGAAACATTGAGAAAATCGCCTTTAAAGTTGTCCATTTCTATTGGCGATAGTGCTGCATCCATTCACAAAAATAAACGTTTTATATATTTAAGGTGGGAAATTTACAAAATATCTTCATGGAACATGATCTTTACTCAATATCCTAATGATTTTTGGCATAAAAGAAAAATCTATAATTTTGACCCATACAATGTTTTGTTGGCTATTGCCACAAATATACCCGTGCAACATAAGACTGGTTTTGTGATCCAGGGTCACAAATATATAATGAAGTAAGCTTACCTGAACTTGTGCATATATTGTTTGATCATTCTCTTCTTGGGCACCTAAGAGATTTAAAATAGTATTATTTTAAAGACTCAATTGACCTTTACTGTCACTACAGAAAGTGTAGGTGTGACTATTTGTACATGGTCCCTGCTTTCCTCACTATGAGGAGCATAGTGAAGCATTGCTTTAAATGAAGCACTTGCATACACATACAGTATGTGAATTAATCAAATATATGTTGTGTAGGAGTATTGTTCTGTATTGGACACTGATATATATATATATATAAACTTTTCATATTTGAATATTCAGTAGTATATGACTACATCACCATTTTTGTATTCAGTGTGTAATCTATGTGCAAGAAAAAAATGAATTAAACTCTAACTGGTATATCATATCACATGACCAACAACTTTGAATTCCAAAAAAATCTGTTATTCTGAGATAAGACAGACATACCTTTGTTATGATTCTTGCAAAAGCAGTATACTGCGCCAGTTGCAACTAAAATCATCAGTGAAGCACTAACAATAATAACCAGGAGCCAAAGGAGAGGAAAAGAACTGTTGTTTTCTTCAATACTTTTATCTGAAACAAAAGACATCAATTTTATAACTACAGTCATCAGCACACTCATATCTTAGGTACAGTAGTGAGAATAAACAGCTAATAAACTAATTATAAGAGACTAGAAATTGTCTTAAAATGTATAGGTTTTGCATGTGGTTGGTGGGTCGGTTATTTACTTTCATAAGGTGTACAGAGTTGTTTAATCTGTATTGTGTCATTCTTCCAGCTGACTGGGTTGCTATAGTTACAAACCACTATGTCCTCTTTACAATACATGATTAGAGCCTGCATTTCAAATGATGTCTCTTCCTCCTGACTGCAGTTGTTGGTGTGGTAGCTGTTGCTGATTTTACGGTCATGACCACTACATGTGACGTTCACAATACAGGAGTTAACACTGATTATGGAGATGTTCCAGTTCAGGACAGGAGAATCCACTGGATCTGAAACACATATTTAAAGGGGCGGGTGAAATGCTATTTCATGCATACCGAGTTTTTTACACTGTTAAAGAGTTGGATACCCATGCTAAACATGGACAAAGTTTCAAAAATTAACTTGTACGTTTGATGGAGTATTTCTGTACCAAAAATACTCCTTCCGGTTTGTCACAAGTTTCGGAAAGTTTTTTTTCCGAGTATGGCTATGGGCATGTGTGACGTCAGATGGGGCGGAATTTCCTTATACGGTCCTAAGGGCACTTCTCCCGGAAGGGCGCGCGCACCCATAGACCAGAGCGAGAGAGCGAAAGCAGTACCTCATCTAAGTGATGAGCTCGCTGCAGTCACAGGACTTTGTTCCCTGCATTTCGACGATGATTGTTTTATAAACAAGGCCCAGTTCGGATTTAGCAGTCCCAACGATAAAGGTTCACGGTCGTGCGTTGGAACCGCAGGCGGTGAGTAAAACTCATAGACAAACTGCTTCAAATGTCTGTGTGTTGTTAGCTATCGGCGCGTAAGCACCGCCCACACGGCACGCCCCCAGCCACTCGTTTTTTTTCGGAAAGACTCTGTACAGCCTATCTTTCTTTTATAAATATAATAAAACTAAAGACTTTTTGAAGATATGAAGGATGCAATACTACTCTATAGGTACTCAAGATTAACATGAGATTGACTAAAACTGAGTGTTTCACCCCCTCTTTAAGAAAACTGCTGCATGACAGGCCTTGTTTTTTTTTTTTTACTAACTTTTTTTGTAGCTAGTTTAAAGGTGTGACTGTACAACTTGCCCTGTTAGGGTCTGCAAAGATAATGTGCATTTTCTACATTCAGAAAACACTGAAACAGTGCAAGATTATTTAGAAGATAAAATTTCATTCAATCAGTATTTACAGTTCCAGGAGCACATACCGTTTACTTCTAACTTTTGTTTACATCATCGTAAGTTGATGACACATAATATAGACATATAGGACTTGATCAAACAACATAGTATTTTCAGTGCATTTTTGTTATCTTGTTACTGAGATATCAAACACTGACACTTTCTTGGCTGTTCTTTTATATCCAAGAACTGATGTGAAAACATTTGTTAAAACGAGATTTGGCTTGATATTGGTTTTTAATATTGTCTTAATTGCAACTCAGACTCACCTATAACAGATACTCTGTACTCAGCAGCATCTTTATTCGTAGATCCATATATTTTTGCTGTGTAGAGTCCACTGTCTGTCTTCTGCATGTTCTTCAGTGTTAGAGAGAAGGTTGTTTGGTTGAAAACCACATTGTCCCTAATATTCACTGTCTCTTTATCATAGAATGTCACAATATTTTCACATTTTTCATTCATCCAGACCAAGGAAAGAAAATCTGGTGGTACATTAGCCTGTATGTCCAGTTGAATAGAACTTCCTGTCTGCACAGAGACAGTATTTTCGGCATTGCACGTGAATGCTACAAACAGATAGGATAATGCAAAATATGTAATTTATGTAATTTAGTAAGCTCCCACATTCCACCAAAAGCTTAATTAATTAGGCTACTGTATATTCTCTGTGTCCATTTATGCAGTAATTTAAAAAGAAGGATTTTCGTACCTGTGTTGAAGATCAGCATGGCCATGAAGATCATGAGCAGATGACCAAAAGCCATTGCAATAAACTGCCTGTCCTGCTGTGGTTATATTAGAGAAAACTGAGTGTTTTATATAACCTTATTAAAACTGTCCAGGCAGTGTCACTTACCTTGGAATATATAACATACAATCAACTATATACGTCTAGGCCAACATATGCTGGTTTTTTTTCTAAAATTTTGAGCCTATTTAAAACTCTTTTCAAGCATCATATACAGTATGCTTGCAAAAGTCCTGTTAAATGAATAACCAGAATTGCTACCTGTACTGTGTCAAAAACCTGCTGAGAAAAGAGAGAGGAAGAATAAGTTGTGTTCTTCAAGTCGCGACCACATACCACAGGAAGAATATACCCCTAGCCCTAGTTGTGAGAGCAAGTGTGGCTATTCATATCTAAGTTCAGATCTTTAAGTGTCTTTAAAATACTGATCTAAGCTCTTGTCTTCATCTCTGCACTTCATAGATCTGATGTTTCATATGAACTAAAACATTTATTTTTTATTTAAATGCATATTATGTCATGTTTAAAGTGAGCAATAAATACATGTGATCTGATTATATTGGATGATGCACAGCCCCTTTTATGCACAGGGGCTACATAACATAAAAAATGTTATGTAGCTCCTGTGCATAAAAGCTTCAATGTACTGTAACTGGTGCATCTTGTGTGCTTCACAACTGCAAACAACAAAATCACACTGACAAAAAAACAAAACACATTTATTTTAGTCACACTTCTTTCATGCAGGTGATCATGCCGCTTCACTTCCTGGGCTGCGTTTTACTCCACTTTTAGACATACACTCGTGAACCTCCCTAAGCACTTCCTCTCTCTTAAAATTGTGGTGCTACTAAAAAAAGCAGTTGCAAATGTTGTACAAAATACACTGTTGTTTTACTACCAAACTACATGTAATATATGATTAGTCTAACTTACAGTGAAATGTTTGATGGGATACGCTTGACCTCTAATACTGCTCCAATGCAGTATTCATTATTCAAGAAAGCGTGGGTTTAGTGTGCATTAAGGGCACTGTGCTTTGCCATTTTTTAGACATGGGACAGTCTTGCGCACTCACTTCCTGCTGCGTGCATGTCCTCTCAAGTGGCCAAGACCACAAGTGTGAGTATTTAGAAATGTCCTTCTTCAAGTGGATGAGGGAAGTTTATTTGGAGAGATGCTCGACCCCTTGATCTTGACAGTCTTCAGGCAGCTGAGCAGCTCCACAGACCACAATGCAACATGATTGTGACATTACAACAGCAACTCGCACTGCTCACCCTTAACTCTTTCCCCGCCATTGTTTCTTTCTTTCTTTTTTTCAGTTGTCAGCCAGAACCAGCATTTTTGATCATTTTCACAAAACTGGCCCCCAGAATATTTTGATGTATGGATATCTGAACATACAAATATGTGTATTAATACAATATTTAGGCTACTATGGGGCGCCGTTTGTAAAGAGGCTCACGCTGAAAATAACAGCAACATTTTGTCACATTTAGCTTCAAACAATGTTTAAAAAACTGGTATGAATTTTTGACGGTCACTTTTTACCACATTTACAATAATATTTGTCAACTTAGAGATATTTTAAATAGTTAAATCTAAATATTAAATGTTACACCTAAATGTTAAATGTTAAATCTAAATGCTAAATCTAAATCTAAATGTTAAATCTAAATCTAAATGTTAAATATAAATATAAATCTAAATGTTAAATCTAAATGTTAAATGTTAAATCTTAATCTAAATGTTAAATCTAAATATTAAATCTAAATCTAAATGTTAAATCTAAATGTTAAATCTAAATCTAAATGTTAAATCTAAATGTTAAATCTAAATGTTAAATCTAAATCTAAATCTAAATGTTGAATCTAAATATAAATGTTAAATCTAAATGTTAAATCTAAATCTAAATGTTGAATCTAAATCTAAATGTTAAATCTAAATCTAAATGTTGAATCTAAATGTTTGGGTTGAAACTAAATATTTAACTAATATGCAAATTCAAAATGCCGGTAACAGGAAGTGCCAAAATAAAAGCTCGAGGTGGTCAGTGTGTGTTTATAGCATGGTTTATAGTGTCAAATAACGAATAAAAACCATCTCATCCGAGGAAATGGACTCTTGGACATAGATTATCGTGATAATAACTACCTAAAATAATAAACACGTTTGGAGAAACTGTATTTGAAGAGTTGGCTAGTGTCACTTTTATGAAAAGTGCGGGACTTATGACCTGTAGCCATAATAGCCAGCCACTAGGGGGCTCACTTTGACTGAATGTCATGTCATTACTCTCATCACGATACTCTACAGTTTCTCCAAACGTGTTTATTATTTTAGGAAGTTATTATCGTTATATTATAGTTATTATTATGAGATGATTTTTATTCATTATTTGACACTATAAACCATGCTATAAACACACACTGACCACCTCGAGCTTTTATTTTGCCACTTCCGGCATTTTGAATTTGCATATTAGTTAAATATTTAGTTTCACCCAAAACATTTAGATTCAACATTTAGATTTAGATTCAACATTTATATTTAACATTTATATTTAACATTTAGATTTAGATTTAACATTTATATTTAACATTTAGATTTAGATTTAATATTTAGATTTAACATTTAGATTTAGATTTAACATTTAACATTTAGATTTAACATTTAGATTTAGATTTAATATTTAGATTTAACATTTAGATTTAGATTTAACATTTAGATTTAACATTTAGATTTAGATTTAATATTTAGATTTAACATTTAGATTTAGATTTAACATTTAACATTTAGATTTAACATTTAGATTTAGATTTAACATTTAGATTTAGATTTAACATTTAGATTTAGATTTAGCATTTAGATTTAATATTTAACATTTAGGTGTAACATTTAATATTTAGATTTAACTATTTAAAATATCTCTAAGTTGACAAATATTGTTGTAAATGTGGTAAAAAGTGACCATCAAAAATTCATACCAGTTTTTTTAACATTGTTTGAAGCTAAATGTGACAAAATGTTGCTGTTATTTTCAGCGTGAGCCGCTTTACAAACGGCGCCCCATAGGCTACATTCAATATATATTGTATACAGTATAGATTCTTTAGACATCAATCAAAATTAACTTTCCCATACACAAAACATATTTTACAGCCACAATTATGCATTACACATTTTACCTATTGCAAGGTATTGTTTGTTAAAAGTCTATTATTATAATTCCGTGGGAAACCCGGAGACTTGGCAACCCTGGTAGGATGTGAGTTTGGCAACTGATTGTTCTAATTATGAGATAAAGCATGTGTAAAACTTGGAAAATGTGAAAAAAAAGAAAAGCTCCTGCAAATTTGTGCAAATTGTGCAAAGAGAAGGAAAAATGTGCAGTTCTGTCAGGACCACTATCGTTGAATACAATTAACAATTAGCATACAGTTTAGATTGGCGGCATGGTTCTGTTCTGGACAAGAACTCCCTGTGCATCCGTGCAGCCATAGCATGGATAGCAGGGAGAGCAGCAATAAACAGAACAGAACCAACATGAATGTATGCAGATATCAATAATTCAAGATGTTATAGTACAACATAACATTCGAGAATTTATTCTGATTCAGGGGAATCAGAATGCCAAATCCTGACTGACGAGAGGAGGAGCTGGGGAGGGAGGAGGGTTATTATCTCCTGAGAAACGCGATAGCTGCTGATAATACTGAAGGAAGTTGTATATTGTAGCTTGACTAACGTGACCTGCCAGAACTACACTTGATTTTGAAGTAAAAATTACAGTAGGTCTGGTTTTCTCATTTAAAACTATTAATGGTGGGAGTTTGGGGCATGACTATCTGTTTATCTGACCAGTGACATCGGAGGATATTTGGGAAACTTGATCTGAATTTATATATATATATATATATATATATATATATATATATATATATATATATATATATATATATATATATATATATATATAAAACGTTTAGTTCCAATCCTTGATTCTGATTGGTCAATAGCTGTGCTTTATTCACGATAAAACACGGCTATGACCGCTTCACCCAATAGACCAACGCTACTTTAAAAATCCCGAAAAGGATGTGGAATTTACCGGGATACGTTAAATAGGGAAACCAGGGACCAGTATGTGGACAAATTTTCCTGTTAAATATCCCGTATTTTAATAACTTACTCTCATAACATTAATGTTAGCCCTTCCATCTGACCTGTCAGTCTCTGTACTGTTGTCCTGTTGCTACCTCCTTGCCCTTCCAGCGAAACAGATGTTTTCAAAGCATCGTTTTGCTTACTTGAAGGCAACCTTAGCGTGATATTGGCCTTTTTAAGATAACAGCGTGGTTGTTGTGAGAGCACGATTTCACGCCAATCTGTAAGCAAAGTCACGTAGACCTAGCTTCACAACTCGCTTAGTTAATGCTGCAGTTTTGTAGTACGAATTTTTGCTGTCAGCAGAGGGATAGCAACAGAAAGATGAATGTTGAAATGTTCATTTTTCGGGATATTTTATAGGAAAATACTAAATCGGGAAGACAGCGGGAAAAGAGCTCAAATACGTGAGAAACCCGGAAAAAACGGGAGGGTTGACAGCTAAGTTACTAACTACACTTTTTTGCCGATTTTGTCCACATAACATTACTGGTCCCTGGCCTATTTAACGTATCCCCGTAAATTCCACATCCTTTTCGGGACTTTAATATCTTTTTTCTTTCTTTTCTTTCTCCCAACTCTGCTTCTCCTCGTTCGACTTGCTGTATGTTTACATTCGCGAGGCCATCAACATGGCCGTCACGACGCCCAAGCCCTATTGGTAAATTCAGATGGTCAGTATAATTTATTAAAGGTATAGAGCTGGTAAGTCCCGCCCCTTCCGTAAAACCCCGCTGGACCTCAAAGTTGAAAAATCGTCAATGCAAGTGAATGGGAGAAAATAATTATTTTCTGGTCCCGTTTGAATTGTGCCATGAATGTGAACATATGTTGTCTGTGAATTTTTTATATAACTTTTCATGTTACGAGTTTGACAGTATATGGTATGATTCTTCAGCTAGCAGTTGTGGAAAAGACATAACGAGAAAGACTACATGTCGCTATGTGACGTCACCCATAAAGTTGACTTACCCGTGGTTTTCGCCAACCTCAACGATTTTGTCCTCTCCCTGAAAGAAGGCGATAAAGTGCATCAAAGACACAGCCATGTTTAGCGGGATCCGTGAGCTAGTGTCCGTGTGCTAGTGGTGTTGACGTTTCAAACGCGTCGAAAGCAGCGAGAGACTTGTAGTCCACAAAGTGCTCTCACACAAAGTCTAACCGTATCAAACTTCTACCCGCTAAATTCTAGCATTCTTTACACGAAAAGTTATATAAAAAATTCACAGACAACATATGTTCACATTCATGGCAAAATTCAAACGGGACCAGAAAATAATTATTTTCTCCCATTCACTTGCATTGACGGTTTTTCAACTTTGAGGTCCAGCGGGATTAGCGGAAGGGGCGGGACTTACCAGCTCTATAGAGCAGTCAGTGGTTCTCAAAGTGGGGTCCGCGGACCCCTAGGGGTCCGTGGCGCACTGCCTGGGGGTCCGTGGAAAGTTCGCTATAAAATATAAACATACCCGGAGAAAGTGCAGGGCCCATCGTCATTCATTACTCCCGCGCGTGTAACGTTAGACCAATGAACATTCGGCTTTTACATTACGCCAATCTACCAAAACATTTCCCTCAGGTTTTAACTTCACGTCTCACAGCTAATGAATGAATAAAAGCCAATTAAACAGGCGCATTGTGTTCATCAGCACTCCCCTCGCTTTAACTTTGGGCCAATAGAAACTCTGTTGTATTACGTCAATCTGTCAAAGTCGTTATTTCGACATAATATCTCGTAATTTCGCCATAATAAGGGGACATTCTTATCTGCATTAAGCCACATTAAGCGTTCTTATAATGGTTATATGGGAGGAAAATGCTTAACGTGTAGGCAATGCATTTGTTGCGTTTAACGTTGCGTTCATATTCTGGGCTCATCTGATTTACATAGCCTACTTTGTTATGATTTTAGTATCATAATGATTAATAAATGCACGCACAATTATCCGTGAACTTGATTTGATCAAATGCCTTTCAACTTGTTTGTGAGAAATTCAGAATTAAATGAATGTGCAGCAATTTGCAGAGAGTCTGTAGGCCTACTATACTGTTGTAGCCATTAAATAAGCGCATTTAGTTTCATATTTGTTCAAATATTATGATGTTATTTTGTTTCGTTTATGTTGATTTATGAAAAGTGCAACAGCATGAGTAAGATAGAATGCGCAATATATCGAGAGACGTGGAGCGGGTTATATGATTTTGACCACTTCATTAAGTTTTGTTTTGTAGAAAGCCTTTCTTTAAAGTGAATTTCGTTTTGTATAAATTGTATCTTAATTTTAATACATTTTTCATCAACCAATTGATTGTTTTTAATGAATAAGTTGCAAATGTAACAGACAATAATCATGGAGGCGCCCGCGCGGTCACTTGCACTGCACGTTAACTGGAGCGCATCTCATCCTAACTTAACGAAACTCAGTGTATGCCTCACACAGACATGAGAAATACATCAAATACACAAAGCTTGAAATGTCTTTAAACGAAATAATTCAAAACGAAAAGAAAAAGGCTACTCTCTGATTATGTAATTCATGATGTGCATTTCTCTCTACAGGCGCGTTCACTGCGAATATGGCGATCGTCAACTTCATCTTTGCAGCCGACACTGTAATAAAAATCAATGCACGCGCCACCGGATTTACAAACGCACATCTTGCTTGTTGTACGCACACATATTATAACATTATTATTAATTAATACATCTTTTAGAATATTTGATTGAATGCTGAATGTTGCGCTTGTTTAATTTAATAAAATTAAAACTTTAATTGTGATCATTAAAATAATTGAATATTAAATATTTAGTGGCCAAGTTTAGCTCATTTATTAATAGTGTATATATATATATATATATATATATATATATATATATATATATATATATATATATATATATATATATATATATATATATATAATTGCGCAGCCCCCCCTGTCAATGATCTAGCACCCCCTCAACACATGCGTTAACGATTTTGCCGGGGCTTCAGCCCCGAATGTTTTGAGTGTAGCCCTGAATGTTTTTTGAAAAGTTGACTGACAAAAATGAAACTGGGCAATAGCCTATGTAAACCCCTCGCCTTATTTCATTGTGCTTTGGCTTTGCTGCTGCTTTGCTGCTATATGTCAGTAAAACTTTCCTGTCGTATCAGCCGTGTGCTCGCAGCGTGCACTCTTCAATATCAAGCGCAAATGCAGCGCGCACTGTATCACGCAAAAGAAACTACGAGCATGTACGTTATGGAGGACCAGGAGTGCCACTTAAAAATAAAATGAAGAATCAATTTATCAATTTAATAATTCAAACATAAAAATGTATATAATTAAATCACTTTTAAATGGACAAATTAATAGACATTTTTAAAGTTGTTTATTTTATTCATGTTTTAAAATGTATTTTAATAAAACCATAAAACAATAAATAAATAAAAACATTTTAAATGTATGAATAAATAGACACATTTAAAATGTTTTTTTTAATTCATGTTTTTAAACGTGGATTAATAAAACAATAAAAAGTACATTAATAAATCATTTAAATGCACATGTTAAATTGATTTTTTTTAAGCAATTGGCAAACCTTTTCTCTCTCTATTTGCCAGATGCTTTTCTTTGTCGTTTTGCCAAATGCTTTTCTTTATCCATTTGTCAATCGAGTTAAAAAAATGCCATTGGACAGTACACACGTGGGATCAACCAATCAACTTTCGCCTCAATTTGAAGCGCCAAACTGTCATTGGACAGTTCGAGATCAAGGCTTTATCCCGCTTTAATTTACTTCTGTGGGCTTCTGTGGCGCCATTCTTGAACGGTATAATTGTTGTGCAAAAATGTCTGGTGGATCTGATCGTGTTTGGAAAGGGATTGTGGATGATTTGCTAGCTTTAGCTGATTTCTGCGAAAGAAATTCTCCTCTCGATCATCATTTTGTATATAGGAGAGTTTCACAGTTGAGGGAAGACGTTGCAAACGCAGCGGATAATTGTGGCTGTACAATTAATGGAAGGATTTGGGTCACGTTTGATGAGGCACAGAGTGTCATTCAACGTCTGAGTCCCTCGGACTGTAGCAGCCGTCACGCTATTGCTGTTCCAAGCATTCTTGAACAACACCAGTTGTTGGTACCAGCAGAAGAGACGGCAAGATGTATCGGTGTGTCGCTAAGGACAGTCCGACGAAAACTTGCACGTGATGGCTTAAGGTATGTAAAAGAAAATGTTGTAACTTTATCAATGTTTCCAGAAAGAATATTGCGTTTAACTACAGCGGTCAATCGCATGACTGACCTTATGTAAGGGATACAATCGTTTTTAAATCAATAAACTCCCTTTTAAATCAATATTTTGTGTCAAATTATGAATACAATTGTGAATACAACCCCTTCAGGCTGATTCAAGACCCCTTCGCTTTCGCTATAACAACCGCCTTATCCCTTACATATAAGGTTACAGCATGTAGAAACCATATACGGTAGAAATAAACATTAGGCTGGATATTTACTACAGTTAAGTTGGTTACGTGAAGAGGAGGAGGAGGAGGAGGAGGAGGAGGAGGGGGGGGGTGGGGGGGGGCTGTTGGTGAGACGGCTCTCGAATGTATGTGAGTGCTTTAAAGGGCAGTGAAGTCGGAATTTGTTAAAATATTATAATATAATTGTATTATGTAAAACTTGTGTGTAATGCCTTACTATAATTAAAACATGCTTTGTTTTTAGGAAACGTGACTTGTACACCTCCATTACGAATGAGGAGTTGGATAGAATAGTGGCGGAAATACACCACAGATACCCCAATGCTGGCTACAAGATGATCTTGGGACACATAAGATCCAGGCAACTTCATATTCAAAGTAGGAAATGTAGCAAATATTAACATTTTAATAATCTAATGTCTCATCCAAGTTTGAAATTAACAGATATTTTCGGCCTTTTTTCTTTTGGCTGAAAACCAATAATGCCATTTTGGCTGAAAAATTTCGGCAGCTGAAATTTTGTTGCATCCCTACCATTGGCTTTTTCCATTTAAACCTTTACAAAATTCCTTTTTGTTTGTTTTTGGGATTATTCCTATATAATCCGATAAATAGGATTTAATGGTGTTTCATTGGTCCCCATCTGCCAGAAAACATCCCACCAATAGTATCCATCACATACCAGTAGGCACCATTATAGTTTCCATTATAACCAATAAAACCATTCAATTTTCTATTGTGTTTTGGGCAGGCAAATGTGGGTGAAAAAATAACAGTGACGAGTGACAGCAAATCACTTGCCAAGTTATGTTTCACTTTAATGGGAAGATTAAATCAAACCAGCACAAATTGAGCGCAATTACTCAATGCGTGAGTCATATACTGTATGTTTTAAATACAGTCTAATTGCACATCATCTGCATGTATCTGATGTACTTTAACATAGATAGCCATCACTACGCAAGAAATAACAATGCGCCGCTAGTTCATTTGAGTCAGATTTAAATTATGTAAAACTTGCTTAAAAAGGCATCCAAAATGTGCAGTTTCCCTTAAAAAAAATGCAAGATCTAACATATGAATATTATTGTTATAATCTGTTGCAGGACACAGGGTTTTAGCATCATTAAGACGAGTAGATCCGGAAGGAATGGAACTGCGCAGGTTACGTCTTAGGACGGCCCGACGCCGACGTTACAGTGTACCAGCTCCCAACAGTGTGTGGCACATTGATGGGAATCATAAACTTATTCGGTTGGTGTTAAGCATTTTTTTGGTAAAGTTAATGGTTAATGATGCTAATGTCTAGGGTCACACATAATCTGCTCTCTTACACACCTAAATATAATCCTTTACACATGTCTACATAAAAAAATTCCCATCAGTCACAAAGTTATATTATATTCTGATAGATCTGAAAGAATACATGCAAAAAAGTTTGCATGCATGATCTTGCCCTACTTGTTATATGTAATGATTTCATGTTATGCTTTTATTAACATAAGTGAATATGTGGTTTAGGAAGAAAGCCATTCCTTAAAACCTTTCCTGTACTATTGGACACAAAAGCATGTTCAGTGTTGTAGCCATTGCATAGTTTTTGTGTGCGACAAGTTATTTAATACATGTTGTATTCTTAAATGAGTAACTTTAAATACTTAAATTTGCAGATGGAGAATTGTTATCCATGGGGGAATCGACGGCTTTTCCCGGCTTGTGGCGTACTTAAAAGTTGCCACAAACAACAAGGCTCAAACAGTGCTGCAAAGCTTCCTGTCTGCTGTACAAATATATGGTGTTCCCTCTAGAGTGCGTTCTGACAAGGGGGGAGAAAATGTAATGGTTGCCCGCTTCATGATAAGAACCAGAGGAGCAAACAGACATTCACACATCACAGGAAGAAGTGTGCACAACCAGAGGTAGGCTTGTTAACTTGTAGCCACATGAATAGCGTTTTCCTTCGCTGAACTGTTTGAAGTTGAAGTTTTTTTTTTTTTTTATGTAAGAATTGAGCGGTTGTGGAGAGATGTCTTTGACCAAGTAACAGACCTCTTCTACACCACCTTTCGTCGGTTGGAAGATGAAGGATGGCATAATCCGGACCAGGAAGTGGACTTGTTTGCCTTGCACTGGTCTTACATGCCACAAATTCAGAGGCATCTACAAGAATTTCAGAGTGCCTGGAATAGTCACAGTCTAAGATCTGCTGGCAACAGAACTCCACTGCAGCTTTGGTCAAATCATGAGAAGGAAGGCTCAAATCAGGTAATTATGCAGTGGGTTTAGTTAATTACTTTGCTTTTATAGAAGGATGGCCCATTTTTTTTTTTTCATTTATTATTTCTTCACTGATAAATTGACACTGGAAAATCTATGAGTAAAAATGTAAACTTAAGTACTGATCAATTAATTTAATTGTTTTTAATTAAGTTTTCTAAATGATTTATTCATATTGAAACTGTTGTAGATTGACATTGATGATGAAGTCAGGGAAGATATTCAAGGGCAACAAGCAGAAGGTGTTCATGTTCCTGAGTTGGATCTGCCTCGAGGCTTGACCGAAGAAGAGCTGGCAACACTACCAAACCCGGATGTACCTTTCTCAGATGCATTATCTGTCTACATGGAAACCGTTCTTGCTGTAAAACAAATGATTGGTGAATCATAGTCTTCTCTTTTAAAGGTTTAAAATACTTTAGGCTGAGATATTGTATATGTGCATATCAGAAAGACATTGTATTTGTTGATCAGGAATCACAGACACAGTAATATCTGAAAAAGCATTTCATTTAATTTTTTTTATGCGTTAACACGCTGTAAACAACATTTTAAACTCATTAAAAGTTGTAATTAACAATGTCAGTATGACGAGATTAACTCATGCATCAATTATTAATGTGTTAATGTTTATATTAGGGTTTTTTTTGCTAATGCTTTCAGCAATGAACAAATCTTGTAGTATGAACTTGACTGGTTATAGTGCATTGTCACTGAGCAATAAAACAGCTGAACAACTAACATTTCATGTTGTCAAAAAAAAACAGCATTTTCAAACAACAATGCATTTAAACTCCACCCTAATGAAATTTACCCCATAATTTACTCACCCTCATGCCATCCTAGGTGTATGACGTTTTCCTTTCTTCAGCCAGACACAATTGGAGTAATAAATACAGTTCTGACTGTTCATAGCTTTGTGATAAACAATTCAATATGAACTGCTAGGATTTTGTTAAATGTTACTCCACATGTGTTTGGCTGAAGAAAGGAAGATGTTGTACACCTAGGATGGCATGAGGGTGAGTAAATTATGGGGTAAATTTCATTCATGGTTTAACTATTCCTTTTTAAAGGGATACTCCACTTTAAGATGAAAATTCTGTCATCATATACTCACCCTTCATGTTGTTTCAAACCTGTATGAAATTCTTTCTTCTGCTGAACAGAAAGGAAGACATTTAGAAGAATGTCAGTAACCAGACAGTTTCTGGTCCAATTGACTTCCATTGTAGGAAAAAAATATATACTATGGAAGTCAATTGGACCAGAAACTGTCTGGTTACTGACATTCTTCTAAATGTCTTCCTTTCTGTTCAGCAGAAGAAAGAATTTCATACAGGTTTGAAACAACATGAAGGGTGAGTATATGATGACAGAATTTTCATCTTAAAGTGGAGTATCCCTTTAAAAAGGAATAGTTAAACCATGAATGAAATTTACCCCATAATTTACTCACCCTCATGCCATCATAGGTGTACAACATCTTCCTTTCTTCAGCCAAACACATGTGGAGTAACATTTAACAAAATCCTAGCAGTTCATATTGAATTGTTTATCACAACAGTGCCATCACAAAGCTATGAGCAGTCAGAATTGTATTTATTACTCAAATTGTGTTTGGCTGAAGAAAGGAAAACGTCATACACCTAGGATGGCATGAGGGTGGAGTATCCCTTTAATGCATGTGTTGAACTACGCTACGCCAAATGTTGGTGCCCACAGTATGCCATTGCTCATGTGTGTTTTGAATGACTCGTAATTGTAATGGATGGGCAATTTTAACACAATGTTGCAAGTGTTTGCCTCTGGAAATATTTTCTCTGGTGCGTCATGAAGAAATTCGATTTTGGGCTGCTGCAGAAAGCCATGGGGTGGAATGGCTGAAGACCCTGAAGTAAACTCCAGCACATTCTCCAACGTCAATGGTGTACATTCTTCATCTGTAACACATGTAGAAATTCAGTCTAACAACTGTACTGTTTGTGCCATTCCAAACAAGCTGACAGTGTATTTGTGGTGGGTATTCACATTTTCAGTAAATAATTGTATATATACAAATAAATAAATAAATAAAATAAATAATGTAATCATTTTCCATGTAACTCATTAAAAATGTGATTCGTTCAGGAGAGAAACCATGCTACTGTGCAATGTTTTGAGAAATGCAATGGTTCAGTATTGACAGAGCACAAATGCAAAATTTGCAATAGTGTCTGAAATCTAATTTAGTATTAATACTGTTATTTAAGACAAGCAATGACATCTCTAACGGCTCTCTTCTTTTGGAACCGAGATAGAGGTAAGATCTATCAATATTTGTGTGAAATGTCACTTACCTGTTGGATGAACCACTTTATAAAAGCAATATCACACATTTAATCACATGTAAATGTATAGTGAATACAGAAGCCGTGTATAAAACTTTATAGGACAAAATATGTAAAAAAAAAAAAAAAAAAACTACCTTTGTAAATACCTTCAACATCAATGATCCAGTCTCTCCAGAAGCACAAGGTCCTGGTCTCTAGTTCTCTCTTATAGGTGTCTTGATCTGACAGGTTTACTTCAAAAAGTGATGTCAGGTCTGAAGATCTCAGTGGTTTTTTGTCTTCAACAAATATGGTGTGAAACAGATCTGTGTGTGTCTGCATTTCTTGAAGAAGTCCAAGGGTGTTAAAACCATCGACAAACCTGTAAAAAAACATATAGAATCTACAAAGAACAAGGTATGAAAACAATTTCAACAAACAAGAAAGTTTTTGATACTACGTACTGTTGCAGTGCAACATTGCATCTCCCATCAACATAATACTCCACAGCTGACTGTACCAGCATGTCCCGCTGCTTAAGAGTACTAATGGATCTGAAGGCTCCAATTATGGACAGGCAATCTTCTGCCATTTCAATGGCAGCTTTGGCTTCTGGAAGAGTTTCGGCTTCTTTTATCTGAAAAAACAAAACATCAACGTCATGTTGCAGCTAAAATACAAAAAACACTATTAAAGGGATAGTTCACCCAAAAATGATTTCTGAATTCTGTCATCATTTACTCTCCCTCAAGTTGTTCCAAACCTGTATGATTTCCTTTCTTCTGCTAAACACAAAAGATATTTTAAAGAAGGTTGGTAATTAAACAGTTGCTGGTCCCCATTGACATCCATAGTATTTTTTTTTCCCTACTATGGAAGTCAATGGGGACCATCAGTCGTTTGGTTACCGACTTTCTTAAAAATATATTTTGTGTTCAGTAGAAGAAAAAGTCATACAGGTCTGGAACAACTTGAGGGAGAGTAAATGACAGAATTTTCATTTTTGGGTGAACTATTCCTTTAATGGGGCATAACTTCCAAATTTTGTTCGCTGCGGTTTAAGAAAAATGCTTACTTTGCAAAGCATTTCTTTAAAGGTCTCATCATCTACTTCATCCAAGGTTGCAGGACACGTGGGTTTACCACAAACCTGGAGAAAGAGCTTTTCTGAAAAGAAATGTGGCCCCATTCCTCCATGAATTATACAAACTGATATCATTTGAGATATCTGCCTGTAGAGACCTTTGTGCAAAGCTGTAAAGAAAATTACCAAAATATTATAAGTAACTACAATGACTTAATGTTATGAAATCATTTAAATAAGACCTTTAGTTAAAATGCTTACCTTCACTGTCGAGCTGCAACCTCTTACTTTTTTCAGGGCCCACAAATATGCTAGACTGTTGGACAGCCTTAAGGAGTAATCTGAGGTACTCTCTAGTTGGACCACCACCGTCCACAGCCCCCTCCGCCGCTTTTGTATCATCAACAAAAATCACATCCAGTCTTGCTCCGAGGTTAAATCGTCGCCGACTAAAAGCCTGAACAGTGCTTCTCAGTATGTTGTGGGTATTGCCTTTATAATCCCTTACAACATTGATCTGATTACTAGTGGGACTATCATCATCTATCTTGGCTGAAAGGAGACTCAGTATTGTTTGGAGGTTGGTCCTGGAAAACAATATTATTATGAATGCAAATGATAAATGACATTGTAAATCAAATGGGATACAGGTATAGAGATGACTAAGGGTTAACTGGTACTATAACACTTTAATTCATACTTCTGGACAGTCTCTTCCTGCTCTTATGGAGGGGAGAACGATGCCAGACGTTCATTAGAGGTGCTAGGTTGATCCAATGGGCTGACAGTCCCAGAATTATAACCATCTTTATCATGGTTGTCATTGCCATCAGGTGTAAGAATGGTCTGCATAAACTGATGAATTACATAAAACAGTAAATGACAAGCTAAGAAAGATTTAAAAAAAAAAAAAAAAAAAAAAAAACTTTTTTTTTGTAAATCTACCTCTGCATCTTCGGAGGAAATCCACTGGACAAAAAGTGTGGTTGGCCCTCTGATATTTCTTTCAAAAATGGTTCCACATAGGTCATTTCTAAGTGGTGGTGATAAGGCTTCCTGAATATGGAACCATTCTGTAGCGTCCTCCACCTCTCCAACGAAGTCAAACAGTGCCTAGACATTTTGATTATTTCACCTTTAAACACAGAAGACTTTGCACACCAAAAAAAAAAAACTATAAAATAAACCTTACCAACCTCAATTGATTCACTTAAAATAAATTTCCTGGTCCTCATTAAGCCACTTGGATATTTTACTTTTAGTGGCACACCATGACCAAGTTCAGGTAAACTTGCCATTCGCGCTCGTCTCTCATCTATAGCCTAAAATAATGTAGGCAAGTTTCAAAATCAAATGGTAATAGTGAACAAAAAGTAAATGTATAAGGTCTTAAGGCAGCAACATCCTGATTTCCTTAACTTAGACTTACCTTTCTGCGTCTATTCTCAGATTCTTCGCTATTCATCTTTTGAAGTTCCTGAAACAAATTACAAATTCAGATTATAATGCAGACAGAAAGATTACACAATGTCAGAGGATGTCTGTTATAAAGTTTACCCTACATACTTTGGCTTGATCTGCTATCAAAGACTGATTATATTCCTCATCCTGCTCCTCACGCATCCTCCGCCATTCACTTAAAGATTCCTGGCAATATTTTGAGATAGGAAATTAAGAAATATTAAAGACACTCCTAAGAGCATCTACCATAAAACCTGTATCAAATAAATGTGGATGATCCACAAGACCACTCTCTTCTACAGTTTGATGCACATTACAACAAGTAGCAAAAATATATTTTTTTAGAAAAATAAGAAGCGTTTTGAAATGCTAATATTGTGAACCTACAAACTGAAATTATGGCAGAAGAAAATGTTTGATGGTAGCACAAGCTCTTAGCAATGCAAACTTGAAATTTACCATGTCTGTTTTTTCATCTGTTAAATCGATGAACAGTTGGTCAGTATTTTCCTCAGTGGGTGACTGGTTGATAAGTGAATCACTGTCTGAAGTATGTGCATTTAGGTGTTCGTTCTCTAATGTTGGTGGCAGGTGATTGGAACATTCAGTTCTAGGCCTAGAAAAACATGAAATTAAAATTAGTTTTCCTAATAAGAAACTGAATATTAAATCAAGATTATGACCAGTCAATGTTCTCCATACCTGCAGCTCTCAATGTGAACCTTAAGTTCATTGAAATTGAACTGTTTTTCACAGGCAAGACATCTCTCCATTGGCCCAAGCATGGGAGATTCAGAGACAACCTTAAATTAAAAAAGCAATCTCAGAATTTTAGATAACTGTAAATGAAAATAAACTTAGTACATTACGATAAAAACATGTGTTGCCTAAAATGTAATAAGCATAGAATTTAGCAAATAAGTAATTTACTCTAGTTAAAAAAAAAACTAAAAAACTAATAATAAAAAAAAACTTACGGAACTGGACAGTTCTATGTCTTTTTGCATAGGACGTATGTAGATGACAGCATGTCCCATATTTTCTTTTAGAGTCTTAATTGTGTACCCTGTGTTTGGGCAAGGCAACACCACCAGATTCCTAGATCGGGTCATGCCTGATGTTTTTAAAATCTCAAATCCCCCACAGTCACCAAGTTTTGGATATGTCGTTAGAATGTAGTTTTTGAAATCTTCTGCATTATTTTCATCACCTGTAAAAAAGATAAAGCAACATTTTTAGAAGCAAAACTTTTGTTTAAAAACTTTTGTCTATAAACAAAAACTTACACAATACCCACCAAAAAATGTAACTTTTTTCTCTCCAAGTCCTGTAGCTTCCAGTTCCTCCCTTTCAAACTTTGTTGGTGCAACACTTTGTGTCATGCAACTTAAGCAGCAGAAAACTCTTGTGAAGCTACTGCGAGGTCTTGTAGAACGACTACGACGACTCAAAGGTCTCCTGCTGGCTTCTGCTCCATAGCTTGCGAAAAGTCTATTTACTTCAACTGTAAATTTGAAAACAATGTCAATGTTAACTTAACCCCATAACAATGACATTTTAAAAATGCTTTGTTTAAACTGCAGCTATTTTGAAAAAATAAAGTTGAACATATGAGAAGTTTTTGTACTGTATAGACCTTAATAGACGTACATAGATATCCCACAGGAATTTGTGCGACTACAGCTGTGTCTGAAACTACTCCCTATCTCCTATATCAGTGTTTCAGTATAGGTGGCTCTATCAGGTACTGTGCAAGCAAATATCACCTGCAGAGACAATTGTGTTTCAGTTTGATGATGACTGAGGTCATGTTGGGCAAAAAACTAAAAAGCTACTTCAAATGTACAGTGTGCAAAACTGATTTTCATTGATGCACATTGCTTTAATGCGTTTGACATCTTTTGACCTTATCTGTGAAACCACTTCTGTATTAACCAATCTGAACATACGGAACATTTTTCATGTAGTTTTTTTTCCTTTGAAAAACAATACAGGATCAACTGTTAAAGAAAGAGGTGGTTGCTGATGCTCTTTTAACGGTGATCTGCGATGTTGGGTGACACTTCTTGTTGACGTTTAAAGTATTGTCAAAAAAAAACTGAGGCTAGCTAGACCCTCCCTCCTCCTCATCCATGCACTAACACCCCAAACCCCACCCTTAAATCCTTCTTGTCGGTTATTGGCTGGAACAGTTTGATATGTTTCGTGGTGCGGATTAGCCCAGTTTGTTTTTCTTGCCGCTTGTGGAGCCTGGGCTGTCAACTGTTTTTTTTAGTGTGTTCAGGCCTTCAGGGGACAGACAGCAAGCAAATACCGAGGAGAAGTTTGCTGTATGTGACAAATGTTTTGGCCTAAAAACACGTGACATTGCTTCGAGCACCTTTAATTTACAATACATATTGTACAGGATAGTCCAGGACTTCTGTGGTTTGTTTTATTTAATCAAATGACATTAAATAGCCTACTGCCAAAATATTTTATACATAAATGTAGTTCTTAAATCCCCTTCATTTATTTATTACATTTAGAAGGGTGTCACGTGATAATATTCGTGACGTCATTCTACTCTAAATTGTCACATACTATATTTAACAATAAACTGAATCCCCGATAAAGGCGTTTTTGATTTTCTGTTTTAACAGAACAATATGTAAGGGATAATGTATAGTGAGCCGGTTGTTATAGTGAATAACAACCCCGACAGGCTGAACGGGATCCCGACGCGAAGCGGAGGGATCTTGAATCAGCCTGAAGGGGTTGTTATTCACTATAACAACCGGCTCACTATACATTATCCCGCTTATTACATGGCTACCTACAAAATAAATAAATAATTTGACAAATTATTTATTTAAAAAGGAGTTTATTGATTTAAAAACGATTGTATTGCTTCCGCCAAAGAAAATAGTCCGTTCCGCGTCCATAGCAACGCGCTGTTTTTCATGGCAACGGTCTGTTATACTTCGCAGCGGTCTGTTATCAAGAAATAACAGACCGCATTCTACATTGGAATTCAGCCAAGCCATGTAATAAAAATAGTGAATAAACGCGACCCATTATACCAGCAATCACTTTCACTGACCTGCTAAAATCCTGATTTATAACTGTGACATGATCTGACAAAAATCACCTTACACCAAGGTTAAAAAGCGGCTATATAATTTTGTAAATATTAATGCTGAGCGCAGCATCGAAACAAACGACGAACGAATCAGCTGCGGGCAATGTAACGTTACAGCTTCTCTCGGCCAAAACACAGACGAGACGATCAACACAGAGACGATCCTGTGCTGGGAGAGCAAGATCGATATTGGCGATATTTTTCAACTGGATATAAGCCATGATATAAGCTAAGGCTTACGCAAAAAAAAAGTGACAAAGGTGCTTCGTTAGCAACATTGATTGGAGACTAGGCCAGGATGGGGCGGGTGTCTGACTAAAACAATACCTAGCTGCTAGCTGCTAAAGTTAAGTTACACCATACGCGGCACGACAAATGCCTCGTTTTAAATGGGTAATATAATTTGACATGTGATAAATAACATGTAATAATATTGGCATAAGTCATATGTGATCAAACACATTCGCATACAGACAGACTACAAAATTTAAGAAAAGAGATAAGCAACTTTTCTTACCGTCCACTGCATTACGTCCTCCTGGAGTTGGTCGGTCTGGGACATGAGAATTCGAACCACTATCCACATCATTGGCTAGTTTTCTTAAAATATTTGCAATGTCTGCCATTTTTATGTTTTATGCACAACAATTATCACCACAGCGCCAAAAAGTCATCACCATCAATTAGCGCCACAGAAGCCCACAGAAGTAAATTAAAGCGGGATAAAGCCTTGATCTCGAACTGTCCAATGACAGTTTGGCGCTTCAAATTGAGGCGAAAGTTGATTGGTTGATCCCACGTGTGTACTGTCCAATGGCATTTTTTTAACTCGATTGACAAATGTATAAAGAAAAGCATTTGGCAAAACTACAAAGAAAAGCATCTGGCAAATAGAGAGAGAAAAGGTTTGCCAATTGCTTAAAAAAAATCAATTTAACATGTGCATTTAAATGATTTATTAATGTACTTTTTATTGTTTTATTAATCCACGTTTAAAATCCACGTTTAAAAACATGAATTAAAAAAACAATTTTAAATGTGTCTATTTATTCATACATTTAAAATGTTTTTATTTATTTATTGTTTTATGGTTTTATTAAAATACATTTTTAAAACATGAATAAAATAAACAACTTTAAAAATGTCTATTAATTTGTCCATTTAAAAGTGATTTAATTATATACATTTTTATGTTTGAATTATTAAATTGATAAATTGATTCTTCATTTTATTTTTAAGTGGCACTCCCTCTATAGCGGAGGATTTTTTTCTCCTAATGGGCTTTATGCACAGCTGCACTACTTCCTGAACTTCAGGCAGGTCCTTTGTTTCCTGTCTGCCATTATTGGACCAACTGATTAATCCAGGTGGTCAGGCACACCTGGATTAATCAGTTTGTCCAATAAAGGCAGACAGGAAACAAAGGACCTGCCTGAATTTCAGGAAGTGGTGCAGCTGTGCATAAAGCCCATTGTCAATCATTCTGGTGAATCAATCAAACTTATTCAAAAAGTGGAGAGGGCGGGTCTTATCTAAATCTCGGAAAGATCTTCCACTATAGAGAGCCTAAGTCCCTCCCCTTCCGGTCGACCACCATGGGACCTTATTTCGGAAAAATATTGTATGGTAGTCAATGGCGAGAGACAACAAATATTTTGATCTCGTTTGAATTGTGCCCTGATTTACACATATGATGTTTGTCAATTTAAAAGATACATTTTAAAGTCAAGAAAGTCGCAGCTTGATGTAAAACTGCTGAGGTATAAGACTGTGAAAATACGTAATTAGAAAGACTACAAACCCAGAAGGCGCACATGTGACGTCATACCTTTTCTCTCAATGAATGAAGCTAACTTTACTGAAGCTAACGTCTGTCATTTTTTCTATAGTCTTACATTATAATCGTAACGTTACGCCGTCATGCCTGAGTGTTTTGAGCCAGAATACACACATACGAGCAACGGATCTTGTGACGTACATAGTGCGAGACGAGAGATGTAGTTCATTGAGCGATTTTCACATAAAACTAAACGTTACTCTTCTGTTTTATGACAAACTGCGACTTTCTTGACTTTCATAATTATGTTTAAATTGACAAACATCATATGTGTAGTTCAGGGCACAGTTCAGACGGAATAAAAAGATAAGTTATCTCTCGCCATTGACTTCCATACATATTTTTTCCGAAGTAAGGTCCCATGAGCCGGAAGCGGAGGGGCGGGACTTAGGCTCTCTATAGAGCTGGTAAGTCCCGCCCATCCGTAAAACCCCAAGTGGACCTCTAGGTTGAAAAATCGTCAATGCAAGTGAATGTGAGAAAATAATTATTTTCTGGTCCCGTTTGAATTGTGCCATGAATGTGAACATATGTTGTCTGTGAATTTTTAATATAATTTTTCATGTTACGAGTTTGACAGTATATGGTATGATTCTTCGGCTAGCAGTTGTGGAAAAGACATAACGAGAAAGACTACATGTCGCCTATGTGACGTCACCCCATAAAGTTGACTTACCCGTCGTTTTCGCCAACCTCAACGATTTTGTCCTCTCCCTGAAAGAAGGCGGTGAAGTGCACCAAAGACACAGCCATGTTTAGCGGGATCCGTGAGCTAGTGTCCGTGTGCTAGTGGTGTTGACGTTTCAAACGCGTCGAGAGTTGTAGTCCACAAAGTGCTCTCACAAAAAGTCTAACCGTATCAAACTTCTACCCGCTAAATTGTAGCATTCTTTACACGAAAAGTTATATAAAAAATTCACAGACAACATATGTTCACATTCATGGCACAATTCAAACGGGACCAGAAAATAATTATTTTCTCCCATTCACTTGCATTGACGATTTTTCAACCTAGAGGTCCAGTGGGGTTAGCGGAAGGGGCGGGACTTACCAGCTCTATACCTTTTAAGTTGGGTGTTCAGGACAGGTGTAAGTTGGCTGAACAAACATTTAGATTTTTTTTTTCTGTATTTTTATAAATTAACATATTTTAATTATTGAATTTGTGTATTTATTGAACACAATTCTTTTAATTATCAAACTAAACATTTTTAATTTAGTTTTAATTTAGATATGATAAAAAACATATTACTTTAGCTAAAGTATGTGTATCCATACTGAATACCTTATGCTCCATGCTGATGAGCCTTTTACATTGAGTGTGGAGTAAAAGGCCCCTCTTGCCACCTCATAACAAAATGTGTTGCTCCATCAATGTTCAATAAAAAGATACACACGTTCTGCATTCATACACTGTGGGGGTAGTAAAAAAAAACTTAATTAATAATGCGGTCACTATTTGCATCTCATTCAGTCTGTAAACTCCTATGTTACCAAGGCCTGATGCATTTGTATTAGGCTACATTCCAAAGAGCTCTGTTATAGGTCCCGAAAAATTGTTCTTGAAATTATTACCATATCTGTACCGGCTGGGCTGGATCGAGTTTTTTAAAAGAGATGCAAAATTATCACAGAATGATCCCATGCAATACGTGCCGTACATCCCAAGTAATCTGGAGGCACATGAAAGGTTTTGGTGAAAAACAAACTTAATGTAGGCCTATTATTTTATGAAAATCTTTACCTTGGCCATTGAATTCTATTAGCGCTGCAGTTCACTCCGCCTCACCCAGAAAAAGCATACAAGTTGTTGGTAATCAAGATGAATAAAAACCCAATATGAAATGCAATCCATGTACCTTCTTCTCTGAGATGAATATACAGTATCTGTTGTGTTGTGTTTGTCGCAACAATTAGGCCTTATTGGATTCACATCTGTCAGTTCTGGTCCAGAGATATTTAACTCAGCGAAAAAAGTACACAGACACTTTTTGGGGATTTCTAGTTATTGGATTTCACGTTGCATTTTTATTAATCTTGATTTCTCACAACTTGTGTGCTTTACTGTATGAAGTGAACTTAGCTGTGTACAGAAGACCAACAGCCAAGTCAGGGTTTTTGTTAATTAATACATACAATTTTGGTTTGTTATTCACCAAACCCTATCATATACCCCCAGAACACCTGGAATATACAGTACGACATGTATCACATGGGACCACTCTGTGATACATAAATCTTTTTTTTTTAAATATCTTGGTCACTATTCACTGCCATTATATGGATGAGCAAATTTGGACTTTTTTTTTTGTGGTCCAAAACAGAAAGTAGAGAATACAGCATTAGAACAACACCAGGATGAGTAAATTATTACTTAATTTTCATTTTAGGGTGAACTAACTCTTTAAGACAGGGCTAGATATTAAGTGCAAACATTTATTAAATGTGTTACTGTTGCATTACATTTCCATATGCTATTGAAATCCTGAACCTTAAAAAAATGTTTAGATATAGCTTTGTAACATTTCCTGGAAACAAATTTGACTGTGGAATGTGAACAAATGTACTATATCAATGTCAACTGCAAACATAAAATGATTATAATGAGAAAGTTTTCTCACATTCTCCACGTTTTGACAAGATATAAAGAAGTACACTGTAAAAAAAAATTGCTGTAGTTATGCAGCTGTTTGCCAGTAACTTACTGTAGATTTAAATTGATGTTATTTACTGGCAACAGTTTGTTCAAAGTTACATGAACATTAAACATTAACAAATCTTTACAGAATAAAACTATAAAATAACAATCTAATGCAAAGCATTCTGGGAACCAGAAATCTTCATCAACCTTTGTCTGTTTTTTTTTTCTTCAGATTTTGGTTCCCAGAATGCTTTGCATTAGGTTGTTATTTTAGTTTTATTCTGTAAAGATAAAGACTTGTTAATGTTTAAAGTTCATTTAACTTTGAACAAACAGTTACCAGTAAATAACATCAATTTAAATCTACAGTAAGTTACTGGCAAGTAGCTGCCGTAATACTGTAATTTCTACAGATTTTTTTACAGTGTAGTAGGCAATGCTTTATTATATTGTTTTATTATTCATTAATCATTATCTTTTTTTGAGTCTTATTCTGCAAATTTAGTTTTTACTTTTGTGGCTATAGCTAAATTTAGAACATCATCATTGTGCTGAGAGTAGAAGTGAACAATATCCAAGGTACAATAGTAGTGGGTGATCCATGGTTTTCTGCAAAAAAGAAAAGATGCATCATTATACACTGCAGATCGAAAATAAGATCTAACATTCTAACAAAAAAGCTGAGAGATGTCTTATGAGTGATTCACAACAGGTTAACAATATACTTGTCAAGTGGGGGATAGATTAACACTTAATGGGCACACAGCTGAATCTTTCAGGTTGACTGGGATGCAACTGTTACAGATAACAGCAACATTTTTTTTAATAAAATAGATGATGGTGAGAGAGTCCAGATTTAAATAATGTCACTACCCTCTTAGAGCAGAATCTGCTTTGAATAGTGTTCTATTGTTGTGTATTGTAAGGTCCTAAAGTCTACACTTACCAACAACAGATATGTTGTACTGGGAAACTTTACCAGTTTTTTTCCCAATTGTTGTTGTGTAGTAGAGTCCACTGTCTGTCTTCTGGATGCTCTTCAGTGTTAGAGAGAAGGTTGTATTACTAAACACCACTCTGTCCTTGTAAGAAGCAGGAAGTTTGATTTCTTTTTTATCGTATGTTATGATGGTTTCTGAGATATTGCTGCCAAATGAGGTTTTCATCCACATTAGCAGCAAAAACTCTGGAAGCTGTTCTCTCTGAACAAGCTCAACAAGCTTTCCTGCTTGCACAGACAGATTTGTGGGCTGGATTTCAGCAAAGGACACTGCAGGGAGAGAAAAGGAAACTTAGTTTGTAATAGATCAGGTCCACTACATAGGGAATTTTGATGATACATGTATACTGGTATACTATGACACACATGCATCCTAGTGGATTTGTTGTCATAATGAAAGTAAGATTTACTATGTGCGCTACAGACCTTATAGCAGTTACCAGCAATGCCAGACCAGCAGCCTCAGACTAGCCATTAGGGTAAGACGCTCAGTGGGGATAGTTTTAGTGGCGGGCAGGGGTTAGGTTATGCATTCATTAGGGTGGAGCTTGTTGTTTTAACTATGTTAAGGTTAGTGGTGAGGAGTGGCTTAAGTATTCGTCAGCTCTTCCCCAAACTTCCTGTCTGAGACTCCTGGCCTGACGCTGCAGGTTAGAAACTGCTGTCATGTATGGCTGTGCGACCCTGAAAGTGCATTTGTCTTGATATTTCATATTAAAATGATTTGTAATGTTTATTTTTGACAAGAAACTGATGGACAGACTCTGCATAGCAAAGACAGTGTTTATAATTTACTGAATATTTGCTAGATGTCTTTGTGTGCTGTAAAAAAAAAAAAAAATTGTGTTTGTACATAGTCCTGGCTCTGTGCTGTCTATGGGAGAAAAAACTAAGTAGATCAAACTGATCCACGGAGCACCGAAACACTCTTGTAGCCAATCAGCAGAAGAGGATCTATACACTCATGATGGTAGAGGAGAAAGAGTGTGAACAAGAGGGAGATTAGTAAAAAAGAGAGATGTTTGAGATATTAACAAAGAGGAAAAGGTCAGAGGATTATAATTATAATTATATTTTATAATATAAAATATATAAAATATTTTTAGGTAGCTTTGTAGGAAGATTTCTACAAGCGTCTAGCAAATGGTGCCACAGTTATTATGGATTCAGTCTATCTTAGTTTTTTTTTTCTGTCTTTTCATGTAATCCCAGATGGACTGCATGATCAGATTTTTGCATGGACCATACCATCTGTTAGAGGATTCCTCATCCATACAAAAATTTTGAATTAACAAAAAAAACAACACTTTTACTAATCACATTTTATATACAAAAATAAGAATTTGGTAACACTATGAAACACATTATAATGAATTATAGCTCAATTTACACTTCTTTATAAGTAAGTATTACTACTAGTATGAGCATGCGCATAAAAAAAAGCAAATGCATAACTTATATCAATTAGTCAGTCGTATGTTTCAAGAATGTATTTATAAAGATTCAACCTGCATTGCTATTGTTACATCCAGAGATGTATTATTTATTGTCGAGATCCATCAGAAGAGCTGTGTGTGCTGTAGTTTGCAATCTTTTTGTAGAACATGATATCTGCTTAACTTTCACTTTCTACTCTGTGGTATTGTATTTTAATTGTATTGTGGTGAGTGTCTCCAACATTTACCTTTTTCAGTTTAAGTGTGGAGGTTACTTTTATTTAGCTTTTCTAGTTTTTTTTTTTTTCTTTGTTTATTGTTGTTGCTGTAAAGTTTATCAGTTACCTTATTGGATTCTAAGTAATGAAAAATGCCCATACTGGTTTTGAAGTGCCCACCGATTGGTAATCGTTCCTGTCCCTGCTCAAGTGCTTTACAATTCATAAATGGAGGCAAAATTGACTAAACAAAGAAAACCAGAAAACAAATTGGATTTCTAAAAGCACAAGTGTGGACACGACTTTTTGAAATTCTCATTGTTTAATGTGTGCTTCATCAGTTAACATGTAGATTTTTTTTTTGGTCACATGATGAAGCATTACTTTACTAAGTTACTAAGTTTTACTAAGTTTTAAGGACGTTTAAATGTTTGTTTGTTTGTTTTTTACTACAGAATAAGACAAAAATAAAAGTTTTTTTTAACCCTTACTTTTGTTACCCTTCCTTATGCAAATTATTGTTACTTACAGAGGCCTGTCGTCACAAAGTGAAATGGAGTGAACAGCACCTCAGCACTAACACACTGCATTACCAAATCACTTTCCTGATCTTCAGTAATCTTCAACAAAAATTATCTTCTCAACCCTACCCGAACAGCCAACCAGAAGTTCTTCACCACTTTCAAAAAATATCTAATCAATATTTTGAAAGCATTTCTCTTTAATAATCATGGCAGTAATAATAATCATAGTAATAAGCAAAATATGACAAATAAGCTATGGTATGCTACAGAGGTATGGTACCTGTAGTAGTGGTGATCAGATGAGCAGTTGCGGAAAAAATAAAAAGTAATGAAATAAAATCCATTATGACAGTAGTCGACTAAAATTGCACTCCAGTGTAATGCTACAGTATCTTCCTTCCGCACACTTAGAAAGGAAGTGCATCTGTTAAGAAGACTAACATAAATTATAACCTACATCCTTTTTTTTTTTTTGAGGTGTAAATGAAAAACTAATATAAATAATGAATTTGAATTCAAGAACAAGTTATAGTTATGAACCGGTTCTTTTTAGCCCATCAAAGATGTTCAGTGCAACAGGGTGTCAGTTCCTGAACAAATATGACGCCCATATTACGCTGTCATTTACAGTATGGCTTCTGTAGTGAAGCGCACAACAAAAGGAATAGGGAACAAAAACAGATTTGAATGAATCCACAAAGAATACGCAGCAACAGTAGTGTGTGTAAGTGCACTATTACACAAATGAAACAAAAGTTGATCAGAATGAATGGAAGAGAAATTAAAATATCCTCATAACTTAGATTACAACAAAAACAGAAAGTAACACACTGGAAACAACACGCATGATATGTAATGGTCATATATATAAAGATTTGTACACTTAAACCACACAACAATTCTCAATTTTCTTTGCCTCTTTTTTGAGCAGTGACTTCAGTCAGTTATTTTGGTGGTTTAGGGCGGTGTTAGTCAGTTGCCCTCACTTCCTACTTAACGTTTCACAACAACAAAGTGGTACAAAATTTAGTCTTGTGTTTTGAACAGTATATTTATATTAAAGGAGAAGTTCACTTTTAAAATAAAAATTCTGTCATCATATACTCACCCTCATGTTGTTTCAAAGGAAAAAATATATACTATGGAAGTCAATGGGACCCAAAAACTGTCTGGTTACTGACATTCTTCTAAATATCTTCTGTTCAGCAGAAGAAAGAAATTCATATGGGTTTGAAAAAACATGAGGGTGAGTATATGATGACAGAATTTTCATTTTAAAAGTGAACTTCTCCTTTAATGCATTTTTGCTGAAGCTTTTTTCCAAACTGACTTACATTGTATTGAAGGTATACTGTATAGGTATACTGTACATTACTGTACATTTTATCAGATCTTGCCCTTGGAATCAAACCCATGACCTTATAGTGTTACAATGCTCTAATGTTTGAATACAGGAATGCTATGTATAAAAAAGGATAAAAAAAATGGAAAGGGTGTGTGTGCGTGCGTGTGTGCGTGCGTGTGTGCCTACGATAACAATTTCAGACCCCTCCATGATTTCCAAGTGGGAGAACTTGCAAAATAGCAGGGTGTTCAAATAGGCTACTTATTTTCCTCACTGTATTCATTTTGATTTTTTTTTTTACCTGCAATATGCCCTTTAATCCCACCGGTCACTACTGTCCGCAATTATATCCATCCATCCATCCATCCATCCATCCATCTGTCTGTCTGTCTTTCTGTTTAGTTCTGTATGACTGTGAGACAACGGGTCTTCGCAGCCCCGCTGTCCGGCGAAACTGGGTTCGCACAAAACAAAACAAAAAATTATGGCAATACATCTATCTGTCTGTCTGTCTGTCTGTCTGTACTTATTTATTGTGTTATAGCCTGCTACATTATACTGAATGGGTTAAGCAATAATATATCCGTTTAACAGCAGAATTTGTGGAGAACAACTAGGCCTACATTAGCCTAGCCTATAATGTAAAGAAAATCCACCAATCAGAGTGTCAAAAACATTTCACTTAGAGTTGACACACCTCACACACTATCTCATTACCATTATCTTCTTTTGATGGAAACACTAACAGGCCATATTTCACCTCCAACATCTCGGTTCATATCCAGTGTTGAGAGCAGGCAACAATCTCTCTCCACATAAGCCTACCTATGGCAGAAATAAGATACAATGTCGCCATCTAGTGGTTATGTTAAAATGCACTAAAAATACTTGTGTTTTTGGACTTGAACGGGACTTTGGTGTAGCCAAGTGGAGGGGTTGTGTTTGTACTGATTTTCTTATTCTTCATTAATGTTATGCTCTAAAATTGTATGAGCAAAATGTTAGATTTACGTTACATATATGTATATATACAGTCCCCTCCAAAGGTATTGGAACAGTGAGGCCAATTCCTTTATTTTTACTTTAGACTGAAAATATATGGGTTTGACATCAAAAGATGAATATGAGACAAGAGATCAACATTTCAGCTTTTATTTCCAGGTATTTACATCTGGATCTGATACACAACGTAGAAGATAAAACTTTTTGTTTGAACCTACCAATTGCTCATCCGACCAAAAGTATTGGAACAGATTAACTTAAAATAGATTAAGACTTAATTTTTAGTTGCAAATCCTTTGCTTGCAATAACTGCATCAAGCCTGTGACCCATTGACATCACCAAACTTCTGCATTCTTCTTTTGTAATGCTTTTCCAGGCTTTCACCGCAGCATCTTTCATTGTTGTTTGTTTTGGGGGGCTACTCCCTTCAGTGTCTTTTTAAGCAGGTAAAATGCATGCTCTATAGGGTTTAAGTCTGGAGATTGACTCGGCCAGTCTAAAACCTTCCACTTCTTGCTTCTGATGAACTCCTTTGTTGTTTTGGCACTGTGTTTTGGGTCATTGTCTTGCTGCCTGATGAAGGATCTCCCAATGGTTGCATCTTTCTGTAAATTGGCAGACAAAATGTTTCTGTACACTTCTGAGTTCATTTTGCTGCTGCCATCATGTGTTACATCATCAATGAAGATTAATGAGCCCGTCCAGAAAGCCCAAGCCATGACATTACCTCCACCGTGTTTCACAGATGAGCTTGTCTGTTTAGGGTCATGAGCAGATCCTTTTTTTTCTCCAAACTTTAGCCTTTCCATCACTTTGGTAAAGGTTCATCTTTGTCTCATCAGTCCATAAAACTTTGCCCCAGAATGTTTGAGGCTTGTCTCTGTACTGTTTGGCAAATTCCAGCCTGGCCTTCTTATTCTTCTTGCTAATGAGAGGTTTGCATCTTCTGGTGTAGCCTCTGTACTTTTGTTCATGAGTCTTCTGCGAACAGTAGATTGTGATACCGTCACTCCTGCCCTCTGGGAGGTTGTTGCTGATGTCACTAACAGTTGTTTTGGGGTCTTTCTTTACAGCTCTCACAATGTTTCTGTCGTCAACTGCTGATGTTTTCCTTGGTCTACCCATTCGAGGTCTGTTACTTAGTACACCTGTGGTTTCTTTCTTTCTCAGGACATTCCAAATGGTTGTACTGGCTATGGCCAATGTTTGTGCGATGGCTCTGATTGATTTTCCATCTTCTCTCAGCTTCACAATTGCTTGTTTTCCACCCATAGACAGCTCTCTGGTTTTCATGTTGGTTACATGTCTAATTATAAATGCAGTCTGCACAGGTAAAACCAAAGTCTGAAACTGAGTGCAGACATTCAGTGCTATTTATTGTTTGAATAATCAATGTAATAGGACACACCAGAGCAACAAAACACACCTGACAGTCACATGTTCCAATACTTTTGGTCACATGAGCAATGGGTGGGTTCAAACTAAAGATTGTATCTTCTAAGTTGTGTATCAGATCCAGATGTAAATACCTGGAAATAAAAGCTGAAATGTTGATCTCTTGTCTCATATTCATCTTTTGATGTCAAAGGGGCGCAGATGGCACTAGGGACGGGGGGGACATGAGTGACGCCGGGGTCCTATGAGGAGCTGGTAGCTGCCTCCTATGGCTGCCTCAATCGTGCCTGTAGGAGCGGTAACCATAGTGATCATATACCATCTATGACTGAACTGAGTCGGGGATTTTCTGAACTGAAAAAAAATCGACTGTATAAATGCCACATAAAGGCAATGAAGAGACAAAAAACAATCACTCCGTTTTTTCAAAAACCAAACATTGTAAGTAACCTATGCCTGTTGACTTTCCCAGATGTGGTAGATTAGATTTGTTAAGGGGAATAGCTGGTCTGACAATAATGGCAAGAAGGCTTTTGCACTTAGCAAACACAGCAAAATGTGGAGACCATAACTATGCATTTAGGTGAGTGGACAGAGGCAAATAATGAATGAACACAAAAAGAATGGACCGAAGAACGGTCGTCGTCGGGAAATAATGTTTTATCTTATCATTTAACCCATTGTACTGTATGAATTGACTGAGGTATGTTCACTGTCGACTAAGCCACTATAAAAATAATTATAAGTAAATTTGTGTGGTGCAAGCTTTATGCAAACAACAAATAAAGGCCTACATAGACTTTTGACATCCTCTTATAGCAGGAAATCATGTAGATTCTTAAATTATGGGCTATGAAACATTTCTTAATATGTTATACATCATTTGAAAGATATTTCTAATCTATAAATTGCAACTAACTTGTAATTAACACTTAAATTAAAAATTTTGAGTTATTCTTAGACATTTGAAATAGTAGTTTTAGCCATTAATTCTCAGGAATATGTTGTATTTCACATTGTTGTGAAATTCTATAGAGGTATATAGAGGGTTAACTGAAATTATAAGATTTAAAATGTTGTCCTCCTGGCCTGCAGGCGATTTCTGATGACAGTAAGGCAGGCCCTAGTCAGTCAAGTGAGGATCTGCAGGAGGGCAGCCACAGTAGAAAATGACAGCATGAGGAAGGAGAGACAGTAGAATTCATAATGAAAGACTTTGTATGCTGAGATAAGCAAATGTTTTAATAAAACATACTTTGCTGAAGACATGAAGTTTTGGTGGGTGATTGGCATACTAGTCAAACAGTCTGATCATGCATTGCTAGTGGTGATCAGGTAGGCCTTTGTTTACCTTTGTTCATTGTTGTTTATCCATGATTTCAAATAAGAATCCCCCAATGGCTTTTTAGTGCAAATCATTAGCCCAAATTACGCAAAGTAACTATGAGCACTAGTTAAAGCCCAAATTACGCAAAAAAACGAATTGACTTAAATCATTTGCTGACAGCTTGGTCCCCCCCAGTTAAAAAATCCTATCTGCGCCACTGCAGTCAAACCCAAATATTTTCAGTCTACAGAAAAAATAAAGGAATTGGCCTCACTGTTCCAATACTTTTGAAGGGGACTGTGTGTGTGTGTGTGTGTGTGTGTGTGTGTGTGTGTGTGTGTGTGTGTGTGTGTGTGTGTGTGTGTGAGAGAGAGAGCATTTTTGCACCCCAAAAATGATTAGATTTCTTTACTTTTTCTAACATGCTGTCTAAGCAGTTAAGACAGTTTGTTCTGTGCAGTATTTCTGCATTCCTTTCTAGAAAAAAAAATCACATGATTTATTTATTAAAGTGTTTATTTGGTTTTAGTTTCAGTTCTAAAAAACATTTCACATTAGAGTTAAAACAACAGTTCACACAAATTAAAAAGGTTAGGCTACACAGAAAAAAAATAAGCATTAGTTTTAAGATGCAATTACTATTTTCGTTTTCCTTTGAAACGGTTCTGTCCTATGACGTGATTTATCAAATTAAATGTTGAATTGGAGTTCACATATCTACTACATCCAAATTCTGTACATTGCTATTGGATCACTAATCATCCATTGACCCAGGTAAATGCAGCGTATGGCTAAATTACTGGATTTGCATTTGTACTGCATTAACTTGTCTGGCTTTATACCTATTTAAATTGAAATGCATACTTGTTAAATAATATGGAAGGTGATGAGGTCAATATTATATCCATCTTCAGTTTTATTCTACTGATTTTCATGTGGGGCAAACCGGGGTTAGTTGTCACACAGTTTACCTCAGTTAAAATTCACTGCGGACTGTTTTTGGAAGTTATGCATAAATTCAGAATAGAATAAAGACAGTTTGGATCTGGATTTTGAAACCAATACAACTAAACAAATGCTAGTTCTGTTCATACTGCATGTATGAACAGTTCTTATTATTATCTTATTATAACAGTTCTTACTTAATGCATACTGTTCTTATTATTTTTTTCTATAACATATAATGACATGGCAGACATGATAAGATAGGGTGCCATTTAAGGTCTGCCCTTGTGAAACTTCCCCATGAGACAAACAGCCACAAACAGTTTCATGTTATGCATCATCAGCATAGTGTTTGGTGGTTACAAATGGAGTTTGGTTATGGTTGTTTGCACACCACTGAATAAATTGTTTCGACGGGGACTGCAGGTTTTTGGTGTTGTCCTACTGTGCAGTAGATTGTGTTGGGTCGATTATCTCCCGTTTGCTCTTGTGTCTGGTCTTGAACCTTATGAAATACAAATAATATTTTTTTTAAATGTCCCCTGAATAATCCTGTTTAGCTGAACAATTACTAAACTAAATAAAGAAAATTTTATAGAACATTCACTAACCTACAGTTTATAGAACAAGCATTTCATAAAAGCCTTTTTCAGAATCTTAGCCTGTTAACTTTTTAGATGATTCTCACCTGTTCTGCAGTATCATTTGTATGACCGTCACTGTTGTTTTTCTGCATTTCTTGAGCCTGAAATATTTAAACGAAAAACTTTATTTATAATGTTCTATCAAAAAAAATAAAAAAATAGTAGTATTTGCATGCACAAAAGTCACATATGATTAAGCTGTGCTCCATTATTAAACATCTACTGTATTTATCAAAATGCTGTATTTATCAAACAGTCAAATATTGCCAAATATTTACCATAGTTATGTCATGTTTAGATGGTATGTATGGTGATTTGAAATACAATTTCTGACATAAAATAAGGATACAGCATACAGGTATGTTCTGATAAGGTTGAGAATCACTTATTTATGTGTATGGAAGCAATACCTCAATACAAACAAATAACTAAATATTGCAGAAAGGGATGCATATGATATATCCTCCCAAAATATTTCCAACATGAATAAAAGAATAGTAATTTGAATCTTACCTCAGCTTGAGCATGGACTCTACTACCTGCTTCTTGAGCACCTATGAGGTTTAGAATGTTCAGTAATACAGTATATAAACAGAGACACGTATCAAATAAAAAGAACATTCATTTATAAAAATAAAAAAAAAGCTAAATGTTATTTTTTATTTTTTTTTAGCTAATTAAAATATAATTGAATTTAGCATGCAGTTCTGTCAGGACCACTATTGTCACATACAAGTGACAATTAGCATACAGTTTGGATTGGTGGTATGGTTCTGTTCTGGGCAAGAACTCCCTGCGCATCCGTGCAGCCTAACCTCCCTTAGGGTAAACAGAACAGAACCAACAGGAATGTAATGCAGATATCATTAATTCAAGATTTTAATGTAAAACATAATCAAGAATTTATTCTGATTCAAGGGGAATCAGAATGCCAAATCCTGACTGACGAGAGGAGGAGCTGGGGAGGGAGGAGGGTTATTAGCTGACTCCTGACAAACGCGACAGCTGCTGATAATACTGAAGGAGCTTATATATGTTTACAGTGATAGGTGTCGTATTCCAACCCGGGTTGTGTATTAGGTAGACGTGGATCAGCTGAGAGTCAGCTGATGCGAGCTTGACTAACATGACCTGCCAGAACTGACGCTACACTTGATTTTTTTAAAGGGGTGGTTGATTGCTATTTCACTTTTTTCATTTTAAATACTGTGTAATGTTGCTGTTGGTGCATGAACAGTATCTGCAAAGTTGCTGCGCTGAAAGTTCAACGTAAGCGGAGATATCGTCTTTTAAAAATCAGGAAGTTTAATGCCTACAAAAACGACTCGAATGGGACTACAACGAGATACTTCCCGGGTTTTTATTCGTAACTAATTTACATCAACCTTCAACCCTCCCTCCGGAACATGTTCTGCTGTCGAAGAGGAGGAGTTATAAATAGATCTTCTTCTTCTTCTTCTTTGGTGTTTATTGGCGGTTGGCAAACCAACTGGTAGGTGCATTACCGCCACCGACTGGACTGGAGTGTGGACAGGATACATGCTTATAGGATTGACATAATGCGACATATGAATGGAAATTCATGAGGAAACAACAACAAAACAAAACATAAAAAAAAAAGAAAAAAAAAAAAACAGCCTAAATTCTTTTACTTAATTTTGTTTCTTTAATAAACTTACTATCATATATAGCTTTTTCCTTTAGTATACCTATTATAGAAAAATCTTTATGCTCAGCTTTAATTAGTGACTGAATGAAATTACGTCTTTCATTATTGTATTTCCTGCAGTAAAGTATTACATGTTCAACTGTCTCTTGCTGACTACAGTGATTACATTCCCCTGTTGGGTGCTTGCCAATTTTAAACAATGTACTATTCCAGGGGTTTTCAAACTTTTTGTGTGTGTGGACCACTATTTGTAATCAAGAATTTTCGCGGACCACCTCATAATACACATAATAAAATATGTCTACACAGAGTCCTACCTGAATTAATCTGCACCTCTAAATAGGCTTACTAGCTCTAAAACTATCATTGGTCATCACATCAGTACAACAGACTTGTTAAAAGAAAGTTTACTGCACACAACGGCTGCCACATATTTAATTTATTTATTTACTCAAGCGCCCGAGGGCATAATCAGGTTCATTTGAACAACAGGCTTATTTCCATAGCAATGGAGTATGAAATCTATACAGTAATAAGAACACTGGAATATAGTCAACATTTCAAAACCTTTGGTGATTTTAGGGGATTATTAATCTTCAGAATTTTACAACTCCTCAAAAAGTACCTAGGCTTGAGTTTGTCCACTAAACAGCACATCCGCAAAACATTTCAGAAACGCGAGATCAAGAAACTAACTGGAAATTAAAATAATAACAGGCCTTATTCATTCCATTTATAAACATTTCGTTTCATATAAACTGCCTATGCCTAACTGTGCGTTCACACCGGACGCGAGCGCGTCAAATTCAAAAAGGGATCATATGTCAAAATCGCGCCTGCCGCGTCTAGTGATACGCTTGACCACTTTGTATCAATTCCCGCGTCAAAACAAAAGTTTGAAGCGAAATTTCGTCCGGTGTGAACGCACCATTAAAGGATATGCGTGTGATGTGATAATGAGATAATATTTGCCTCTGCCCTTTTCCAGTGTTGCCAGATTGGAACGGTGATTTCCAGCCCAAAAGCTCACCAAAACCCGCCCACTACAAGAAAAAACCGCCCAAAATTTTACTGCCAAAATAATATGATATAATTTCATTACCATGTCATTCAAGGTTGATAAGCACAATTTGTATCTCCTTAAAACAAATAACAATGATAAAAAAAAATAAAAAAAAAAAAAATCCAGGAAAACAGATCAAAACGGCAATAATTAAGGAGAATTAGCCAATATGACTAAAATGTCCAGATGGACACTGTCAAAACGGCAATCAAGAAATGAACCGATGACTTTAACCCTAGGAAAGTACACAATGCAGAACATAACGCAGAATTTAGCAGTCAAAACTGATTCATCGTTGATTCAAACCTTTTTCAGCAGGTGTCAGGGGCGAGTATAGTGCAGTCTGGACGGTGTAAAGTTGACGATGTCTGGTACAGTTAGGCTAGTGTGCACATGACCATGGACATAACTGTGCTCTCCTCTCAGAGTTATAGTCACCATCGATATCTCCCACCAAGTGTACATTTTTAGAGTTGCTCACTATCTCACTCTTTACTGTGTACATACAACTTAGTAGAGGCATTAGCCATCACTTGAATATACAGCTACAACTTATCGCGCTCAATCGCATCTGCCTGCTGATCGCTGATTGGCTAAAAGTGCGTGCTCGTCGGTGATGTCAACACCAATGCCAGCTGACTCTGCATGGGCGTGTGTGTACAGTAATGTCATGATGACTGATTTTATGGACTACATGCACACTTTATTTTAGTTTTTTAACCAATTAGACTTTAAAATGTAGATGTTTGAAAACCGCCGAACTGATCCCAAACCAGCCCAAATTTTGTCCACCCGCCCAAACCCTTTTTTACCCGCACAATCAAATTCAAAACCGCTTCTCGGCAGCCCGGCCGAACCTCTCCCACAACTGGCTCACTACCTGAGGGTGGAGAGTCCATTCTCCATACAGAGGATTCCCCCTGGACAAGAGATCCGCCCCCACATTCATTATTCCCGGGACGTGGGTTGCCCGTAGTGAATGAAAATGCTTCACGCCCCACAAGATTATTTTCTGTGCTAGACTGTGAAGCCGGTGGGAACGTGTGCCTCCCTGGCGGTTTATGTATGCCACCGTCGTTGTGTTGTCCGACCTGATCAAAATGTGGTGGTTCCTTAAGAACCGCACAAAATGATTCAGAGCCAGAAAAACTGTTAACAGTTCCAGGAAGTTTATGTGTGTGTTTTGTAGCGAGACGGGCCATTTCCCCTTCGCTATCCTGCCCTCGCACACTGCACCCCAACCTGTGAGCGACGCATCCGTCGTAACCACCTTTCTCAGAGAAACTGTTCCCAGCGGAGTCCCTGACTCGAGAAAGGACCGATCTCTCCATTGACGGAGAGCGTGCATGCAGCGTGACGTCACTATCACTCTGCGGTTGAGGTGACGTTTTGGACACAAGCCCTGCGCCGCCGTCCAATTCTGAAACTCTCTCATTCGCAGCAGTCCCAGGGGAATGACAGAAACTGTCGAGGCCATCAGACCTAGAAGACGTAAACACAGTCTGAATGACACTCTGTTTCCTTTCTGAAAAAGGGATAGACAGCCGCGAATAGACCTGACGTGCTCCTCGGACAGAGAAGCTCGATACAGGTCTGAGTTTAGTCTGAGACCCAGGTAAATTATCTCTTGTGTAGGCACCAAGCAGCTTTTCGTTTCGTTTATCTTGAAACCTAAGTTCTGCAAATGAGACACGAGCATTGTTGTCTCTCTCTCTGCCTGTTGCCATGACGGCGCGCACAGCAGCAGATCGTCCAAATATGCTGACACTCTGAGACCCATCACTCTCAGCGGTGTGAGCGCTGCTTCCACACATTTGCTGAATACCCTGGGCGCTAGAGACAAGCCGAAGGGAACTGTCAATAACTCGTAGGCTGTGTCTCGATAGGCAAACCTGAGGAATTTCCTGTGTGCTGGGTAGATGCTTATGTGAAAATATGCATCTTTCAGATCGACTGACGTAAGCCAGTCCTTGGGACGAATAGTTTGAGATAACGTTTTTAAGGTCAACATTTTGAACTTGTATTTCCTGAGGTGTTTGTTGAGGTTCCGTAAATCCAAAATAGGACGGAGACCTCCCCCTCTCTTGGGAATAACGAAGTACCGGGAGTAAAAGCCCTGATGGCTGTCCTCCGGCGGCACAACTCGAATAGCTCTTTTGCTCAATAAAGAGGCTATTTCTTCCTCCACAACCTGAGCTGACTCCCCCTCTGCTGCTGACATTAACACACTGTTGAAAAGTGGAGGTTTTACAGCAAATTGCAGACGATAACCCCGGCTTATTGTGGATAAAACCCAGGGGTGTACTGCGCATGCGCGCCAGCTCTCCGCCTGAGCAGCGAGCGGACCGCAGCAGCTCTCGTCCACTAGTGACGCGGCGGCGCCCACTAGTGGTGGAGCTGGGGACTGCAGCTCTGATTTTGACAATTTTGTTTTTGTGTGTGTTTTTATTTTCAAACATAGCTGTGCCCTCGGCACACTGCCTGGATGCACAGGGAACGTGTTTATTATTTCCATAGCACACATGTCTTTTGGAAAACAGCCCTCTGCCCTCTGTTGTAACCCCGTGGGTGGAGGGAGGGAAACTTTTCTGTGAGGCACTGGGGGAACTGGTGCCAACTTCACATCTGAACTGGTCATTATAGAACTTGTGAACAATTTCCCTGTCCGACGCCTTCTCTTGGCTGGAGGGGGAGAAAATGACCGTTCTCTTCGAGGGAGGATAGCAACAGATACTCCGTGAGTGCTGTTGCTCATCCCTTTGTTCTGAACCTGACGAAATACTAGGTTGCCCGCCGTTTCTTCCCTCCCTGAGGGTTTGCCGGACGGTGTCTGGCTGCAGCCGCCGCGAAGGAAGGTTTACCCCTCGGCTGAGCTGGCTTTGACTGTGGCTCAGAACGCTGAGGCTGAGAAGGTCTGGGGTTTCTAAAATCTGGCCGACCACCCCCTTGTGGGGCTTCAAACCTAGGCCGTGGTGGATGAGAAACCCTAACGGTGGATCTGCGAGGGAGGCAGGTCTGGAAAGCCTCACCCTCCTGCTTCTTTTGATCGCACCGTTCTCTCATTGCAGTGACCGATGCCCCGAAAAGGGCTTTGGGCTCAACTGGAGCATCCAAGAAGTCTGCTTTCTCTCTGTCTGACAGCCCTGACAGCCCCAGCCAGAGAGCTCGCTCGCCGACCACTGCCAAGCCCATGCTGCGGCCGCAGCTCTGGACCGCACCTCTGGAAGTTCTCAGGTTGAGATCTGCAATAACACAAATCTCTTCCCAGAGGGCTGGGTTTGGAGACCCAGCATCCATTTGCCTCCCCATCTCTTCCATTAGCTCTGCCTGATAAGCAGTGAGGAGAGAGGTGGCATTAAGAGCTCTCACTGCCAGTGCAGAAGAGCGATAAATTTTCTGAAACACTGAGGCCGTTAGACGATCAGTGCGTCCTGGCAGTGAGGCTGAAGCCGAGGAAAAAGCTGTCTTGCGGTTAGGGTGGAGATGGTGTGCAACCGACAGCTCGACAGGAGGGGAATTTGACATCCCTAACTCCTCCATTTTATCCACATCCAGCCTAGAAAATCCCTTTACGGGAACTCTGTGAGAAAATGGCTTATCCCAGAAACGTTTCATCTCCGAAACGCACGCGGGGACCGCTGGAATGAGCTGCTTAGCTGGTGGGGCACGTGACGGCAGTCTCTTGCCGTCATAGAGATCTCTCTCTGCCCCCTGGCCCGACTGCTGTGATGGCCAGTCTATGGAGAGTTTTGCCGCCGCCCTCCGGCACATTTCGAGCAGGTCGAGCTCCGCCTGAGCCGGGAAGGGTGAACCCTCGCTTAACGCGCTGTCCGGCCGGGGTGGATTTGGCGGGAGGATCGCATCTTCGTCATCATCCTCACCATCGTCCTCTAACAAACGAGCGATGGCCTCGTCGTCCTCGTCATCCTCCTCTCTCACATCCGTAAGCCCTACGGATCCGAAGAGGGGAGGTAGTTGCGGGGAGAATTCGTCCATGTATTCGCCCCAGCTGCAGGACGCCGGAGGCTGTTTAGCCTCCTCCGCGGGTGGCGGAGAAAAGCAGGGATCACCCTTGTTAGTGGCCGCGACACGCACTCTTCTCTCTAACACCCTCGACGGGAAGAGAGAACAGTGACGACAGCCCTCGGGATTAGCGAGGGCTGCCTGTGCGTGTCTCACCCCCAGGCATGCGATGCATAAAGGATGAGGATCCTTGCCCGATATCATCGAGCCGCACGCACACGGGCGAGAAGTTTCTGCTTTCGGTCCGCCGTTTGCAGACTTTGAAGTAGCCATAATAGTATTATCTAAGTTCACCGACACGTGCAACTCAGAATAAGGGAATATCTAAAAGAATTCGCCGTAACGCGTTAATTCTCTTAAGTATACCAGATTAATAACACCGTTACAGTGGAAAGAAAAACCCGCTCACAAAAATAGCTGCGTTCAGCGACGTACCTTGACGGCTCGTCTCAGAACCGTTAAACAACTATTTCGAGACAGGTCCTACTGAAAAGATAGCTTCCAATTTGATCTTCACGGGGAAGAGATCGAAGAATGAAGTAGGGACCACTACAGTGGTTTATATGTGGGTAGGGGACTCCCGCATCACTGTCGTGATTGGTCTGTCAACTGACAGACGTGGTGTAATTGGTACTTCCAGATCTGTCACGCCCAGAGGCGTTTCCCATAGTGAGATACCGAGCGAATGTTTGAAAGAGAACTATGTTATTCATTCGCTTTTCTTCTGTCCACTGCAGGGCCATTAAAATTGCCAATAGTTATAAATAGATTTCCGATGACGTCACATTTCTCCCGCAACTCCTTACGGCGCCATCTTGTGTGTCAAGTGGGTCAAGCGTTTGTGTTACGGATCATGATAATATCCTGAATTGGCATTATTCTGAACATGAAAATCATACGATTATTCTCCGTTTGGCTGCAGTTAATTTTCAGTGCTGCTCTTGTGAACATTTAGAGGTTTTGTGCTCTGGAGATGTGACACTTTATCTAATCATTTCCAAGATGGGCTAGCTAAATGCGCTAACGTTAGCTCTCATCAGCTGTCAAAACCCAGGCGGCTACTATCGACACAGCCCTTGAGAGGTGTTGGCTGGGCAGAAGCACACTCTGACGATTGTCCACCTTCATCACTTTCTCTGTGGCCACATCAGCTGGTCGAGCCAGAGGCAAAGGCTAAACCTGGAGCACATCGCTCCGTGCCTCTGCTCTCCATCTCTCTCCTACACTAAATGAGTTCGGAGCGTTGTGTTGTTGTTGTTTTTTTACCCAGATGGTGTTGTCTTGACACTGAGTCTAAATGTACCGTATAACAAAGGCTGTGCAGATATCAGCCGCCTGGCTACAGCGATGTGAACCGTCAATGCAGGGCTGCAGACTAACATTTCCACGAGGGAGAGAGAGCAAGACAGCGCTTAGTTTGGAGACGGTGAAGTTTTGTTTACCCTTTCGCCTGGCTCCGAAGAGAGAGAGAGAGCGCGCGCGACCGGCTCTCTCTCTCTATCTGCTCGTTCTTTCAGTTAAACATGCGCCCAGTTCATCTACATTACTCACCGATCAAATAAGACTTTGGCGGGACAAAAATGCACTTTGGCGGGCGCTAAAACAAGTTCAATGCAGGAGAATTCATGCGTGAATTTAACTGAGTAGTAGCCTACATGACCATGCACTCGCACAAATGCGACCATATAAAATTTTAAAGGGCACCTATTATGCCCCTTTTTAGAAGATGTAATATTGGTCTTGGGTGTCCCCAGAATGCATTTGTGAAGTTTCAGCACAAAATACCCCACAGTTAATTTATTATAACCATTTGAAAATGTCATTTTTGGGGCCTGTTTTAAAAAGAGCTATTTTGGCGTCTACCACTTTAAATGTAAATGAGCTGTATATCCCCGCCCTGCTGCTGGACCTAGATGATGAAGAGACTCCGGCACAGAATAAACACGAATGAGAATGGACTAAACGTCTCGGAATGGTTATTTGATACATTTATGTACTTACAAAGTTTTAATCGCGTCCCCTTTGCCATTATGGATGTGCAACACACACACACACACGAACTGTGATAACGTTCGCGCAATTTTTTGAAACTACACACACACACACACACTACTGTGATAACGTTCGCGCAATTTTTTGAACCTGCACACACACACACACACACTACTGTGATAACGTTTGCTAAGTACAAACGATTTATTTATTTTTTTCTTAAGGGGAGGGAGATAGACGTTTATATAGCCTACTGTCTATGGAGATAGAGCAGACCTTAATTTATTTACATTTGTAAATGCTGCAAAAAAAATGCCTACGTGACATAAAACTGTCTGACGTTGTTTGTTGAGACATCCTATGACGACGACAATAAATAGCTTTAGACGCATTTGTTGTTGAACTGGCTGACATCGATTGAAATGACTATTTGCTCATAAATCATAAAATACACTTACTTCTTTCTTCTGGAGGTGACGTTGGATCGCGAACTGTAGGCAACGATCCACACTTGAGGATTAACTTTGACCCTCGTTCACTAAACAGTCAGTCAGAAAATGAATCTCGTATTTAGGAAGTTTAAGTGGTGCCTTTTCTTCATAAATAAAATCCATCCGCTGCGTTTTCAGTGGCTCTGATGTCAGTGAAGACTAGTATGTCCATTCTTACATCCCACAACAGAACACCTAACGTACACTTCTTAGGAGACATTACCGGCTGTCGTTGAAACAATGGAGGATGCAGATCACCGAGGGCGGGGTCTATGCCAAAACCAGATGTCAATCAAATCACGTCGGTGGGGCTTAGCTCATTTCTACGTCACAGTGAGGGAAATCTAGAACAGGGTGTTCTGAGACAGTGCTTATGATTTATTGAGATAGTAAAAAAACTACTGGGTGGATTTTTATCATTCTAGGGTGGTTTTGCTCACACACTGCCAACACACATTTATGTTCAAACACCATGTAAAAGTGAATTTTGCATAATAGGTGCCCTTTAACTCGCACATTCTAACAAAATAATTGTATGCTTCCAGAGACTTTCTTCCTCTTAATTCGTCAAAAGTGTACGCACTAACGGTGTGGATGAGATACTTGGCAATGTCCATTTCCTGAATATCGGGGTACGCCGCAGGATTAGCCTACATAACCAGTCCTCTTTCGACATTGTGTAAGGATCCTTTCCATCGATATAACTCAATTTCTCATCATATCTTGCCTTGCAAACATTGTCTAATGTGTCCCTGTAAATAACCTTTACCTTGTCGCCAGGTTTGGAGGAATTTGTCATCGTTATCTCAACACAAAAGAGTCAAAAATACTTTATATTAACTGGCTTTCTATTAAAGGAGAACTCCGGTCAATTTTAACATTGAGCTCATTTTTTTGTACATTTGGAGTGCTGTCAATACAGAGAACAACGACAAAAATCGGTGTTGCCTACACCGAGTTATTCTATTTTTAAAATTTGCACCCTGTTGACTTCAATAGCGCAAGTACTAAACCTGCTTTTAGCCTCTTAACATCCTTGATGTGTCATTACAAGTGCACAGAAAATGTGAGTGATTCCTTCTGAGTGAACACGAGTGGATCTGACTGCAGTAGATGTGAAAGAAATGTATAAAAATGATGTTATTTAAGCCAGCGCAAATACCTTTGTTTACATCCTGTTTTTCGGGTGAAGTCCAAAGTAGTCGATTGCCGAGTTCACGCGCATAGGTTTAGTACCTATGATCACGCGCGTGAACTCGGCAATCGACTACTTTGGACTTCAACACACCGGCCGAACTAACCAATCTGAGCCCATTGCCTCTTTCTGAGGGAGTGGTTTCATAGAATCAGGAAGTCAACCGGTCGTTCAAATGACAGAGGAGGAAGCGGCTTACAATAAAGGTGAAATTTATGAAAAATAAGGCGTTTTTTAACAAACGAAACACGAAGACATGTTATATTGCAGCCCATAAACACAATCAAGCAAAGAAAAAAGGCAGTAAACCACCCCTTTAAGCACAAAAGAGATTTTTATATTGGCTATGAATTCTAAACTGCTCTAAACTTTGTAAACTAAACTCTAAACTAAATTCTCTGTAGTATTATGTTCGTCCACTGTCCTTCTGTATCTGACTGTATAGAAAGAGGTTTCATCATGTATCAGGTGTAGTGTAAAACATTTCAGATATAAGATTTTAGTAATCCTTTGCATCACATTTGATCTTATGCTACTCTTTTGATGCTCTTTTGCTTAAACATTTGAATAATTATTGTCATTCCTTCTTTTTTGGCCAAGCACAAATCAATTTCTGTCCTGATCTTACTGATGAACCGATGGTGAGATCTGTTTTTCATATGGAAAATAATGTACAAGACAACATACCTTTTTTACGCTTGCTGTAGAGAAATGCTAGAAATAGTGCAATTGCCAAAAAAAAACACACTGCCACCAAAATATATTGCCAAAACAGGAGAGGTGGCTTAGTCTCGTCGTCACCTTTGTTGTCCTCTGAAAATGAGACACATATTATTAAGAACTACAGTTGACAGTTCAGGTATTCTGAGGTCAATCAATTCAGTAGTTAGACTTCATTTAGTCAACCAAAACTAAATATTTGATTTGGTGTGTGTGTGTGTGTGTGTGTGTGTGTGTGCGCGCGTGTGCGTGTGTGCGTGCGTGTGTGTGTGTGTACCTTTATTATTGACACAGAGCTGTGTAATGTTTATTCTGTCTATTTTCCAGCTGACAGTGTTGCTATGGTTACAGATGATGGATTCCTCACTGCAGTGCAGGATGAGAGTGTTGTTTTGTGATGTCACTTCCTGTGGAGAGCATCTGTTGTTCTGATAGCTAGAGTTTATCATGAGGTCATGAGCTTTGCATGTGAAGTTCACAGTACAGGAGTCACTGCTGGACCAGTTTGAGTTTACAGTCAGAACAGGAGCATCAACAGCGTCTGAAACACACATTTATTTTTTAACAATATCATACATCACTCTATTGTAAGCTGTCACATTCCTATAGCTGTTTACAGAATGTACTGACTGAAACGTTGGCAGATAAATTATGAATAATTTTTATATATATATTTAAGATTTATTTTTTACATTTAATTTCACTACTTGTATTGTACAACAGTCAAAAGAATAAAAGACAGAACATAAATGAGTCTTATCTGAAAATGCCAAGCAAAATCACACTCACTTATAACAGATACTCTGTATGTAACAATATCTTTCTCTGAATCTCCACTTGCTCTTGCTGTATAGAGTCCAGTGTCTGTCTTCGTCATGTTCTTCAGTGTGAGAGAGAAGGTTTCATTATTGAAATCCACTCTGTCCTTGTAGGAAGAATGAAGTTTTACTTCTTTAGTTGCACTTATATATCTAACTATACTCTCTGACTTATCATTTCTCCAGGATAAAAGATCAAACTTTGGTAGTTCTTGTGTCTGTATATCCAGTTGAACAGAATCTCCCGTCTTCACAAACACAGAGATCTCAGCACTGAACCCTGAGGAGAGAGAGAGAGAGAGAGAGAGAGAGAGAGAGAGAGAGAGAGAGAGAGAGAGAGAGAGAGAGAGAGAGAGAGAGAGAGAGAGAGAGAGAGAGAGAGAGAGAGAGAGAGAGAGAGAGAGAGATACAGTATTGATTCTGAGTGTGGCTGGTGAAAGACCCATTGTACATTTTTCCTGAAATGGGCATGATCAAATAAATAATATGTTTGACATTTAATAAAACTTTTCTTCAAGAGAGAATAGCATAATAAAAACGTAATACAGCTGTAATGCACATATTTGGAGATATTTGTTTCTGATTACCTAAATAAACTATAGTCTGATTGCCCCATGTTTTGGTTTAAACAATCTAGAGAGCCCACTGTTTCAAAAGTAATTCCTTTGGCTCTCATAGTGGCGTAGTTGGTTTGGTAGAGCTGACCGCCTACAGATGTCATTTATTGGACTTCAAAATAACAGTTAAATTCACAACTTCTTACTGAGTAAAGAGAATTGTTGTGTTATCACTGATATGATGAAAATGCTTTTAAATAGAAGAAATTCCCCCATTTGCATGATACATGTCTCAGTATGCATCCATGCTACATGCTTTGATATGATATTACATTATTGTTGAGTTTCATAATCAGAACTGCCAGACATTTTGTGACTAACCATCACACACTTACACAACACTCTTTACACCTATAATTACCTATTGTTACACTTATAATTAAAATAATTACAAACAAATCATTGCTTGTAATAGATGTCAAAATAAAAAGGAATGATAAACCTCTGTCACATTTAAAAAAGTTTAGTGACTCCTCTCAGTACAGAAAAAGTCGAAAGACTTTAACACTGGCACAATCGTTCTACAATTCACTTATTGCTAGATGGTGGTGTATCTGTATTTTCCAAGCATGGCAAAAAGGGAGAAAAAAAATTAAGATTTTACACAGCTATTTTAGTTTGTAGTAATTTTTTTTTTTTTTTTAACTTAAAAACATGAGAGTGTATAGTAAATTTCTTTCAGAATATTTTTACAAATCAATTATCAAAAACTGAGATTTAGCTAAATAAGTTTAAATTTTATAATTGTATAAAAAATATATATAATGTGCAATGACAGTATCTGAGCCATGCCATGTGCAGTCACATGCAGTCACAACAACCATTAATAACCAATCAACATAATGAACATGTGTTTTTACCTGTTTTAAAGGTCAGAAGAGAAAGAAGAAATACGAGTAGGTTATGTACTGCCATCTTCACAAAATGAAAAGATTAAAAACAGAACTGAAAATGACGGCTGCTGAGACTCATAACGGAAATGGAAAGTTCCTCAGAAGTCCTGTTTTAAACAGTGTAAGCACATTTTGACTTCTCATTAAATAAACACATCTCCTTCTCATTAATATATGCTGGACCGTGTGTGTGTGTGTGTGTGTGTGTGTGGCTCAGGAGGTTTTTAATCGTTTTTTACAGAAACTTTAAAGGCATTCTATATATAGCAGGTTACAATCTGCACCACATCCTGTGGCATCTGCAAACAAATTATGCTAGATCTTTTCTCAGAACTAATTTCACTTTTCTATTGGCCTTTTTCTTTCCAAAATGCTAAACCAAATCAGACTGTAGCTGATGCTTCAAATCAGCTGATCTCAGTTACTTTAAAATATTACTTTTTACCCAGTTTCCACCTGCATTTATCGCTGGCCACTTGTAATCATACCACCAAAAAAGGCAGGTGGCTTAACCAGGTGGAAACAGGGCCATAATAGTCTTTAATTTATTTAAAGATACTGTAATGTCTCCATTAGTCAATTACAGCTATTTTGTCATATTGAATTAATGATATACAGTATATGTCACCTGACCGTCGTTTTCAAGTCCCAGCTTTAGTCCCAAAAACTAAAGCTTAATGTGTTCGTAATTTCATTAACAAAAATATCATTCTTTGTTTCCACAATAACAATGTACAATAACAAATTTATATTGCTATTGTTATTGGACATTCATATCAATTGTAATTATACTTTACTGTATAAATTGTGTACAAAAGTACAATTCTGTCATTACTTTTTTGAGTTTTGTTTTTGTCTGTTTTGTGAAAAATATGACTTAAAATCTTCTCCTTTGCAAGTGAGACAAAATACTGTTAATAGTGCCAAAATCACATTTAACCTGGAACACTCATTTAATATACAAAGAAATGTTTCTCAAGAGAGAGACATGATAAATCCAGTTAATATTATGAGCTGTGTCATTGCAAAAATAAGTAGAACACAATTAATAAAACAAACACTTTTATGACAATCAGGCAACTACAACAATACAATTATCACTCATACTATTGACTAACATTCTGCATAGCAAGTTTAAAATGTGTTAGTATATTATTTTAAGATTTCTATTGATGAACACTGAATCTACTGTTTGCAGACACATTTTTACATATTCATCCTCAGTTATGAATGACCAAGTTGTCTACCTTTTTTTTTTTACACACTATTGAATAAATTGTATTGTCAGTTTCAGTAGGAAATGATGTTTTTTGGTGTTGTCCTATTGTACTGTAGGTGGTGCTGGGGTGATTTTCTGTTTGCACCTGTGCCCGTATCTGTGAATATACATACAGTAAATATAAACTAAGTAGGCTACATATATTTTCCATCTATCTGTCTGTCTGTCTGTCTTCACAAGGCTTTGAATGAGCATGTATTAAGTGTCTGCACAATGAGGAAAGTAAATGTCTTCTTCTCTTTCTTACCTCAGGGCTAGGCATGTTCTGACTGGTATTGTGAGTTTGTTTGTGCTCTCCTGTAAACCCATAGACAGTTTGAGGATTCGCTGATTTCTCCAACATCTCCAGGGGTCTTTGCTCTTTAATCTTTGGCTGCGGAACAAACCAATCTAACAGTCACAAATCCTTCTGTACATTTACATTTACATTTAAGGTATGGCTAGTAGTGTGGACACTGAAGAGGTTTGATGTATTTCCAATAATTCTACAGCATAAATTGACATTCTGGAGAATTATGGGTTAGAATTCATTAATTCATTCTTGAATTAAGAGCATTTATTATCTAAGATGGCTGCACAAAAAATATTACCTGAACTTGTGCATAAATTGTTTGATTCTCTTCTTGGGCCCCTAAGAGATTTAGAATAGTATTATTTTAAAGAAACAACTGATCATTATTGTCATCACAGAAAGTGTAAGTGTGACTATTTGTGTGTGTTCTTTGCTTTTCCTTCAGACAGCAATTGAGTACCTCGAATAAATCGAGGATACAGCCCTTTTTATTTCATTAAGACAAAAATACCTTTTTTTATGCTTCTTGTAAGAGCAGCAGATTACAGAAACTGCTGCTAAAACCACCAGTGGAACAACAGCGATGATCAAGTGCCAATTGAGAGGACTGTTGCTTTCTTTGGGATTCTCTGCTGAAATGCAAGACATCACAATAACAACTACAGCCATCAGAACAATCATTGAGTGTATCTCAGTATTGAGAATACTTTTTAAAGAAATTAATTACATGATGTAAGTTATTTACTTAAGGTTTGCTCATGAGGTGTGCAAATGCGGTTAATCTCTATGGTGTCATTCTTCCAGCTGACTGGGTTACTATAGTTACAAACAACTATGTTCTCTATACAATGCAGGATTAGAGTCTGCATTTCAGTAGATGTCACTTGCTCTTCACTGCAGTTGTTGGTGTGGTAGCTGGTGCTGAGTGTAAGGACATAACCACTACACGAGACATTCACAATACAGGAGTTAACACTGATCATGGTGGCGTTCCAGTTCAGGACAGGAAAATCCACTGGATCTGAAACACATATTTAAGAACATTTTGCTTGAAGATATGGATTAAATTACTTTTTAAAGAGCATGTTGTAGCAATGCAATGCAACAAAGACAATTATTCTGGTGCTTTTCTGCTCCCTTGATGTTGGGTGAGAAAACTTTCTATTTGACACTTTACTTGGATCCTTTTTAGATGAAGTGAGCTGACTTCTGCTCGCCACACCAGAACAACCACTGCATCACATCACATCATATTTTAGTTGATGTAAAACATTGTATTTGCTTCCATTTCCGTGTAATAATAATATTTTTAGCCACTGCAGATTTACTTGAGATTTACAAAAAAAATGCATTGTAAACTTTTACTCTGTAAGTAGATGCACAATTAATAATATCCTCCATGTTTCTGCCACATCATAGCGCAGATACTCTTGAAATTCTGATCTGAAAAATTGTCCAACAATCACCTATAACTGATATATTGTGTTCAGCAACAATTGTGTCTTTTTCTCCTATTGTTTTTGCTGTGTAGAGTCCACTGTCGGTCTTCTGCATGTTCTTCAGTGTTAGATAGAAGGTTTCCGTGTTAAAATCCACTCTGTCCTTATATAAACTGTGAGATGTTAAATCTCCAGATTGATTTGAAAATCTGACTACATTGACTGATTTATCATTTATCCAGACAAATCTTATAAAGTGTGGCAGTGTTTTATTTTTGATGTCCAGCTTAACAGAGTCTCCCGTCTGTACAAACACATGGTTTCTGGATGCTGAGGAGAGAAACAAGAAGAGAAGTTATTTTTAAAAAATGTGTCATGCCTTGGTTTAAATTTTAACTTTTAACAATACAACGACTTTTAACCTTTAAATGTATTTATTTAGACCATTAGGGAGCAGACGCCACAGTTACTGTACATCACTGCAGCTGCTTGCACATTGTAGAAATACAGTAAAGTATCTTAAAATACGTCAATGCCATTGTTGTTGTTTTTCTAAAGGCACGTATATAAAAGCTACTTAGATGTCCTAATTAAACTAAGTCATAATCCTGGCTAAATCTAAACCCTGTCTGTGAAACCAGGCCTAAGTATGAAGTACTTGCTGTACAAAACTACATACTTAATGTACTATATTTAAAAATGTACTTTCGTAAACTAAAAAATGTTTTACAAGTATTTAAGAACTCTAAACTATCATACCTATACATTCACTTGTAAGTTGCAGTACAAACAAAAAAAATATTTGTAAGCTAGTTGTGTACTGAAAGTTTTACTACTGCTTAAAGTATACTTTAAAAACTAAAATGTGGGCCACTTTAGTCTCAAGTAGTATTGAAATAGTACACTTATAAGTAACTATACTACTAGTACATTAATATTAGTATACTTACTACATAAAGTATACTTAAAAATATATTATACACTTTAAGTATAATTAATAAAATGAACTTTGTGTTTGTTTGTTTGTTTGTTTTTTTTTTTTTTTTTTTTTTTTTGTGTGTGTGTTGTGAGATCTTTTATTCTGTGGCTTCCATAGATGACTCACTCAAAACTGTCATTTTCTGCCACCAGACTCCGCCCACAAAACACGTCATCACTATTTGCAAAAACCCAAATTGACTTTTATGTATTTATTGTGCATAATTTCTCCACTAGGCGGAGCTGTTATCTTAGTTTCAATATGGGTTTGGCTCAATTTTCCTTTATTTTTATACAAAGGTTCCAAAAGAGGATTTTGGTTCCCCAAAGAACCTTTCAGTGAACAGTTCTTAAACCATTTTTTCCTTAGTGTAAAGAACATTTAATATCCTCAAGAAACTTTTTCCATTATAATGAACCTTTTGAGCAATGATAATGTTCCATGGATTGAAGAACCATTAAAGGTTCTTCATCTAACCATCAATACCAATAAAGAACCGTGTGGCTAAAGAAGAGGCACTAACAAAAGAGTGTCCTTTATTTACAAAATAAATTAAAAAAAAACTCTGTGAATATGGCATTTTAACTTATTCCACATTAATCCGTCACTTTAATACCCAACACATTCAGACAAATGGTGATTTTTTTCACATTCATTGACTGCTTGGTAGAGATCTTTAATTATTTTTTTAATTATTTTTTTTTGGAACAGAAAGTACTCTTACAGAAGCAGCTTTTCTCTGATGAATTTGTGCTCACTCACCAAGTGGCAGGTTTTTTCGTCACCTGCTAAGCAAAATTCTTTTGTTCGTACACGGAATTCTAAAGATGTTGATAAAGATAACTGAGATAGTGACAATATGGAAAGCCGTGAATGTTTTTACTGCCATGAGGTTGGGCAGCTCATCATTGCAGCTTGTCCTGCTGTGAAACGGAAATCTACTGCAGAAAGGCTAACTCTTCAAAGAGCGTGGCCTAGTTGACAGTTGCATATGTTCACCAGAATGTGCATCTTTATCGACTGCTGATTCCTCATTCGAACCGTTCTTTTATAATGGAACAGTGTCCTTTAAAGAGTCGAAGTCTGAAGCCAAACTCCACTCCTGAATTTGTTCCTTTTGTTTCTGGTTTTCACTAGGTTTCTTGTGATTAAAATCTAATTTTGTTTGACATCATTTATACGATTGTGAGTAAGCGCACATTCATTTATGTTACGGCTGGCCTTAGACAGTTGTAAATCATTTATAATACAAATAAATGCAAATATTAGTGACCTACTCCTTGGATGTCATGTGATCTCCAAATCAGTTTAAGAGAATTTCCGGAATATTTTGAATGTTTGAATATTGTATATAAACAACATCCATCTAGCCAGTTATGGAAATGAAACAATAAAATATGAATACTGTAATGTATTGCATATAATAATAGAAATAATAATTAACCATTAATCATGTGAGCAGCTTTTCATACCTGTGCTGGAGATCAGAATTGTCATGAAGAGCGTTAGAAGGTGAATAAATTCCATTGCAACAGACAGATTGGATCGATCCAGCTGGGTATATAGCACCTACTTGTCAAGAAGAAGTTGATCGTTTTGTCTAAACACTCAGTGAACCTTATTTAAGTGGTCTAGCCAAAAATGCTTATTACAGCATATTGCAAAAACTAAATGTAATGTTGTAGCCTATACTGTATGTCTGCTGTTCTGCTCTTCGTCACTATAGCCTGTCCTTGCATCTGTAAAACTGAACTCAAACTGCCCAAAGTGATACTACTGTAGCACGACACAAGCTGAAAAACTGACACAAAAAACTGCTGTAGGCTACGGTTACTAACCTCTTTTTTTATAAACCACTAGCCCTTTGCAGTGTGAGTGCAGACCTAAGCAGGCTGCACTTGTCAACCTATCAGATTATTTTCAGAAGCCAAAAGTTAAATCTCACCACACGCTGTTGATTTCATCCCAATTGCTTGGACATTTTAAGAACATTGAAGTCAAACTCATAAACAAGTCCAAACAACATCAAACAAAACCAGGGTAGGAGAGCAGGTCCAACTAATCCAAAAATATTTGTTTAGTAAATATTTAGGCTACAACTCTTTTGTTCTGGTTTGGGTATTTAGGGGAAACTGGCAGAAAAGTCATGGGGAATCTGTAACCAGAAACCCCCCCAGTGCTGTGTGAGTGTCTTGAGTCCTGCACTCAGAACACTCATAAACTACATTTTTTGTATGAACAAGTATGGAGCGGTTCGACTCAAATGTATTAGTTTGACCTGCACACTCTGACTAAGATCAGAACTGGTGAGTTTGTGTCCGTGAGAACATGACCAGCCGACATGAGGGTCCCTAATGAACGAATTATTAAAAATTATGGGATACCCATCAAATATCTAAATTAATACATAACCAATATTTGTGATTAGTTCCTAATTGGAAAAAGTCTAAATTTAATAATCATTTGAAATTGGAGTCAGATTAAGCATAGAGCGGAAGTAAAACTGAAACTAAATTCTACTAAGTTAAGTATTACTACACGTATTATACCTTCGCCCAAGCCGTTGGATTCCATTGTTGGGCCGATGGGTGGTCCTTACATACAGTAGTGGCCAAAAGTGATGTCCCTCTTAGGAAAAGTGGCTTCTTCGCACTTTAAGCTTTTGATTTAAATATGTATTGAATATTTTTTATGCATGATGTGAGTGTAAAACTAATGTATGCATTCCATGTTTCAATTGTTTAATTGTCATGACGCAATGAAACATAGGCTACCTACTGTATGTGCAAATGTAATTTTAGGCCAAAGTCGTCATACCAAGCTTGCACTCTTTATCCCCAGCCTTTATTTCAATAAATCACTATGTGGCGGGTATTAGCTATATTATTAGGTGTTATTTTGAGGGTTTTAGTAAAAATGACCATGGTGGACCGTGGAAGAAGCTGTCATCTGCAACCAAGGATGATTTTGTTAAAACGGCTAAATCTGGTCAATCGGTTTTGGATATTGCTCACGTGCTGGATGTGAATGGACACAATGTCCACAGAATGATTTCAACGCACAGTGAAACCACAACCATGTAGAATGTAAAGGGATCACCGTCTAGTTTTGGAAGTTCAGGGCTGAGTTTCTCAACAGTATCTTAAACCTAAGTTGAACGTATAGACCATTGGTGGCATTTGTTCTACGATCAACTTACGCAGGCGTTAGCAGGCTTACGATGCTTTTGGGAAATGCAGCCCTGGTCTGGATGTTTGAAACCAATACTACAAAACCAATGCTAGAGAAAACACATTTTAATTATCACAAAAAGCCTTGGCCAAATTTCAGAATAGCCTAGCATATACTGTTTTTATCTTTTCTACCATACAGAGATAGTAAGAGCTGAATGCCATTTTGAGATCAGCCCTTGTGAAACTTCCCCATGTGACAAACACAGTTTCATGTTATGCGTCTTCAGATGAAATGGTGGGTGGTTTCTTGGTTGGTGGTTTGCACACTGTTGAATAAATTGTAAGGTTTGTTTCGACAGGGCCTGCTGGATTTTGGTGTTGTCCTACTGTGCAGTAGGTTGTGTTGGGTCGATTATCTCCCGTTTCTGGTTGTTTCTGGTCTTGAATCTTATGAAATACATATAAAAAGTTGTATTTTTAAAATGTCCCCTGAATAATCATGCTTAGCTTAACAATAACTAAAGAAAGACAGTTTAATAAAACATTCACACCTATGTATCAATGGTTTATAGGTCCTTACATATATTGTTTCATGGTGTGGTAATCACACAGTCAAACAGTTAAACAGAAGAACAAATTTTCACAAATAGTCAATCAAGCAAATAAGATCACTGGGCAGAAAGATATTTAATGACCATACTCATTTACACTACTTTCGAAATGGCAAAGACTCCAAATTCCTTTGGCCTTAAGAAATGCGTATAAAACATTTTTTGTCCCAATGGCAGTGATTCTTTTAAATCGCATTTTTAGTAATACAAGACAATGGTGGCATTATAGCACTTTTTAATTATTTATTTTATTTTTATTATTATTATTAGGTTATGGGATGTTTTGGGAATATGTTTGGAATGATGTGGATAGTGTAATTCTGTTTAGTTATGTGTTTGTGTTGTCAGTGTCTGTCCAGTTCTTTACTAAGCTACCTTTTATAGCTCAATAAACTCCCCACTGGAAGGGTTTCAGGACAAGTACGGCGGATACAACTCGTGTCACTTTTTGAGATTTTATTGCGCACACATACACAATACTCTCTCACACAAGGTAGCTTGAATGCTATCGCTACGCTAGCCTGTCAGTGACGTTAGTCAACCTTAGTCAAATTAGGTTAGGTTAGGTTGTAAACCTGCAATGAAAACACAAACACCAGAATTAACTAATAAAACTACACACTCAAGTGATATTAAATATCAACCCAAATTACTAGCAATGTTAGTTTACAGTCACTCACCGGCAAGGCGTACCAGTCCTGACCATCAACTAAAATGAAAATGAAACCTAAAACTAAAGGCGCCTGCGCACTAACTTTTTAAGCATACACAGACATTCAGGGGATCAGGAATGATAATACAACAAACCTGTAACCTAGTAAGATTATAACACGAAATATAACATAAATATGCTTGCATTTGGAATGTACACAATAGTTTTCTCGAATAATTCAGAACGTAATAATAACATCTTGTAATATATATACATACATATATACACATATATATATATACACTAGATATACCTGCTGGAAAGTTCTACACCTCCCACTTGGTCTACTGATTCTAGAATCCAAGTAGGCCATCATAACCAAACAGTTAAACTTCTAGATATGAAATTCTCTCCATGATAATGCAAATAATATTGTATACTCAGATATGAACGTATTATGTCATAACATTAATAATTATCTTCTCAAGTTGGTTTTAGTGTCCATAAACAACACGCATTGTCCTTGGTAACATTACAACCTCCTTTACCGAAACACACCACCAACCTACGGAAGGATGGTAGTGGGGAACGTCTTGAACCTTCACCGAAACACACCATGGTGGGGATCCTTTATAGACCGAAACACACCATGGTGGGGATCCTTTATCAACCGAAACACACCATGGTGGGGATCCTTTATCAACCGAAACACACCATGGTGGGGATCCTTTACTGCTCCTCCACTGGAAGCAGAACCACCAACCTCCTAACGTCCCTGTGGAGGATGGTGGAGGGATAGTTCTCCATACCTTGGTTTTTCTTGACCTGTCTGCCAAAAACTGGACAGCTTCGACATGTTCTCACCCTCACATCTCGTACCACACCCTTCACATCAGGACACGCCTCCATGACTCGACCCAGCCTGAACTGGCCCCTCAGCGCATTCTGGTCAGCTAACCACACCAAGTCCCCTGCTGCAACATTTCTAGCAGGCGCGTGCCACTTTTGACGGATGTAGAGGCCCGGACCTGCCAGCTGGCTCCATCTCTTCCAGAACTTGTCAACCTCGATCTGGATTGCTCTCAGCCGCACTACAGGGTAAGTTGGATATTTAAACCCTCGGGAGTCCCCACTGGGTCCTGCGCGACCAAGCAGAAGAGAGTTGGGAGTGATGACTTCCACGGTCTCATCTTGTACCTGGGCTCTGGCACCGATTGGTCTCTCATTTGTCAGGTTAGCAGCCAGGTACAGGAGGGTCTGAAACTCCAGCGCTGTCAGGTTACCTTCTTTGCCAACACTGCTTAACGCTCTCTTGAGTACACGGACAGCTGCCTCAGCTGCCCCATTTCGGTGGGGAGAGTCCGCCGGGTGAAACACCCACATCCAGTCAGTTCCTACAGCTGCCGCTTTCTCCTGGACCTGATCCTTGTCAATGCTACTTAGGAACTCATAAAGTTCCTGTAATACTGGCCTGGCACCCACAAAGTTGGTCCCTTGATCCGACCAGAGCTTTCTTGGGTGACCCCTGAGAGCTGTGAAGCGATGGTATGCTTTCAAGAACCCTTCCGTCGACAGATCTTCCACAATGTCGGCATGTACTGCTCTCGAAGCCATACAGCTGAACACCAAACCCCAGATTTTCATCTTTATTCTTCGTCTTATAGTATCTTTAACAACATAAGGACCGAAAAGGTCCAATGTCGTAAACTCGAAGGGTGCGGCTGGTTCAGTTCGTTCGAGGGGGAGCTCACTCATCATCTGTTTGCACATTCTCGCTTTGGTCTTTCGACAGTGCATACAGGAGTCAATGACCTTTCTGGAAATCCTTGGTCCCATCACCACCCATGCTTTAGACCTCACGCGGAGGAGTGTGCCAGCAACACCCTCGTGGTTAGCTTTATGGGCCTCTCGTGTGAGAAGAGTGCTTATCCACGCATTGTAGGGGACCAGGGGCACACCGGTCTCTCCCTGGGTAATGGCCTGGACTCTACCATAGCATCTTAGGAGCCCTGAAGCCTCATCCCTGCTAACAACGAGTCTGTTTAGCGTCGTCACAGGAAACGTAACTCCCTTTTGGGCGGCTAGGCACAGGTCTTGGAATGCAGCTTTGCGTTCCTTTACTGTCAATACTGCCTCCCACTTTGCTGGTATAGAGGCCCTGCCTACACAGGCCAACCACTTTTGCACAGCTCTGCGGACATAACCAACGACTCCACAAAGTTTAGATAGAGAACTGTACCTTCTTGGTTCCACTTGGTCTATGAGTATTGCTCCCCACAGTGTCTCCTTTTCTTTGGTTTCGGCTAAGGTCAATTTCATCCCATTTTCTGAAGACGCTGACGCCCTGCTAACTCCATCTGTGACTATTTGATCTTCACCACCAAGACTGTCAGGGTTCAACAGCTTCTTGGCTTGAGCTCTGGTGAGTACTGCTGAAAAGGCCTTTCTTTGGAGTTTACTCACCACTTCCCTAGCATCAGCTGCCACTTCTGAAGCGGACTTCATGGGCCAATCCTCGACTGGACTAGACAGGAACTCAGGACCTTTCTGCCACACAGAGTTCTCACCCAGCAGTTCAGGAGAGCACCCCCTCGTGACTAGATCAGCGACGTTGATCTCGCCTGGTATCCACCACCAGTCAGTTACGGGTCCAGCCTTCTGAGTCTCCCCGACTCGGTTCGCGAAGAATGTCTGGAAACCGTAGCTTTCTCTCTGGATGGCTCCCATTACCGTCTTACTGTCAATGAAGTGGTACCACTTCTCCACGTCTAATCGTCCATGTTTCAATACATATCCCTTTAGACGTGTGGCAAAGACAGCCCCGCATACCTCAGCCTTGACTGCGTCACCTTTCTGGTTGAGGGGGGTTAACTTGGCCTTTGACTCTACCAGCCGGGTGGCCACACCATTTGATGTTACCCATCGCAAGTACAGTACAGCGCCATAGGACTCACAGCTCCCGTCAGAAAACGTGATTCCCCAGGGTTTACCCCTCCAGTCAGATGGCGTGAGGCTCCTGTGGAACTTGATGCTACTCAAACGAGTGTACTCCTTGAACAGCTCAATTGCCTTTCCTCTGAGCTCGTCAGATAGAGGTTCATCCCAGGTGTCTTTCGTAAGCTTGCCAGCTTCCTGGAAGGCTCTTCTCACAAGGATCACACCTTTCTGTTTCACAGGAGTTACTAGACCGATCGGGTCATACAGCCCAGCGATCTGGCTCAGTAAAACACGACGAGTCAGTGGGTATGGTGTCTTTACTTCCACTTCTTCTTCAGTGAGGTCAGTCTCAGTTCTCATCTTCTTCTTTCTTCTGGAGAAGTTGATGGAGACCATCACAAAGAGTTTGTCCTCTTGTACGAGATAACCAACCCCCAGGGCTTTGTTATCTTCCTCCCTTAGCTGGTTGGGCAACGTCAGAGTAACTGGCTTGGACTCTGTCCCATCCCGCCTCCCACTTTGACCAGACCGGACCCAAGGCTTGAGGTAGAAGCCTCCTTCTTTCAGTATCTTCTCTACTCCCTCTTGGATCTTGTCTAAACAGTGTGGGTCATTGTGGGACAAGAGGAGGTCATCGACGTAGGAGTCTTCCTCGATGACTCTTCTTTCCTCCTTCATATCAGAGAACTGGGGCAACTTCGCAGTCTCTCGCATGGCAACTTGTGCAATGCACCCCGCTGGTTTGTCCCCCATGTACACTCTCACGACAGCATAATCCTCAATCTCATCCTTCGGTGAGTCTCTCCATAGGAACCGATGCACATGGACCTCTTGTTCCTCCAGCCAAACCGAATTGTACATCTTGGTGATGTCTCCGATGGCTGCATGTTTTCCTTCCCGGAATCTGAGGAGCACCGCTCTGATGGGATTTAGGACGTCTGGGCCTTTAAGCAAAATGCTATTCATGCTCACCCCTCGGAACTCCTGACTGCTGTTCCAGACGAGGCGAACCGGCGTAGTCACTGAGTGGGGATTTGGAGCGGCTAAGTGACTCACCCACCACACAGCACCTTTCCAGCTATCCATCACATCCTTAGTGAGTTTAACAGCAGCTCCTCTCCCCACCATCTCGTGGACTTGCCTCATGTAAGCCTCTTTCCACAGGGGGTCTTTCTCAAGCCGCTTCTTAGCCCTCAGGAATGTTGCTTCCACAGCTTTTCGGTTGTTAGGAAGAGAGGCTGGGCTTTCCTTCCAGGGGTACTTCGCATCCCAGTGTGGCTGATCGCTGTGGGCGAATCTCTCCCTGAAGGTTAGACCTGCCTTTATTAACTTCAGCTCTTTCTCATCAGCCAGGGACATCTCCTTTCCTCCCGGTGGGCACTTTCCACAGCGACACCCTCCACAGGTAGGGTCACAAGCAGCACCGATGCTATCCCATTTTAGCCACTCAAGGATCTCTTTATTGCACAGTGCTGTTGTTCGAACTTCTGCACTGCTTTCTCTCTCAAAATGGCTTCCTGACCTTCCCATAAAGTGTTCTTCAACTTTGACGGCTACCATCTTCATTGAGTGAGCGAAGTGCGTCTCTGACTGCCATGTGGTCACCTCCACTTCTTCGAAGAGGTCTGGATGCACACCACTCACGATCTTGCCCAGAGGACCATCCCACAACACTAGGTCGCCGACCCTTTGCAGCCTTTGTGGAGCTAATCGACCTTCTCGAGAACTGATCAATAGATCGATCTTCTCTGGGCGGGCCAGTTCTCCCGGCTTAGCTTCAGGGAAGAACTGCTCTAGCCGCTCTGATCTCACCACCCGATCCACTTTGGCGATGTCTTCCATCCCGTAGCAGATCATCTCGTGAAACTTCAAGGTTCCTCGTGAGGTCCACACTTTAATTGTCACGAGATACCTTTTCGTATCAACTTTTACCTTCATTGTGCCGACACCATACACGACAAGGGAGATTGGTTCACCTGTCAGTCCGAGCCTTTCCGCCGCTTGGTGTGTAATGTAATTCGTGTCAGAAGCGAGATCGACCAAGGCTCCAAGGCTGTCTCCTCTCTTTGTCGTGACAGGAACGAGCATCATGAGGACTGGATGTTCTTTCAAGCCACTCCGTTCTATCAGCCCCTTGCCCGAACACACTGTTGACATTGCCTTGTTAGTACAGGCTCTACGGACAGCCTCCAACTGGTGGGGAGTAGGTCCCAACTCGGCAAACATAGCCTCTTGCTCCTCCGTCGGACCACGAGGTCCCCTCTTTTCCTCTGCTTTGTTTTCCCTCTTAGCAGCATCCTTCTTTGTTGATGCCTTAGGGCAGAGAAAATAGTGGTGGTCCACTAGAGTGTCGCCTTTCTTACACTCCTCCTTACGACAGAGGAACTTTGGAGTGCAGCCACTGTCGACCCCATGAACATCCAGGCACTTTATACATGCTTTTGCCTTTTTCACCTGAGCTTTCTTCTCCGACAGACTGGCCTTCCTGAAAGTTTTACAGCGAAACAGTTTGCCTCCATGTTCTTCATCACCACACACAGCACATGGTAACTGCTTGGAGTCTCTTTTTACTTCACTTGCTGTAGTCTTAGTGAACGACTTCTTTTCTCTCCATCTGTCACCTGGTTTCTCTCGGCAGCTTGGTCTCTCAGGAGTATTAGCAGGCCATGGCTTGCTGGGCAGCAACTGCTCCAACCTCACGAGCAACGACTTTTTGTCTTCCAGGAACAGCAAGAGCCTGTCGAAACGGTTTCCTGGGTGGACATTGTTGGTAGGGTTTCTCACACACATGAGCCACTCTCTTTTCATGATATCAGGGAGTTTACTCTCCAAAGACCGAATCACCAGCTGATTCTGTATAGCGTCTGCGCACCCTAGGTCTGTGAGGTCTGTAAGGACCATCCATTGGCCCAACGACGGAATCCAACGGCCTGGCGAAGGTTTAAAGCGTGTATGTCTTTTCAGCGATCCAGTGAAGTTCACTTAATTTATTGGAACTTATTTTAGTATTACTTTAGCTCTATGCGTAATCTGACTCCAATTTCAAATGATAATCAAATTTAGATCGTATTTCTGATTAGAAAATAATCATAAATATTGATTATGAATTAATTTAGATCTTTGATTACTCTGAGTATCCCATACTTTCAGTTATTAATTCATTATGGACCCGAATGCCGCTTAGAGATCACGTCGGCCAAATCGTGTTTCTCACGGACACAAACCAGTTAATTCTGATTTCAGTCAGAGGATGTAGAGTTTGCTAATACCCCTAAAGTCGGTTGCCTACTGCTCACTCGAACTAGAGAGTGTAGTTTTATTTAGCCACTTCCATACAACTTGCTGAACCAGTGATAGACAGAAATCACAAGGTCTTCAGATGACGTGCCTACTGCTCCGTTCATACATGCGCCTTAAGTTTGACCTACCTTAACTAAGATTTGCGGTAGCACCAGCCTCCTTAATATATTAAAAATAATGATTTCAGAATACTTCAGAATAAATCAAGATGTAACATTTATTTGTCAGGTAAAAATGTATCATGCCAATTACAGAAGTAAATGATTAAAAGCCAATTCAGAAAATACATGACATCATTTACTCAAAGATGACTCTAAAAGTAAGCAATGTTCTCCTGACAAAGACACACAGTAATGTGTCAGGATTTTCCAACAGGAAAATACTGCCATGCATTACTGTGTGGGGGATGATCCCGGTAAAAGATTCCCAAAGATTGCTCTGTCCCCTCACCTTAAATACCAGACCAGAACAACAGGGGTTATACAAATGTTGTTTAGAGTTGTTTGGGCCAATCCATGTACCCCAGGGGGGTAGCACCTGGTTTCTTGAGATATCTTAAAGAGATATCCGCCAGAGAGGAGATACAGGATTCTCCTAAGTTCTCAATCTTTCTCATTAAACCAATGACTGCAATGAAATTAAGACCATTTTACCAATCGCACTGAGACCCTTAAAATGATACCAAACATGAAAAGGAAAAAACAACACATTCACAAGATATGCGATATATAGACATTCTTAATTTAACTTTCAGTGACTTGAGGAGGGAGAAGAGGAGGGAGAGGGGGGATGAGTTGAAGTCAAACAAAGGGACAAGGAGATAAGTTTGGGCAGGACAAGGTTCTGTGCTCTGTCTTTGCTATCTGCTGTCCAGGGGGCATTTTATGGCATTATTGCAGGGTGAGTTTTGTTTTAGCAGGAAAATCAGTTCTTACAGGTCCATTGCTGCCCTCTCCACCGCTAGGATCAACTCTAACGTCTCTCGTGGCTGGTGGTTCTTTACAGCAGGTCGTGATTGAAGCTCCAACACAATCTCGGTTCTCTAATTCCCTGAAGATATCGTTTGCATCTCTGCAACGCAACAGTCTGAGTTCACTTTTCACAGACTCACCTATACTGTCTAGTAAGTGAAGTTTCTTGCATTCCCTTGACCCCGTAGGTTCCGCTTGCGCCTGGATACTCTCCCATTCAGCCTTCCAGCGCCAATAGTCCTTCCTGTCCCCGGAGAACTTAGGCAAACTTATGGGTGTGAGTCTTATTTTTGGTCGGGCCCATTGAGAGCTGTTATCCCCACTGGCATACAAACCAGGGCTGCTATATGGAATGCTACTACCTTGTCCCATGCTGAGATCGACGGGCGGAGCGGCACGAACACTCAACAGTTGTGGCGTGCTGGCAAGGGTCGGAGGTAGGGCGAAACTGACACCAAGTCCACCATCAGACCGTCTTGACTGCAGGGTGGGCTGTAACGTATGTTCGGGGGTACTGTGTGTGGTAGCTGCTACATACCTGCTCTGAGATTGACTATTGACAGTAGCACCTTGAGCAGCACAGGTAGATATGCTTGCTCTGTCAGTGGGCATGAATGAAGGAGAGCTCGTAACATATACAGTCTCTTGCCTATCAATGGCTGAATTGACAATAGCAGGCCGGGTATTAACAGGTGGAGCAGTAATAGTAAGGGTTACTGGTTGGATAAAGGTGATGTTATCTGCAGCTGTAAGGCTGTCGATAGCTGTTGTGACATGCCCACCGACCGCGTCATCGTCTCCCAAATCTTCATCCTCTTCCTCCTCACCTCTTTCACCGTCACCATCGTCTTTTAATTCAGTGCTGCTCCGCTTCATAACCTCATTATCCCGTTGACATGTCCACTCATCCATCAGTTGCTCTTTGTCCTCTCTCAATGATAAAAAGAGCATCCATTTGTCCTGTCCATGTGGCCGATAGTCTCTCCAAGTGTACACAGCCTCCCTGAGTTCATGGAGTTTCCTATCCAGTTTACCACTTTCAACCCCTTGCTGCGGCCATGGCACTACTTTATTTTTCCCGAGCGCTTCAGCCCGATCAAAAGCAGACTTGAACTGTGTTACAAGAGTGTCTATGTCCGGCGCTGCATACTTGGACCACAACATTTCCATAATCTTGCTCTCAGTTTCAATGAACCTTTGCTCACTGGCATCTCTCCTCGCCAGGGCGTCCCGCGACTCACTGTTGTCACCCGTAGGGTCTATCTGGTTCTGTGCATCAACATATTCATTACTGACATCAAGAAGTTTGTCATAATCATCCTTCAATCTCGCTAACTCTTCTGATAACTCAACTTCACGTAAACGGCCAGCACTAACATCAAGGCGGTTTATTCGTGTTGTAAAGTTTCGTTGTGCATTTGAGCGTTTCCGCTTTAAGCTCTCTAGATCTGGCTTGTCATCTGCCATTTTGTCTTTTTATTTTATTTCTTGTATTTCTTCTTTTTCTAGTGAACAGAATCTTCCAAATCGCTCTTGGACAAAATGACTCGTTCAAAAGAATCGGTTCAAAGAATCGTTCGTCCGCGAACAACTCTTTTCCAACTGTTACGGCTTGTAGTGGTGTTGTTTACAAAGTCACTATAATAGCCCCGCGGCTGTCATCATTATCCAAACAGTTTTACTCACGGTTGTGGAAGTTATTCAGCCCTTTAACGGCCCCGTTAGCTCTTGGCTTCGGCTTCTCCGTTGTAATGGTGTTGTATGTTGACGGCCGCTTCAGAATCCGAGGCTGTGTTCCCGCCGGCGCGAGTCATCAACAATGGCTATCCGCTCGGGGCTCGTGTTCTCTCTAGCACGGCTCCGACGGCGGTTTACAACTGTCCAGTTCTTTACTAAGCTACCTTTTATAGCTCAATAAACTCCCCACTGGAAGGGTTTCAGGACAAGTACGGTGGATACAACTCGTGTCACTTTTTGAGCTTTTATTGCGCACACATACACAATACTCTCTCACACAAGGTAGCTTGAATGCTATCGCTACGCTAGCCTGTCAGTGACGTTAGTCAACCTTAGTCAAATTAGGTTAGGTTAGGTTGTAAACCTGCAATGAAAACACAAACACAAACACCAGAATTAACTAATAAAACTACACACTCAAGTGATATTAAATATCAACCCAAATTACTAGCAATGTTAGTTTACAGTCACTCACCGGCAAGGCGTACCAGTCCTGACCATCAACTAAAATGAAAATGAAACATAAAACTAAAGGCGCCTGCGCACTAACTTTTTAAGCATACACAGACATTCAGGGGATCAGGAATGATAATACAACAAACCTGTAACCTAGTAAGATTATAACACGAAATATAACATAAATATGCTTGCATTTGGAATGTACACAATAGTTTTCTCGAATAATTCAGAACGTAATAATAACATCTTGTAATATATATACATACATATATACACATATATATATATACACTAGATATACCTGCTGGAAAGTTCTACAGTGTCTGATGAGTTGTTAAGTACTTATGTGGATGTATTTATATATGACACCAGTGTCAAAAAGAAAAATGTCTGCTCTGTGACAAACAGAACGGACAATAAAGTTAATCTAATCTGACCATTTTTCAAACACAATCTCTGACATTACATTCACTGCATGTGCAACTGCCCCATAACATAACCAAAATGACTTATTACTTGACAGTTATTTAATAGTCATGTGCCTCGACAAGTAAAGTCATAACATAATACATTTGCAAATCATTAGCTAAGGATTAATTAAAGCAGACAGCTAAAAGTTGAAGTACATAGCTTTTACTCATTGTGGTAATAAACGCATTAATTTACACTATTAGCTAATACTATATAAATAAGGAATTAATACATGATGGCACATTTAATTAATAGCAATTCGTATACTTCTTAATCTATTAATCATATAGACTCTTTATAGTTGCTGATGCAGTAATCCTTAAACGTTTTAGTTCTTCATGAGTCCTACGATTATCTGTGCATTAGTTAAGCATGAATTCATGGATAGTGCAACCGTATTATAAAGTGTTACAGAGGAAAAACATATTAAATGTGTGAGTCCTTCAAGTTGATGTGTGATGAGATAGTAGTTTTTCATAGTTTTCAATAGTTTTTCATAGAAAATATGTATGTGTCAACATGGACGTACCTTTTTTACAGTTTGCAATAAATACTATAATGCAATTCCCCAAAAAACACACACTGCCCCCAAAATATATGTCCACAACTGGAGAGATGGCTCAGTCTTGGTGTCACTTGAGTTGTTTTCTGAAAAGTGAGACACACTTCATTACTGTAGTTGTCAGTTCAGGTATTCTGAGGTCACTCAGCAATGCAGCAGTTAGACTATTAGTGACCAAACAGAGATATTTGATTTGAGAGATGTTCATTTGCACTCTTAATGTATTGTTTGTGTGTGTTTGGCAATATACCTTTATTATTGACACAGAGCTGTGTAATGTTTATTCTGTCTTTTTTCCAGCTGACAGGGTTGCTATAGTTACAGATGATGGATTCCTCACTGCAGTTCAGGATGAGAGTGTTGTTTTGTGATGTCACTTCCTGTGGAGAGCATCTGTTGTTCTGATAGCTAGAGTTTATCATGAGGTCATGAGTTCTGCATGTGAAGTTCACAGTACAGGAGTCACTGCTGGACCAGTGTGAGTTTACAGTCAGAACAGGAGCATCAACAGCGTCTGAAACACACAATTATTTTTTTTAACAATATCATTGTCACATGTCTGTCCTGTCTTGTTCTGCACTTGGGTGTCTGTTATGTTGAGCCATGTGCTTGTGTCATTGTTAGCCCCGCCCTACTTGTTATCTGATTATTGTTTGAGTTCTCCCACCTGTTCCCCCTGATTAGTTTCCCTTTATTAGTTCCCTCTTGTTTGCAGTCTGTGTGGATCGTTGTCTCTGTTTCACCCTGTGTTATGTTTTGAGTGTTTGCCTGCCTTGTTTTTCCCCCACGAGGGAGTTTTGGTTTTTAGTCTGTTTTGTTTGTTATTCATTAAAATTCCTTTCCTGCACTTGAATCCTCGCTTCACCTTTTGAATTCCCGTGACAGAACGATCCACCAGAATGAGGATTCAGCAGAAGGATTCCTGCCCTCACCTGGAGCGAATCATGAGACTCAGCAGTTTGGTTTCCCTCCGACAGCAGGGGACCAGGGTGAAGGATTTCGCCCGGAGATTCAGCGCGGCAGCAGAGGGACTCGGGCTTGGGGATATAGTCCTTAAGGACGTATTTAATATGTGTTTGGATGTTCCCTTGCCTCAGTGGGAGATGAAGGGGCTGGAAATTTTAGACTTTCCGGGTTTCACTAAGTTTCTCCACTATCGTGCTCGGTGGGATACATCGGACCCGCCTGCATCCCCGCTGCCCAGCCCAGAGAATGCATCGCCGCTGCCCAGCCCAGAGAATGCATCGCCGCTGCCCAGCCCAGAGAATGCTTCGCCGCTGCCCAGCCCAGAGAATGCATCGCCGCTGCCCAGCCCAGAGAATGCATCGCCGCTGCCCAGCCCAGAGAATGCGTCGCCGCTGCCCAGCCCAGAGAATGCGTCGCCGCTGCCCAGCCCAGAGAATGCGTCGCCGCTGCCCAGCCCAGAGAATGCGTCGCCGCTGCCCAGCCCAGAGAATGCGTCGCCGCTGCCCAGCCCAGAGAATGCGTCGCCGCTGCCCAGCCCAGAGAATGCGTCGCCGCTGCCCAGCCCAGAGAATGCGTCGCCGCTGCCCAGCCCAGAGAATGCGTCGCCGCTGCCCAGCCCAGAGAATGCATCGCCGCTGCCCAGCCCAGAGAATGCATCGCCGCTGCCCAGCCCAGAGAATGCATCGCCGCTGCCCAGCCCAGAGAATGCATCGCCGCTGCCCAGCCCAGAGAATGCATCGCCGCTGCCTAGCCCAGAGCTCCATCCACCCTTAATTCCGTCCAGACCTGAACCTGCACCTCACCATCGAAGACGGCGGAGGAGGAGGAAGACCTCCGGCCTCCCCAATGTCCCGGAGAATTTCGTTGCGAAGGAGCCAGAGACTGTTCACGTCACGTCTGCCCAGCAAGAGACTGTTCCAGTCACGTCTGCCAAGCCTGTGTCTTCGGACAAGATGGCCACCACTGAACCTGTTCACGTTACGCCTGTCGAGCCTGTGTCTTCGGACAAGAAGGTCACTACCAAGACTGGGTCTTCGGACAGGATGGCCGCCGTCGAGCCTGTGTCTGAGTCGGTAGTGTCTGTTCCTGAGCCAGAGCCAGTGTATGTCCCGGAGCCCGTATCTGTCCCTGAGTCGGAGCCCGTGTCTGTTCCTGAGCCTGAGCCCTCAGTGACCGCGACACTGGCCATTATGGCCACAGCCATGTGGTGTGTGTGGGCTACACACACACTTGAGCCGGTGGTGTCTGTTCCTGAGCCGGTGGTGTCTGTTCCTGAGCCGGTGATGTCTGTTCCTGTTCCTGAGCCGGAGCCAGTGTCTGCCCCTGAGCCGGAGCCAGTGTCTGCCCCTGAGCCGGAGCCCGTGTCTGCCCCTGAGCCGGAGCCCGTGTCTGCCCCTGAGCCGGAGCCCGTGTCTGCCCCTGAGCCGGAGCCCGTGTCTGCCCCTGAGCCGGAGCCCGTGTCTGCCCCTGAGCCGGAGCCCGTGTCTGCCCCTGAGCCGGAGCCCGTGTCTGCCCCTGAGCCGGAGCCCGTGTCTGCCCCTGAGCCGGAGCCCGTGTCTGCCCCTGAGCCGGAGCCCGTGTCTGCCCCTGAGCCGGAGCCCGTGTCTGCCCCTGAGCCGGAGCCCGTGTCTGCCCCTGAGCCGGAGCCCGTGTCTGCCCCTGAGCCGGAGCCCGTGTCTGCCCCTGAGCCGGAGCCCGTGTCTGCCCCTGAGCCGGAGCCCGTGTCTGCCCCTGAGCCGGAGCCCGTGTCTGCCCCTGAGCCGGAGCCCGTGTCTGCCCCTGAGCCGGAGCCCGTGTCTGCTCCTGAGCCGGAGCCCGTGTCTGCTCCTGAGCCGGAGCCCGTGTCTGCTCCTGAGCCGGAGCCCGTGTCTGCTCCTGAGCCGGAGCCCGTGTCTGCTCCTGAGCCGGAGCCCGTGTCTGCTCCTGAGCCGGAGCCCGTGTCTGCTCCTGAGCCGGAGCCCGTGTCTGCTCCTGAGCCGGAGCCCGTGTCTGCTCCAGTGTCTGCTCCAGTGTCTGCTCCAGTGTCTGCTCCAGTGTCTGTTCCAGTGTCTGCTCCAGTGTCTGCTCCAGTGTCTGTTCCAGTGTCTGTTCCAGTGTCTGTTCCAGTGTCTGTTCCAGTGTCTGTTCCAGTGTCTGTTCCAGTGTCTGTTCCAGTGTCTGTTCCAGTGTCTGTTCCAGTGTCTGTTCCAGTGTCTGTTCCTGAGTCGGTGGTGCCAATTCCAGTGCCTGAGCCGGTGGTGCCAGTCCCAGTGCCTGAGCCGATGGTGTTTGTTCCAGTTCCTGCGCCGTGGCCGCCCGAGGGGTCTTCACCGCCCTGGCCGCCCGAGGGGTCTTCACCGCCGTGGCCGCCCGAGGGGTCTTCTCCGCCCTGGTCGCCCGAGGGGTCTTCACCGCCGTGGCCGCCCGAGGGAAAGTCTCCGCCCTGGCCGCCCGAGGGAAAGTCTCCGCCCTGGCCGCCCGAGGGAAAGTCTCCGCCCTGGCCGCCCGAGGGAAAGTCTCCGCCCTGGCCGCCCGAGGGAAAGTCTCCGCCCTGGCCGCCCGAGGGAAAGTCTCCGCCCTGGCCGCCCGAGGGAAAGTCTCCGCCCTGGCCGCCCGAGGGAAAGTCTCCGCCCTGGCCGCCCGATGGACAATCTGCTCCACCCTGGCCGCCCGATGGACAGTTTGTCTCTTCCGTCCCGCCCTGGTCTGTTCCTCCCGTCCCGCCCTGGTCTGTTTCTCCAGTCCCGCCCTGGTCTGTTTCTCCAGTCCCGCCCTGGCCTGTCCCTCCCGTCCCGCCCTGGTCTGTCCCCTCCGTCCCGCCCTGGTCTGTCCCCCCCGTTCTAGTGGAGTGTCTGGAAGCCACTCCTTAAGGAGGGGGTTATGTCACATGTCTGTCCTGTCTTGTTCTGCACTTGGGTGTCTGTTATGTTGAGCCATGTGCTTGTGTCATTGTTAGCCCCGCCCTACTTGTTATCTGATTATTGTTTGAGTTCTCCCACCTGTTCCCCCTGATTAGTTTCCCTTTATTAGTTCCCTCTTGTTTGCAGTCTGTGTGGATCGTTGTCTCTGTTTCCCCCTGTGTTATGTTTTGAGTGTTTGCCTGCCTTGTTTTTCCCCCACGAGGGAGTTTTGGTTTTTAGTCTGTTTTGTTTGTTATTCATTAATTCCTTTCCTGCACTTGAATCCTCGCTTCACCTTTTGAATTCCCGTGACAATCATAGATCACTCTGTTAAGCTGTGCAATTTAAATAGCTGTTTACAGTACAGACTGTTTCATGTAGCAGATAAACTGATGACCAAAAACACATTAATATATTTAACAAATTGATATTTGTCTAAAGATATGAACATGTCATTTCACTACATGTATAGTATAATATTGCACAGAATAAAAGCTGAACATAAATGAGTCTTATGATCTGAAAACTCCAAGCAAAATTACACTCACCTATAACAGATACTCTGTATTCCACAATATTGTTCTCTGATTCTCCGCTTGCTCTTGCTGTATAGAGTCCAGTGTCTGTCTTCTGCATGTTCTTCAGTGTGAGAGAGAAGGTTTCATCATTGAAATCCACTCTGTCCTTGTAGGAAGAGTGAAGTCTTACTTTTTTAGATTCAATTATATATCTAACTATAATCTCTGATTTATCATTTGTCCAGGATAAAATATCGAACTCTGGTAGTTCTTGTGTCTGTATATCCAGTTGAACAGAATCTCCCGTCTTCACAAACACATCAGAGATCTCAGCACTGAACCCTGAGGAGAGAGAGAGAAAGAGTGACTGCAGCTGGTGAATTCCACTGTAGTACATTGCAATAAAAAGCAACAGAACAATAAGACAAAACATGAAAACATGCATGTACTAATGAACTAAAATGCCAAAGAGTACAGATACGGTTTTAAGCGGTCCTTAAAAACAAGAAGAGTCAAGGAAGATCTAACATCCAATGGCAGATTATTCCACAATCTAGGACCAGTGACAAAGAAAGCACAATCACCCTTCAATTTGAGACACGCACAAGGAATAGTTAGAAGATCCTAGTCTTACGCCTGAACTTAGTAAGCTCAGATAAGTATTCTGGCGTCATTCCGTGAAGTGCTTTAAAAACATGTATCAGAATCTTATACTGTATCCTAAAATGTATTGGTAAACTAAAAAAGATTACAAGGACATGTATCTGTTTTCCCAGCTTTCATTAACAACCTAGCAGCAGCATTTTGTACTTGCTGCAAGCGGGCGACGTGTGTTTGACATGTCCCAACATAAAGTGCACTACAATAATCTAGATGGGAAAAAATATAAGTGTGGACAAGTTTTTTCAGGTCGCTAGCTGAGAGAATTGGTTTCAGTTTGGCTATTGCTCTTAAATAGAAGAAGCAATACAAATCTTTATCTGTTGGTCAAATATGATAGATGAGTCAAAAATGACTCCCAAGTTCTTTACTTGATCCTGCAGGTACCCCTTCCATGGGCATAAGTTATCGATTACCATTTGACTACCAGCTGTGTGACCAAAAATAATAATTTCCATTTTGTTTTCATTCAATTGAGCGAGATTTGATTTTCAGCCATCCACAGATTTACTTTAGGCAATAAAAGCGTTTTGAGAAATTCTGATGCTGTAAGTGGGGTGAATATATGGGAATATACCGTCGACATAGGAGCAGAAGGACATACACTTGGGAGATTCACATTAAATACCACTGGACAATGATCAGAAAAACTGTGGCATGATATCAAGTTCACAAATCGAAATTCTTAAAGACAGAACGAGATCAAGTTCAAAGAGGCATGATCAAATAAATAATATATTTGACATTTAATACAACTTCTTAAAGAGAGAATAGCATAATAAAAATGTAATGCAGCTATAATGCACATATCTGGAGATATTTGCTGCTGATTACCTCATAGGGAGGAAAGTTTAGTCATAAACCATGTGACCTGGTTCATACTGATTGTCTCACATTTCTTGTTATTAATATTAATCAAGGTGTCACATTTATTAAAAATAAATAATATATCCATACTTGTTACATTTCTTGTTACAATATAAGGCTACTTATCAGTAATCTAGAGAGCCCATTGTTTCATGCATGTGTACTGTTATTTAAAAAGTTATTCCTTCGGCTCCCATAGGGAAGTAATTGGTTTGGTAGAGCTGACTGTCCCAGCATATGGGTAAAAATGATAAAAAAAATAACCCAATAAAATGACCTAACAGGCTGAACCCATATGGGTTAAAAAAATAATAATAACCTAGCATTTTTTTGTCAATTTCTTTTCAGAATACTTTTACAAATTAATCAGACAAAATTACTGACATAAGTTAAAATTGTATAATTGTATAAAAATTTTATATAAAGCAGTATCATTTAGAGAAAATGCCAATAAATGTACGTATAGACCGTATCTGAGCCATGCCCTGTCCAGTCATCACTGTCACAATATAGTCATTAATGGTCAATCAACATAATTAACATGTGTTTTTACCTGTTTTGAAGGTCAGAAGAGAAAGAAGAAATACGAGGTGATGTACTGCCATCTTCACAAAAAGAAAAGACTAAAAACAGAACTGAAAATGACGGATGCTGAGACTCCCTATAACGGAAATGGAAAGTTCCTCAGAAGTCCTGTAAGCACATTTTGACTTCTCATTTCTCATCACATCTCCTTCACATAATACATGGATCATAAGGGTGTGTCTGTGTGTGTGTTACTCAAAAGAGGTTTTTACACAAAAACTTTAAAGACATCTATATAAAAAGTTGCAATCTGCACCACATCCTGTGGAATCTGCTAACAAATGACGCTAGATCTTTTCTCAAAACTAATTTCACTTTTCTAGGCTTTTTTTTCTTTCCACAATAAAACAAAATCAGACATTCTGTAGCTGGTGCTTCACAGCAGCTGATCTCAGTTCAGTGATAATTTTTTTTTTTTTTTTGACCATGTTTCCACCTGTATTTAGCACTGGCCACTTGGAATCAAACCACCAAAAATGCATCTTAACCAGGTGGAAACAGGGCCATATTAGTCTTTAATATATTTAAAGAAAATGTAATGTCTACGTGGCCAATTACAGTCATACTGAATTATTGATCAATATAAATGTCACCTGGCCTTCGTTTTCAACTTTCGAGTCAGTGACTCACAACCCAGACGCATCCAATATATAAAAAACTAAAGCTTAATTTGTTAAAGTAGTTAACAAAATAACACTTAGTTAATATACAATAACAAATTTATATTGCTCTGTTTATTGGACATTAATATCAAATGTTATGAAACTTCATACTGTACATAAATTGTGTACAAAAGAACAATTCTGTCATTACTTTTATGAGTTTATGTATGTTTTGTGAAAAATATGACTGAAAATCTTATCCTTTGTAAATGAGACAAAATATATTGTAAATAGTGCTTGAAAATCACATTTAACCTGGAACACTCATTTAATATACGAAGAGAGATATATTCAAGAGAGAGACATGATTATATAAATCCAATTAATATTATGAGCTGTATGATTTCAAAAATAAGTCAGAACATGAAACAAACACTTTAATGAAAATCAGGCAACTACAACAATACAATTATTACTCATATATTGACTTACATTTTTATGCTTGTGCATGGCACGTTTACGATCTATTGATGAACACAGCAGCATCCACTGTTTGCAGACACATTTTTACATATATTCAACCTCAGTTATGAATGACCAAGTGGTCTCCCTTTTGAGGATTTACACACTATTGAATAAATTGTATTTTCTGTTTCAGTAGGAAATGATGTTTTTTGGTGTTGTCCTATTGTACTGTAGGTGGTGCTGGGGTGATTTTCTGTTTGCACCTGTGCCCGTATCTGTGAATATACATACAGTAAATACAAAATAAGTACATATATTTTCCATCTATCTATTTGTCTCTCTCTCTTCACAAGGCTTTGTATGAGCATGTATTAAGTGTCTGCGCAATGAGGAAAGTAAATGTCTTCTTCTCTTTCTTACCTCAGGACTAGGCATGTTCTGACTGGTATTGTGAGTGTGTTTGTGCTCTCCTGTAAACCCATAGACAGTTTGAGGATTCGCTGATTTCTCCAACATCTCCAGGGGTCTTTGCTCTTTAGTCTTTGTCTGCAGAACAAACCAATCAAACAGTCACAAATCCTTCTGCACATTTACATTTACATTTACAGTATGGCTAGTAGTGTGGACACTGAAGAGGTTTGATGTATTTCCAATAATTCTACAGCATAAATTGACATTCTGGAGAATTATGGGTTAGAATTCATTAATTCATTCTTGAATTAAGAGCATTTATTATCTAAGATGGCTACACAAAAAGATTATTACCTCAACTTGTGCATAAATTGTTTGATTCTCTTCTTGGGCCCCTAAGAGATTTAGAATAGTATTATTTTAAAGAAACAACTGATCATTGTTGTCATCACAGAAAGTGTAAGCGCGACTATTTGTGTGTGTTCTTTGCTTTTCCTTCAGCTAGTGATTGAGTACCTCGAATAAATCCGGGATACAGTCCTTTTTATTTCATTAAGACAAAAATACCTTTTTTATGCTTCTTGTAAGAGCAGCATATTACAGAAACTGCTGCTAAAACCACCAGTGGAACAACAGCGATGATCAAGTGCCAATAGAGAGGACTGTTGCTTTCTTTGGGATTCTCTGCTGAAATGCAAGACATCACATTAACAACTACAGCCATCAGAACAATCATTGAGGTTATCTCAGTATTGAGAATACATTTTAAAGAAATTAATTATATGATGTAAGTTATTTACTTAAGGTTTGCTCATGAGGTGTGCAAATGCGGTTAATCTCTATGGTGTCATTCTTCCAGCTGACTGGGTTACTATAGTTACAAACAACTATGTTCTCTATACAATGCAGGGTTAGAGTCTGCATTTCAGTAGATGTCACTTGCTCTTCACTGCAGTTGTTGGTGTGGTAGCTGGTGCTGAGTGTAAGGACATAACCACTACACGAGACATTCACAATACAGGAGTTAACACTGATCATGGTGGCGTTCCAGTTCAGGACAGGAGAATCCACTGCATCTGAAACACATATTTAAGAACATTTTGCTTGAAGATATGGAAATAATATGGATTAAATGACTTTTTAAAGAGCATGTTGTAGCTATGCAATGCAACAAAGACAATTATTCTGGTGCTTTTCTGCTCCCTTGATGTTGAGTGAGAAGACTTTCTATTTGACACTTTACTTGGATCTTTTTTAGATGAAGTGAGCTGACTTCTGCTCGTCACACCAGAACAACCATTGCATCACATCACATCATATTTTAGTTGATGTAAAACATTGTATTTGCTTCCATTTCTATGTAATAATAATAATTTTTGCCACTTCAGATTTACTTGAGATTTAAATAAAAATGCATTGTAAACTTTTACTCTGTAAGTAGATGCACAACTTTATCCTCCATGTTTCTGCCACATCATAGCGCAGATACTCTTGAAATTTTGATCTTAAAAATTGTCCAACAATCACCTATAACTGATACATTGTGTTCAGCAACCATTGTGTCTTCTTGTCCTATTGTTTTTGCTGTGTAGAGTCCACTGTCGGTCTTCTGCATGTTCTTCAGTGTTAGAGAGAAGGTTTCCGTGTTAAAATCCACTCTGTCCTTATATAAACTGTGAGGTGTTAAATCTCCAGATTGATTTGAAAATGTGACTACATTGTTTGATTTATCATTTTTCCAGACAAATCTTGTAAAGTGTGGCAGTGTTTTATTTATGTCCAGCTTAACAGAGTCTCCCGTCTGTACAAACACATGGTTTCTGGATGCTGAGGAGAGAAACAAGAAGAGAAGTTATTTTTAAAAAATGTGTCATGCCTTGGTTTAAATTTTAACTTTTAACAATACAACAGCTTTTAACCTTTAAATGTATTTATTTAGACCATTAGGGAGCAGACGTCACAGTTACTGTACATCACTGCAGCTGCTTGCACATTGTAGAAATACAGTAAAGTATCTTAAAATACGTCAATGCCATTGTTGTTTTTCTAAAGGCACGTATATAAAAGCTACTTAGATGTCCTTATTAAACTAAGTCATAATCCTGGCTTAATCTAAACCCTGTCTGTGAAACCAGGCCTAAGTATGAAGTACTTGCTGTACAAAACTACTAATACTTTACTATACTTAAAAGTGTACTTTCATAAACTAAAAAATGTGTTAAATATTTAAGAATTCTAAACTATCATGCCTATACGTTCACTTGTAAGTTGCAGTACAAACAAAAAAATTATTTGTAAACTAGTTGTGCACTAAAAGTTTTACTACTGTTATACTGAAAGTATACTTTATTAACTAAAATGTGGGCCACTTTAGTCCCAAGTAGTATTGAAATAGTACACTTATAAGTAGCTATCCTACTAGTACATTGATATTAGTATACTTACAACATAAAGTATACTTAAAATATATATTATACACTTGAGTATACTTAAGTACACTTTTTTGTGTTTTTTTTCCTCTCAGAATTGTGAGATCTTTTATTCTGTGGCTTCCATAGACGTATAACTCAGAACTTTCATTTTCTGCCACCAGGTAGACTCCGCCCACAAAACACATCATCGCTATTTGCAAACACCCAAATTGTCTTTTATGTATTTGTTGTGCATCATTTTTCCACAAGGCGGAGCTGTTATCTTAGTTTCAGTATGGAGTTGGCTCAATTTTCCTTCTTTTAATTTTAAAGGTTCCAAAAGAGGATTTTCATAGAATAATTATTTTTGGTTCCCCAAAGAACCTTTCAGTGAACAGTTCTTAAACCATTTTTTCCTTAGTGTAAAGAACCTTTAATATCCTAAAGAAACTTTTTTCCATTATAATGAACCTTTTGAGCAATGATAATGTTCCATGGATGTTAAACGTTCTTCATCTAACCATCAATACCAATAAAGAACCTTGTGGCTAAAGAAGCGGCACTAACAAAAGATTGCCCTTTATTTACAAAATAAAAAAAACTCTGTGAATATGGCTTTTTAACTTATTCCACATTAATCCGTCACTTTAATACCAAGTAACAACCAGACAAATGGTGATTTTTTTCACATTCATTAACTGCTTGGTAGAGATCTGTCTTTTTTTTTTCTTTTCTTTTTTTTTTAACAGAAAGTACTCTTACAACATTGCCGGAAGATCATAATTTAATTACAATATTCTCAAATGCGTACACATTAAAAGATAACAAAAAGCTGGTTTCTAGATTGTATGGAAGTATGCAAGCTTCCAAGAATCATTCATCAATATACATTAAACAAAAATGGGAGAAAGAGTCTGACTCACAAATAACAGATGAAGACTGGACAGACATATGTGTGTTACAGGCAAATACCACAAACTCAAGATCCTAGAGGGAATTTGGATGGTAGAATTTAGTAAGATTTTTTATAACTTCCAAATTAACAGCACTTCATACAGGCTCACAGAGCCGTGGCTTTTGCTGGAGGCAATGTGAAACCCCGATGGCTAATCACTATCATATTTTCTGGGCATGCCCAAAAATAAAATTATTTTGGCAAGGAGTAGTGGCAGAGATTGGGAAAATATTGGGAGTAGAGGTTGATTTTTCGTTCACTACTATATATTTAGGTAAAATACTAGGAAATGTTTTAGACAAGGATAAATATTTATTAAAAATATTGTTATCAAGCAGTAGGAAAGCAATAACCCGTAAATGGTTGCAGGATGACCCTCCAACTAAGGATCAATGGCTAGGGATCGTAAACGAAATATACAGTATGGAGAGACTCAAATTTGACAAATGTAACAAGTTGTGGGAAAAATGGATTATGTATGTAAACCATTGAGGAAAGTGTGATAACGTATATCAAGATGTTGGAATTATTTTTTTATACTGTCTGATATTGTAGCATCCATGATAACTTTGTGTTCTTTGTTCCAATAAAAAAAAAGTAAAAAAAAGAAAAGAAAGTACTCTTACAGAAGCAGCTTTTCTCTGATGAATTTGTGCTCACTCACCAAGTTGCAGGTTTTTTCGTCACCTGCTAAGCAAAATTCTTATGTTCATACACGGAATTCTAAAGATGTTGATAAAGATAGTAAAGATAACTGAGATAGAGACAATATGGAAAGCCATGAATGTTTTTACTGCCATGAGGTTGGGCAGCTCATCATTGCAGCTTGTCCTGCTTTAAAACGGAAATCTACTGCAGAAAGGCTAACTCTTCAAAGAGCGTGGCCTAGTTGACAGTTGCATATGTTCACCAGAATGTGCATCTTCATCGACTGCTGATTCCTCATTCGAACCGTTCTTTTATAATGGAACAGTGTCCTTTAAAGAGTCGAAGTCTGAAGCCAAACTCCACTCCTGAATTTGTTCCTTTTGTTTCTGGTTTTCACTATTTTCTTGTGATTAAAATCTAATTTTGTTTGACATCATTCATAAGATTGTGAGTAAGCGCACATGCATTTATGTTACGGCTGGCCCTAGACAGTTGTAAATCATTTATAATACAAATAAATGCAAATATTAGTGACCTACTCCTTGGATGGTCATGTGATCTCCAAATCAGTTGAGAAAGAGAATTTCCGGAATATTTTGAATGTTTGAATATTGTATATAAACAACATCCATCTAGCCAGTTATGGAAATGAAACAATAAAATATGAATACTGTAATGTATTGCATATAACAATAGAAATAATTAACCATTAATCATGTGAGCAGCTTTTCATACCTGTGCTGGAGATCCGAATTGTCATGAAGAGCGTTAGAAGGTGAATAAATTCCATTGCAACAGACAGATTGGACCGATCCAGCTGGGTATATAGCACCTACTTGTCAAGAAGAAGTTGATCGTTTTGTCTAAACACTCAGTGAACCTTATTTAAGTGGTCTAGCCAAAAATGCTTATTACAGCATATTGCGAAAACTAAATGTAATGTTGTAGCCTATACTGTATGTCTGCTGTTCTGCTCTTCGTCACTATAGCCTGTTCTTGCATCTGTAAAACTGAACTCAAACTGCCCAAAGTGATGCTGTATCATGACACAAGCCCCTCTAAGAGATCAAGGAAGATCTTACTGCTGTACGGTTACTAACATCTTTTTTTTATAAACCACTAGCCCTGTGAGTGCAGACCTGAGCAGGCTGCACTTGTCAACCTATCAGATTATTTTCAGAAGCCAAAAATTAAATCTCATCTCATCAAATTTCATCCCAATTGCTTGGACATTTTAAGAACATTAAAGTCAAACACATAAACAAGTCCAAACAACTGACAAAACAAACCATGTATGATTATCACAAAGTCAACAGGGAAGTACAAGTTTTTCTCCAAAAACACGTAAGGGCATTTGGAGGCCATAGTTTTAGTAGCTATTAGATCAGCTCATTTAACCGTAATGTCTCATGTCTTTTTCACATGTATCACAAATGTGGTGGGATATACCTGTACATAGGTCACCATTTAAGGAGTTTAACTTCGTACAGAAAATACATTTTTAAAGCTCATGATTTCTCTGCACATGCAAAAAGTGTCTCATAAACCATACTTAAAAGAGTCTGGGTTGTTTTTTCTGCAGTGCCAGTAAGTATTCTTTTATCTTCAACTTTGCCTAACATTGTGGCCTGTAGCTTATAGACAGAGAGACAGAGGTGAGAGAGACCGGTGAGACAGATCAGATAACTGAAACTGAAGCCCACATATCCTTCCTCTTTCAGAGATGACAGATGTTGCTACAGAGAGTGCTGCTTAAAAACTCCTGTGATAGACCCTGTGATTTTATTTCAAGAAATGGTCAGTGCACATGATGTGGATTTTTTCTTTTGCTACCCTATATTTTCTGTATTTATACTTATAGATTTCTTTAATATGGGTCTTTTTTAGGCTCACTAGTGGGTGTTGTGCTCCCACGTGGTATCTTTTGAGAAACTAGTCTTGTGATCTGAGCTTCTCCTTATTTGGACATTCTCTTAGTTCCTCCTTATGTTTTGCCTGACTGACTGGAGGTAAAGGTGCTGTATGTTAATGTTAATGTTTTTGTTTTTACTGTACAAAAGCACAAACATATAATATGTTTGCAAAGATTTAGGAAACATGCTAAATTCATATACTTGTTTCTTAAAAAAAAAAAGGATTTTTTTTTTTTGAGAAACAAAAGGCTCTGCAGTGTTTGCATACTTTACAAGAGATGAAGCAGAATATTTAAGTACACAGAAGTTTCAGATGTTTTTGTGTAGCAGCAGATACATGTTCATTCAATTCTTTATGTGTACATGCCTAATACAGTGCATGTATGTAGAAGAATAAAGTTCAACATACGCCTATATTTACATACCAATAAAATAAGGTCTATTTATTTTTATCAGTTTTATTTAGATAAACATGAGTCATGACACAATTACGATTGCATTTAAAGAGCTTTTACTGCTATAAAAACACAGATTTGTGAGCATGAACGTGTTAGAATAAAGGTAAGTTAACGTCATGTCATATTTACGAGATTTCAACTTGTAAAAAGCATTCACATCCTCGTAGAGGTCGCAATTACAACTTGTAAAATGGGAATTTTACAAGAGCTCCGACTTGTACCACTTGACTGCTGTACCAGCTGATCGCTGCAGATTAATTGCAGCTCTGAAACAACTGAGTGAAAGCTTACAGGCTAAAACATGGGAAGCAGTCTATAACTGTAATGATCCTGACACTGCATATGACAACCTCATAAATGAGATCACAAACTCCATTTTTTGTACCATCCCAGAAAAGGATGTCGTATACAGCACAACTGGTCACAAGCCCTGGCTTACAAGGTTACTTAAGGGTATTTTAAAATCTATCACCCACAAAAATAAACTTTATAAAAGTTCATTAAAAACCCCAAGTGCTATGAACAAGGAAATATATACTAGTTACAGGAATAAACTTACATATATAATAAGGAAAAGGAAAAGTAACCATTATACAAACCTCATTAAAGCATCACAAGGTGACTCTAAGAGGTCCTGAAAGTGCTAAATGAAGTTCTTAACAAGAGGAAAAACAGCACTGTGCTCACATTTAGGTAATAATTTTGCAAATGACACTGATTTAGCAAAGAACTTTAATTATGGGATAACATATAGGGATTGTCAAAGTTTTTTTTTTTTTTTTGTCATCTACTGAATTTTTCGTCAACGATACCAGGGACACCGAAACACCGGGGAACATGAAATTTGGTGGGCATGTAGCCCCACTAGACTTTTACGGAAAAATTTCATTTGGTCCCCGGGGGCCACTCCCCCACCCCCCCCCCCCCGCGCTGGGCCCCCCCAAACCCAAAAAATGCAGTTTTTCCCAAATAACTACCTGAACCGTGGCACAGAGGATGAAGAAATTTTTATGGTATGTTGGTCTTAAGGGCCCACATCAACCTAGCCCATGATCACTCATTTGTGATTTGCGCCCCTCCCATAAAAAATGAAAATGCAAATTTATTCTGCTTTAATCGCCGCTATCTTCAGTTGAGATGTTCAGAACTGCACCATATTTCATGTGTATGATTAACTTGACATCCTCTGGGGGTATCCTCTGCTAAGTTTCGTAGAATTTCATCCATGGGGGGGTATAAAATAAATTCATTTATGTGCACATTTAGTGACTGTACACTCACCGGCCTGTAGATGGTGCTGTTGAGTGAAGGGTTGCTGGTTTAGGATGATACTGTCACACACACACATGCAGGAATACAAACAAACGCAAGCATGCACACACACTGACATCCACACGCACAGACACACACCCATACACACACATACAAATCCACATGCACAGACACACACACACAAACACACACACATGCACACACACGTACGCACGCACACATACACGCACAGACACACACACACACACACACACACACAGACACACACATACACAAACACACACACACACACACACACACAGACAGACAGACAGACATGCACATACTACTACTTTTTTTAGGTATCAGCCATATACCCGATTTACCAATACCCAATGTGTTATGCTTGGGCAGTATACTAATGAGGTGGGTGGGACATGTTTCATGCCATGTTAGATCACATCCTGAGAGTCTACGCTTTCAGAAAATGTCGGAAAGTCTTTTATTTCCTGTCGTTTTATTTTGAAACTGTCGTGATGTCATTTCCTTTCCGAGCGCATCACATCCTTATTCCCGACTCCGCATTCTGTGGGATGGTGGCTCTCGTGTGCGTAACGCAAGCGAAAAGCACACACACACACCCACACATATACCTATTTGTACACCAATGCTTGTACCCAAACTTCAATAATAAAGTTTGCTGGAATAATTTCTCCGTGCCCTTCTCTCTGACCGGAGCCCTGTCAAAGGAAACTGTCAGACCAGTATTAGCCCCTTCAGAGTGTCCCACTCTAACACATGGTCCTTCGAGCCGGATCTGACAGCTTTCTGGAGACAATATGGAGCCAGGACAACCATCTGCAGATCCAGCAGTGCGTTCTCGACCCCAGCGGGAGATACAGTTACCAGCATCCCTTGCAAACTTTGAAGTTGGGTACATACCGAGAGTCACAGTACTTCCTTCCACCGAAGCTGAAGAACTCGGAGCAGCAGCCCCAGCTCACGACATCCCAATCCCTGATCCACTTTCACTGCCATTTGTGAGAGCAGAGTCATGCCGATCCTTGGTATCTTCTCATCGTAGCAGGCCGAGATCTCGAGCCAGTGCTGCCTCATCAACCAAGAGGTCCGTTGCAGACGGGCTATCCGAGCTACAGAGTGCCATGTTGGAGGAACAGGTCAAGCGGATGGAATTAGCAGAAGTGCAGCGGCAGATTATGGAGCAGACGCTAGTGGACGAGCAGAGTACTCTTCTAGACAAAGAAGCCAGAGACGCCCTCGATGAGAAGGAGGACCTTCTCAGAGAACAAGAACGGCAGAGACGTCGACTGGAGGAGAAAGCAGAGATGGCATACAAGAGTAAAGAGGCTATCACCAGGCATCAGATGTTGCGACGGCGACTGAAAGAGAAAGAGATGGAATTGGCACAAGCAGCTCTTATCACATCTTTCCTGAAGGAAGAAGGAAGTAAAAGTCCCAGTTCCTCCAGGCCCCCTCAGTGAAGGTGAGTACAACCTAAGGTCCTCATCAGAAGCTCAGCCTCTCCTACTCACTCACAAGGTGAACATGGACTACTCCATTCTACTCCATCTATTCATGTTCTGTCACCAGTCTCCAGTGCAGTCATTAGTCCACCTGTCTTGACCAGTCTTCCATCAGTCCAGCCCACTCCACAAGTGAGTGCTTATACTACTACTAGTATACTTGCCCAGCCGCAGACTACGTATATTACCATGATTCCTCCTCCTGCAATCATCAACCCAGCTTCGCAGTCGGCTCCCAGACCAGCCGTGAGTGCCGTTACCTCACGTGCTCCGCCACTGTCAGTCGAACAGTATATGGCCCCACTTCGCCAGCCACATATGGACTATAGCCAAGCCCAGGTCCAATATGTGCCTCCACCTGTTACACCTCTACAGCCAGTGCTATCAGCTGCTAACACGCTGTCCTATCCTTACCCCGCTATGCCGCCACCTCCACGACAGGGCACAGCGCCTCTAGATTACAGGGCAGCGCCGGGTACAGACCTCATGGAGCTCCTAGTTGCCACATCTTATGGCCTTCCTAGACCTACTCTACCTCACTTCACCTCAGGTAAAGAGTCAGACTTTGCCCTGCTCAAGATGGCTTTGGACAATCTGCTCAATACACATGCTCACCTCACAGAGCAGTTTAAATATCAAGTCCTCCTCGATCATTTGAAACTGCCAAGCGCCTACAAGCTAGCCCAAGCCTTCATGTATCATCCAAAGCCGTACACCTCATCCCTCCAGGCTCTCCAAGATAAATATGGGCAACCGCGTCAGCTCGTGCAGAGCGAGCTGGGTGCCATCTTAAACTCACCTCATGTAAGATCTGGAGATCCAGAGGCATTTGACAACTTTGCTCTATCAGTACAAGGTCTAGTTGGCATGCTCCGCTCCCTCGAGGGTGAGAATGGCTACGAACTGCGATGCGGCTCCCACGTCGACAGGCTGCTCAGTAAACTGCCTACTAACTATCGAGACGCGTTTGTGGAGTACAGCATAAACCGAGGCATCCTGAGGACCGGCACTGATCAGACCTACACGCTTGAAGACTTCTCTGTTTGGCTTCAGTTAAAGTCACAAGCAAAGCGCATTTCATCTCGAGCAGCTCTGATGTTCCAAGACCAGCCTAAGCCAGTTAAGGGCCAAAGGAAATCCCAGGGTCCTTCATCCAACGTGTTTTACAACACTGAGAGCCAAGCTAAGGTAGCCCCTCCAGATCCTGCTTGCAGCCCAAAGTCACCCAAAGTTAAACCCAGTGTGAAGCCTTACTGCCCGTACTGCGACGCCCGTGAGCATTACCTCAGCTTATGTCCCAAATTCAAAACACTCACTCCATCAGAGATTTCCACCTGGATTAAAGACAGAGGCTGTTGGAGGTGTGGCAGGAACCATAAACCTGAGGCATGTACTCTCAAGAAGCCTTGTCAAGTGTGCAAACAGCAACACTTGACCGTGCTTCACGAAGTGTGTTCCCAAGAGGCTAGGAAAGTGTTAATGGTCAGTGCTGCTCCTGACACCATATACGTTGATCGTCCTAGTCGTCCACAGAGAGTCATGTTGAAGCTAGTTAAGGTGCGCCTGTACAATGCCGAGCACTCTCTGGAAGGTTTCGCTATTCTGGACGACGGATCAGAAAGAACCCTCATCCTTCCCTCAGCAGTTCGGCATCTCCATTTAACCAAAGAGCCTGAAAGCTTGCCTTTGCGTACTGTCCGCCATGAGGTGATCCATCTACAAGGAGCCGCTGTCTCGTTCGACATCTCCCCAGCTCATTCTCCCAAACAAAGGTACCACATCTTTCATGCCTTCACTGCTGGTGAGTTGAGTCTGTCTGAGCATAGCTATCCTGTCAAGTCACTTATGCGTAGATACCCCCACCTGCAAGGTCTTCCTCTGCCGAAGGTTGAAAAGGTCCAGCTGTTTCTGCTAATAGGCTCTGACTTTCCACATCTGCTGCTTCCCAAACAACCGGTCCGAGCAGGTCCTCCTGGGAGTCCTGTAGCTGTGTGTACTGCTCTTGGTTGGACGTTGCAAGGCCCCGCCAACCTCAACCTCACTGGTGAGAACTCTCACTGCTACATCACCATGTCTCCTAACTCAGAGCTGCAGCGGCACGTTGAACGACTGTGGGAAGTTGACATAACACCGTATGCCAACGCCAAGACTGTAATCCGCTCCAAAGAAGATCAGCAGGCCATAGAACTGCTGGAACAGCGCACAGTCAAGGTAGAAGTGGATGGAGTAATAAGGTATGCTACTCCTCTACTGAGGCGCAAAGCTAGCCTCACGCTCTGGGCTCCAAAGCACACATTGCTCCCACAGCTACGGAGCATAGAACGCCGTCTTGCCAAAGACACTGCTCTAGCCAACACCTACTGTCAAGAAATACAGAAGCTTGAACAGTTGGGATACGCCAAACCTCTACCTCCTGACACAGTAGACAGCTCCACAGAGTCCTGGTATCTGCCGCACCACGTTGTCCACCACAACGGTAAGGCGAGGATTGTCTACAACTGTTCCTACCAGCACAACGGTCAGAGTCTCAACAGCCAACTGTTGCCCGGTCCGACCTTAGGTCCTACTCTCCTCGGTGTACTTCTTCGGTTCCGAGAACACAGTGTGGCTATCAGTGGTGACATCAAAGCATTGTTTCATCAAGTTCGCCTGCTACCAGAAGACAAGCCCCTTCTCCGTTTTCTCTGGAGAGGTATGAAGAGGGAGGAGGAACCAACAGTGTATGAGTGGCAGGTTTTGCCATTCGGGACGACATGCAGTTCCTGCTGTGCCACATACGCCCTTCAGCAGCATGTGAAGGATAACAGCAGCGGTCATGAGGACATCCTACACCTTGTGGAGACTGCCTTCTACGTCGACAACTGTTTGACCAGTGTCACGAACGCTGATGAAGCCAAGACCATTATCAACCGGATGCGTAAACTGCTCTCAGCTGGAGGCTTTGACATCAGGCAGTGGGCCAGTAACACCCCCACAGTTGTTGAGCATCTTCCACTGGAAGCGAAAGCAGCAAGCACCGAGTTGTGGCTCTCTCAGCCTCGACAAGATCCCGAAGAGCCAGCCTTTGGCCTTCGCTGGAACTGCCTTACCGATCGCCTTGGGTACCGCCACAGACCAGTAGAGTATTCACAGCCAACTCTGAGGAACGTCTATAAGGTGATGGCAACGCAATATGATCCCCTCTGATACCTAATTCCATTCACCACACGAGCGAAGATCCTGATTCAAGACCTGTGGAGAGTGGGAGTTGGCTGGGATGAACCGATCAGACCAGGGGCTCTGCTGGATATCTGGAGACAATGGGAGAGTGAACTAGTCCATCTTCCACAAGTGGAAATCCCCCGATGCTATATCCCATCAGTAGCAGACACTGGGCCACCCAGACGAGAGGCACACATCTTCTGCGATGCCTCTGAAAGAGCCTATGGGGCCGTCGCTTACCTCCGTACCCAAGACAATCAAGGTGAAGTCCACATTGCATTTGTGATGGCTCGGTCACGAGTGAGCCCTCGCAAACAACTATCCATGCCACGCCTCGAACTGTGTGCTGCTCTAGCCGGAGCCCAGCTGGCTAAAGTCATTATGACAGAACTGTCACTCCCTTCCCAGCAAGTCACTCTCTGGACTGACGCGATGGCGGTTTTAACGTGGCTCAATTCCGAATCGTGTCGCTACAAGGTATTTGTAGGAACTAGAGTCACGGAAATTCAAGAGCTCACTGAAAACTCGACCTGGCGGTACGTCAGCACCGTTGACAATCCAGCCGATGACCTTACTCGCGGCAAACCCTTGCTCGAACTCAGCCAGCCAAACCGGTGGAGCCAAGGTCCACCATTCATCCGACAACATCCAGACTCCTGGCCATTGCATAAGTTAATAGAAGCCCAAGAAGCTGATGAGGAAGAACTTCGGAAGACATTGTTCTGTGGAGCCACCACCTGCTCTCCGACCACGACACTCAGGTCTGATGTAGACAACTGGGACAGTCTTCTCAAGGCTACCCATGAGAGCCTTCACGGGGCGGCTGATGATCAGAGCAGCCCTACCATGACAGCAGCTGACGTCCAAACAGCAGAGCTACATGTCCTCAGACAAGCCCAGAGTGAGTCCTTCCCTGAAGAGGTGGAAACTCTTGCTGCTGGTAAGTCCATCTCGAGAGTGAGTCGCCTGCTAATGTTGCTCCAGAGTATGATGAAGCTGTTGGCCTGGTGAGAGTGGGAGGTAGACTATGCAGAGCAGAAGATCTTGACCCAGATGCGATGCATCCTATCATCCTCGATCCCAAATCTCATGTTATGAAGCTGCTCATTAAGAAATATGACAGCGAACTGCTACATCCTGGTCCCGAGCGGGTTTTCGCCGAGATGAGAAGATATTGGATCCTGCGGGGAAGAGAGTCTATCAAGCGTCATCAGCACGGCTGTGTTGAATGTCAGAAATGGCGCGCTACTCCAGTGGTCCCTCAGATGGCAGACTTACCCCCTGCCAGACTGCGCTTATACAAGCCACCTTTCTGGTCGACTGGAGTCGATTGTTTCGGCCCTTACAACGTCAAGGTGGGCCGGCGCACAGAGAAGCGGTGGGGTCTGATTTTCAAGTGCATGACGACGAGCTGTGTGCATCTTGACCTACTGGAGAGCATGGACACTGATGCTTTCCTGATGGCTCTCCGCCGCTTCATCGCCCGCTGCGGAAAGCCATTTGAGATCCTGTCTGACAGAGGAACCAACTTCCGAGGTGGAGCTGCGGAGCTACAAGTCAGTTTTGCCGCTTTAGAAGTTCCTCTTCAAGAACAGCTGGCCAGACAGCAAATCGAGTTCCGTTTCAACCCCCCTGGGTCTCCACACTTTGGGGGAACGTGGGAACGAGAGATCAAGTCGATTAAGTCAGCTCTCCAAGTCATCCTTCAGGACCACACCGTCGCCGAACCTGTGCTGCAAACTGTGCTGATTGAAGTGGAGGGAATAATCAATGCTAAACCGCTTGGGTACATCTCCTCCGATGCTGCGGATCCGGATCCCATCACACCGAATCTACTGTTGATGGGACGCCGCGACGCATCCCTCCCACAGGCTGTCTATGCATCTAGTGACCTTCTCAGCAGGAGAAGATGGCGCCACAGCCAGATCCTGGCAGACCATTTCTGGTCCAACTTCATCCGTCGCCACCTCCCGGATCTTCAGAAGCGGTCGAAGTGGCACAAGGACACAGACAATCTGACTGCTGGCCAGGTGGTGATGGTGGTTGATTCACAGCTACCCAGAGCTCAGTGGCCCATCGTGAGAGTGGTGAAGACCTGTTCCGGTTCGGATGGACGAGTCAGGGCAGCTGAAATTAAGATCAAGGGACAGACCTACCTACGGCCAGTCGTGCGCCTTGTGCGGTTGCCAGCTTGGGAGGATGAAGACGACGCCGACTAAGTAGACTTTCCTTTGGGATTCAAATTTATTGCTAAATTTGGGGGCGGCTATGTCGGAAAGTCTTTTATTTCCTGTCGTTTTATTTTGAAACTGTAGTGATGTCATTTCCTTTCCGAGCGCATCACATCCTTATTCCCGACTCCGCATTCTGTGGGATGGTGGCTCTTGTGTGCGTAACGTAAGCGAAAAGCACACACACACACCCACACATATACCTATTTGTACACCAATGCTTGTACCCAAACTTCAATAATAAAGTTTGCTGGAATACTTTCTCCGTGCCCTTCTCTCTGACCGGAGCCCTGTCAAAGGAAACTGTCAGACCAGTATTAGCCCCTTCAGAGTGTCCCACTCTAACACAGAAAATATATAGTTTATATAGTTGAATCAGTTTTCTCTTCATGGTACAGACCAAAATGTATTATGTGTACACTTTCTTCACCTAAATCCATAAAATCCCATTCATTTCAATGGCACATTTAATTAAGTGTTCTACTAGGTACAGTTGGAATGAGTTTAATTTTGTTAACATTGTTTTTTTACAACTCTGAGACCAGGGCTACAAGATAAAACCACTTTTTTGGGGAAAAAATGTTTTTTATTTCAGTAAAACACAACAAACCCATGCCAAAGTCAGATAACTGACTTTTACCATCAACAGGCACCTCAACCGTTTGGTAGAGGTTTGTAGAAATTGAATGGGAGGGTCCTTTGAAAAAAAATCACAGATTTTTCATACTTAGTATGTATAAATATAAGTATATATACTATTTTGATCCCATGAGGGAAATTTGGTCTCTGCATTTATCCCAATCCGTGAATTAGTGAAACACACTCAGCACACAGTGAACACACAGTGAGGTGAAGCACACACTAATCTCGGCGCAGTGAGCTGCCTGCAACAACAGCGGCGCTCGGGGAGCAGTGAGGGGTTAGGTGCCTTGCTCAAGGGCACTTCAGTCGCTTTTTACTGGTCGGGGTTCGAACCAGCAACCCTTTGGTTACAAATTTGAAGTGCTAGCCAGTAGACCACGGCATACTAGAGCAAGATAAAACAAAAAAAATATTTTTTTTCATTACTTTATCATGGAGTGCATGTGAAAGGGTTAATGATTGTGCACCCATCGGCCTGTATATGGTGGTGTTGAGTGAAGATTGGGTGATACAGTTGATGTTGAAATGTCTTTTCTGCTGAGATAAACACACACATTCATAGACATACAACCCCCTCTTGTAATGTTGCAACATGTTATAACATTCACAGAGTTATAAACTGGAACATATACATATGCAGGCACACACACATATACACACTAACTGTACATACTCCAAAACCTACATAATTCAAACCCTGACAAGATCATTTTCTTAGACACTTCAGTTAACTATACTCATTAAAAGATCAACTCACTCACATATTGGACTCACTCAGAAGGTTGTGTTATGGTTCTCTTACGAGAGGTTCTCTCGTATTGCGTAAGTAGCTTACGCATTGGGAAAGTCTTCTTTCTTCGAGATCTGAAGCCAAAAAATTATCCTTAATTTTGTATTCATTGTCAACGCAGTGCAGCAGCCGACAGACCTAGGCAGGCTGTATAAGCGTGCTCATTGGCTGCTCGGCTGCAACTGCTTAAGCCTATCGGTGAGCGCTCTGAACGCGGCAACCAATGAGGGCCCTCCACACCCTTCTAACCGTCAGAATGGGCGTGGCCAGCGTGTATATATTCAGCGCTCACAGGCTAAAATTCTGATTTTCTTGTCTTCAGCGAAGCACTTCGCATCGCTGGATCTGGAGAAGCCGCCGCCGTTGAAACCAGCGACCAGCAAGCCTAGGACAGCGCCTGAAGAAGCCGGCCGCCTTCGCCGCCTTCAGCCTTCCGTGCCTGCTACGCTATCCGGCGTCATATCCTTTTTCACTGCTGTGTGTTCGCCTACTGCAACACACCCTCTTCTCTAAAAGAGCACGGGGCGTTTTTCTAAAAATGCCCCGTTTTTCTTGCGGCTCGTGCCACGCCCCGCTCAGCAACGGAGACCGCCATCCCATCTGCGCTCTCTGCCTGGGCCGCGATCACGCCGCCACCGCACTCTCCACGGGCGGCTGCCCCGAGTGCGAGGAACTTTCAATGTCGACCCTGTGGGCTCGGCTTGAAGTTTTCGACCAACATGTCTCCCCGCCCGTCCCTGCTGGGCCGCGCAAGAAGAAGCGCCGCTCACAGCGACCGCCGGAGACCAACCAGGCGCACAGAAGCTCACCGGAGTCTCTCCCTCGAGCTTCTCCCTCGCCTTCCCCGCCCCCCCCTCACGGCCGCGCAGCCGCCGGCCCGCGCCTCTGCCGCTTCAGGGGATGAGGCGGATGAGTTTGGTGAACGCGCCGCGGACAGCTGTTCTCTCCTGGCCTCTGACAGCGAGGAATGGTCCACTGCCTCCTCGTCAGTCCAGGATTCAGGCCGATCTCGAGCGGGCGAGGACGTGGAACTTTTACGCCTCCTCACGCGAGTTGTCGAACAGCTGGGCCTTGACTGGTCTTCCCCGGAAGAGCCAGCCCCGAACAGACTCGACGGCTGCTTCCTTCACCAACGCCGCCGACAGCCGGCGTCCAGAAAAGCACCCTTCCTGCCTGAGCTTCACAGCGAGCTCTCGAAATCATGGAATGCTCCATTCTCCGCTAGAGTGTCTTCACACGCCTCATCGACGCTCTCACAGGTTGACGGCGCCGCTGAGAAGGGGTATAATTCCATCCCCCCTGTGGAGGAGGCGGTCGCAGCGCACCTTTGCCCGCCCTCTCGTTGGCGCTCAAAGGCTGCCCTCCCGTCCAAAGCATGCAGGACCACTTCAGCCCTCGTCGGCCGCGCTTTCGCCGCCGCGGGGCAGGCTGCATCAGCACTCCACTCTATGGCAGTACTGCAGATCCTCCAGGCTAACCTCCTCCGTGATCTGGACGAGAAGCGCTCGGAGCCTGCTTCCCTTACGGATTTGAGGAGCGCTACGGACCTTTCCCTTCGCGCCACGAAATCCGCTGCCCAGGCCATTGGAAGGTGCATGGCCTCTCTGTCAGTTACAGAGAGGCATCTCTGGCTCACGCTCGCGGACATGAGGGAGTCTGAGCGCGCGGTGTTTCTCAACGCCCCCCTCTCCCCCACCGGCCTGTTCAGCCCAGCGGTTAGCGGGATCGTCGACCGCTTTTCGGAGGTGAAAAAGACTTCTGAGGCAATGAATTTGTTTCTGCCTCGACGCTCCAGACCTGCTGCACGCCGTCCTTCGGACCAGCCTGCACAAAGCTCTGCCCAGCGTCCAGCTCGACCTCCGTCCTCGCAGCGACGACAGGGCGGCCGCCCTCGCTCTCGCTCGACCAGCCGTGCTAGACCGCCGCCTCCCCGGGGACCCCGGCAGAGGATCGCGGTGAAGCCTGAGCCTCCAAAATCCTCCTAGCCCGAGGAGAGAAGCGACGATTGGGTCCCGCCGCGGCCGGACCGTCGTCAAAGCTTCAAGCTCTGTCAGTCCCCGTTGCCACGGTTACTGCAGACACTCATTTCGCAGCCAACGAGCCGGTGAACTCACCCTCTCGCCTGCACACAACCGCCGTTTTCACGGCGACCCAGAGAAATCTCAAAGAGAGTATTATGCCTGGTCGCGCGCCTCGCGCTGTAAGTGTTTCAAATGCAGTAAATGTGCCCACTTATCTGTGTTCACCTCTGCACACAAGCACTGTAAACCCCGTGTCTCTCACAGAGTCCACTCGCATAAAGCTGGCACAAGCCGCTCGAGTGTTAAAAGTAGGTCACGTGTCCACCCCGCTGTGCCCACACCTACTCACTGCCCGCTCTGTTACACAACCCCTCTCTACCGGTCAGGTTATAAACACGGATGCTGTGCCCGCTTCCACGCGCTCACACATCCGCTCTCTTACTTCGCCCCCGACGCCGCCTTCGAGCGTCGTGCTTCACACTGTATGTTCCCCGTCAAAAGCCACCGGGACGCTGTGTGTAAAACGGCCGGTCACCGCTGTGAGCGACCCGCCGTATCCAAGCACCAAGAGCGCGCGCGTCACGCCCGCCCCTCCGTTTCGAGCTCTCGAGCCCGCGATCAGCGGCGATCAGAGCCCGGAGGCTATTCTGCCCCTGGCTGCACACGCGAAAGCGTGGGAAGCTATTCCAGGCGCGTCAGAATGGGTGCTGAGCACAGTAAAACGAGGCTATACTCTGCAGTTCGCTCGCCGCCCTCCGCGCTTTCAAGCGCGTGTCGAGACCAGAGTGAATGGGGAAGTAGCACATCTACTTCGAGCAGAAATAGCCACACTTCTGTGCAAAAGGGCAATAGAACCGGTTTCCCCTTCCATGAGCGAGTCGGGCTTTTACAGCCGTTATTTCCTCGTTCCCAAGAAGGACGGAGCTCTCAGACCAATTCTAGATCTGAGACGTTTGAACAAGGCTCTTATGAAAAGACCGTTCAAAATGCTCACAACCAGACAAATCCTCGCGCAAATTCGCCCGAGGGACTGGTTTATATCTCTCGATCTAAAAGACGCATACTTTCAGATCCAGATAATACCCCGTCACAGGCCATTCTTGAGATTCGCCTTCGACGGTCAGGTATATCAGTACACCGTCCTGCCGTTCGGCCTGTCTTTGGCACCCCGCACATTCACGAAGTGCATGGACACGGCTCTCGCTCCCCTGAGGGGTCGGGGAATGCGAATTTTGAACTACTTGGACGATTGGCTGATCCTAGCACAGTCAGAGGCCGAACTCATCGCCCACAGAACAGTGCTTTTAAGCCATCTGGACAGCCTGGGGCTTACGGTCAACTGGACCAAGAGCTCGCTCGTGCCCAGTCAATCAGCCTCTTTTCTGGGTTTGGATCTGGACACTGTAGCGATGACGGCCCGCCTGTCGACACAGCGCGCGCGTTGCATTCGACGCCTGGCCGCGTCCCTCCGGCCGGGCAGCACCGTACCTCTCAAAACATTTCAGAGGCTACTGGGTTGTATGGCCTCAGCCGCAGCAGTGCTTCGGCTGGGTCTTTTACGAATGCGCCCGCTACAATGCTGGCTGAATGCCCGAGTGCCTCACAGAGCATGGGCTTCCGGCGGTATTCGCATCAGAGTGACTCAGAGCTGCGTTTCAGCTCTGAAGCCCTGGTTAGCGGCCGACTGGTACCAGCGGGGAGTGACAATGGGAGCTATCTCACACCGCAAAATTATCTCGACGGACGCTTCCACCTCAGGCTGGGGCGCTCTGTTCGAGGGCAAACCGGCTTTTGGCCTATGGTCAGACCGGGAAAAATGCCTCCACATAAACTGTTTGGAGATGATAGCGGTCGAGAACGCGCTCAGGCGCTTCCTCCCATTCATACGGGATCACCATGTGCTAGTCCGCTCGGACAACATGTCCGTGGTATCCTATGTGAACCGACAGGGCGGTGTCAGATCCAGGAACCTGTGCAGGCTGACAGAACGCCTCCTCGTGTGGGCTTACCGCTCGCTGCGCTCGCTGAGAGCCGCGCACGTACCGGGCCACCTGAATGTCGGTCCAGACAGGCTGTCCAGGGACAACATTCCCCCGGGAGAATGGTCTCTGCACCCCCAGACAGTCCAGTTTCTCTGGCGCCTATTCGGCAGAGCGGAAATCGACCTCTTTGCGTCGAAAGACAATGCTCAATGCCCGAAGTTTTATTCGAAGAGCGAGGACGCGCTGTCCCAGACATGGCCCAGCCTCCCGCTGTATGCTTTTCCTCCGATCTCCCTGTTGCCACAGGTCATTTCGAGGATCAGAGAAACGCACCACTCAGTGCTGCTTATAGCCCCGCGATGGGAAAACCAAACTTGGTACCCAGAGCTAGTGAGGCTGTCGCACTCACCCCCGTGGCCGATCCCGGTGAGAAAGGATCTCCTCTCCCAAGCCGCTGGATCGATCTGGCATCCCCATCCAGAGCGCTGGTCGCTGCATGCATGGGTGATCAACGGATACCCGTTGACCTGTCAGAAGGGGTCATGAACACGATCACGCAGTCGAGAGCCCCCTCCACGAGACGGCTCTACGCGTCAAAATGGTCGGTGTTTTCTAAATGGTGCGCTACTCAAAACCTGGATCCGCGCGCATGCGGGGTCCCGCGGGTGCTCTCCTTCTTGCAAGAGCTGTTGGAAAAGGGCAGATCCCCTTCCACGCTCAAAGTATATGTGGCCGCTATTACAGCGTTCGCTGAGACGACGCTCGGCCGGGCAATGGGAAGGAATGAGCTCATTATCCGCTTCCTCAGAGGAGCTAGACGGATGAATCCCCCGCGGCCCCCCTCGGTTCCCTCGTGGGATCTGTCCTTGGTCCTGGCGGCCCTAAAGGCTTTTCCCTTTGAACCGCTTGAATCCGCGGATCTAAAGTATCTGTCGCTTAAAACCGTTTTTCTGATAGCTCTGTCTTCAGTCAAACGAGTGGGTGATTTGCACGCGCTATCTGTTAGCCCTGCATGTCTCGAGTTCGGGCCGAATGACTCGAAAGTCATTCTCAGACCGAGGCACGGTTACATCCCCAAAGCGATTGGAACACGCGCTGTTATCGGTGCTGGCCCGCGCTGCTGGCCGCCCGCATTATTTTCTGCCGCACGGGAATTTTCCTCTTCATGTGAGACCGACTATGTCGTTTTCTCCTACCCTTATGAGTGCTTATGTACTGTATGGGCTCGCTCCGCCGGCCCTACTGTTTGTACTGTTATGTTTATAGACCGGCCGCGCCGCTCTATTTCATATGCTGCATGAAGTGCATGTACTACGCTGGCCCGTCTCTCCGACCGGCCACATTTCCCAGCAGAGTGTTTTCCCCGGTTCCCCTGGGATTCATGGGCTGGATGCTCGGCGCACACGGCATTGACAAAGGGTTCCCGATGCGTAAGCTACTTACGCAATATGAGAGAACCTCTCGTAAGAGAACGTACTCGGTTACTAATGTAACCTCGGTTCTCTCTAGAAGAGGGAACGAGTATTGCGTAACCTGCCGTGTCGCGCCACGAGCTTTTGCGCTTCAGACTGCGAAAACCAGAATTTTAGCCTGTGAGCGCTGAATATATACACGCTGGCCACGCCCATTCTGACGGTTAGAAGGGTGTGGAGGGCGCGAAGCGCCCTCATTGGTTGCCGCGTTCAGAGCGCTCACCGATAGGCTTAAGCAGTTGCAGCCGAGCAGCCAATGAGCACGCTTATACAGCCTGCCTAGGTCTGTCGGCTGCTGCACTGCGTTGACAATGAATACAAAATTAAGGATAATTTTTTGGCTTCAGATCTCGAAGAAAGAAGACTTTCCCGATGCGTAAGCTACTTACGCAATACTCGTTCCCTCTTCTAGAGAGAACCGAGGTTACATTAGTAACCGAGTACGTTATGTGTTATGTGTAACATAACACTATAAAAGGCTCTTTTATAGCAGGACTTTGTATTTCTCATGTTGATACTTTGCATGGTTGTTATCCATTGTTATCATTTGATGTCATAAATCTTATTGCAAAGTCAAATATCTTATGGCTTTAGAGATTTCTGTTAACGGCTATATGGTTTTGTGGTTTCTTCTGAATGCCGTACATGGGAAATTAGTAATTTCACAAAACACCCTAACCCTGAGGACAACTGACATTATATGTAAGTACCACATTGAAATGTGTTGCTGTTGAATTTGACATGTTTATATATTAAAATATATTAGTTAGTAACCAAATGTAGTTAATTACAGATCAATAATAGACATTCAACATTTATAACAATGATACCTTGTGCACCTTTCAATAATGTCACTGTAGTATAGGTTTACAAAGAAACATTATAACTGACTTGCTTTTTTATCAGAATTTTCATGTATTTCATATATTGTTCATGAACTAAATGTTATTTGGTGTTTGTGTTTTTTCACAATTATTATGTAGGATTTGTCAAAGGTTTTTTTTTTTTTTTTTTTTTTGTCATCTACTGAATTTTTCGTCAACGATACCAGGGACACCGAAACACCGGGGAACATGAAATTTGGTGGGCATGTAGCCCCACTAGACTTTTACGGAAAAATTTCGTTTGGTCCCCGGGGGCCACACCCCCCACCCCCACGCTGGGCCCCCCCAAACCCAAAAAATGCAGTTTTTCCTAAATAACTACCTGAACCGTGGCACAGAGGATGAAGAAATTTTTATGGTATGTTGGTCTTAAGGGCCCACATCAACCTAGCCCATAATCACTCTTTTGTGATTTGCGCCCCTCCCATAAAAAATGAAAATGCAAATTTATTCTGCTTTAATCGTCCCTATCTTCAGTTGAGATGTTCAGAACTGCACCATATTTCATGTGTATGATTAACTTGACATCCTCTGGGGGTATGCTAAGTTTCGTAGAATTTCATCCATGGGGGGGTATAAAATAAATTCATTTATGTGCACATTTAGTGACTGTACACTCATCGGCCTGTAGATGGTGGTGTTGAGCGAAGGGTTGCTGGTTTAGGATGATACTGTCACTAAGGTTGCCAACTGTCCCGAATTAGGCAGGACGTCCCGTATTTTGGGCCTAATTTATTTGTCCCGTGCGTGACCTCCCGTGTCCCGTTTTTTGACAAGCTGATAAACCACTGACTGATACAACAGCAACAGCAGCAGTGCTGACCACGACACTTGAGAATGATCACCGACACCTGTCATCATCCAATCACAGCTTTTTTTAATCACTGTTTTGAGACAAATCATTGTTTGATTTGCGAACACCCTCTGCCGTCTGGTCGCTTCCGCTCAAGCCGGACTCGTCTCACGCTAACGGTAATTTCCTTTCACTGTCCACGTTTTGATTTCGGCTAATCAATTTTGGCGAATGCAAACAACGTGATTATTGTTCATGAGTCTAACATCCAGCCACGCAAGAAAACATGTAATCTACCTGAGGGAATAATATGCTCAAAAAACATTTCTGATTATTATTAATGTTTTAAAGCTTTTAGAAAGTACATAGAAAGCTTTTGTAACATTATCTTAACTGTCACTTTTGATTAATGTAATGCATCCTTGCTGAATAAAAGTAGGCAATTACTTTCTTTCTTTTTTTCCCAAAAAATAATCTTACTAACCCCAAACTTTTGAACTGTAAGCCTAGTGTATAATGTTAAAAAAGCTTTCTATTTTAGATAAATGCTGTTATTTGTAATGTAATGTGACTTTTTTCATGTATGACATTAAAATTATTTTTAGAATTAAATACATAAATAGGTTAAGCAATACAAATGTGTTTATGTCTGATAACCTTTTAAACACAAACTTAACTGCAGACACTGAAATGACGTACACTGTGTGATACAGTACAAATATTTTGAGTGTCCCTCATTTTCCTATAAATAACCACGATTGTCCCGCATTTTCCTTTTCTGAAGTTGGCAACCCTAACTGTCACACACACACATGCAGGAATACAAACAAACTCAAGCATGCCCACACACTGACATCCACACGCACAGACACACACCCATACACACACATACAAATCCACATGCACAGACACACACACACAAACACACACACGCACACACATGTACACACGCATACATACACGCACACAGACACACACACACACACACACACACACACACACACACACACACACACACAGACACACACATACACAAACACACACACATACACACACACACAGACAGACATGCACATACTACTACTTTTTTTAGGTATATGAATAAACACGCAATACAGCCAAATTGCTCCACGTCATTTATTTTTGTGGAAAGTCAGTGCAGGCCTGAGCGGCGGTCATATTTTGTACCGCCATGCGGTACATCTAGTAATTACTTTAACTCTATAGGGGAAAAACTTTCTAACAAAATAATTCAACCTCAAGGTATTTCTTTTAACCATTAGCCTACTTGTCAGGCACTTATGTCAATTCCTTTTTTATGGTACCAACTTGTTGTGATGAAGTCTATAAAATTATCTCAAAATTACGAAGCTCGTGACACTGCTGGTGAGCAGGGCTCGAGACTAACGGCGTTCTATCGTCCTGGGGACGATAGAAAATGTGTTTAGGACGAACAGAAATATTCTCCAGGACGCCTACAGGACGAAAGACATTTTTGTATGTGTGTTCATTTATTACTAGCCTATTTGGGTAACTTGCTTAGAAAATGCCAAAATTAACCGACCAAGCGCTGACTACAACGGAGCGCGTCTTCTCACGCTGTTACTATAGTTACTATCACCGGCTACTCACCCGGAGACTTGTTTCGCGGTAGGCTACATCTATCACATGACTTATTTTCACAGACGAAAACGAGACGATAACTAAATATCAATATGTTTTTAATGACAAAAACTATGACGAAAATCTATTGACATTTTCGTCAACGAATAAAACCTAGACAAAAAAGCGATCCAGTCAGAACTGATGTCCTGCATTTGTGGTAGATGCGCACATTTGTACAGTACTGTGACGTGCTGATCTACCCAGCGGCACACGGGTTGACATGCGCTGCATGCCTCATAAAACGTTAAAAAATGTAAACATCTGAGAGAATGAGTAGAGCAGACATATAGCAGCTAGATCTGAATAAGAGTGACGACGCAAAAAAAAAAGAGCTCTATTCGGTACGGTTCTCTGTGCGCACACACCCGACCCGAAGCGTGCAGCCGTTCACACAGACAGCGCGCGAGTATGGAATTGAGCTCTCTTTCGTGTCTGAATGGACAAATACACACAACATTATGTAGAAATGTCCGTTTTGGAGAGTATTCATGTAAATTATGTCGGTTATGTCTTAAACAGTTGTGAGTGTATCGGATGTGCATCAGTGCATTGGATCCGCATGTCATTGGACACGACCCCGATGTCTTAAAGTGACAGTGAGTAATAAACCTGATGCGGTCTGTGTCCTTAAAATTGATCAAGCAACAAAAGAAAAAGAGAAAAGCATTTACTGCTTGTTAATAGCTTTAATAAGGATTAATTATATTTAATTCATACAAATAAATATGTCTGCTGCTTGAAAGAATGATGATATTTTTGAGATATGTAGTCACCATTATTTATTTTTTAATCCAACCAACTCAAAAACGTTTTGAGCTGAATGTATTTTTCTCTTAATTTTTGTATATGTAAAAAAAAAAGAAAAAAAGAAAAAAGATTAGTTCTGCATGAATACAAAAAAGCATTTAACACCTGTTATTTTTTATTAAATCTGTTTTTACCTGTTTACAGATAACTACTTTGAATGGAGCTAAATAAATATAATAGTATATATCATAAACATTTTAATGGTGTTTTTATTATGTGATTAACAGCTAACAACTATAGATGATAAAAACAAAGTAAAGAAACAACATGTTTATTTTGGGACGGTTGACATTCACTTTAGGACGGTTCAAATAGTTTTTCAGGACGGTTCCAGGACGGAGGTGAAAAAAGTTAGTCTGGAGCCCTGCTGGTGAGGATGAAATGTTTAGTAAAATTCTGAAAGCGATTGCACTTGATATCATGGAGCCACTTACTTATTGTATTAATCTTTCTTTGATACCTGGAATTGTGCCGAAAAGAGCAAAAATTGCAAGAATTATACCAGACTAAAACCCAGACTACTTCCGGCGAATTTTCATTCTCTCTCCAGGATAGTCTGGAGCAGAGCCATAGAGAGAAAGAGTTGCGACACTCCCATAGACCTCCGTTGTAAATAATGGCGGCGCTTTTAACCGCCTACTTCCGGGATTTGAAGATCGGAATAGTTCTAAACACTGTCATTTTGGCGTTGGACACCATTCACTTACATTGCTGCGCGTCGAGTTGTTCTAGAGTTAAGTTGTTGAAATATCGACCTCTTTTGATTTGTCAACTGTCTATATTGTATCAGAGGCCCTTTGCGATGCTTATACTGGTCTTCGTTTGTATATGCACAGCGTAATTATTTATATTTTATGTTGGTTGTTTCAACCAATTTTCAAGCACTGCCTGCTAGCTAGTGCGACTTCGTCAGCTGTGACAGTAAGAGTTCGGTAATGAATCACTACCACCTTTATAGCAACTTTTATTTAATTAAATTTTTTGGGATATACTAACTTTTCATTATGTTTTATTGTCTTGAGTGAAGCGGCTTGTGAGAACAATGCTGGACCTCTAGGATTGTTATGGGATCACCAGTCCTGTGGATCACCTGCCCCTGGTTTTTGTTTTTCTTGTTCACACACACCCACACAAGCACACATTTTTGTTGTCTGTCATTGTTTAATAAAAAATATTTAAGCGAACTCTGAACGGACCGCCACGGCAGACCTCTTTGCGTGATCACGAAGGTAGGCTAATGGCTGAATCAAAATTTATAAGCAAAATCACGGGAATCAATAGCCTAATAAAGCCCAGTTGTGCTAAAATAAATATCATGAGACGTCCATCATCAGATGAATGATATGGAAAAGTTAAGTTAGAGCCGCTAAAGCCAGTGCTACTACCCATGCGAACATGAACACTGAGCTTTTCCCTCCAAAAATATAGCCTAAAACTTATCTCCAAATGCAAAACTGACATTAACAAAATGCAATAATGCAATAACAGCTGAAAAAGTACTTGGGTGTGTGTTTTATTTTATATTTACCGTTCAATAATGCAATCGCTGCTGTCTGTCCCATAGAAGAGCATGACAGCCAGCGTATGTTTTAGAACTATTGGGGCTTACATGAACCACGTGACAGCCATAGCGACGACATCAAAGAGTGTCGCAACTCTTTCTCTCTATGGCTCTGGTCTGGAGAAGAGCCCATTCAAACTCATTTCTGTGCCGCCGAAATCGCAGCACCAATCAGAAATGTTTGGGGAGGGATTTACATGATGACGACAGCGCAGCGACGCTGAAGGAGTTCTCACGCACACGCAGTGAAAAATACATTGCGGAGCAGAGAGGAGACTGACAACACGCTGGCAGACAGGACAGAGCAGGCTACTTTTCGGTTACGTTTGATATTAAACATATTAAACAAAGTCTCAGCTTTCAAATTTGGTAATTTTTTAAAATAAATTTAAACAATAAATACCGTTTTGTTGCTCTTTAATGTGCCGTGACAGATCGCTGTAGAGCATCAGTTAAAGCTGTTCTTGTGAACCGATCATCTCTTCCTTCTAGTTAATTTATAGCCTCAAATAAATATGAACAAACATAAGAAGGAATGTTGTTTTAACCACGGAAAGGCGTCAGTACACTCCATTTTTCAAGTTCAAATCTATGGTAATCTACTCTCCTGACTGCTTTGTCGGACAAAATGGCGGATGGCGAAGTATGATTGGTCAGATCACCTGTCAATCAAGCTGAGCAACGTCGGTTGGTGACGCCCGTTTGGAAATGATTTGTCTACATAGCTTCTCCAGACCCTACACTCAGTTTCAACTGAGAAGGGTCTGGTTTTAACCAGGCTACCAGTATTTAAATCTGGGGATAAAAATTATTTGAGTAATTATCGTCCCATATCAATTTTGCCTACAATCTCTAAGGTTTTAGAAAGAGTAGTGTACAACAGGTTAAGTGGCTACCTTGATAAGCTAAATATTATTGCTTCATCCCAATATGGTTTTAGGAAAAAAAGTACTACATGCATGGCTTGATCTGATTGAAAAGATCAATGATGCCATTGATAAAGGCGACAGTGGTATTGGTATTTTTTTTTGATTTATCTAAGGCGTTTGATACTATTGATTATGAAATCTTATTGAATAAATTACATCATTATGGAATTAGAGGAATATCACTTAACTGGTTCACAAGTTATTTATTTGGTAGACAGCAATATGTAAATATTAATGAGCAAATTTCTTTAAGTAAACCCATCAAATGTGGAGTTCCCCAGGGATCCATTTTGGGCCCTCTTCTCTTTATATTATACATAAATGACTTTGAAAATTCCACCTGTCATGCTGAGGCAAGGATGAAGCAGAGAGAGAATCCAAGTGCAAGCATACATTTAATTAAACAAACAGGTAATCCAGGCGGAACACGGAACAAGAACAGGTAACAGTACATTAAACAACGACCAACAACCAACAACTGAAGCACAGAGGTTTAAATACACAGACAAACAAGCTAAACAAGATAACAAGGGGGTGTGGCTAATTAGAAACACCTGGGAGAACTAATAAGCAAGAAAAACTACAAAGGACTACAAAACATGACACAGAACAGGAAATAACAAAAGTGCACACAAGACAAGGGAAACACAGGACAGGAAACATTACATAGCCCCCCACCTAAGGAGTGGATTCCAGACACTCCTCAGAAGAGAGAAAAAAAAAAAAGTCCAGGAGGGTGGTGGGTCTGATCCGGGGGCGGGACGGGGGGCTAGGCCCGTGGAGCGGAAGAGGGCCTGAAGACTCCGACAAGGCAGAAGCCAGGGCGGAGCAGGCTGTGCAGGCGGCCAGGGCGGAGCAGGCGGCCAGGGCGGAGCAGGTGGTGCAGGCGAACAGGGTGGAGGCGACCCTTCAGGCGGCCAGGGAGGAGACGACCCTTCAGGCGACCATGGCACAGGAACAGACACCGGCTCAGAGGAGACCATCTTGTCCGAAGACCCCTCGGGCGGCCACGGCGGGGAAGACCCTTCGGGCGGCCAGGGCGGAGACGACCCTTCGGGCGACCATGGCACAGGAACAAACACCGGCTCAGAGGAGACCATCTTGTCCGAAGACCCCTCGGGCGGCCACGGCGGTGAAGACCCCTTGGGCGGCCACGGCGGTGAAGACCCTTCGGGCGGCCAGGGCGGAGACGACCCTTTGGGCGGACAGGGCGGAGACGACCCTTCGGGCGGCCAGGGCGGAGACGACCCTTCGGGCGGCCAGGGCGGAACAGGAGACCACCCCTCTGGCGGTCCTGGTGGATCGGGCTGGTCCGGAGGTGTATTGCCACCCCCCAAAATTTTCTTGGGGAGGCTCCCCGGTAAAGAGTCCTGGACCAGCGATGAAGAGGGCTTTGAGCTGGGCAGGACCAGCGGCGAAGAGGGCTCTGAGCTGGGCAGGACCAGCGGCGAAGAGGGCTCTGAGCTGGGCAGGACCAGCGGCGAAGAGGGCTCTGAGCTGGGCAGGACCAGTGGCGAAGAGGGCTCTGAGCTGGGCAGGACCAGCGGCGAAGAGGGCTTTGAACTGGGCAGGACCAGCGGCGAAGAAGACTCTGAGCTGGATGGGACCAGCGGTGACGAGGACTCTGAACTGGGCGGGACCAGCGGCGAAGAAGACTCTGAACTGGGCGGGACCAGCGGTGAAGAGGACTCTGAACTGGGCGGGACCAGCGGCGAAGAAGACTCTGAGCTGGATGGGACCAGCGGTGAAGAGGACTCTGAGCTGGATGGGACCAGCGGCGAAGAGGACTCTGGGCTGGCGTGAAGCTCTTGATCGGCAGAAGTGACGTGAACAGTCTCTAGATCAGCAGAAACGACGTGAACAGTCTCTGGATCAGCAGAAGCGACGTGAACAGTCTCTGGATCAGCAGAAGCGACGTGAACAGTCTCTGGATCAGCAGAAGCGACGTGAACAGTCTCTGGATCAGCAGAAGCGACGTGAACAGTCTCTGGATCAGCAGAAGCGACGTGAACAGTCTCTGGATCAGCAGAAGCGACGTGAACAGTCTCTGGATCAGCAGAAGCGACGTGAACAGTCCCTGGCACAGCAGGGCTGACGTGAAGTAGCTCAGGCACAGCAGGGCTGACGTTAAGTAGCTCAGGCACAGCAGGGCTGATATGAAGTTCTGGCTGAGGTGATACTGTGGGTTCACGGAGCTCCTGTTTAGTGGGTTTAGCTGGGCTGACGAGATGAGCGACCCCGACCTTGCCCACAGTGAGAGGAGAGCCGCACAGTAGCAGGGCGAAGTCGATGAACTGTGCCAGGGTCCAACCAGGACCTCCTCCCGGCATCAATTCGGCAATGTAGTCGTCCAACCCGCCCCAGAAACACTCAATCATGCGTGTATCGCTCCATGGAACCAGATGGCTAAGTGCCAAAAACTCCTCCACGTAGACCTCTATGGATCGGCCATTCTGGAAGATGTTGCAGAGAGCAGTTATAGTTTCCTGATTCTGTAGAGTTTGCAGTGCTACGGTGGGAATCGAGGAAACCTCTAGAGCCGTTGGAGCTTGCATGGTGTGTGTGGCCGGGTATACTCTTACATAATCCGTGCTGCTGGATTTATGGTGTGGTCGGTCGTTCTGTCATGCTGAGGCAAGGATGAAGCAGAGAGAGAATCCAAGTGCAAGCATACATTTAATTAAACAAACAGGTAATCCAGGCGGAACACGGAACACAGGACAAGAACAGGTAACAGTACATTAAACAACGACCAACAACCAACAACTGAAGCACAGAGGTTTAAATACACAGACAAACAAGCTAAACAAGATAACAAGGGGGTGTGGCTAATTAGAAACACCTGGGAGAACTAATAAGCAAGAAAAACTACAAAGGACTACAAAACATGACACAGAACAGGAAATAACAAAAGTGCACACAAGACAAGGGAAACACAGGACAGGAAACATTACACCACCAGGGTTTTACACAAGGTTTTATTTGCTGATGACACAAATTTATTTATGTCACATAAGAATCCAGATGAATTGGAAGAAGTAATAAATAGCGAGTTAAGACATGTAGATTTTTGGTTTCGGTGTAATAAATTATCTCTTAAAGGGGGGGTGAAATGCTCATTTTCACTCAATCTCCTGTTAATCTTGAGTACCTATAGAGTAATATTGCATCCTTCATATCTCCAAAAAGTCTTTTGTTTTATTATATTTTTAATTGAAAGATTGGCTGTACCGAGTCTTTCCGGAAAAACGAGCGGCTGGGGGCGGGCCGTGTGGGCGAAGCTAAAGCTGTGCTAACGCGCCGAGCTAACAACACACAGAGACATTTGTTCAACAGTTTTACTCACCGTTCCAACGCACGACCGCGAACCTTTATCATTGTGACTGCTCGATCCTTAAGCATTAGACGATCTGGGCTTTGTTTATAAAACAATCATCGTCGAAATGCAGGGAACAACAGTCTTACACAACTCCGTTTATGCTCTGGAAAACAAACTCCATCCACGGGTGCCTTAACGCCGGGTTCTTTGGGAATCTGTGCAGGGTTGTCTTGCCCTGGCAACCTAAAACACACTTCTTTGGTGACACTGACTTCCCAAAAGCCGGGCAGGGCGCTTTGATGGCGAACTGCTTTCACTCTCTTGCTCTGTTTTACGAGTGCGCGCGCGCCCGCGATCTTACCGGAGAAGTGCCCTTAGGACCCATATAAGGAAATTCCGCCCTCTCTTACGTAAGACAGAGCCATACTCGAAAAAAACTTTCCGAAACTTGTGACAAACCGGAAGGACAATTTTTGGAACAAAAATACTCCTTCAAACGTACAACTTAACTTTTGAAACTTTGACCATGTTTAACATGGGAATCCAACTCTTTAACAGTGTAAAAAACTCAGTATGCATGAAACAGTAATTCACCCCCCCTTTAACATCAATAAGACAAACTACATTGTGTTTCATTCCAACAAAAATCAAATGGTAAACAAGCATGTCTGTCTTAAAATAAATGAACAAATTATTGAAAGAGTTAACACCACTAAATTTCTCGGAGTCTTTATCGATGAATGTTTACATTTCAAATGCCATATTGATCAGTTATTAAAAAAAATGTATCTAAATACGTTGGATTATTTTTTAAAGACACTTTCTTCCACAGTCAGCACTTCTCACCATTTAAACTACTGTAATGTTATATGGTGTAACACTTTTACCAGCTACCTGAAAAAAATACAGACTTTAAGAAGAAAATAATACGGGTAATAACATGGTCTGAGCCCTTTACCCCCTTTCGTCGCCTTGGTTTATTAAGGCTTTCCGAATATGATGTTTTTCATAATGCTTGTATAATATTCCAGGTCATGCATAAGTTAAATTTCTGATTATGTGAGCTTGTTCCAATCAGTCGTCCCCAGCACACATATGACACAAGGGAAAAACATTTAATTACTGGCAAAATACGACGATTAAAATATACGAGCCTGAGTGTAGTTTGTAGGAGACCGCAGATTTGGAATGAGCTTGAGGAAAATTTGAAATTGTTGCATTCTGTCTCCATTTTTAAGAAAAATCTCAAGGAAAATTTGCTCATAACATATGATTGTTGAACATTCCGAAATGTGTTATACTTGCGCTGGGATCGTGTGTGTTTGTAGTGTTTGTTTTTCTGTTCTATTTATATTTTTTGCTGTCTATGGTATATTGAGTGTTTGGTTGGTATATTATATGTTGTATGTTATGATATGGGCCCCCTCCTAAAAGCTTTTAGTAGCTTCTTTGGGGTTCCCCATTTCATGCGATCTACATATGACCATTGTTTATTTCTGTAATTGTGTTTATGATACAATGATGATGTGTGTAATTTAGCCATTGATAGTGTTGCCATAGAAACGCATAATTCCCAGTCTGACGATGTGAACAGCTTCGAGTAGAAGTGATGTCAATGTGGTAATTTATCGACATGGCATGAACGCAGCATTAACACAAATCATACTTGATTGTTGTCATCTGTGAATCTGGCCAATCGTGAAACAGCTGTGTTGTCATCAGAGCTCAAGCAGCTGCTCTGGTGAAGCTGTGCAAAATGAACCAGCCGGTGTTGTAGCAAATTCTAAGTCCTCAAATCGGGTCTCGAAGAAATCTCTCAAGAGTCGAAGTTCCAGGTGTCAGAAGAAGTAACTTTATTGACAGGCAACAAAGTGAGATGCCAGCTGGCCATCTGGACATCTGATTTGCAATGGTCAAACCTCAGTTCTTATACCTTTTCTTATCACTAGGTAGCCAATCAGCTATCAAGATCTCGCTACCGTTAGCATCATCTTTCCCGGAGACATTATTCTATTGGTGGAAAAATCTTTGGTCATACCCATTTTCTAGAACATCTTTGGTCAAATGATTCAATGCACCTGCAGTGTTGTCATACCATCCATCATTTTTAATTGACGTTTTTAGTACCATCTTATCAGTTACCCATACACATCTTCTCTCTGAGCTTGTTAGGTACTCTTTCATCCTCACAGACCACTTGACCTAGTTTAACCTGATGTATCCTGATTTAACCTGGGTTCTGACTGAGACACAGAAATACAGACTTTTACATGAGGCAAAGGAAAATCTCCAACACCGGCTGCTCTCCAATCACTCTCTTTGATACTTTGATAGCATCACAATCACGTGGAGTCAAGACAGACAAAATTTCTAACTGGCATGCACTTTTTCAAGTAAGATGGCGATCGGTCTCCCTGCGAGGCGCCGCATCAGTCGAACACACTAAGCAGAACACAACGATCCAATCAATTCCCAATTGACAAATCAAGTCCCGTCCTACATTTTTCTTCATCATTTTGTATAAAAATGTCTGTAAGGCTATTTTTGTTTTGTTGCTTTATGAAGTAGACCATGTGGAATTAAAACTCTTGCTTTATGTCGTTAAAATGAGAAGTCTATAACAGATATGTTAGCTAGTGGGGCTTGTCGACTGTTGTCTACTGTTCCTATAGTGCGCTTTTGGGAGCATTGATTTACCAAACCAATTTTACTGGGTCACGAGCTTCAGTAAATCTTTACTGATAAATCCTTGTCAGGCAAGGATATTACCATACACCGACCTGAGAAACATCCACCCTTCATGTTACGTCCCAGGATGCTCTAATATCATTTGTTGTGAGAAAATGCTTGTGTGCCCTGTGTTGTGCTCTGTTTCTCTCCCTCACTCTCTCTCACTCAGGTTAATTACCATCAGCTGCATTCTCATGAGCATGCCTGAGACTGAGCAGAGGAGTATAAATGGCAGCTAACACAGGGGCATTACTCAACAGGTCTTTAGGAGCTTCAAATGCTTGATCATAGTCACTGCTCCACCTAAATGAAGTTTTATGTAACAAAGTTCGGGAGGAGCATGTTCAGGTAATCATCCAATCAGCACAAGAAGAAGCCAGTATAAATAAAGCCTTCCCTTACCTCCTGTCTCATTACAATTTCTCAGCATCCCGCCACCACCCCATCACCTCACTTCGGCTGGGTCTGCTCATAGATACTATGGTCTATACATTCATATGGGGGAGTACTCTGGGGTCGGGCCGAATTCCGAGCTCGGAGCCCTCCCCCCGGACAGCAAGCCAAATACGCATTATAATACTACATCAGATTTCATTAACATGTGAACTCGTGAAATACTCTCGTTGTGCTTATAGGAGGTCTGTGAGAGGAGTAACTACAGAGGAAAGGTTTCTGCAAAAACCTCTGTAGTAACCTGACATTCCCAGAAATCGGCGAAGCTCACGCTTGTTGTTAGGTTTAGGGAACTTAAGAATAGCTTCCACTTTAGCTTTAACAGGTTTCACCTAACCATGGCCTACTTTTTTCCCTAGGTTACTGTAGCCTTCCCTATCTCACACTTAGACAGGTTTAAGGTTAGCGAAGCACGTTTGAACTTTTCAAAAATATTTCCAAGGTTTTATTATGCTAATTTGAATCATGGGAACTGGGAAGACCATATTAAAACCTTGGAAATGCTCTGTGAAAGGTTAAAACGTGCTTTGCTAACCTATTTCACACACAAAAACATGGGCTTGATTCGGTTGTTATAAAGGTATGTAAATATATATGTAATTAAAAAAAATTGTTTTGTTTTTTTATCTGAAAATTTCCACACATAAATGAAGGCCTGGTACTAGAGCACAAATGCAATGTGGAATGAACATGATCACACACACATGCCCGCCATACCTGTCAACACTCACGTTTTCCCGGGAGTCTCCCGTACTTCACACCCATCTCCCGCCCCCTAAGTTTCGCTGCTAGAGGTCGTTTATTCAAAACATGCCGTGATGCCGTGAATGAGCGTGGAATCATGGTGGAATCATGGGAGTTGTCGTATTCACCTCCACAGCCAATGGAAAGCAATCCGACGGGACTCAAATAAAATCAAATCAAATTTATTTATATAGCTAGCACAATTCATACATCAAAGCAAATCAATGTGCGTTACAAAGAAAAATAATTTAAAAAAACAACAAATAAAAACATCATAATAATAGTACAAGATACACACAGACACAAGAAAGATTTAAAAGATGGGATAAAAAAAAGGCATAAGAAACTGTAAGGCTGAACAGTTTTACAGTTCAGCCTTACTCCCTTTGATTCTAGATATATTTTTCAAATGATAGAATGTTGTTTTGGTGACTGATATGATTGTTAAATGTGAGATCTGAATCTATCATAACACCAAGATTACGCACTTTATCCCTGGTTTTAAAGGCACGAGAATCTAATTCTGTAAAATGCAGAAGACTCAGGCAGAAATCATGGTAATGGGTGAGCTAATTTATTAAAGTTTTATTAACTTTACTGTGGTATGAAGCAGGACGGGGCGTGAGCCTGGGAATTTTTTTCCTTGCTGTTTGCTTATATTCCACAGTTGGCTGCTGCCGCACCATACATTTTGTTGTTTATGCATTTTTTATGATTACAGTTGTGATTATAGTTATGTTTAACATTCACCTCATTCTTCCCTGAACTTGAACTTTGTTACAGTTACGCTTGATAACTTAAATTCACATTATTTATTTAATTCTAATAAAAGAGATACAAGTTCTGAAAGGTCCCTTTATCTGTCGAATTAAAATTGCAGGGTAACACATCGCTGTATTACTTGGTACTAAAATACATTTGAGTTTGTTGAAAGTAATGAGACACTCGATTGCCCATTGCAGTAAGCTAGATCAATATTAGAATATCATATTAATAAAAGCTGGATTATTTGTGTTGCTGAATGGCATGCAATTCATTTAAAAATGCATTGTATGTGAACAAAATGCTGCATTACTACAAATAAAGCTTTTTCTGATCACGCTATGTTCGCCACTTGACAGAATAGTGTTGCCTCTCTAAGGCATGATACAGACATGATAGTTTTCTGTCGAGAAAGTATCCAAACTGCTCATCTGTCTAATAAACTGCATAATTTATAAAAGTGTCTTTGGTGTTTCCATGGTTTACTACAGAAGTAAAACAGAAATTGAGAGTAAGGTGGATATGATGTAATTGATAGGTGACTGGTTACACTGTTACACTGGTTGAAATGGCTTTTTTCCATTCATTTAAACATTGTTGGAAACATTTGGGGTAATGTAAGTACACAAATCAACAAAATATATAATATCGTTTTAGTGGTTAAGCGAACGATACAGTTATCTCTTTGTTTGTCTGTCTCTCAAATCATCATTGCACCCAAAAGAAATAGAAAGATCAAAGAAAGAGAAACAGATTCCATGGTTGATCCATGACTGCTTGTCCCTAAGAAGAAATGTAAGAATCTGTTATTGTTTTTTGTTTTTTTTTACAAAAAGCATGATGAAAAAAAAATATATATATATAGCACTGACTTTAAATTAGTTCAGAATGTGAGTTGAAGTGACATTGATTATACTTTCTTGTGATTGTTGAGTAGATTGTTAAGTTCTGAATTCTAAATGTGAAAACAGAACTCCCAAATGACTTACCAACAGTTACATTGTATTGACCAATAATAATATCTGATTCTCCACTTGCTCTTGCACTGTAGAGTCCACTGTCTGTCTCCTGTATGTTTTTCAGTGTTAGAGAGTAGCTTATAGTATTGAAATCCACTCTCTCCTTGTAGGAACGATGAATTTGTACAAAATTTGTTTTAACATTGTATGAGACTACAACATCTGAATTATCTTTAAGCCAATCCAAATCACCAAATGTCTTATTTGCATGTTTTTGTAAAGTCAGCTGAACAGATTTTCCTCTCTGGACAGTTATTGGTTGGATTATGTTACTGGATACTGTGGGGAGAAAAAAAAGCAAGTAGTTATGACAATGTACAGTATTGCTCAATTCAAAGAGGACCTATTATGATTTTTTTTATTATTATTTTTTTATTGTGTTTAGTGTGTGTTAGTGTGACCATTTGGAGTCCCTAAAGGCACCGAGGTGCTGATAGTGATCAAGGCCTGTATAGGCCAAGATGTGTGTACTTTGGGGGTTGATGAAATGTCACACCTTTAGTACGGTGGGGGAAGTTGTAATTATCTGATTGGGTTTGAACATCTTACATTTGGATTTTAGTCACATGGTCACGGAAGGGATAAAAGAAGATTGAAACTGTTGCTCTGTCTCTTTTGATGCTCTGGCTCTCTTCTTATTCTTTGGGTCCCTTTCTTGGGGCTCTCTCTTTACATCCTCTTTTCTCTCTCTCTCTCTCTCTCTCTCTCTCTCTCTCTCTCTCTCTCTCTCTCTCTCTCTCTCTCTCTCAGGTAACATTTGACATATTTGCTGAGTAAGATTAATGGTAGTTATCATTAAAGTTATCATCATCTCATACAGTACATCTATTTTGTAACTATTTTAACTGTAACCATAACCATATTTTGTCATTCGGCAGTCTTGCAGACTGAACCCCTGCAGTAAATCCACCCTTAAAGAGTAACTACTTACTACAGTAAAGCTCAAATAAAGAAGCTAAAACTGAACACAGAAAACTATTTTATGAAAATGAAATCCAGCCAATTACAGAGAGCATAACCATAATAAGCTAAGAAAAAGGGTAAATGTTACAGGATTCATAAATTGCTGTATGTACACTTCTGCAGTTTAAATAACTGATTTTATGATTATTGTGCTGCAACTTAATGATCAGTAAACATGAGGTGATTTTAGGCAGTTGTTTTAGTGGTAATAAAAGGGCATGAAAACATGGTACATCAAATCGTCTTGCTTTCATATGTATTTTCAGGACCCAATCATAGAAATCAAAATAGTTTGTTAATCAGTAAAAGACATCAATATTTCTGAATTACTTTTAAAAATCTAAATACTGCCTTACCCTTTCTTCATTATTATTTTTTTAATATAGATATATCATTAAATATTAATCAGTAAGAATGTACTTTGAATAGTATAAAGGGTCTTGGTACCTGTGTTGAAGATCAGAGGACTGATAAATGTCACAACGAAGATCAGAAGTAGATGCGTTAATGCCATTTTCAATAAACCCTTATTAAACGAGGATGTTCACACTCACACTGCCATCGCCTCAGAAGGGGAAGTGTATACAGGAAGTTAACTTTACTACTGCAATCTTTTCAACACGCGAGCATTAAACAGAATTTGCAATAAATACAGATATATATTTTAACAGGTCTGCTGGTTCAAGTCGACGCCAGCTTGAAAAATATGGTGACAGACAGTTGACTGTATAGCGATTGACTCACATAGTATTTTTTCCCTACTTTTACCAATATTCTTCATAATATCTTTTGTGTTCAACAGAAGAAAGAAGCTCATACAGGTTAGGGACGACTTGAGGGTTTGTAAACGATAACAAAATTAGCATTTTATTGGATGATCTATCCTTTTAAGATGAATATTAGCTGGTAACAAAGACACATGTAAACCTTGAGGAAGATCCATTAAAAAATAAAAAACCTGCTTCCCAGAGAAAAAAAAAAGCATAGTTTTGTCCTTTATTGGGTTTAGATTTATTTCTTTAACTTTGTTTCGAATTCTAGTTGAGTTGTGTATCTGGTCAGTCATTTGCTGTTGTGCATTGCAGGTTCCTCTCTTGTGGGTGACAACTTGTGAAGTTTTATTGGAAGGAACAAGCTGTGGTTGATTCAGCGTACACACACAACTCTAAAAAGTCCCCAAGCTATTGTTATATCTGATGTCATATATCACACTTGTTTCATGGTCATTCACTAGCTTCTTAGAAATGTTTCCATAACATCATCTGTTGTAATTGTTGTTTGAAAAGAATGTTTGAATGTTTAAAAAAGTGTCACAAGCATTTAGAGTAATGATTTTACAGAAGTAAGTTTGTGACTAATAATGTTTCTGTAGAGCATGTGGGAAGTGATACATGAGGAGAGAGGGGGAAAGCCAGTTTAAAGTTAGTTGAACCTATTTACATTTCTCTATGGTGTATATTTGTAACACAGTCACCTTATGAGGAGTATAATTATTATTTAAGAGAATATATATTATTGAATGATAGTCCAAATGCTTAAACAACTTTACAGATTTTCTTTTGCCACATATAAAAACTTTTTTCTCCTTCATTTGAGAGCTCTTGATGTGTCATCTGTAAGTGTGATGATGAACTCATCTGTTTCTAGTTTTGTTTTGTGACTGGTCTTTTTTTTTTACTTATCTAGCCTTTTTCGTGCTTTTAAGCTATTTATAATAGTATAGCTCTTAAAGCTTCAAACATGTTGACCAATCAACACTGTCAGAGTTTTCAAACAATGCAGAATCTGTCGCAGAATTTTCATGGTAATATCAATGTAATGTCAGTTTTTAGAGAGCCACATGACTAACTGTCATGACAAAAAAAAAAAACAGTTTTTTACAAACTGAAAGTGCAGACAGACAGAGATCATTTCCTCTGGTTTAAGGGTTTGAACCAGTGCAATATAAACCATGCTGTTGCCAGGCTTGAGTAGCAGAGATGATGTCCCCACCTAGTGTTCACATGAATGTGATTTAATCCTTATATTGCAGTATGCTCAAATGTCCAGGTATAATACCATTCTTGATCCTGCAGTAGTGAGTAAAAGCATTTAACAGAGTAAGCTGGGGACGCACTTAAAGGTGCTGTAAGCGATCCCGAGAGTCGAAACTTCTTGTTGACATTCGAATTGTTGTCAAACAAAACACTGAGGCTAGCTAGACCCTCCCTCCTCCTCATCCCGTCTCCTCCCTCCTCCCCTCCCTTCCGACATAAAGAAAAGTCAAAGTAGTCACAAACAAAGTTAAAGGGCACCTATTATGCCCCTTTTTACAAGATGTAATATTGGTCTTGGGTGTCCCCAGAATGCATTTGTGAAGTTTTAGCACAAAATACCCCACAGTTAATTTATTATAACCATTTGAAAATGTCATTTTTGGGGCCTGTTTTAAAAAGAGCTGTTTTTGGTCTATACCACCTTAAATGTAAATGAGCTGCATATCCCCGCCCTGCTGCTGGACCCAGATGATGAAGAGAGTCCAGCACAGAATAAACACGAATGAGAATGGACTAAACGTCTCGAAATGGTTATTTGAAACATTTATGTAACTTACTTACAAAGTTTTAATCGCGTCCTCTTTGCAATTATGGGTGTGCAACACACACACACACACACACACACACACACACACGAACTGTGAAATCGTTCGCGCAATTTTTTTAAACCACACAGACACACACACACACACACACACACACACACAAATACTGTGACGTTAAAGCTCCAGTATGCGACTTTGGTATTTGACCACAAGAGGGCGCAGTTTCAACAATAACAAAGGCGAAGCTTGATGACGCTATGAAGGAGGTGACGATGGGAGGTGTCGTTTTTAATGCGTTTCCACCATCTAGCGATATATCTACATGGAATTAATTAATCATGATCACGGATGAGGTAATTTATTCGTTTTTGTATTACCTGTATGTCTGATCGTATTATTTTATTTCATCATAATTAATGAACTGCAAGGAACGTGAAATGTTATGCTATATTATCCCGTTACAACATACAGCTATTTGTCAAATGATTTGTTTGGTTAATGTTGTGCAGTTTTACGTTTTTATGGTTAATGCCGTGTTGTTTAACGTGTTCAAACCAATATCTAAAAGTACATTTGAACGAACATTTGCAAGTAAAAATAAATATATTTTTTTAACATCATATCCGATTGTATTTAATTGTACTGCCATAAGCTCGGTCACCACACGTGATAAAAAGCCTTACCAAAGTACAAAGAGCAATATAACTTTGTTTATAAGTGCTATTATTGACAGTTGCATGTCTTACCTGTCTATCAATACACTCGCGAGACCAGAGTCTCGGTCAAGTCCAAGATTGACGCGCAGCTCTTTTCATCTCGAAAACGCCTGCCGATATTTATCTGGGTTTTATTCCTCCGTTTGTCACACAGTCTGAGTGTATCCGAATATGGACGCTTTCGTTTTGTTGGCACTGCAATAGTCGCCAAAGAGTTCGTGATCCATAACAGCTATAACCATACAGTCTATGGCTATAACGCTTTAACCACCACTTCCGCATTTGACCATGCGATATTCCGGTGTGGTGGGTCATATTTTTAATTTTATTCTTTTTTTATTCTTTGTCAGACGTCTTTATTGTTTATTGTGATAAGAAAAAAAAACTCAATAAAGTTGTTGTAAAAAAAAAAAAAAAAAAAAAAAAATCCAGTGTGGTGGAATATCCTATCACATGGTCCACACAGGGAAAAAAGGATATTGCATCACTGAGGCGCGACATTTCTTTTCCGGGACGGCCAGTTATTTAAAATCGGAATTTCTCTGAAATAAAAAATCTTTGGAGACTTTTGAGATATTGTAAGTACACAACTGGAGGAAATATATCACACTGTGCAAGTTATTTTTGGAAATTTTATTACAAAATTCCTACATATTGGAGCTTTAAGTACAAACGATTTATTTATTTTTTTCTTAAGGGGAGGGAGATAGACGTTTATATACTGTCTATGGAGATAGAGCAGACCTTAATTTATTTACATTTGTATTTGCTGCAAAAAATGATAGCATACGTGCAGGGCCGGATCTAGACATTTGGAGGCCCTAGGCAAAATTCATGTTGGAGGCCCCCCACCCCCAATAAAACACACTTGAAACAAATATGATTCCTAACCTTTTTATTTATACAACATTTAATTTTAAATTTAGTATATTTTTACTTACACAGTACATAAGTTTGGACAAATTACTATTTGTAATGTTTTTGAAAGAAGTCTCTTATGCTCATCAAGCCTGGATTTATTTGATCAAAAATACAGAAAAATAATATAGTGAAATATTATTACAATTTAAAATAATGGTTTTCTATTTTACTAGGCTATACTTTAAAATATATTTCTGTGATGCAAAGCTGAATTTAGTGTCACGTGATCCTTCAGAAAACTTTATAATATTCTGATTTATTATCAAATGTTAGAAATGGTGCTTAATATTTATTTTATAACATGTGATACTTTTTTTCATGATTCTTTGATTATTAAAAAGTTGTTTTAAAAAAGTCTTCAATATCACTTTTATAAATTTAACACATCCTTGCTGAATATTCCTGTTTTTTTTCTGTATTTTTGATCAAATAAATGCAGGCTTGTAGCATAATAATAAACTTCTTTCAAAAACATTAAAAATAGTAATGGGTCCAGACTTTTTACTGGTAGCCTATCAAACTTTATCTAAGCTAATCTCTTTTTTTGTTTAATGAAGATGTTATTGTTATTGTTGTTATTTTGCTGTTTTATTCAGTTTATTCACAGTTCCAGAATACCACTTCAGTAGATGAACATGAACGTGCTTTTATCATTTTTCTGCGTTATGGGCAGGATTTTTCCCTCCCATTTAATCAATATTGACTGCAGATATTGTCATATTATTAATATCAGTAATATGTTATTATGTATTGCATTGCTACCTTAAATATGCTATACACAAATCAAGTGGAAGAGAAAGACACGATCGCTACTGAGCAGGAAAAAAAATCTAAACTAATATTCCTATAGGCTTTGATGTCAGGGTATTATCTAATCATCAGCATCAGAATATAGAAGATAGACCCATATGAGATCTTTTATTTGAAACATTTAAAAATGTTGCAGTGTGTTGGTTTTTTAACTTTGAATACAAACGTCTTGTCTTTTACTTTTGTAGCTTTTTTACTAGTCAGCTCTGGACGCGATGTTATTCATTGATTGTACGCGCAAATTCAAAGCGTCGCGTCTGGGCACGTTAATGACGCTCGCGCTCTTTTAAACTCATAAAGCGGTGAATGGTTTTTCCAGAAATGACGCTGATCTACAGTATCCCACAAGTTTATATTTAAAATACATTGCAATCACACCAAAATCGATGACCTGCATTACGAGCTGTGCTTCTTTGCGTGCCTATTTCTGCTTTTGCTTCGCACTCAGCACCTGATGGATGCGTTCGTTGACCGCCTCTGATCGCCTCTGACGTCCCCTCGGACTAAACTGGCTGGCGCCTCTACAGTCATGGGCTGGCGTTAATGTGACGTAATGTAACAGTCTATGGTTAAGATAAACATCGTCACTATTTTTAGTTGATTAATAGGCTACATTTTGAAATAAATTGTAGATAGGACATTTAATTTTTTTTTTTTTTTTTTTTTTTTTTGTCCCTCTGTCTGGGCCCCATCCCGCCAATCGGGCCCTAGGCACGTGCCTAGTTTGCCTTTGCGTTAATCCGGCTCTGCATACGTGACATAAAACAGTCTGACGTTGTTTGTTGAGACATCCTATGACGACGACAATAACTAGCTTTAGACGCATTTGTTGTTGAACTGGCTGACATCAATTGAAATGACTATTTGCTCAAAAATAATAAAATACACTTACTTCTGGAGCCTGGTGACGTTGGATCGCGAACAGTAGGCAACGATCCACACTTGAGGATTAACTTCCTCGTTCACTAAACAGTCAGAAGATTATTCTCGTATTTAGGAAGTTTAAGTGGCGCCTTTTAATCATAAATAAAATCCATCCGCTGCGTTTTCAGTGGCTCTGATGTCAGTGAAGACTACATCCCACAACAGAACACACTACACTTCTTGAGACATTACACACCGGCTGCCGTTGAAACAATGGAGGATGGTGTACAGATCACCGAGGGCGGGGTCTATGCCAAAACCAGATGTCAATCAAATCACGTCGGTGGGGCTTAGCGCTTTTCTACGTCACAGTGAGGGAAATCTAGAACAGGGTGTTCTGAGACAGTGCTTGTGATTTATTGAGATAGTAAAAAAACTACTGGGTGGATTTTTATCATTCTAGGGTGGTTTTGCTCACACACTGCCAACACACATTTATGTTCAAACACCATGTAAAAGTGAATTTTGCATAATAGGTGCCCTTTAAGTTTTACTGATACTTCATTCAATGTGTAATGTCGCCAAGTTAGATAAAGGGTTTTATATATTGCTGAACAGAATGCAGAAAAAGAGAAACATTATCTTAAAATAATTTCGGCACCTGAGGTTATAACTATAGCTCCCATACAAGGACGCAATAATAGCATGATAACGTTCGCGTTTCCCAGTGAGCATAAACAACGGCGTAAACAAATTTAGTCAGAGTTGTCAATAGCCTATAAATGAACATTCAAATTCATAACAAACAGTGGATGAAAACAATCATTCACACAAATTGTCGCCCTACTGTGAATTTGCTTGATCATTTACAATAGAGATTGATCGCTGCTAGAAACATACATGTTGTATTCACCAAAGTTAACGCTGACTGCATAGATCTAGCTAATTACATCCTTGTGTTGGTTTGGCGAACATGAACGTCAGTTTAGAAAGAAAAATGGATTTACCTGTTCTGCCAAAAACAGAGCAACTATGTCGGATCGGAAGCCCTTCTCCCGCCGGAGTTCTCACCACCTTTTAAAGGATTTTCCGATGTAAATTCGGGACTTTGTGCGTTCCTTATCCTTGTCCCTCTTCTTTGCAATTTGTTCATCAGAACGTCGTCTCTTTGGTCGTGTGTCGGCCATAATTCAAACTTCCCTCTTCATGCTTCTCTGTTCTCTCTCCTCCACACACCCCCTTCACGTGCACGCGCACTAACCCCCCAAACCCCACCCTCCAATACTTTTTGTCGATGATTGGCTGGATCTCTGTTTATTATGTTTCGTGGTGCGGGTGAGCCCAGTTTGTTTTTGTTGCCGTTTGTGGAGCCTGTGGTGTCTACAGAGACCGCGTTTTTTTACAGTGTGTTCAGGGGACAGGCAGCTAGCGGATAGTGAGGAGATGTTTGCTGTATGTGACAAAAAATATTTTGGCTTAAAAAAACGCGTCGCATCACTTACAGCACCTTTAAATAAATGTTCAGTGATATCTTTCAAAGATTTCTGAATTTTGGCGCAATTTTTTCTCTGTATAGTGTATGTATAGTATATGCCATTTTATAGTATGGCAACTAGTAAATACACTAAGTTTCGTCATTCTAGTATGTGTGAAAGCATTTAAAACAAGGGTGTTACCACTAACCCCGCGTTATTGTGCCCCGCTCTCCCCTACGTAAGATATTTCTGTTCATTTTTGTGTGACGCACATATAACAGATTGATTTGAATAGCTTAATATAAATTAATTAATAATGTGAACCAGTGACTATGTTCATACTGTATGTGCACTAATAATGTGATTATTATTTTGCAATAATCAGGGTAGGATTAAATTGCATTAAGATGTTTACATGACACAAACTAACCTCTTCACTCCCGTTTACACACGATGTTCATTATTCTGATTAGTTGCTTGGAATTGTGGTTATTTTTATGCATTATGTATATACCCCAATTTAAAGCATCAATGAACTCACTGGCCACTGTTTTAATCTACTTTTGTCTAAAGCAAAAAAAAAAAAAAATTATATGGATGTATTTTATTTTTTTGGCAATGTGCCTAAAATGTCTTTATTTATATTAAGACATTAGTGTTACGCAACGATGTCAACATGATCTCAGTTTCAGTTTCTTGCCTTTTTTTATGGCTGGTATACATAGTGATGTAGAATTTGTAACTTAAATACTGTATGTCTTCAAGATGAAGTCTTACAACAGACATTTACAGTATGTATAGCTCTTATAGCTATAAAAAATGAAGTACACAAAACAAGTGACCAGCGCCTGTGTAGTAATGTGATAGAATGTGCAAGAAGATCTTCAATTGAAATGAGCTATTTGAATATGAAAATCATGCTTTGCTTGAATTTATTTATTTATCCTCATGCTGCAGTATGCTAAAATGTCCTCAAATAAATTTGTAATCCTGCATTTACTGCATACAGTATGAGTAAAAACATTTAATACTACAGTGTAGGGAAAAAGTGGGAACGCAACATTAATTCAATTCAGATTTATCTATATTGCACTTTTCACAATACACATCATTTCAAAGCAGCTTTACAGAAAATGCATGAGTCCATATTACAATTTAGAGTGATCTGTTATTATCAGAGGTAACTAAGTTATGTATTTCAGAAATTTACATATACAAAATCACAGTTAAGAAAAAAGGTATTCATTTAAACAATGTAATAATTTAATGCAGAAACATTGAGGTAATGAATACTTGTTTGTTAACAAATAATTCTGACATTTAGAAAAATGTAGCATTGGTACATGTTGATTCAGAGTTTGGGTCATCTGAAGTCTTCGCTGGGTTTGGCACCGTCTCTTCATAGGTGTTGAGCATCTGAAATCTTCATAATAGGCTTGATCCAAACTGGAGCTGACATACTGTAGTTACCTCAGGATGGACATCCCGAGATAGAACAAAGAAGCAAATAGAAAATAAATAGTGTAGCTGCTGTTCATAAAATTTCAATTAAATATAATCATGAGCATTTAATCTAAGATAACTGGAGTGCAAGGTTATGAAATGTATGATGTGAATGCTTGGCTAAAGAGATGCGTCTTTGATCTATATATAAAACGGAGAGATTGAGGCCAGTGTGAAAACTCTCTCTCTCCTTTAGTGGACTTATATTCTAGATACTATCAAAAGCCCAGAGATTTTTTACTTTAAAAGAGCGTGATGGATTATAAGGCAATAGAATATAAGATTAGTTAAATACACAGGAGCTAAATCATTACTTTGTAATTGATGTGGAACTTAATAGGTAACCAGTGTAGAGATAATAATAAAATTGGTGTTATATGATCACATTTTCTTGACATTAGAGTGTCAAATCAGATGATAGAAGTTATGATTCAATCAACGCGGGTGAGGCTTCTTTATGAATTTGATAATCATCTGCACATTTTATCTTTGTCTCCGCACTTTGATACCAAGTGATTTATTGCCACTTTACCTCACCTTATTTCTGCTTTACCTCACCTGCCCCCGGATCAGCCTAAAGTGAAAAGTGAAAGTGAATGCAGAATTTACCCTCTGCATTTAACAACATCACAAATGCAAAGGGAAGGGGGGTTGTTTTGACCAAATCTGGTCCACATTGCACACATTGTTCTGGACAACAATAACTAGGACAAACATGTAAAGCAACTAAAGACAGTGTTTTGTTTTACTTGACATTTATGGGCAGGGTTAACCTGATATAACCAGTGCTGCGACATCACACTTGTACGTGTGTATGTCTATGAACTTCCTGGGGTGACTTTAGCAGTTTTACATACGTCTCTGTGTAAAATTTACAAAAAAAAAAAAAAAAAAAATTTGAGGTAAGAAAATACAAGTTTATGTTTGACCTTAGTTTACAATGATGTTAATGCTGTAAAAAAAAAATCTTGGAATTAGCTCTGAAAATATAACATTTTACTTTCCCGGATTTAACTTGTTCAGATAACTCGTTAACACTTTACAATACGGGTGCACTAATCTGCATTAATTCATGCTTAACTAATGCACAGATAATCATGTGTTAATGTATGACTCATGAAGAACTAAACCATTAATTAATGATTACTGTATCAGTAACTAATAAAGATTCTAAATGATTAATAGATTAAGTCATATTGTTATTAATTAAATGTGTCATAGTGTATTAATTCCTTAATAACTTATTTTATTAACTAAAAGTATAAATTAATGCATTAATTACCACAGTTGGTCAAAGCAGTGTACTTCAACTTCCAGTTGTCTGCTTTAATTAATCACTAACTAATGATTTGCAAATGTATCATTGTGTTATGACTTTACTTGTTGAGGCACATGACTATTAACTAATTGTTAAGTAATATGCCATTTATGGATTTTGACAGTTTGCACATGGAGTGAATGTAATGTCAGGGAATGTGTTTGAAGGATGGGTGAGTTGGGCTGCACACAAATATCAGCACACCAGAATCTGAACTCCTGACCGCTGTTACACTGTGTTTAAACTAGACGAGACCAGCTGTCTACACTGGACATGACAGACCATCGCAAGCCCATTCGTCCTTCGTAACAGAACTAGCACAAGAGCTCTGAGTACGTAAGAAATATAGTGTGGCATCGGTTTACTTTTGTCTGGGTTTTGTCGTGTAGTGTCGCCCCGCATCCAGTGTAGTATCACTGACTATAGCCCTAGCCCTATATGACCTAATGGACGCTCTATTGTCTTTGTCCAGACACAGTGTTATGAAATAGCAGCGCTCGACCGCCTGTTTTCAGTGTTCCACGACCTCAAGCTTAACCTGACATAGTCCTGTACCATGAACAACAAGGTTCATCGGACTCAGTGAAATCTTGGTTGTACATGGTTGGAAATTGAAATCCATGGCTTAGTGTGGATGTCAAAACCAAAAATGGCATATTACTTAACAATTAGTTAATAGTCATGTGCCTCAACAAGTAAAGTCATAACATAATGATACCTCGGCAAATCATTAGTTAATGATTAATTAAAGCAGACAACTGGAAAGTGAAGTACACTGCTTTGACCAACTGTGGTAATTAATGCATTAATTTACACTTTTAGTTAATAAAATAAGTTATTAAGGAATTAATACACTATGACACATTTAATTAATAACAATTCATATATAACTTAATCTATTAACCATTTAGAATCTTTATTAGTTACTGATGCAGTAATCATTAATTAATGGTTTAGTTCTTTTAATTCATGCTTAACTAATGCACAGATAATCATGTGTTAATGTATGACTCATGAAGTCTTCATGAGTCATACATTAACACATGATTATCTGTGCATTAGTTAAGCATGAATTAATGCAGATTAGTGCACCCGTATTGTAAAGTGTTATCTTTCCATGTTTCCACTTTGCTGTTGACTATTGATTTAATTTGATTTCCAGTGTACATTCATGCCCAAGGTCTAAAATATGAATGTTTTCACTTTGTTACAAATTAAATGTGTTGCAACACTTATTGGTCTTCCCTGATCCACAATTTAAATAATAATAATAATAATAATAATAATACGCTCTCAGAAAAAAAGGTACGAAAGCTGTCACTGGGGCTGTAACTTTTTAAAAGGTACATTTTTGTACCTAAAGGGTGCATATTGGTACCTTAATGGTACATATTAGTACCTAAAAGGGACAAAAGTGTACCTTTTGAAAAGGTACAGCCCCAGTGACAGCTTTCGTACCTTTTTTTCTGAGTAGTAAAATAATAAGAATTTAATAGCATAACATAAAAAAAAACATTTATATAGCATATGTTAGAATTTTGTGTTAAACCGCAGTGTCAAGATATCATCAATATTATGCTTTTTGCACATGTGGAATACTTTTAGCGCATGATGGAATGTTTTGTCCATCGATAAGATGCTGTAGTACGTGCTGAAACATCTTCTAATGAAAACTAGCAATTTGAATATGAAAATTACTAGCATCTTGACTCATTCTGATGCTCATTCTGAAGTTTAAATATAAATAGTTTAATTTGGTGCGTTCAGGTGGGTCAGACTCTGGAGGTTACTTTTATTTTAGTTCCAGGCTAATATGTAGTAATCTCTGACATACTTGTGTCTCAGGCATCTGTGCACTTTTTCCAAGACATGATGTCACTAACCTGGACAACTTACATTTACATGTAGATTTATTAATTATGCAGACACTTTTATCCAAAGTGACCAACGAATGAGTAACATCACCAGCAAATTCACATAAGAACCAATGATATTCAAGTACAGCAACTCTGTATTCCTGTAGCTCAAAAACTAGAGCATGTCTATGCAGCGAGCTTAACACTCCTCCAAAAAGTACCCAAGACAGAGCTGACTTCAAGTGCATTTAATGGAAGCGGTGTAACGCTGCAAAAAACAACAGTAGAAAATATACATTAACTTACCAGACACTTGAGCATAAACCTCTTCTGATACATCATTCTCAACTGTAGATAGCATAGAATACATAACAATATAGACAACATTACAATATTATTGCATACCACAACAGCTTGCATTCCTTTTAGTATGCAAATGTTTACACAAATTTTAAATTAAACCAAAAGATTCTTAAATACCCAAATTACAATGCAAATCCAACAAGCATGTAAAATGTGCTTGGTAGTCCTATCTGTATGCACATCTAACATCTTCAAAAACATCACCATGATATATGATGAACACGAAAGAACATTATTGATTAAGCCTTAACCCTCAAAGACAATGCCTTTTCAAGAGTAAAGTATGGATGGTGATGGATATCAAATGTGTGCTCTCTCCAATGCCTCACAACAAAATGGCTTAACAGCACATGCTCAACTAAAGGGCATATTACCTCTAGGGTTCGCTAAATTGCAAACTGGAGCAGGGAACAGTATCATGTCACTAACAACATGGGTTTGATTCCCAGAGAATGCATGAACTGATCAAATGTAAAATTTACTGTAGGTCACTTTGGATAAAAGTGTCTGCCTTTAATCCTGTATGTTCCAGCAGATTTATATCTTAATACACTGAGAAAGTATCAGTTCCATCAAAGGTTACACTCTACACTGTCTTTCAAAAACTGTATGGGCCATTTTTATACTATGCAGATTGTTAAAATAGAACCTTTTAAAAACTTAATGTAATTGGTACAATAATTAAAACTTTGAATAAAATGCAGAAATTGTTAATAGAAAAAAAGGGTTTGGTAAGTTCTGATGTTTAAACATTTGGAATGGACTTCTTGACATGAAGTATGTAAGGTCATGATACATTTGCATTGTACTTTTTGTATTCACTCCTTACAGAACTGTGACAGACATTTTGATTAATGTTTGATCATCTCTTATTAGAATCCAGCAGAGAGGATCTGTGTGTTCAGTCATGGACGGGAGTCTGTTTGTGCTGCTGCTGTCAGGTTGGTGTGGTCATGTGTAATCTGTATTTATGATGATGTATACACACATAGATGGTTTAACATGTTGATTTTAACAGGGCTCTTCTGGAGCAGTTCTGCTCTTTCTCGTCAGTACCACTATATAAATGTGAGAATGTCGTGGCCAGAGGCTCAGAGTTACTGCAGAGCGAAGTACACTGACCTGGCTACTGTAGACACCATGGATGATGTGAACAGACTGGTGAATATAGTGGATGCTGGATACAGTGGATCAGTGTGGATTGGACTGAAGAGAGGGACACAGAAACGCTGGGCTTGGTCTAATGGAGAAAACACACTCACACAGTTTAGTGCATGGGATAAAATAGAACCAAACAGTCATAACGAATGTGGTTATTTTGACTTTGGAGTTTGGTATAGTTATCCATGCTCATCATATTTACACTATGTTTGCTACAGTGGTGAGTTTTGAGTTGTTATCTGTGTATATGTGTAAATGTAAATCTATTGGGTTGAGGATGATCTCTTCTTTTCCATTCTTCAGTAGAAAGTGAATACATCAGGGTGTATACTTTAAAGAACTGGAGTGATGCTCAGAGCTACTGCAGACAGCATCACACAGATCTGATCACTATCCACAACTCTGAGGAACAGAATAAGATAAAGAGTACTATTCCATCAGGATCATGGGTCTGGATTGGGCTGTTCCAGGACTCTTGGGAATGGTCTGACAAGTGGAGCCTCTTCTTTAGATACTGGGCAGCAGGACAACCATCCCAGAGTTCAGGATCTGGTGACTGTGTCAGCATGTCAACAATCGATTCTGGGAAATGGGCTCATGAAAGCTGTGATCTAAAGCATCCTTTTATCTGCCATGGAGGTGAGCATCTAATAAATTAGATTATGTTAGACAGAATGACTATTCATGTTCTGAACAGAAATATTGTATTACTGTTTAACAGTGAGCGTGTACAAACACAACAATGCACTGATCACTATCAAAAAAATTGAATTCTAAAAACCTGACACTCAAAACAGCACAATTTATGTTAATTTAATTTTAATCAATTTTGTTAATTTATGTTTTTTGGAATAAATTATAGACTAACCTATACAGAAAGCAAGGAAGCTGTGACTATTCACAAACAACCCGATCTCATGAGAAATTGTAGCATTTCTTGTGACTTGGTGACTTGGACTCGAGTCGACTTGAGTCGCTATTTTTATGACTTGTGACTTGACTTGACAAAAAATAAAATACTTGAGACTTGACTCGGACTTGGAAGTTAAAGACACGATGACTTGAGACACGATGACTTGAATGACTTGAGTGTTAATCACATCATGTTTTTAGTTTGAATATTAAATATATAAATTATTTTAAAAAATAAAGTTGATTACCCAGCTGGAGCGCAGGCTGAGAATAGATACAGACGGTTGGTCTGGGAACGCCCCTGGGAACGCCCCGTCACGTGATATGAATTTAGCCCGTGGGGGAAAACATTGCCTTGGCGCTAATTGAAATACACGGGACAATCATGCCGAAGAGTTGCTGTGTCGTTTTCTGTACCGCCAATAAACAAACAAATTATGAATTGAAGTTCTACATCCTTTGTGTGTGTGTGTGTGTGTGTGTGTGTGTGTGTGTGTGTGTGTGTGTGTGTGTGTGTGTGTGAGAGAGAGAGTGAGTGAGTGAGTGAGTGAGTGAGTGTGTGTGTGTGTGTGTGTGTGTGTGTGTGTGTGTGTGTGTGTGTGTGTGTGTGTGTGTGTGTGTGTGTGAGAGAGAGAGAGAGAGTGTGTGTGTGTGTGAGAGTGAGTGTGTGTGTGAGAGAGAGAGAGGGAGGTGTTCAGAGAGGAGTCTGTTGGATGTTAAGCTGTTATTTGTTTTATGGACTCAATGTTGAAAATTTAAAACATTTCAAACACTGTTGGCAGAAGTGAAAAATAAATAATTTTATGAAGTTACAATTTTGTTTGATTCCATGATGTATTTTACTGAACATGAGTATTTACAATGCAAATCCAAATTATTGTAATTTACTGACAGTTACTTATATGTCTTTTCACTTTGTTTTGATCAGATTCTGCAGGTAAAATTACAATTGGTGACTTGACTTGGACTTGACTTGACCTACTACTACAGGACTTGACTTGACTTGACATGGCCTGTGACTTGACTTGACTTGACATAGCCTGTGACTTGACTTGCCCAGAAAAAAATACTTGGTACTTACTTGAGACTTGAAGGTTAAGACTTGAGACTTACTTGAGACTTGCACATGTGTGACTTGGTCCCATCTCTGCTATTTTCTGAGTTGGTGAATTTGTATTGTTTATATTATTATGCAAAAAGCGTGAAAGTGCATTTTGATAATCTATACAAATGAACACAACTTTTATAAATTTTGAAAAGTAAATACAATCAGCAGAAGTCAAAAGCTAAGCGTAGGTTATAAACAAACTACTCCATGGTCGCATGAGTTCAACTTCACCATCACTAAGCTTCTGACAACTCTTTCAGTCTTTGTTTAAAAACATTTTCCCTGAAAGTTTGAGTTCTAATAGTTTGCAAGAGTGAACTTAACACAATAACAGAATAAACAGAATAAATATTAACAGAATAAACACAGTGAGGCTGTGAAAGCAGCTAGTCATTTGATGTTTTTACCTGTTAGACTGATGATGTTTAATGTCCCCGACAACTGGTCCCATTTAGCTATAGCCTTTTATAAGACGAGTAAAAGCTTTAAAAGGCTACAGACTACAGAGGTTGTCTGAGACATTAAATGTCATCAGCTGAACAGGTAAACTCATCTATACACTAGTTTTTATAGCCTTGTTGTGTTCATAGTCACAGTCTTGATGGTGATGTTGAAGTGATGATACCGTGGAGTAGTTTGTTTATAGCCTGCATTTAGCTTTTGACTTCTGCAGATTGTATTTGCTTAAAATTTCATACAAGTTGTGTGTGAAGATAATTATGATTAACAAATATGTAAGAATCATGAGTTTCTATGAGTCACAGACCTTATTTTCCGCAATAAAAAAGCCAATGGAAAAATCATATTGTGTTTTTTGTCGAGTGAACCAGGGTGATGCTAACTTCCAGGTTGGCTTACAAAAATATATCAGTAATTCAGCACTGTCTCTACTGTCTGTCTATTTTCTGTGATTTTATTTTAAATCAGTCTATTCCTATGGTTTGACTTGATTTGTATCTCAGCACTAGAAATCAAGAGTAGCCTTCATGTATAATCATGAATATATAAAAAAGCTATTTGAATCATATACTAATGCATTGTACCATTTTTCTCAAGATGCACTATGATATTCCCACATACTTTCAAAATTAAAAATGCAATAAGTATTAACTGTCCATAATTTGATTCCAAAATACAGCGTTTGTGTAAGAAAAACAGTAAAGTTGTGGTTAAAGAATAGTTGATTTGTTCTTCACACTGTGACTCCGGATAAACTATCTATGCAAGAACTTGAAGGCACCTCAGGACAACTTGAACGAACAGCTACCCAGCTACACTTAGGAGAGATTTGTTGCAAGAGAGTTATTGCACGCCGCAAGAGTTATTGCAATCGCTTCTGTCACCTTTGCTCTTATAGAGAGTGCAAATATTTGCATCCCTCATATCCTGTGGCACAGTGCCTTCTCTCCAACAGACACAAAGAATTTCATGCACCGTTTCCTTACAGCACTTCAGGACTTCAGCAGGATAACAATCCTTTGCCGGGTGCCTTACAGGGGCAAGGACATCCAGTGCTGCATTCAATTCCTCTAGGGTAGGATCCATATTCAGCTTATCCAGCACAGGCAGGCACTCGATAGCATCCAGGGCTTCCTCAGAGACCATGTTTTCTCTGACATATAACTCTAGTGCTCCACCCATCACTCCATCTGCTTCTTGTATTTTCTTCCCTGTGACAGACTTCAGGTGTGGTCTTCTTTTGTGTAGGACCCAATGCCTGCTTGATGCCATCATACATCCTCTTGATGTTTCCAGAATCTGTGGTAGACTGTATCTGGGAGCAAAGATGTAGCCAAAAATCATTGGCAGATGGCCAAGCTCCCTGCTGAATCTTACCTCTAGTGGCCTGAAGAGCCTGCAAGTTTTGTTGACTGGGGCAGGTCTTATAAATGTTCAGTGCATGTCTCTTGGCTTCAATGACTGTTCATCCTTCAATCCTTGGCATTGGCTTCAAACTAATCTGCAGACTTTTTTGTCTTCTTGCTAAAAATGGAAATGGCAGTACTGTGCACAGCATCCCTGAGGAGTTGCACTCTCTCATTTGCATTGCTGTTTATTTCGCCTGGAAGGACGTCCTCTAGCACTTACGCAAGCTCTTCCATTCTGTCACGGTCGGGTGTCTTGATTTGTTTTCTTTTTGTTTCCTTGTGCCTGTGGTTATTGACCCATTTATCAGGTTATCACCTTAAAAACCCATGCACCCAGTGGGGTTACCAGACCGTAGCGAGGTAGCAACCAACTGGCTGGGGGCGGCCCAGCTTGAGGCAGACACAATGGTCTCTCCCACCAGCGGAAGCAATCCCTGGCATTTCACTTTACGCCAATCAAGCAGTAGACTTATAACCGATAGACTGTTGCTTCTCTAGTGGCCTCTCTAGTGCGTGAAGCCCAGCCAAAAATGTTATTGAAAACAAGGTGTTACCCATGCATCAGGTCAGAACGATCCAAGGACGGGGCAAAAGCTGATACAACTTGGTTTTGATGCCGTCGCAGGAGTTGCCAGAGCTACCTTTAGCACTCCAACTCTGGATTTATCCTCAGGGTTGACCCCTGGCAGCCACAAGGCAGCAGAAGTGTCTCACCTTCACCTCTTCTCCTGTCAGTGGAAAACGGATCCGCCGGGTTTAGATGCTAATCCACACATGAAGGCCATGAGCTGGACTTGGTTGTCAGAGGCTAATTGAGCCTTTTGAGGAGTAACCTTTGGAACATTCTTAGTCTCTATGGATTTCATCTCTAATTTGTATGAATTCATACAATCACATTCGTAAGTTTTCTGCTTACTCCTCAGTGACGGGTATGTTTTAGGGTTGGATCTTCATGCTTAGTTTTTATTCTAATAATATGTTTTTGTGCAATTCACATCGTACAAATTCATATGAAATCACCACCTCAGAACATAATTATGTTCCCTGTGAGATCAGGTTTGGAGATGGAGTGTTGACAGAGATGGAGTGTTGACAAGATGGCGCCGGTGTATGTGGCATGCCGTCTACCTATGGTGTTGTCTGTCTATGTTTTAGCTTTTATGTTATTGCAAATAACGGGTATTTTTCAACATACCTCCGCTTTGCTGGTCTATGACCGATCTCAGCTGTTATCCATTCAAGCTTCGGTTGAGACCTTCTTTAAAAATGACTATAAAGATTCGCGTCTTCCTCCACCACCACTGCTGGAGGATATTCCGTGCTGCCTGCGGCGACTTCCCTTCGTTGCTAAGCGATGCAGACGCGGCAGAAAGCGTGGGAAGCGTGGCGGAATTATTATCAGATTGAAGCGGTTTCTTGGAGCTCGGGACTGTATTGGGTCCTCCAGACAAACTTCGCTGGAAACAAAGGGGCGGAACATCACTTGGCGGTCGTGGGAAGCTGTGGGTAGGTGGCTTGTGCCGGCTATCCCCGAAAGAGTGGCTGCTCCTGGCCGCACCGCGGTGGTTCGGGTTTACGAGAGAAGGGTAAACCAGCATAATCTTCGGCCCCTATGCCGTGAGCAGCAGACGACCAGCAGTGAAGCGCGATTGAACATGGCGTTACTGAATGTACAGGCGGTTGGAAACAAAACCTTTATCCTGAACGACTTCATGGCGGAAAACAAGCTGGACTTCTTGTTTTTGGCTGAGACGTGGATGAAGGTAGGAGATGTTTCACCGATGTCAGAACTTTTGCCGCAAGACTGCTTATACTTTAACACACCGCGAGAAACCGGGCGTGGAGGTGGCATTATGACTATTTTTAAGGATGATTTTAAATGTCAACAAATAGTGCTGGCCCGTTACAATAGCTTTGAACTCCAAGTGTTTCAGATTATGTCAACAAATCCTATTATTATTGCACTGGTGTATCGCCCTCCCAAGGTAAACAAAGATTTTATTTCGGAAATTTCAGATCTGTTAGGCAGACTGACAACGCAGTTTGATCGTTTTTTAATCCTTGGGGACTTGAATGTACATCTCTGCTGTGCTAAGGATGCAGTCTCAAAGGAGTTTGTGAATGTGATGGACTCGTATGACTTAATACAATGGGTAAATGGGCCTACTCATAGATTGGGTCATATGTTGGATCTGGTTTTATCTCATAACCTGGCCATTCAGGACTTAAATGTTGAGGAAGTGCCTTTTTCTGATCATAAATCAGTGTTTTTTAATCTGTCGATTGCTAAGACTTTAATGAGGCCTCGGACAAAAAAGTGGATTAGAAAAATAACTTCTGCGACGAGTGGTGAGTTTGCAGAACTCTATGACAGAAAGTATGCAACCATATGCTCTGAAACTACACTCTGCTCTTTAAGTGTTGATGAACATCTCTTGCAATTCAAATCTGTCTGCTCGGAAATTCTTGATGTTATTGCCCCGCTCACAGTTAAACAGACTAATCATACTTCCCTGCCATGGGTAAATGATAACATTCGCACCCTGAGACGATTGTCTAGGCAGGCGGAGAGGAGATGGAGAAAATCTAAAATGCAAGTGCATTACGATTTGTTCAGAGAATCTTTGGGTGCATTTCAGAAGGGATCAAAGGATGCCAAGCACAAATTTTTTTTCTGAGACGATCTTAAAGAATGCTAACAATCCCAAAGTATTATTTGATACAATCAATGCGGCTATAAATCCTTTACAAAATTTGCATTCTGACTCCTTAACTATTACCTGTGAAGAGTTTCAAAACTTTTTCAATGGGAAGGTTGAGAACATCCGGGCCCTTATACCACAGGTAGGGACTGATGCTCCCTCTCCGTCACCTTTGATTTCTCCTAGGGAGTGGAGCGATTTTTATCCACTGACTCGACCCGCTTTAGCAGATATTGTTGCACCCTTGAAACCATCCTCTTCAAAAGAAGACATTCTGCCACCTCGGCTTTTTAAGCAGATCTTAGATACTATAAATATTAATCTACTAAACTTAATTAACAAATGCTTAAGTCAGGGCGTTTGTCCAACTGACTTTAAACATGCTGTTGTGTCTCCTTTGTTAAAACGACCAAACCTCCCTATGGACAACCCAAATAATTTTAGGCCGATTTCAAATCTACCGTTTTTAGCTAAGGTGCTAGAAAAAGTTGTTTTTAAGCAACTTCAAGACCACCTGTGGTTGAATTCCATAACTGAGGTGTTTCAATCTGGATTTAAGTCAAGGCACAGCACTGAGACTGCACTGGTGAAGGTGCTTAATGACATTTTCTTGACTTTGGACAAAGGGGAAAATTCTGTATTGATGATTCTTGATCTCAGTGCTGCATTTGATATGGTGGACCACAATATTTTATTGCAGCGTCTAGAGGCTTGGGTTGGCCTAAAGGGGAATGTCCTTAAGTGGTTTTATTCATATCTTGCTGATAGATCTGTCTCTGTGTGTGTAAAAGATTGCATGTCCCGGAGGTCTCGGTTATCGTGTGGGGTCCCCCAGGGTTCGATTTTAGCTCCTATTCTGTTCTCTTTATATATACTTCCCCTTGGGTCTATTTTTCGGAAACACAATATGTCTTTTCACTGCTATGCGGATGATGTTCAGATTTATTTTTCGGTAAAACAGTCAAACAGTTATACTTTCGGTAACCTATTAGCCTGTATTGAGGAGGTAAAAGACTGGCTGGCAGCTAATTTTTTAAAACTGAATGAAGAGAAAACGGAGGTTATAGTTTTCGGCTCAAAATCCCACTTAGTGTCTGAGCGACTAAAAGATACTCCCCTGGCAGTTGAAATCTCTGAAAAGGTCAAAAGCCTTGGTTTTATCTTGGACTCGGAGCTAAAGATGGATAAACAAATAAATTCGGTGGTTAAATCTAGTTTTTTTCACTTAAAACTTTTAGCAAAAACCAAACCATTTTTATCTCCAACAGATTTTGAAAGAGCTATTTCTGCGGTCGTTTTTTCGAGAATGGATTATTGTAATTCACTGTATGCTGGGATTGACAAAAAAGCTCTGGCACGCTTGCAAAACATACAAAATGCTGCAGCCAGGTTGATTAAGTCAGCGAAGAAAATGGATCATGTTACACCTCTTTTGAGATCCTTAAATTGGCTGCCAGTCGAGTATAGAGTGCATTATAAGATCATTGTCTTGGTTTTTAAAGCACTACATAAATTGGCACCACCATATCTTTCTGAGTTGTTGTCGGTATATATTCCGTCTAGGTCATTGAGATCGGAAAATTTAAATCTCCTTGTGACTGTCAGAACAAACTCTAAACGGAAAGGTGACAGAGCGTTTTCTCGAGTCGGTCCTACACTGTGGAATAACCTCCCGTTCTCTGTCAGATCAGCAAAGTCGTTGGCTGTCTTTAAGACGTTGTTAAAAACCCATTTATTAGATGTTGCATGGGGTGCAGGCTGAAGTGTCCTGGCACTTTTGTGCGTGTTATAGTACAGCTGTCTCTTGTCATATGTTTTTACTTTCAATTGTTTGTTTCTATGTATAGTTTTTTAATACGTGTTTTATTATATTGTCTGTAAAGCACCTTGGGCAACTTCTGTTGTATAATGTGTGCTATATAAAAAAAAAAAAAAAAAAAAAAAAGGTTTGATAAAAAAGAATATCTTTAATGGTAATAATTTTGGATCACTATGTCTCCCAAATGTGTCAGTTCGCTTCTGAGTATTTTTAGCCCATCTTTATTATTAGACTAGAAATATTCAGTCTATTACAAATTTAATTTGTTAAGTTTCAGCTTATAATTTGCTCCCAAAAATATCATGTGTTTTAGAGCATTATGCTTTTTAAACATGATTGTATCTTTAAATATCTATTATCTTTACAATCCTGTCATTTCCCTCCTAAAGGGTGCAAGTACCAGTACCAGTACCACTTTATAAAAGAAAGCATGACATGGCAAGATGCTCAGAGTTACTGCAGAGCGAGATTCACTGATCTGGCCACTGCTGACAACATGAACGACGCGAGTTTGCTGCTAAATACAGTGGATGCTGGATACAGTGGTTCAGTATGGATAGGTCTCCACAATGGAGCAGAGTATCGCTGGGTCTGGTCTTTGGGCCCACTGTCCCAGTACAGTAACTGGAATCAAGGAGAACCAAATGGTGATGGGGAGTGTGTGAGGAGTTTTAATGGAAAGTGGTACGATGAGAGCTGCAGCACCGTTCTCCCATTTGTGTGTTTCAATGGTGAGTCCTCAAATCTGGCTCATTTTTTCCCCCATACTTTAGCTGATCCTGGACTAAGGGCTGGTCTTTATCTGGTGTTTCTGAACAGATAGCACTGGTTTCATCATCACTGAGACTGCTATGACATGGAGAGATGCTCAGAGTTACTGCAGACAACACCACATTGATTTGGTGAGTATCAGCAGCGCAGAGCAGCAGAATCTGATCAGTGATCAAGCATCGCTCTGGATTGGTCTGTTCCTGGACTCTTGGGAATGGCCTGAGCAGTGGAATCTTAGTTTCAGAAACTGGGCAGAAGGTCAACCATCCCAGAGTTCAGGATCTGGTGACTGTGTCGGCATGTCAACAACTGATTCTGGGAAATGGGCTCAATACAGCTGTGATCTAAAGCATCCTTTTATCTGCCATGCAGGTGAGTTTCCACAGTTAACAGAGATGTATAGATCATTCTTGAAATACAAATTACAAACAACTGTCACTGATATATAGGGATGTAACAATTCACAATACTGGTTTCACAATATGCTTTTCGCACAATTTTTTTTAAACAAAATGTGATTTAAGACAAATTGAAAAAGAGTCCTTTTATTTCTCAGACCAAATACTGCACATTTCCTTGTAAAATTTAAATGCATTTTATGCCAAATAACAACACTAAATTGACATTTTAAAACAAATCCCCAAAAAGACCCTCCACAGAGATCTTCCAAAGCTGTTTTCTTGTTTCAGCTCAGTCTGTCTGTTGTAGGCGGTGGATACTGGCACCTTCTTCACCCTCATCCTGCCCTGAAATTTAATTAAAATGTAAAATAATTTAAATACAGCAGTGACATACACAGGTTTCACACTGTGATAAAGGCAAGATTTTAATATTATTTCTTACAATTTGTATCATTACACTTGCAAGAGTTAGAAAAACAGAACACGTTTAGAAAAGTATGCCATATTAATCAAATTATTTAAAAACAAAAATCTGAGAAATTTGAGAAAGAGAGGTAGTAAATAAATACAACACCTGGTTATGCAATAGGGGTTATGCGGAACGCCCAACGTTCGAACCGGAAAACAGGTATAAACATTTCCGGTTTGCATTACCGTACGCATCTGCAGCGGTAGATGATCTCTGAGGTAACTTATTTTGCGGTTTTTTTTAGAATACAATTCTTATTTCTGTTTTAATTAAAATGTCACGAATGCTTAAGTATCAGAAAAAAAAAAATTATAAAAAAAAATAAAATGCAGTCTTCATTTGATTGTTTTAATTGTCTGCAAGCAAATATAAAAGGTTAAACTACTATGATAGCATACAAGTCTAAACTAACTTACTGATAGTTAGCTAACTCTACATCGGGTGCCATTAGCAAAAGCTACATATACTAACTTACATACCTTCATAATCATGAATAAATGAGGAGGCGTAAAAACTTAAATCCTTTATCTAACGGAGTACTCGGGGCTCTGGAAGTCCGTTTGGCAATACGATGTACATCCGAAATGGATAGAATGTGTAGCTCCTGTAAACACCGGCTATAAAAGGTCGCCATTCCTACGCTGTGTTTACCTCAGTTGCTGACGACCGGAAGTAGTTATATCTGTTTTGTAGAACCCGGAAGTATGTTGCGCATAACCCCTATTGCACAGCTTTCTCATTCAGTCTCTGGAATACTTCCTTGCGCTAGTCTTTCTCTTGATGAGGCAGAGCCTGGAATGCATTTATTACGGTAGAAAACAAACAGCCTCATATCTTTTGCCATGAAAACACATATGCACCTTGTGATCTCCGTGGCTCTCGCCGCTGCGAGTGGGGCTGTAAATCCGCCGGTAAAAATGCCGCCACACTTACGATTTGAATAATTCAGTGTCAACATCTACGCGCTTGCCATGTTTGTTACTGTTTGACGGTGCGTGCACACTGGCGCGGCGCAGAGCGAGCTTTTTCAATTAATTCAAGGAAGTTGAGCTTCACGCTCACGCGTACTCACAAACTCAACTTCCATCGGAATGAACTGAAACGCTTGTGCTGCTCGGCACCAGTGTGCACGCACCATCTGTAGGCTAAAGCTAGCTACAACTTGCTTGCTGCTAGCGTGCCTGTAAAGCGAGGTCACAATAGAAACGCTTAAAATGTGTATCGCGATTTGTTAAATATCTCAACCGACTTGATTTTCAACCGGCTCGGAGTGAATCGTTACATCCCTATTGATGGATCTTCTGTGGTGATGATGACGAACTCTTAATTTCTCTAGATGACACGTTAATTAAAAAGCAGATCGTCAGACTGAAGTTCTCCTGTAATGGAGAATGCACATTGAATGATCCTTCACTACAGACTGCCATTCTGAATGAGGTTTGTATATGTGCCTTAAAAACTGTGTTCAGTTTAAGTGTCAAATTTTGGATGCATACCATGAGTCATGACAGCAGCCCACAAAATCCAATATTATTGTGCTTGTGAGTTTTGAGCAGGCAAGCAACTCTCATATCACATTGTTGCTGTTATTAGGTTTGGACTTTTTTTAATTATTATTTTGCTGGTCTTCCAGATCAATGAAAAGCTGAAGAGCTTGGGGCTAGAAAGTGACAGCAAAATAAACTGGAGAAAAGGGGAAGGTGAAGATGTGTTTCATCGGACGATCACTCGTACAGCGAGTTCCAATGATAAATGTAATGAAAAGTAATCTGTTACATCTTTATATCAAAATTCAAAACAGACTTGAAGAATATTAAGGGGGTTTTATTTTTTAGTCAAACTAGATTGTTTTAAGGAATTGTTAAGTGGTTGTAGTAGAATTATATTATTTAAACACCATGAAGTGTCATATTATGTTAAATATAGCCAACCATTTACTATAGCTTCTAGAGTCTCTAGTTTCTTGTTTCTAGAGTATATGCATTTAATAACTTTAATATGCTATGTGTTTAAAATCAAATTCACTTTGGGTAAAACTCTCTCTCTTTATCTCTCTCTCTCTCTCTCTCTCTCTCTCTCTCTCTCTCTCTCTCTGCATTCTGAGATAACATGAATGATAAATAATAGATAGGCCTATACTATAGATATAGTAAGTATATAGATATACTATATATACTAAGTAGATGTGCTATATGTGTTCAAAATAAAATTTTACTTTGTAAAACTAAAGATTGGGAATTCAACTTTTATTATTTTATTAACATTGTAACCTATTAACTATCTCTCTCTCTCTCTCTCTCTCTCTCTCTCTCTCTCTCTCTCTCTCTCTCTCTCTCTCTCTCTCTCTCTCTCTCTCTCTCTCTGCATTGTGAAATAATAATAATAACATTAATGGTAGATGCTGTTTTTGTTGTTTATACTATTATTATTCTTACCCCATCTATAATATATTCTCAGCCATGTTAATGTTTTATTTTATTTTTTAACTTTTTTTTTAACGGATGTACCCGGGTATACTGGGTTGGATTGTACCAACAGAACTCAGGTTAGGTGTTATTCATCCTTTCACCACCAGATGACCACATATTACACCGGTTTGAGAAGTGAAGAGAAATGAACCATTTTAAAGCATCATGTTGCTCCCAAGCACTGAACATGTCTCCCTAATCAGAACACACCTGATTCAGTCCACAAGTTTGTAAACATGAATGGCCATATTGTAAAATATTGTATATTTGACACTATTCATTGAAATTGATTGACATTATTTTTCTGAATGTTGTTCTGTCAACAGCTCTATTAATAGTAATAAAATAACAGTTGTAATAATTTTGTTTATTATAGGTTTTGTATTATAGGTTTTATTTATTAATGCTCTAGTTTTAAAAGCAAAACATTTTGATAATAACATTCAATATTTTTGTGAAATCACCATTACAAGAAGCCTATGGGCTACCAACGATTAAAAAAACGCTCTGTAAAAACATGGTCGTAATTTTAACTGTAAAAGACTACTGTATATCCTTTACTATATACAAGGAAAACTGATATAACCTTACATTTTACTCTAAAGAAAAGTACAGTCAAAAACAGTAATTATTCTGATATATTATTACAATATAAAATTACTGTTATCTATTTATCTCTTTCTGTTCGATAGAAGGATTGGACTGTAATAGGTGATGATTTATTATTTCTAGCTTTCCTCAATGGGGTGTCGATCAGAACACACTGGATTGAATCAGTTCCATGCAAAGGTGGTTTTATTATTGACAGTTTGGCTATGCACAACACAGCAGTACACAGGTTGCTTAAAGTATTTAGATGTGTGTGTTTATGGTCTACAAAGGGAAAGAAATAAAGATATATATTAACAAATGTCTCTAGTATTATTATACAAACATTACTTCCAAATCTACATTTCTCAAATAAAGAATTATCAGGTTCGATTCTATATTACAGTTTTTCTCGATTGCTTAAACACATTTCTTGAAACTATGCCTTGTATTCTCAAAACTATAAACACAAATCCATAACGTCTCACCCAATTCTCCAAACATCCTATTTTCAGGTCAAAATGAAGCTCTACACTCAAAACCATTGACTCTTGCTGAAAAACACACACACACAAAAATATAATTTTTTTCCTGTTTTACTCTTTTTTTTTTTGCTCTTTTTTTTTTACTCTCTCCTCTATTTTATTTTTTTTTATATTTACTTACAGTAAGATGTGTGTGACCAACATATGACAGTAAAAGAGCACACACAAACCTTATTCTAATATGGAATTCGAATTGTAGTGTTGGGACGTAACAGGAGGGCCTCAACTCAAGGATACAATATGATGGATACGTCTAAGAATGTTCCACATATGGTTGAAATACCATCATTTGCCTAGAAAGATAACATTCTGGGAGTCAAGACTATAAAGGAGAAAGGATGCCCTCCCTTCACTGTCACACTCTGCAGCCACACTTTGTGACTGTATGACTGCTGGCCTTTTCTTGCAAGAAAATAAACCTCATCAAAGACTATTGGAAATGTTTGTCTCTTATTCAGTGATAGAATTTTGTTTGCCACCACACCTCCCTGAAGGTTCTCGAGGCGACGGTAAAGCGACTCAAATTTGGCCTTACTCGTAGCCGAGCCTCCCTCATAGTCATACCATTGATAAAGACATGGGCAACTAGAGTGGCTTGAATTTCATCTGAGACTGCTTGTCTTCTTGTCCTTGCCCTTCCTCCTCCTCATTCTTATCCCTCTTCCTTCATGTCTTTCTGGATCCATTGTTCCAAAACGCAATAAACTGATCTGGGCCCTTTTATATATCTATTGAAGGATCTGGTTGATGTGTGTTATATTTTGACTCTTAGTGTTTCCACCTGGGTAATTGTGTGCTAACTGAGCTGAAGCTGTGCTGACTTGAGTGAACAATTTTGAATGCTAGTGCTTTCTAAATGACAACATGGTCTAAGCAATGAGAAATGAAGGGATTTGTGTGTAGAGTTTTGCAGTGACAGTTCAACAAATCTGACTCATGTGTCAAAACAGGGAATAGTGTTTATAGTTTAGTGAAATGGGTGTGCTTTTTGATAAATGGCGTTATGGTTTTGAAATTTTAGTTCAAAAGCCTGGTTATAGTGTTTAAGCAATCGAGAAAAACTGTAAATAAAGAAATCAATATACAAGCAACGAAAATATGCAATACCGCCACCCGGTGGTCAGAAATGGCATAACATTCAAAACCGAAACTAAATAAGGTAATTTAAATGAATGGCACATAATCATAAAGATCGCGTCCTTAAACTCAAAATAACAAAAGTTTCAAATACTAATATAACGATCACACATACATATGCACAAATCAAACACTGAGTGCAATATAAATAGCCTATTATAAATTGCAAGTAGGCCTAATATCGCACATAAACGGCACATTCACGAGCCCTCAACCTCACGCGATGAACAGATTCATCTCTCTTAAACATGCATCACTTTATGAAAGTATGACATCAAGGCTTTACAGCTCCTTAACAAGTATTGATCACCAAACTAGGTAAACAGTCAACTTACATATATTTATTGACGCACTTCGCACACACAGTCTTGCTTGTACAGTCCCGCTCGTACAGTCGTGCTCTCTGCTGATGATGACTGACAGCAAGTAGCGCATGCGCACATGACTCGGCCTTTCCAACACTTTCTATGATGGCAAAGCTCCATCTTCAGCCTCATTACTCAGTCTTCAGTAGTGATGGGACGGTTGATACCGGGGCTCCGTCGCTCCGACGCAGTTTTCAAACCACTATTATATTGTATCACACACTGTACCGATGCTTGTATCAAAATGACAATACCATGTGATTGATGACGTTTGAAGCTTTGAACGTCATGCGTTGGAAGGTCGGAACTGCTGGTTTGAAAAAACTGGCGCTTCGCGATGTATAAAAGGGAAAACAATTATCGAAGAAGCATTACTTAAATTATTTAACACCATTCTTCCCTATAACATAAATTGTAAAAAAAAAAAAAAAAAAAACCACCCTAAAGATTTCTACTCATGTCAGTCCTAATTATGATCACTTGTATTTTTTTATATTGATCAATACGTGAATCCGTTGACCAGGCTACACATGACACGAGTTGTGGTCTCATTGACACAGATTCATTTAGAAGAGATTAGATGAGATTAGATAGAACTGTCTTGATCCCAGATTGATTCCACTCTTGTATCACAGACTTCCGAAACTTTGTTTGGTCACGTGCTTTTTCGGCTCTGCGGTGATTTGTTAGATATGATGGAGAAAACAAGTCTGACCACCAGATGTCGCTAATGCGTACTGTGTTAAAAACTTCGAGTAATGAACCATTTTTCGGCAAAATTTGATGAAAGACTCTGTTTTTGTTTTAAATTGTGTTAAGCCAGTTGCACACTGACTTGTCCAGAGATTTACATCATCAATCAATCACACGTTCGGTGACTGTGAGCTGCATTATGCAGGATTGAATGGTGGCTAAAAATAAATCTCTAATGTTAATCTGGTAATGCCTTGTCATGAAAAACTAAGACAATTTGACAGTCGTCGTGGAAGAAGTCAAAACGGCTGGTAGGAACTAGGTAAGTGATATCACCAACCCTAAAATTTACATAAACCCCTCCCCCGGGAACGCGATTTAGAGGCCCTGTCCCAAATGGCACACTTCATGCACTTTCAGTCTTGTGGACTTGCTGCCGCGTGCGCATGTCCGTTAAGTCCGTCAGATCGTAGGGTGTCCCATTTGTCACTTTAGGCCTCAGAAGGGTGCTCGCGAGCGCCGATGTGCGCCCTTGATGCGCACTTTTGCCGAGCCCGCACTGATGGGGGCTCCGCAGCAGACTACCTCCCAAAAATCAAAGCGGCATTATGTCACGAAAGTGCGGACTAGTAGGAAGACCACGAGTGCTTAGGGTGTCATTTGGGACAGGGCCATAGATTATCATGACAGAATATGCTAATCAATGGCTAGAAGATAACTATACACAAGCTACCTAAATTCATCAACTAACCATTCAGAAATGTCCTGTTGCATTCTACATGTTGTCACTTCTTCTTGAGTCTCTCCATTATTGTCTGACTCCGGTTTGAACATAAACAATGACATTTTCAGTGCATGTCAGTGTGATGTAAAAGGACATAAGCTGTTGTAGCTCCGCCCCCTGTGCTGAGAGTAGCAGCTCATTTGAATTTAAAGGGACACACACAATAACAGAGTTTTTGCTCACCCTCAAAAATGTATTTTAACATGCTATATAAAAATATCTGTGGGTTTTTTTTTTTTTTTTAGCTAAAACTTCACATACACACTCTGGACACATCAAAGACTTATTTTACATCTTGTGAACACCCCATTAATTTGGTCATGGCTTGTCATGAAAAACTAAGACAATTTGACAGTCGTCGTGGAAGAAGTCAACACTGCAGGACTGTGAGTCCAATCTTCTGGCACTGCCAGAATTTCGTCAGAGGTAACATTTTAGCGCAATGATCATTATTCGGCTGTCGGTGAACATGTCAAACTAATGATCATAGACTTCTGATTTTGGCCTAGGATCTGAGGAATCTTTTAGGATTAGCAAAATTTGTCTTTGACGACCAAATCGTGGCTGAAATTGTACAGTGTGTACCTGGCTTTACAAAATGATATACTTGGCTTTATGTGCTAATAAAGTTTAAAAATATGCTTAATTGTGCTTCTTTTTAGGCTTGCAGTCTATGAAGATAAAAGCAGCAACCTTCCAGTTACCAGCTCCAAGCTTGCAAAGCCCACACTGTCTGTTTATTTAAGCAAATGTGTAATCTGCCTCTCAAAGCATGTGTACAGTACTTGTTAGGGCTGGGTATTGACACAATTTTCACAATTCGATTCGATTTCTGATTCACAAGCTTGCAATTCGATTCGATTCAATATTGATTATTTTGGATATCAGGTACAATACATAGCAAATTTTCTCAAGGGAAACAAATCTCTTAACTAATAGCCTACTGAAAACTATGGGAGTCAGTTGTAGCCTACTTCATTAGCCTATAGTATTGAAGGTAAAAATTAACTGATTTGTATACAAACACTTAAATTACACTTATTTATTTTATAATAATAAAAGTTATATTAAATATAAACATTTAAATGGTGGGTGTCATAAAAACTTGCCAGATTTATTCAAACATGCAAATGTTGAAGAACATTAAAAATTATAATGAATATGTAATATGGTGCATATATTTAGCAAAATGCTCCTCTCTAGAGTTAATTTTTCTAGCTGACTAACGAGTTTATGGTCACTGGATATGGTTTTTCTGAGGTAAATGTGACGTTACATGACATTGTTTACCAGCTGTTTACTGACGTCTTTCCACGGTTGAAACACTGATTGAGGGATTCCACGTGACATGATACGGATTTCGGTTACACTTTATTTTAAGGTGTCATTGTTACAGTGTAATTATATATTTAAGTTCTGAGTAATATTAAGTAACTACATGTACTTACTATAGGGTTACAGGATTAGGGTTTGGTTGAGGGTTAGTTGCATGTAATTATGCATAATTTACTGTTATTACTACAGTAAGTACATGTAACATATGTAACACAGTCACTGTAAAATAAAGTGTTACCTGGATTTCGATAAGTTGTACTCTATCTTTTAACACACTTACAGACGGTCATTCATGTTTATTTCGTGCTGTAACTGGTATTATTAAGGTACCTGCTGCTGCTCTCTAGAGCAATCTCACACCACAGCGCCAAAACGATATGTTTTTGAATTTTGTAAGAAAATGGACGTAATTTGAAATCTGAGACTTTGTTTCATATCAATAGTATCAAAGCACAAAGATTATTGCGATTTATTGGATGAGATGCGCGCTACAATGTTCCAATCATTCATCAACTGAAACCAGGATGACTAATCGTTTCTTGGGATTTAAGAATCGATATCGGTTCGTAAAACTGAGAATCAATTAAAATTGAGAAATCTATATTTTTTACCCAGCCCTAGTACATGTACTGTACAGTGTTCTGTATGCATTCACCACCACCACCCTTATCAATGTTTTGTTTAATCATATTTCAGTTCCTCTTCTTTTCCTAGAACAGCAGCACACAGTCAGGTTGGTGTGATCATTTATAATCTGTATTTATGATGATGTGTACACACAGATGTTTTAACATGTTGATTTTAAAGGGCTCTTCAATTTCTTGACATTAGAGTGTGATGATGCTAAGCCAAATCAGATGATAGAAGTTGTGATTCAATCAAAGCGGGTGAGGCTTCTTTGTGAATTTGATAATCATCTGCACATTTTATCTTTGTCTCCACACTTTGATACCAAGTGATTTATTGCCACTTTACCTCCCCTTATTTCCGCTTTACCTCACCTGCGCCCGGATCAGCCGGACCCCCCTATACTGAATGCAGAATTTAACCCTGTAAAGTTAGTGCACACACATTAGGAGCAAAGTAGTGAGTAGTGAACACACACACTGCAAACGTGGATACACACACCCAGAGCAGCAGGCAGCCTGTGTGGCGCCCAGGGAGCGATTGGGGGTTAGGTGCCTCGCTCAAGGGCACCTGAGTCATTTCCTGCCGGTACTGGAATCAAACCAGCAACCTTTGGATCGCCAACTCTGTAACCATTAGGCCATGACTAAACATTAGACCATGAACCATTAGACCACAGTCTACCATTCAAATACTGTGGGAAAGGCAATATATAGAACTATCGAACTATCTTACAATACAATCAGTAAATATGATAATGGTTTTACCACCTCCGCCTTGTTTTGAGCCAGGGAAACCCCTGTGCTGTATTTACCAAAACATCACAAATATGCAAAGGGCAGGGGGGTTGTTTTGACTAAATCTGGTCTACATTGCAGCTTACTCTGTTCTGGACAACAATAACTGAGACAAACATGTAAAGTAACCAAAGATAGTTTATTTAGTTTTACTTGCCATTTATGGGCAGGTTTAACCCGAAATATCCAGTGCTGCGAAATCACACTTGTACATCTACAGTATGACCCTCCAGAGGTGACTTTAGCAGTTGTACGTACATCTCTGTGTAAAAATATAAAGGATTTACAACAACAACAACAAAATTTGGTAAGAAATAATTTTTTTACGCTTGACCATAATTTATGATCATGTTAATACTGTAGAAAAACAAACAAATTTTTTTTAGAGTTTTAGAGTAAAAAATAGAGTTAGCTATGGAAATTTAACATTTTACTTTCCCAGATTTAACTTCAGATAACTCAAATATCCAAGTTGTCACAATACAACTTCACATTTCAAGTTTACTTAAATTTTTTACAAATGAACACAAATTTAAATCAACAATTTTTCAGTTTACAGCCAGCAATTGCCAAACACATAGTGGGCTAAACTCTATAAACTTAATAGATAGTATGTTTTGTGTCCATGTGTTTCCAAATTGCTGTTGTCTCTTATGTTTACCATTGTGAATTAAAATGTTTAAAATGAAATAGGAAAAGGGGGTTTGGTGATGTAGAGTGGCTTAAAAATATTTTTTAGCAAGTCTCTGATGTCCCCAGAGTGTGTATGTAAAGTTTTAGCTCAAAATACCCAAACATATCATTTTTTACAGCATGTTAAAATCGTCCCTTTTTGAGGCTGGGGGTTTGTTAGAATAAATAGCTAAAAGTCTCGTCCACATTCCAGCTTTTTTTGTTCTGGACAAAAACTGAGACGAACATGTAAAGCACCTAAAGACAGTTTGTTTTGTTTTACTTGACATTTATGGGCAGGGTTAACCTGAAATAACCAGTGCTGTGACATCACACTTGTACGTGTGTATGTCTATGAACCTCCTGGGGTGACTTTAGCAGTTTTACATACGTCTCTGTGTAAAAATATAAAGGATTTACAAAAAAATAAAAAAATAAAATAAAATGGAGGTAAGAAATGACAAGTTTATGTTTGAACGTAGTTTACAATGATGTTAATGCTGTAAAAAAAAGTTGGAATTATCTCTCAAAATATAACATTTTACATACAATACAACATACGTGCTGAAACATCTTCGATGAAAATTAGCTATTTGAATATTAAAATTACTAGCATCTTGACATCACAAAAATTTGTATATATTTTTTGTGTTAGACCTACATGAGGCCAAAAGCCATATTATAGTGCAGACTGAACCTGATAATCTCATTCTGATGCTCATTCTGAAGTTTAAATATAAATAGTGTAATTTGGTGCGTTCAGGTGGGTCAGACTCTGGAGGTTACTTTTATTTTAGTTCCAGGCTAATATGTAGTAATCTGTGACATACTTGTGTCTCAGGCATCTGTGCACTTTTTCAAAGACTTGATGTCACTAACCTGGACAACTTACATTTACATGTATATTTGTCTTCTTTCAATCCAACGAATGAGTAATATCACCAGCAAATTCTCATAAGAACCAATGATATTCAAGTACAGCAACTCTGTATTCCTGTAGCTCAAAAACTAGAGCATGTCTATGCAGAAAGCTTAAAGGGTTAGTTCACCCAAAAATGAAAATGATGTCAGTAATTACTCACCCTCATGTTGTACCAACCCCGTAAGACCTTCGTTCATCTTCGGAACACAAATTAAAGCTACACTGTGTAATTTTTTTCGTTAATTCTTAGCAAAAAACACTTAGTTCTTTCAAAAATATATGTGCTCATTAATGTATATTTACTTCTTTCAAGTAATAAAGTATTCTCGAAAGTTTATAATCTGCCATTGAAAGTACATACGGGTGAGGGGTTCGAATGCCGGTCGCCATGTTGCCCCTCCATCTTGAAACTACATTAGCCAAAGAGGGACATACAAGCTTCGCCTTTCGCGTTTTAACACGCAGTGGCACCGTGACGAATGTGAGAGGGAGATTACCCGCGACTGCCGGCAGATTTGAAATAACACGGCCACCGTAGGAGTTAAAACGCCTTTGGAATGGGAGGGGCTAGAAAGTAATATTCAGTTGGTAGTCATATACAATTTCACCTTTAATATTTGGCTTTAAGATATTTTTTATTTAATCTGAGAGCTGGATCACTCCTCCATAGACTTCTATAGACATTATAACTTGCTGGCCCAGAAAATGTATTAAAGACATCATTAATATAGTCCAAGTGACTACAGTGGCTCAATCTTAAGTTTATCAAGTGACGAGAATACTTTTTGTGCGCAAAAAGTAAACAAAAATAACGACTTTATTCCACTATTCATTTCCTTCTCTCTGGGCCTCGAGTGAGTTCACGTAGTGTTTTAGCGCAGTGCTTCTTTGTTGTAAGTCACACGCATCACACACATGACCAGCGTCGGCCAATAGTGAGTCTACGTGTGACCAGAGCCATGTGACGTACAACACAGACACACTGCGCTAAAACACTACGTGAACTCACTCGAGGCCCAGAGAGAAGGAAATGAATAGTGGAATAAAGTCGTTATTTTTGTTTACTTTTTGCGCAGCAAAAGTATTCTCATCGCTTGATAAACTTAAGATTGAGCCACTGTAGTCACATGGACTATTTTGATGATGTCTGTATTGCCTTTCTGGACATGGACAGAATACCGTACATAGGTTTTCAATGGAGTGACAGAAAGCTCTCGGACTAAAACTAAAATATCTTAAACTGTGTTCTGAAGACGAACGAAGGTCTTACGGGCTTGGAACGACATGAGGGTGAGTCATTAATGACATAATTTTCATTTTTGGGTGAACTAACCCTTTAACGATGTCTACATTTTCTGGGCCAGCAAGTTATACTGTCTATAGAAATCTGTGATCCAGCTCTCAGATTTAATAAAAAATATCTTAATTTACACAAATTTGAAATTAAACCAAAAGATTCTTAAATACCCAAATTACAACGCAAATCCAACAAGCATGTAAAATGTGCTTGGTAGTCATATCTATATGCACATCTAACATCTTCAAATACAACACCATGATATATGATAAACACGAAAGAACATTCATAACATTATTGATTTATAGACTTAACCATTAAAGACAATGCCTTTTCAAGAGTAAAGTATGGATGATGATGGATATAAAATGTGTGCTCTCTCAAATGCCTCACAACAAAATGGTTTATATTACCTCTAGGGTTCGCTGACATGCAAACTGGAGCAGTGAACAGCATTATGTCACCAACAACATGGGTTCGATTCCCAGAAATTGCATGAACAGATCAAATGTAAAGTATACTGTAAGTCACTTTGGATAAAAGTATCTGCCTTTAATCCTGTATGTTTCAGCAGATTCAGTCTTACTACACCGAGAAAGTATCAGTTCCATCAAAGTCTTTCAAAAACTGTATGGGCCATTTTTATGCTATGCAGATTGTTAAAATAGTACCTTTTAAAAACTTAATGTAATTGGTACAATAATTAAAACTTAGAGAATAAAATGCAGAGATTGTTAATTGAAAAAAAGGGTTTGCTAAGTTCTAATGTTTAATTAAACATAGGCCTATTTGAGGTGCATTTCTTGACATGAAGTATGTAAGGTCATGATACATTTTCATTGTACTGTTTGTATTCACTCCTTACAGAACTGTGACAGACATTTTTGATTAATGCTTGATCATCTCTTGTTAGAATCCAGCAGAGAGGATCTGTGTGAGCAGTCATGGACGGGAGTCTGTTTGTGCTGCTGCTGTTAGGTTGGTGTGGTCATGTGTAATCTGTATTTATGATGATGTATACACACATAGATGGTTTAACATGCTGATTTTAACAGGGCTCTTCTGGAGCAGTTCTGCTCTTTCTCGTCAGTACCACAATATAAATGTGAGAATGTCGTGGCCAGAGGCTCAGAGTTACTGCAGAGCGAAGTACATTGACCTGGCTACTGTAGACACCATGGATGATGTGAACAGACTGGTGAATATAGTGGATGCTGGATACAGTGGATCAGTGTGGATTGGACTGAAGAGAGGGACACAGAAACGCTGGGCTTGGTCTAATGGAGAAAACAAATCTTCTCAGTACTCTAACTGGGCTTCAGGAGAGCCAGATGAGAATGCAGATTGTGTAGCTTATCGTAACGGGTTTTGGTGTGATACGGGATGTAGTTATGGCCGATATTTTACTTGCTACAAGGGTGAGTTCACCGTTCTTTTATATTTATTATTGAGCAGTTTAACTGGGAAAGGAGAGCTATGAACTTATTCTTTTTTCTCAATAGAAAATAATGGATACATCTTGGTACAGATCGCTAAAAGTTGGAGTGATGCTCAGAGCTACTGCAGACAGAATTACATAGATCTGCCCACTATCCACAACTCTGAGGAAAATAAACAGATAACTAAGATTCTTAGAACTGGATATTACATCTGGTTTGGGCTGTACCAGGACTCTTGGGAATGGTCTGATAAATGGAGCCTCTTCTTTAGATACTGGACACAAGGTCAACCATCCCAGAGTTCAGGATCTGGTGACTGTGTCGGCATGTCAACAACCAATTCTGGGAAATGGGCTCATGAAAGCTGTGATCTAAAGCATCCTTTTATCTGCCATGGAGGTGAGCATCTAATAAATTAGATTATGTTAGACAGAATGACTATAATTTCATGTTCTGAATAGAAATATTGTTAATTACTGTATTTAACACTGAGAGTGTACAAGCACAACAATGCACTGATCACGATAAAAAAAAAAAATTATTCTAAAAATCTGGAACTCAAAACAGCACCATTTATTTTATTTTTTTGGGAATAAATTATAGACTAACCTATATAGAAAGCAAGGAAGCTGTGACTATTCCCAAACAATCAGATCTCAAGAGAAAATGTTGTTATTTTCTGAGTTGTTGATTTCGTTTGAATTCGTATAATTTATATTATTATTCAAAAAGCGTGAAGGTGCATTTTGATAATCTATACAAATGAACACAACTTTTATACATTTTGAAAAGTAAATACAATCAGCAGAAGTCAAAAGCTAAGCGTAGGTTATAAACAAACTACTCCACGGTCGCATGAGTTCAACTTCACCATCACTAAGCTTCTGACAACTCTTTCAGTCTTTGTTTAAAAACATTTTCCCTGAAAGTTTGAGTTTTAATAGTTTGCAAGAGTGAACTTAACACAATAACAGAATAAACAGAATAAATATTAACAGAGTAAACACAATGAGGCTGTGAAAGCAACTAGTCATTAGAAGTTTTTACCTGTTAGTCTGATGTTTAATGTCCCCGACAACTGGTCCCATTTAGCTATAGCCTTTTATAAGACGAGTAAAAGCTTTAAAAGGCTACAGACTACAGAGGTTGTCTGGGACATTAAATGTCATCAGCTGAACAGGTAAACTCATCTATACACTAGTTTTTATAGCCTTGTTGTGTTTATAGTCGCAGTCTTGATGGTGATGTTGAAGTGATGATACCGTGGAGTAGTTTGTTTATAGCCTGCATTTAACTTTTGACTTCTGCAGATTGTATTTGCTTAAAATTTCATAAAAGTTATGTGTGAAGATTATCATGATTAACAAATATGTAAGAATCATGAGCTTCTATGAGTCACAGACCTTATTTTCTGCAATAAAAAAGCCAATGGAAAAATCATTGTGTTTTTTTTGTCGAGTGAACCAGGCAGTGGGGGTTTCTTTAAGACTGCAAGTGAAGCTCGACTTCCCCTATAATGTAAAAAAAAAAATTAATGGTCAAATATGTACTATTGTGTTAAAGGTGGTATCAGTGATTTCAGGCCCAAAAATATTTTTATCACATTCATCTAATCTTTCCTAACGATCCGCTAGCTGCCCGCCCCATAAGCATGCCGTCAAAAAAACGCGTCTCTGTAGGCAGCCTAGGCTCTGAGATCTGCACACAAAAACAAATGGTTTAGCCAAACACTCAAAACCAAAACAAATAGTGTTCCAACCAATCACCGACAGGGGGAGGGTGTTGTGAGGTTTTGTGCTCCTGCACGGCTGCACGCGATGTCAGAGCTGAAGAAAAAGCTGGCTCAAAACCTCACAACACCCTCCCCCTGTCGGTGATTGGTTGGAACACTATTTGTTTTGGTTTTGAGTGTTTGGCTAAACCATTTGTTTTTGTGTGCAGATCTCAGAGCCTAGGCTGCCTACAGAGACGCGTTTTTTTGACGGCATGCTTATGGGGCGGGCAGCTAGCGGATCGTTAGGAAAGATTAGATGAATGTGATAAAATATTTTTGGGCCTGAAATCACTGATACCACCTTTAACATTTTATTGACTAAAAATGCGTTAGAAACGTTCATCTCAAAGACGAGTTCGTTCAGAATCAGTTACATATAGCAGGTCGGCTGACTCGATTTCCTTCTCATACATTCCCGTAGCGTCACAGCATGGGGGCGTCACAGTGCATTTCCCGGTTGAAGCCCAGCGTCCATTGACTTCAATGAGGCTGCTTTGAACAGTTTTTTTTTCAGCGCTTCGAAACTAGACGGTCATTGGATAAATGCTGCGATTATGTCCCGCCCACGGACACTCACCGTCTCTGGGGGTGAATGGAGGAGTGGGCTGGCCTGGACTCCGGGCTTCTGCGTGATGATTGGAGGGTCTGTCGAAAGGCTGCATCTCCTTTTGATTGACAGCGATTTCATATAATAAAAAGTCGCTTTTTGAGGAGTAACCTTTGGAACATTCTTAGTCTCTATGGATTTCATCTCTAATTTGTATGAATTCGTACAATCACATTCGTAAGTTTTCTGACTATCTGCTTACTCCTTAGTGACGGGTATCTTTAGCGTTGGATCTTCATGCTTAGTTTTTATTCTAATAATACGTTTTTGTGCAATTCACATCGTACAAATTCATATGAAATCACCACCTCAGAACATGTTCCCTGTGAGATCAGGTTTGATAAAACGAATATCTTTAATGTCAATCATTTTGGATCAATTTGTGTCCCAAATGTGTCAGTTCAGTTCTGAATATTTTTAGGCCATCTTTATTATTAGACTAGTAATAATCAGTCTATTATAAATTTAATTTGTTCAGTTTCAGCTTATAAATTGCTCCCAAAAATATCTTGTGTTTTAGAGCATTATGCTTTTTAAACATATTTGTATCTTCAAATATCTATTATCTTTACAATCCTGTCATTTCCATCCTAAAGGGCGCAAGTACCAGTACCAGTACCACTTTATAAAAGAAAGCATGACATGGCAAGATGCTCAGAGTTACTGCAGAGCGAGATTCACTGATCTGGCCACTGCTGACAACATGAACGACGCGAGTTTGCTGCTAAATACAGTGGATGCTGGATACAGTGGTTCAGTATGGATAGGTCTCCACAATGGAGCAGAGTATCGCTGGGTCTGGTCTTTGGGCCCACTGTCCCAGTACAGTAACTGGAATCACGGAGAACCAGATGGTGATGGGGAGTGTGTGAGGAGTTTTAATGGAAAGTGGTACGATGAGAAATGCAGCACCGTTCTCCCATTTGTGTGTTTCAATGGTGAGTCCTCAAAATGGGTTAATTTTTTCCCCCACACTTTAGCTGATCCTGGACTAAGGGCTGGTCTTTATCTGGTGTTTCTGAACAGATCGCACTGGTTTCATCATCACTGAGACTGCTATGACATGGAGAGATGCTCAGAGTTACTGCAGACAACACCACACTGATTTGGTGAGTATCAGCAGCGCAGAGCAGCAGAATCTGATCAGTGATCAAGCATCGCTCTGGATTGGTCTGTTCCTGGACTCTTGGGAATGGCCTGAGCAGTGGAATCTCAGTTTCAGAAACTGGGCAGAAGGTCAACCATCCCAGAGTTCAGGATCTGGTGACTGTGTCGGCATGTCAACAACTGATTCTGGGAAATGGGCTCAATACAGCTGTGATCTAAAGCGTCCTTTTATCTGCCATGGAGGTGAGTTTCCACAGTTAACAGAATCAAATGATTCAAACAAGAGATTTATAGATCATTCTTGAAATAGAAATTACAAACAACTGTTACTGATATATAGGGATGTAACGATTCACTCAACACACAATGCGATACGATATGATTCACAATTTTTTTAACAAAATGTGATTTAAGACAAATTGAACAAGAGTCCTTTTATGCCAAATAATAACACTAAATTGACATTTTAAAACAAATCCCCAAAAAGGGAGATCCAGGAAGATCTTTCAAAGCTGTTTTCTTGTTTCAGCTCAGTCTGTCTGTTGTAGGCGGTGGATACTGGCACCTTCTTCACCCTCCTTCTGCACAAAGTGTAATTTAATTAAAATGTAAAATAATTTAAATACAGCAGTGACAGGCTTTTCACACTGTGATAAAGGCAAGGTTTTAATATTTTTTCTTATCATTTGTATCATTACACTTGCAAAAGTTAGAAAAACAGAACACATTGAATAATAATTCAGTGTCAACTACGCTCTTGCCATGTTTGCTACTGTTTGACGGTGCGTGCACACTGGCGCGGCGCAGACGAGCTTTTTCAATTAATTCAAGGAAGTTGAGCTTCACGCGTACTCACAAACTCATCTTCCATTGGAATGAACTGAAAACGCTTGTTCTGCTCGGCACCGGTGTGCACCTTATGGCGCTTTTCCATTACCAGTACCAGCTCAACTCGACTCGACTCGCTTTTCGCTCCTTTTTCCATTGCAGATAGTACCTCCACAATAGTACCGGGTCGTCATAGCGACGCTGCAGGAAACTGCTGTGACTTAATCTTTTACGTGCGACGCAAGAGACACACCCGCTACCCACACACACAGGACAATGGAGGAAATCGAGTGTATGCTGTTTTTGTTGTTTTTTATTCAGGATACTCCGTCTGGCGCGTGCAATGATGACGCAGTGAATAGTGACGATTCTCTCTGACCAATCAGCAGTCTGCCGTGTTTTCACGTCACATTTTAGTATCGCCTCAGCTCACTTAGAACCTCGCCGGAGGTGGTACGAAAAAAAGTACCTGGAAGCAGGTACAGGTACAACTTTCACACAGTGGAAAACCAAACAGAGCCGAGTCGAGTCGAGGTGAGCCGAGGCGAGCTGGTACTGTGCAGTGGAAAAGCGCCAATATACACTAAAGAAATGGACACAGCGACCCCATTGGATTCAACAGAGAAAAGTGAAGTCAATTAGAAGCACTCACTTCCTGATGGTCGAGCGTACTGCGCAGACTCAAACTGAGCTTGACGATGTAGATGTGACGTGAGCAACCCGTCTGTCTTCTAGTCTAGTAGCTGTGCCAAGAGAAATCTGAATCATTCCCTTCCGAAACTTGCAGAGACGGAGAGCGTGAGTAAGGAGGTGTCCATGAGCTAGGAGCAGGCAGGGCCGGCCCGAGGCATAAACGAATTAAGCGGCTGCTTGGTGCCCCCTCGCCACCAGGGGGCCCCCAAGCAAGGTTTTTTTTTTCTTTTTTTTACATATGAATTAAATTAAACAAGTGACATAAATGAATGAATGGATTAATAATTCAAGACAAGAAAATTCTGATTTCATGATCAATATACCTGCCTACAACTGCTGCTGTGTCTACCAGTGTTTGATTCATGCGCATAACCTCGCGTGCATAGACAATTTGTGCGCAAAGTCACGGTAATGTTAAGCCATGTCACACAAATTTGATTTGATCAATGATTTATCCTTTAAATTTAATGATATTCAGAACAGAACAAGAATAAAAAAATAACTATAAACAAGCCAAAACAAAATAATTTAAAGCGAAAGTGAAAGCGGATCTCTCTCATTAGAATCAAAATGTTTCAACATTCGCGATAGATTTGGATGGTAAACTATTCTTTATTATAGGCTTCTTTGTACTTCACCCACGTTCCAATATCGAGGGAAAAAATCATTCTCTTCATATGCGCAAAAATGTGCTTGCAAACATCACAGTGGAGCGTTGCTTAGGCTAGGCAGCGCTGAATGGTACGAATTGTAGGCTACTACCGACTATTTAAACAGAGCAGTGTAATTTTTATATGTTAGTTTGACTATTTTATTATTATATTTTATTACGGCTATAACGAACAGGCTGCGATGTCAAGATTGCAATGCTGGAATATGTTGTGTGTGTGTGTGTGTGTGTGTGTGTGTGTGTGTGTGTGTGTGTGTGTGTGTGTGTGTGTGTGTGTGTGTGTGTGTGTGTGTGTGTGTGTGTGTGTGTGTGTGTGTGTGTGTGTGTGTGTGTGTGTGTGAGGCGCGGGCGCGATCGAACAGTGGAAACAAACCCATACTCCATCATGTTCATATAAGACATCATTCAAACTGCAAAGTGTTGCCAAACGTTGTAGGATATTTTGCAAATATTTATTTTTTTAGATGTTTTTTGACAATTTGTTTTCAGAAGTTTCAAAGAGTTAGTAAAAGAGTAAAGAAAAAGTTAAAACATTTTAATTTAAGTATCTATTTTTTATTAAGTATTTATTTTGTATTAATACATAACCTCATTGTATTAATTTATAATGTAACATTATAGAGTGACATTGTGTCAATAATCGTCAAGCAAAGGTGACTCCGCGTGGTGGGAGGGGGCCCCCAAATCAAATTCTGCTTAGGGCCCCCAAAAGGCTCGGGCCGGCACTGGGAGCAGGAGAAACTTTTGCTAAGTATTCTGATTAATTATTTTGTCATTTTGCCTCCACGTCCCCCCGATTGCCCGCGAGCTTCTCCTCCTGTCTATACGGTAATTTCTCTACTGTGCAACAGAGAGTTGCGTGGTAATGACGCAATCGTTAGCCTATTTTTACAAAAACTGCTTCGTCGGGGACATAACGTAAGATACAGGGTAATGGAGCCTTTTATACATTTTCGTGTTTCTTTAGAAATAAATAATGGACAAATGGAGTCTTTAAACGCCTCAGATGTATAGTTATTCGCTGTCAAAGTGACGCCAAAATGAATGTGAGTCAATGGAATGCTAACAGCAGGTGATGGTCTGCTAATCAATGGCGGCGCCCGGGGAAGCTTCAGTTTTTTATGAAACATTAGCCTCCTGGTGTGCACACATCGTCCGTAAAGCTAGCTACAACTTGCTTGCTGCTAGCGTGCCTGTAAAGCGAGTTCACAGTATATAGTAAACGCCCCTTCTGATTAAAATGTGTATCGCGATTCGTTAAACATCTCAACCGACTAGCTTGAATCGTGACATGTTATTATCGATTCATTTCAACCGGCTCGGGGTGAATCGTTACATCCCTTTTGATATATCTTCTTTGTTGATGATGACGAACTTTTAATTTCTCTAGATGACACGTTAATTAAAAAGCAGATCGTCAGACTGGAATTCTCCTGTAATGGAGAATGCACATTGAATGATCCTTCACTACAGACTGCCATTCTGAATCAGGTTTGTATCTGCCTTAAAAACTGTGTTTAGTTCTCTTACGAGAGTTTCTCTCGTACTTGCGTAATATCTTACGCTAGGGGAAAACCTCTTTTCCTCGAGATACTGAAGCCAAAAAATTATCCTTAATTTTGCAATAATGTAAAACGCATTGCAGCAGCATGCAGACATGGGCGAGACAGCTCGCGCGCCCATTGGCTGCTCTGCGGCAACTGCACCAGCCTATCGAGAGAGGCCCCTCATGACGTCAGAACCAATGAGGGCGCTTCGCGCCCAATACGTCATGTCCCGCCAAAAGAGGGTGGGGCTGAGCTATAAATATAGCCTCGAAGGGCTGGTTTGACCAGTTTTTTATCTCTTCAGCGAAACTCACGCTTCGCTGGATCCCGAGAGGAAGAAGCCGCGCCGTCTGATAGAAGCACTGAGCGGGATTAGCGCCACATCTGAAGCTGCTGGACGACAACTCGCCGCCTTCAGTCGCCGTTCCTGCGCACGCTTTCCGGCGTACATATCCTTTCTCTGCTACTGTGTTTTGTGTATGTGTGTGTTCGCCGCCGCGACACACACTCCCTTTGCACTAAAAGAGCCGGGCGTCTTTATCAAGACACCCCTTTTTCCTGGTAAGGATCACGCAGCTCTCGCGCTCGCTGACGGCGCTGCCCTCAGCAAGCTAATGCCTACGGTGACTCTGAGGACTCGCCTGGCATCCTTCTCCGAGACTGCACCTCCGCAACCTCCCCCACCCCGCAAAGCTCGCCGGTGCGCCCGCCTGCTTCACCTGCTTTGCTGAGTCTCTTCCTGATGGACAGTGGCCGCCGCGTGCCGCCGCTTCCGTCGTGGATGTAGACCAAGAAGCCGCGTCTGTGGGGGATGATATCTGTTCTCCGTCTGTTCGAGCCGCGCAAACTGCGCCGTTCACAGGGGATGTCAGGAGCGGACGATCACGGGGCTAGCTTTCTCTCTCCCTCTGTTCGAGCCGCGCAAACTGCGCCGTTCACAAGGGAGACCGGAAGCGTACGGTCACGGGGTTAGTTTTTTCTTTATGTTATAAGAAAAGCCGCCCCGCCCCGCCCTAGTTGCGCCCCATTCATAATATGCCGTCAATGCTTCACTCTGTCAGTTCCCTTAAAAGGCGACTGCAGATGTGTATTTTGCAGCCAACGAGCGCGTTGTACAACCCGCTCGCCTGCTCCCATTCAAGCATGTTGACGCTCTGTTATATGCTCGTGCTAACTGAAAACTTATGTATTCTCCCCCTGTGGCTCAGCGGCAGAATCTTAGGCAGTCGCACGAGAGAACCGTGTTCGAATCCCAGGTCTACCGACGCATAAAATTATGCCGTCAGTGCTTCGCTCTGTCAGTTCCCTTAAAAGGCGACTGCAGACGTGTATTTTGCAGCCAACGAGCGCGTTGTACAACCCGCTCGCCTGCACCCATTCAAGCATGTTGACGCTCTGTTATATGCTCGTGCTAACTGAAAACTTATGTATTCTCCCCCTGTGGCTCAGCGGCAGAATCTTAGGCAGTCGCACGAGAGAACCGTGTTCGAATCCCGGGTTTACCGACACATAAAATTATGCCGTCAGTGCTTCGCTCTGTCAGTTCCCTTAAAAGGCGACTGCAGATGTGTATTTTGCAGCCAACGAGCGCGTTGTACAACCCGCTCGCCTGCACCCATTCAAGCATGTTGACGCTCTGTTATATGGTCGTGCTAACTGAAAACGTGTATTCTCCCCCTGTGGCTCAGTGGCAGAATCTTAGGCTTTCGCACGAGAGACCCGTGTTGGAATCCCAGGTCTACTAGAATGTAAATTATGCCATCAATGCTTTCGTTCTGTCAGTTTCCTTAAAGGCGACTGCAGATGTGTATTTTGCAGCCAACAAGCGCATTGTACTACCCGCTCGCCTACACCCAAACACTGTTTCTATGGCAACACAAAGGATTCCTAGCCGCTGCGGCTGGACTCCCACCAAAACTTCTCGCTCGCTCAGTTCCAGTAATTGCGACTGTTCCAGCGTATTCTGCAGTAAACAAGTCGGCAACACAGCCCGCTTGCCTGCACACAAACGCCGTTTTTACGACGACCCAGATAAATCCCATAAAGAGTGTATTTTCTGGTATTCCGGCCACGGTCGATGGTGTTAGGAGTGTAGTAAAAATGCCCACTGCCCAGTGCCCATTCCTACACACAAACACGGCCCGCCACACACGGCCCGCACAAATAAAATCGACTCATGTCGATTGTGCACCAAATGTAGTGATTGTGCTTACGTCCCAGTGCCCGCAAACACTACACACTACATGTCTCACGGTTTTCGTAAAAACGAAACCAACGCACATACAGTCTGCACAAACAGACGGTGTTCTCAGCGTTTTGCATGGGCCCGATGTCCTGCGCCCTCATTCGCTCACAGACATAATAAACCCCAAGGGGTTCGCCCCGCTCGCTCTCTCAGCACACCGCTGTAGGAGAACTGAGCGCGGGCAGGCTGCCCGCTCTGATCAGCGCACCCCCAGTCTCACACGCTGCAAGTGTGGCGCTCATGTTACAGCACACCGGTGCTCTCCGCTCGCCACTAGGTCGCGACCAGAGCCCAGATATCATTCTACCCTTAGCCACTCACGCGAAAGCGTGGGCAGAGCTTCCCAGGGTATCAAAGTGGGTGCTGAACACTATAGAAAGAGGCTATTCGCTACAGTTCGGTCGACGCCCGCAATGCCAAGCGGCGCGAATCGAAACTACGGTGAAAGAGGAAGTAGCACACGTACTTCGAGCCGAAATAGCGAAGTTACTGAGCAAAGGGGCTATAGAACCCTTATCACAGGCTCAGAGCGAAGGGGGCATGTACAGCAGATATTTTCTGGTACCCAAAAAAGATGGGGGTCTCAGACCCATTCTAGATCTAAGACGGCTAAACAAAGCACTTTCTGAAAAGACGGTTCAGAATGCTCACGACCAGGAAAATCCTCTCGCAAATTTGCCAAGGGGACTGGTTCATGTCGATAGATCTGAAAGACGCTTATTTTCAAATACAAATAGCGTCACGTCACAGGCGATTTTTGAGATTCGCCTTCGAGGGCCAGGCATATCAGTACACAGTCCTGCCGTTTGGCCTATCCCTGGCACCTCGTGCATTCACGATGTGCATGGATGCAGCGCTCGTACCCCTCAAACTCCGAGGCATACGAGTGCTGAATTATTTGGACGATTGGCAGGTTCTAGCTCGATCACAGTCAGAGCTCATAGAACACAGAACCATATTACTTGACCACCTCGAGAATTTGGGTCTCAGAGTCAATTGGGCGAAGAGTTCGCTGTCTCCCAGTCAGAAAATATCCTTTCTGGGTACAGAACTGGACTTGCTGTCTATGACAGCGCAACTGTCACCGCAGCGCAGGCTGAGTATTCGGCGCATGACAGAAACTTTTCGCCACGGCACTTTAGTCCCGCTCAAAAGGTTTCAGAAAATGCTGGGTCTCATGGCTTCAGCATCTTCAGTGCTTCAGCTGCTGCAGTACTGGTTAAAACCGCGCGTTCCGCGCAGAGCGTGGACATCCGGTCTCTTGCGCCTCAAGGTCGATCAGAAATGCATCGCAGCTCTGAAACCTTGGACAGTGACCGATTGGTACCGGTCAGGTGTAAGCCTGGGGACTTCCTCGAGTGTGAAGGTGGTGTCTACGGATGCCTCAACCTCGAGATGGGGAGCGCTGCTAGAAGGCAGACCGTTCTTCGGCCTGTGGTCAGAACGGGAGAAGCTTCTACACATAAACTTTCTGGAAATGATGGCAGTCGACAACGCGCTGAGGCGTTTTTGTCCCCATATAAAAGGACACCACGTCCTGGTCCGTTCGGGCAACATGTCAGTGGTGGCTTATATAAATCACCAAGGAGGTATCAGATCCAGAGCCCTTCACAGGCTGACGGAACGCCTCCTGGTCTGGGCTCAGCACAATTTGCGCTCGCTCAGAGCAGCGCAAGTGCCCGGCCACCTGAATGTGAGACCAGACAGACTGTCCAGGAACGATCTTCCGGCAGGAGAATGGTCTTTACACCCGCAGACAGTCAAACTGCTGTGGAGGACATTTGGCAGTGCGAAAATAGACCTATTTGCGTCTCAAGAGAACGCTCACTGTCAGGAATTTCTCGCCAAGAGCAGGGATGCGCTGGCCCGCGTCTGGCCCCGCTGCCCGCTCTATGCGTTTCCCCCTGTCACGCTTCTGCCCCAGGTGTTAGAGCGAATCAGGGAAAGCGGATGCTCGGTGCTACTCGTCGCCCCATTATGGACGAACAAAGCCTGGTTTCCAGTCCTGATGCAGCTGACGAGTACCGCCCCGTGGCCGATACCGGTGAGGAGGGATCTCCTCTCGCAGGCGAACGGCTCGATCTGGCATCCTTGCCCGGAGCTTTGGTCCCTACACGTGTGGGCCATCAACGGGTACCTGTTAACCTCCCAGGGGGAGTGTTAAACATGATCACGCAGGCTAGAGCTCCATCTATGAGACGGCTCTATTCCTCAAAATGGTCTGTGTTCACTAGCTGGTGTACAGCGCGTGGCACTTCACCCTCACACTGTGGGGTGTCGGAGGTTCTTTCCTTTTTACAAGAGCTTCTGGATAAGGGCAGAGCCCCATCCACGCTCAAAGTTTATGTGGCGGCCATAGCAGCGTTCGCTGAACCAGCGATTGGCCAGTCATTAGGAAGGAACGTTCTGGTCATTCGCTTCCTTAGAGGAGCTAAGAGGCTGAATCCTCCCAGACCTCCCTCGGTTCCCGTTTGGGACCTTTCCACGGTTCTGGATGCCATGAAAGGTGCCCCATTCGAGCCAATACAATCAATAGACCTAAAACACTTGTCTCTCAAAACAGTGTTTCTTCTGGCTCTCGCTTCAGTGAAGCGCATAGGGGACTTGCAAGCGCTCTCAGTGAGCGCAACGTGTATGGAGTTTGGACCTAATGACTCGAGAGTCATACTCAAACCAAAGCACGGATATGTTCCTAAATCCCTCAATACACCGTTTAGGGCACAGGTGATCTCCCTGTCGGCCCTGCCCGTGTCCGAAGAGGAAGGGGACGCAGGCTTCTTTTGCCCGGTCAGGGCGTTAAGAGCCTATGTGTCTTGCTCATCCGTTTTCAGACAGACGGAGCAGCTCTTTGTTTTGTTCAGCGGACGTTCTAAGGAACTAGCCGCATCAAAACAGAGTTTATCCAGATGGATAGTTGATGCTATAGCGCTAGCTTATACATCTAAGGGCCTGCAATGCCCGTTAGGTGTCAAAGCGCACTCCACGAGAGGCATGGCTTCGTCGTGGGCTTGGTCTAGTGGGATTGCCTTGCAAGATATCTGTATGGCGGCAGGCTGGGCCTCCCCGTCTACATTTATAAGGTTTTATAACCTCGAGGTTCCCGCTTTACAAGCTAAGTTGCTCTCGGTCTAAATTTTCAGTATGGCCTGCCCGATGCTATCGGCCCAGGATGCTGAAATTACTAGAGCGTCGATCACTGATCGTCTGTATACTTCTGTGGGCAGTGTGTAAGTCCCCCATGTTTATCAGTCCAGGCCGAGTTCGCCCTGGCTGTGTGGAACGCTTGATATAATCTGCTCTTATTAGAGCTCTATATTACAGGAATGATGCTATTCTAGCCCCTCTTCCCGGATTCTCTGTGAGTCCCGTGTGATTAGGCACTGTATGAGCCCCGGGCACCTGCCCTTGGGACTTTAGTGTTGTATCTCAAGCACGCACGGCGTTTTACACTGTATTCCCCTAGCGTAAGATATTACGCAAGTACGAGAGAAACTCTCGTAAGAGAACGTACTCGGTTACTAACGTAACCTCGGTTCTCTCTAGAGAGGGAACGAGTACTTGCGTATCTTGCCGTGCATGCATCACGCTCCGGTTCGCTTCGGCGATAAAAAACTGGTCAAACCAGCCCTTCGAGGCTATATTTATAGCTGAGCCCCACCCTCTTTTGGCGGGACATGACGTATTGGGCGCGAAGCGCCCTCATTGGTTCTGACGTCATGAGGGGCCTCTCTCGATAGGCTGGTGCAGTTGCCGCAGAGCAGCCAATGGGCGCGCGAGCTGTCTCGCCCATGTCTGCATGCTGCTGCAATGCGTTTTACATTATTGCAAAATTAAGGATAATTTTTTGGCTTCAGTATCTCGAGGAAAAGAGGTTTTCCCCTAGCGTAAGATATTACGCAAGTACTCGTTCCCTCTCTAGAGAGAACCGAGGTTACGTTAGTAACCGAGAAGGTTTCAGTGTCAAACTTTGGATGCATGACAGCCGCCCACAACATCATATAGCATTGTGCTTGTGAGTTTTGAGCAGGCAAGCAACTTTCGTATCACATTTTTAGGTTTGGACTTTTTTTTAATTATTATTTTGCTGTTATTATTATTTTCCAGATCAGTGAAAAGCTGAAGAGCTTGGGGCTGGAAAGTGACAGCAAAATAAACTGGAGAAAAGGTGAAGGTGAAGATGAAGATGTTTTTCATCGGAAGTACAGCGAGTTCCAATGATAAATGTAATGAAAAGTAATCTATTATTTACATCTTTATATCAAAATTCAAAACAGCCTTGAAGAATATAAAGGGGGTTTTATTTTTAGTTAAAGTAGATTGTTTTAAGGAATTGTGAAGTAGTTACTATAATAATTATCTATATTATTTAAACACAATGAAGTGTCATTTTATGTAAAATATAGCCTACCATTTACTAGCTTCTAGAGTCTATAGTTTCTTGTTTCTAGAGTATATGCAGAAATAAAGAGTGAAAGTATGATGATTTCTTTCTCGTAATGAATCTGAAGGAAATTTGATTGGCAGAAATCAATGAGCATATTAGGTTATTTCCATTTTCGGGTGATGCCTAGATGTTTTTAAATTTGAAATTATGAATATTTTTGAGGTTTTCTTTTGAAATTGGTTACACATTTAAGTAACTTTATGCTATGTGTTTAAAATCTAATTCACTTAGATATACTATAGATATAGTAAGTATAGATATACTATAGTATATAAGTAGATATGCTATATGTGTTCAAAATAAAATTTACTTTGTAAAACTAAAGATTGGGAATTCGACTTTTATTTTTTTATTAATATTGTATTAACTATTTAATGGAAATCTCTCTCTCTCTCTCTCTCTCTCTCTCTCTCTTTCTCTCTCTCTCTATGCATTCTGAAATAATAATAACATTAATGGTAGATGCTGTTTTTGTTGTTTATACTATTATTAATCTTACCCCATCTATAATATATTCTCAGCCATGTTAATGTTTATTTTTATTTTTATTTTTTAATCGGATATACCCAGGTATACTGGGTTAGGTTGTACCAACAGCACTCAGGTTAGGTGTTGTTCATTATATCCTTTACTATATACAAGGACAACTGATATAAACTTACATTTTACACTAAAGAAAAGCACTCAAAAATACAGTCAAAAACGGTAATTATTCTGATATATTATTACAATATAAAATAACTTATCTATTTAACTCTTTCTGTGATGGCAAAGCTCCATCTTCAGCCTCTTCAGTGTCATTGTCATGATTTCCTCTGTTTTGTTATTTTGATTCTCTATTGTCTTTCTGTTTCTGTTTTTCCCCCTGTGATTCAGTTCCTGTTTGCATTTGTTTCCTTAGTTATTGTTTGTCACCATAGTAACTAATTACCCACACTTGTTCCTTGTTAGCCTCTTGTTTGCCTGTGTATATTTACCAGTGGTGTGCAGTCCATATACAGTGAACTGCGAATGCTCTGCATACCCAAGCCATTCGCTGACTCGTTAATTAATAATAAAGGTTCTGTCGGTAAGAATGACAGCTAGTGGTCGAGATAAGTTACTGCAATCCAAATTCAAAATATCAGAGATCGTTGTTTCCTCTGCCCCGTCCTCCAGACTCGACGCTCAAGCAAGTTGCCGGTTTGAGGACACGCAACAGGAACGACCGCAATTTGACAATGAAAGCCGAGGATACTTACAAAAACCGACTGACAACACGGAACGTGTAATATAATAACTGGCCGTAAAAGTGTTTTTCAGAGAAACGAGTATTTGAACTAAACATGTTTTCTAAATATCTTCAAACATATTATGGTATGCTTTAGTAGAGTAAAAAAGTTACATACAGCACCTTTAACACTATAAATGACTATGCCCTTGGTTTAGGTGTACCATAAAGCTTACATGATAAAATGTTGGTAATACGTACAGTATGTAATGTCCCTCGTTTATTTATTTGCCAAACAAAGGTAATTTTAAGTGCATTTTAAGTTGTGTTAAGCTGATTTATAAAAGTCCTTTATGATTTTTGCTTGTCAGACTGTACAAACGTGATCATTAATGGATCTCAGTTGTCAATGTCAGACTGTACAGCAGTCAAGGTAGGCTACGTTGAAAACAGACATCATCAATCATGGACTTGTCTACCCATGATATGATGATATCATTCTTATATAAAATTTGAGTGAAATAGGGCAGGAAATATTCAGTAGCCTACATATTATTTTCAGATGATGTTTATATATGTACAGCCTATATGCTTCGTCTTGGGAAGATAGCTTTGGAGAAATATACCATTGTTATGCTGATGATATTCAATTATATTTATCTTTTAGCCCTGATAGGTTGGACAAACTGTCCTTGTTGCACAATTGCTTAGCCTCCATTAAAAATTGGATGGCAGACAACTTTCTGCAACTAAACCCAGACAAAACTGAGGTGCTGATTTTTGCACCGGACAACATTATTCCTAGGATTAGGCAGGCAATTGAGGCTCTATCATCCTCGGACTGTAATGTTGTGCGAAATTTGGGTGTCATTTTTGATAAATCTATGTGTTTTAGCAGTCATGTTAAATCTGTGGTTCGTTCCTGTTTTTTCCATCTCAGGAACATCGCTAAGATTAGATCTGTGGTTTCCAAAAAAGAGATGGAGATGCTTATTCACGCTTTTATTTCTTCTCGTCTTGACTTTTGCAATGTACTGTACACTTGTTTAAACAAATCCTCCATGGACAAATTGCAAGTGGTACAGAATGCAGCTGCAAGACTTTTGAATAAGACCAACAGGAGATCACATATTACACCTTAAGGCTCTACATTGGCTTCCAATTAGTTTTAGAGTACAGTTTAAAATTGTAACCATTACTTACAGAGCCTTGCATGATCAAGCTCCCTCTTGTATCCAGGATATACTGCATGTATACACTTCTGGTCGCTCTTTGAGGTCTTCAGGCCAAGACCTTTTAATTGTTCCTAGAACACGTTTTAAAACAAGAGGTGACCGAGCCTTTTGTGTGGTGGCTCCAAGGCTCTGGAACTCTCTTCCATTAGCCTTGAAAGCTTTGGGCTCTGTGGAACCTTTTAAAAAACGTCTTAAGATGCATCTTTTTAGACAAGCATTTAATTAGCAATATGGTTTTGTATGTTTTTGTGTATGTGTATATTTGTATGTTATGTGTATATCTGTTATGTGTATATTTTAATTTTGTGAAGCACTTTGTGACCCTTTTGTCTTTATATAGAAATAAAGCTTACTTACTTACAATTTAAATATTAGAAATACACTGCCTTTCTTTTAAAATTAAGTTAAGTAAAAAAAATTAAGAGTAATTAAATACAATAACTTAAATATACTATTTGTTTTTTTGCATATGCAAAGAGAGAGAAAATTTACATTGTAAATCTAAATGTTGGAAATTCTAACTCTATGAATTCAGCATGGTATTAGCATGTTCCTGTTGACTGTAGCCCTGTTCAGGCTAGCTATTATGCAAAGCTGTTCCTTTAAAATAAATGACCCTTTCATGGAAATGACTAAATATTCTGGAACAAAAATAAATGTTGAAAATTGTGGAGGACAAAACCTGAAAAAAAAAAACATAAATAAATAAATAAATGCACAAATAAATGTATAAAGATATCAATAAATCCACAAAATTTTTCATAGATAAATATATAAATAAATAAATGTGCAAATAAATACATAAATCCACATATTCCTGCATAAATAAATATAAATAAATAAATGTGCCAGGAGAAAAATAATTAAATAAATGAAACCCAATGTAAGGGGAAATTAACAACATGTTAAAGGAAATGCTAAACTGAAAGTTGTCTTTTGTCCTTCAAACCATTTATTCATTTTTTGAATATAGCTCTGTATTTATTTATTGGCCAAACATGCTAATGAGAGGGTGTCAATCAAACATCAGAAGGCTGTCTGTACGCCACCATTGGCTGATCTCTTGACTGAATAACTCTTGTAACTTTAATAAGGATGAATCAATGTTTAATTTATACAATGAAGACTGTGCTTTGTTACATTCGATTACTTTATTTAATTTCTCTAACTGAAAAATACTTTTTAACCTACCGGAAAATCCTGAAAAGCAAGAGTGTTTATTTCATTTGTATCTTTGTAGTGTATTGTATTTATTTGCGCTACTGCTTGAAGTTTGCCATTTACTTGTCTTTAATAATGTTTGGAACTTATATTAGTTAGTAGTTTAGCTGTGGTATCGAAATTTGTGAAATTTCAATTTTTGGAATCTAACATTTTGGTGTCATAACATTTATTTCATATAGTTTACATGGGTCACATACAACACAAACAATAAACAGAGCAATTCCGAGCAGGTCCTCGTGCCATCGGTGCTTGGGCCCTAAAAATAATATTTTATTAATTACTTTTTTGTGGTGGAGCAAGTGAAAATTATTATTTGAGTCAAATCGAGAATCCCATTGACTTCCAGAGTACTTTTTTTCCTACTATGGAAGTCAGTGGTGCCCCAAAGTGTCCTGGTTACAAACTTTCTTCAAAATATCTTCCTTTGTGTTCAGCAGAACAAAGAAATTTATACAGGTTTGGAACAACTTGATGGTGAGTAAATTATGAAAGAATTTTCATGTTTTGTGTGAACTGTCTCTTTAATGCAGCAATAAACAGGTAAGTTTAAATGTTAATATAATTGTAATTTGTTGGGTTCAGGTGGGTCAGATTCTGTTTCAGATGTTTATATAATGTCTCACATTCTGTTCCAGGCTAATATGAAGGAAAGCTATGTATGTAAACACTCAATTTACTGTGTTAAATAGTGCAGGGAGTACTGCACTCTATCTGGAAGCATACAGTATTTATCAAAACATCTAATAAACAAATATGCAAATGGCAGAGGGGTTGTTTTGACTAAATGGTCTGGTCCATATTGCAGCTTATTCTGTTCTGGACAAGAACGGAGAAAAACATGTAAAGTAACCAAAGATAGATTATTTTGTTTTACTTGCCATTTATGGGCAGGTTTAACCTGAAATAACCAGTGCTGCAACATCACACTTGTACATATATGACCCTCCAGAGGTGACTTTAGCGTACGTCTCTGTGAAAAAATCTAAAGGATAAAAAAAAAAAAAAAAAGTTGAGGTAAGACATTACAATTTTACATTTGACCGTAATTTACACTCATGTTAATGCTGTAGGAAAAAAAAACAAAAAACATTTTACTTTCCCGAATTTAACTTGTTCAGATAACTCAAATATCCAAGTTGTCACATAATACAACTTCATATTTCAAGTTGACTTAAAATTTTACAATTGAACACTAAGTTAAATCAACAATTTTTACTGTTTACAAACAGCAATTGCCAAAAACACAGAAGGCTAAACTCTATAAACTTAATAGACAATATGTTGTGAGTATTTCCATTTGTTTCCAAATTGCTGTTGTCTCTTATGTTTACCATTGTAAATTAAAATGTTTAAAATGAAATAGGAATGGGGGGTTGGTGATGGAGAATGGCTTAAAAAATAAAAAAATTTGAACAAGTACATTTGATTTCCAGAGTATATGCATGCTCAAGATTTAAAATGTTTGTTTTCTCTTTGTTACATACTAACATAACATACTAATATTTGAAATGAACTGTTGCAACACTTATTGGTCACCCCGATCAACAATGTAAATAATAATAATAGTAATAATAGTAATATTATTAATGATGATAATTTAAAGGGATAGTTTATCCAAAAAACTCACCCTCATGTTGTTCCAAACCTGTATGAATTTCTTTATTCTGCTGAACACAAAAGAGGATATTTTGAAGAATGTTGGTAATCAAAAGTTGATGTATTGTATTTTTTTCAGTGGCTACTGTCAACTGTCTGGTTACCAACATTCTTTAAAATATCTTCTTTTGTGTTCAACAGAACTCAGTAACACATACAGGTTTTGGACAACTTGAGGGTTAGCAAGTAATGACAAAATGAAATATTTGGGGTGAATTATCCTTTTAATGGCATAACTTATATTCTTTTTTATATGTTAGAATTTTGTGTTAAACAGTAGTGTCAAGATATCTTCAAGATTATGTTTTTTGCACATGTGGATTTTTTTGCGCATGATGGAAAGTTTTGTCCATCGACAAGATGCTACGTGCAAAAATATCTTCAATGAAATATCAATTTAAATATGAAAATTACTTGCGTCATGACATCACAAAAATTTGCATATATTTACATGGACATGGACAACTTACATCTACATGTAGATATATTACTTTTATCCAAAGTGACTAACGAATGAGTAACATCACCAGCAAATTGTCATAAGAACCAACAATATTCAAGTACAGCTATATTCCTGTATCTCAAAAATGAGAGCATGTTACTAACAACATGGGTTCGATTCCCAGAGAATGCATGAACTGATCACAAAAGTATACTGTCTCGTACTCATGTACGACGCCACGTCAGAGTGATCCGACTGTAGGAATCTCTCTAGAGAGCCAATCTACTTTGAAACTAAACGAGCCAATGCACATTGGCGTACAATCATTTGCAGCAGCTGCTCTGCCACACAGTGCGGGTATATAATGAGCAGCAGGTGCGATTGCACTTCAGCTTTTCGCTTCGGAGCCGAGTGTTTCGAATGCTGATCTTACTAAGAGTGTTGACATTCAACGAGCAGCTCTTCAGGAGTGGTGTCTCCCTTCCCGGGCCTGTAAGCACTCGTTGGACTTAACCGGCAAGGCTTACCAGGCCTGTGGGAAAGCTACCTCTGCCTTACACGCCATGGCGTTGTTGCAGGTCCATCAAGCCAAGGCACAGAAGGACCTGCACAAGGGTGGTAATGATCAGGGTGGTGAGACGATTAAATCCTCCTCGGCCCCCCTCGGGACCTTGCCCTGGTGTTTAGAGCACTTCAGGATGCTCCCTTTGAGCCTCTGCAGTCAGCAGACTTAAAGTCCATGAAGACATTGTTGCTGGTTGCACTGGCCTCTATCAAGAGAGTAGGGGACCTGCAGGCATTTTCGGTCGATGAATCGTGCCTAGAGTTCGGGCCAGATGACGACCATGTAGTATTGAGACCCCGGCCTAGCTATGTGCCCAAGGTTCTTTCCACTCCCTTCAGGGGCCAGGTAGTGAACCTGCAAGCGCTGCCCCTGGAGGAGGCAGACTCAGCCCTGGCTTTGCTCTGTCCTGTCCACACTCTGCGACTGTACGTGGACAGAAGTCGAAGCCTCAGGACCTCAGACCAGCTCTTTGTCTGTTACGCAGGCCAGCAGAAGGGAAAGGCTGTCTCCAAGCAGAGGTTGGCCCACTGGATAGTGGATGCCATCGCCTTGGCTTACCAAGCACAAGGTGTGCCTCACTCTACGAGAGGCGTTGCATCCTCCTGGGTGTTGGCGCGTGGCGCCTCACTAATATATATCTTTAGAGCTGCAGGCTGGGCGACACCTAAAACGTTCGCTAGATTTTATAGCCTACATGTAGACCCCGTCTCCTCCTGTGTTCTCACCCTAAAATGGTAGAAGCACTGAGAGGCCCGGCTCTGTCGGCTTCTGCACCCTACTGTGCGCTTATTGCTCCAGAGTGAAAAACCTGTTGAGTCATCCACCACCCTCGGAGCCTATAACTTCCTTTAGGCCTTTATCTGTTGAATCCTTGAGAACCAGGTCTAGGCTGGGTTCCATTTGTGCGACCCTGCGGAGATTCCATACATATGTGTATTCTTCCACAGCTGCTCCTAAACGGAAGCCTGTGTCTTTCTCTTGGGCTAAATCACCTCAGTATTTCATATGCAGTACAACTTTCAGGTTAGTCCATATGTATATCTCCACATAACTCCTTCAGGGAAGAATGTGGCTTCAGCAGTGTTCTCCTTCCTAAACGGTAAGGGCATGCTTTCCCAGTGTTATTCAATAGTCTCACTGTATGGGTTACCATGGAACACCAGTGTCAGACATTCTCTGTGTTAGCCCTCTCCTATCGTCCTTCCAGGCAAGAAGGGGCAGGAGGCTTGCTCAGGGCACTAGAAGGGGGCAGCTGCTGTGGTGCTTTGGTGGGGATTCCAATACAGTCGGATCACTCCGACGTGGCGTCCAACGTGACCGATTGAAAGGGAACATCTTGGTTACATATGGTAACCCTCGTTCCACTGGAGGAACCTGCTGCTCATTATATACCCGCACTGCGTGGCAGAGCAGCTGCTGCAAATGATTGTACGCCAATGTGCATTGGCTCGTTTAGTTTCACTCAAAGTAGATTGGCTCTCTAGCGAGATTCCTATACAGTCGGATCACTCCGACGTGATGTCTCCGTTCCCTCCTTCAGGGAACGAGGGTTACCATACGTAACCGAGACGTTACTTTGGATAAAAGTATCTGCCTTTAATCCTGTATGTTCCAGCAGATTAAATCTTAGACCAAGAAAGTACCAGTTCCATCAAAGGTTACACTCTACACTCTTTCAAAAACTGCATGGACCAGTTTTAGACTGCAGATTGTTTAAATAGTACCTTTTCAAAACTTAATGTAATTGGTACAATAATTAAAAGTTGGAGAATAAAATGCAGAAATTGTTAAAAGAAAAAGTAATGAATATAAACCAAAGGGTTTGGTAAGTTCTAATGTATAATTAAACATATTTGAGGTGCATTTCTTAACATGAAGTATGTGAAGTCGCAATAAATTTGCAATGTACTGTTTGTATTCACTCCTTACAGAACTGTGACAGAAATTTTTGATTAATGCTTGATCATCTCTTATTAGAATCCAGCAGAGAGGATCTGTGTGAGCAGTCATGGACAGGAGTCTGTTTGTGCTGCTGCTGTTAGGTTGGTGTGGTCATGTGTAATCTGTATTTATGATGATGTATACACACGTAGATGGTTTAACATGCTGATTTTAACAGGGCTCTTCTGGAGCAGTTCTGCTCTTTCTCGTCAGTACCACTATATAAATGTGAGAATGTCGTGGCCAGAGGCTCAGAGTTACTGCAGAGCGAAGTACACTGACCTGGCTACTGTAGACACCATGGATGATGTGAACAGACTGGTGAATATAGTGGATGCTGGATACAGTGGATCAGTGTGGATTGGACTGAAGAGAGGGACACAGAAACGCTGGGCTTGGTCTAATGGAGAAAACAAATCTTCTCAGTACTCTAACTGGGCTTCAGGAGAGCCAGATGAGAATGCAGATTGTGTAGCTTATTGTAACGGGTTCTGATATGATCATGATTGTAGCTATAGACGGTATTTTACTTGCTACAAGGGTGAGTTCCCTGTTCTTTTAAATTTATTATTGAGCAGTTTAACTGGGAAAGGAGAGCTATGAACTTATTCTTTTTTCTCAATAGAAAATAATGGATACACCTTGGTACAGAGCACTAAAAGTTGGAGTGATGCTCAGAGCTACTGCAGACAGAATTACATAGATCTGCCCACTATCCACAACTCTAAAGAAAATAAACAGATAACTAAGATTCTTTTACCTGGATATTACATCTGGTTTGGGCTGTACCAGGACTCTTGGGAATGGTCTGATAAATGGAGCCGCTTCTTTAGATACTGGACACAAGGTCAACCATCCCAGAGTTCAGGATCTGGTGACTGTGTTGGCATGTCAAGAACCAATTCTGGGAAATGGGCTCATGAAAGCTGTGATCTAAAGCATCCTTTTATCTGCCATGGAGGTGAGCATCTAATAAATTAGATCATGTTAGACAGAATGATATCATTTCATGTTCTGTATAGAAGTATTGTGCATTACTGTGTTTAACAGTGAGTGTGTACAAGCACTGATCACTATATTAAAAAAAAATCTAAAAACCTGACACTCAAAACAGCACAAAAAAAAAATAATTTCAAATTGCGAAAAATTGTAGACTAACCTATCCAGAAAGTGTGCAAGGAAGCTGTGACTATTCCCAAACAACCAGATCTCATGAGAAGATTTAGCTATTATCTGAGTTGGTGATTTTGTATGAATTTGTATTATTTATAATATTATATTAAAAGATTGAAGGTGTATTTTGATCACCTTCACAAATGAACAAAACTTTTATGAATTTTGAAGCATTAATACAATCAGCAGAAGTCGAAAGCTAAGAGTAGGTTATAAACAAACTACTCCACGGTGGCATGAGTTCAACTTCACCATCACTAAGCTTCCGAAAACTCTTTCAGTCTTTGTTTAAAAACATTTTCCCTGAAAGTTTGAGTTATAATAGTTTGCAAGAGTGCGATTATAAACACAATGAGGCTGTGAAAGCAACCAGAGACATTTTTACCTGTTTGGCTGATGACGTTAATGTCCCCGACAACCTCTGTGGTCCAATTTAGCCACTTGTAAGTAACAGCCTTTTCTAAGACAAGTAAAAGCTTTAAAAAAATCTCAAGACTACTCAATGGACAGCAGAGGTTGTCTGGGACATTAAGGGCCAAATTTACAAACAGCTTGCGCAAGCACAAACCCTCTTTTGGTGTTAAAAAACTGCTGTCAGGATTTACTAAAGACTCGCAGTGAAAAATGATCGCTGAAAAGGCATGGAAACAGTTATTTTTGTGGCTGGCCATATTGCATATGCATTTGTAGTAATTTCCCTATCAGATGGCAAATTTATGGGAAAAGAATATTTAAAAAAATAAACGAATAATGCAAGGTGATTTACTAAGGTTTGTGCTCATCAATTTACTGGTGTTTGCGCCATTATTTACCGCCCAAAAAAAGTAAACACTTTTTATGCATTTTGGCCATTTATTTACACGACAACAGCATTTTGGGTGCCAAAAACACAAACTTTTGAAAATGGGTTTCAAAAGTGCAAGTTTTTGAAAACGGTCTAAACTAAGACTGAAAGAATTGTAGGAGGCTTAGTGATGTCCTTGAAGTGATGAGTCCATGGAGTAGTTTGTTTATCGCATACCTTTAGCTTTTTGTATTTGCTTCAAAATTCAATAGTTGTGTTCATTTGTAAAAATTATCATGATTAACAAGAGTATAAGAACCATAAGCTTCTGTTAGTCACAGACCTTATTTTCTGAAATTATCCAAAAGCCAATGGAAAAAAGCTATTTGAATCGAATAACAACACATTGTAACATTTTCAATTTTTTGGATTTGAACATTTTCAATTTCAGTCGTTTTGGATCAATATGTCTCCCAAATGTGTCAGTTCAGTTCCAAAAAAATGTTTAGGCCATCTTTATTATTAGACTAGTAAAATTCAGAATACTACTAATTGAATTGGCTCAGTTTCAGCTTTTAAATTGCTCACAAAAATGTTATGTGTTTTAGAGCAATGCTTTTTAATCATGATTGTATCTTCAAGTATATATTATCTTTTCAATCCTGTCATTTCCCTCCTAAAGGGCGCAAGTACCAGTACCACTTTCTAAATGAAAGCATGACATGGCAAGATGCTCAGAGTTACTGCAGAGCGAGATTCACTGATCTGGCCACTGCTGACAACATGAGCGACGCGAGTTTGCTGCTAAATACAGTGGATGCTGGATACAGTGGTTCAGTATGGATAGGTCTCCACAATGGAGCAGAGTATCGCTGGGTCTGGTCTTTGGGCCCACTGTCCCAGTACAGTAACTGGAATCAAGGAGAACCAGATGGTGATGGGGAGTGTGTGAGGAGTTTTAATGGAAAGTGGTACGATGAGAGCTGCAGCACCGTTCTCCCATTTGTGTGTTTCAATGGTGAGTCCTCAAATCTGGCTCATTTTTTCCCCCATACTTTAGCTGATCCTGGACTAAGGGCTGGTCTTTATCTGGTGTTTCTGAACAGATAGCACTGGTTTCATCATCACTGAGACTGCTATGACATGGAGAGATGCTCAGAGTTACTGCAGACAACACCACATTGATTTGGTGAGTATCAGCAGCGCAGAGCAGCAGAATCTGATCAGTGATCAAGCATCGCTCTGGATTGGTCTGTTCCTGGACTCTTGGGAATGGCCTGAGCAGTGGAATCTCAGTTTCAGAAACTGGGCAGAAGGTCAACCATCCCAGAGTTCAGGATCTGGTGACTGTGTTGGCATGTCAACAACTGATTCTGGGAAATGGGCTCAATACAGCTGTGATCTAAAGCATCCTTTTATCTGCCATGGAGGTGAGTTTCCACAGTAAACAGAATCAAATGATTCAAACAAGAGATTTATAGATCATTCTTGAAGCAGACATTACAAACAACTCATATCTTTTCATTTATTGATGTATCTTCTGTGTTGATAATGACGAACTCTTTATTTTTCTAGATGACACGTTAATTAAAAAGCAGATCATCAGACTGAAGTTCTCCTGTAATGGAGAATGCACATTGAATGATCCTTCACTACAGACTGCCATTCTGAATCAGGTTTGTATGTGCCTTAAAAACTGTGTTCAGTTTCAGTGTCAAATTCTGAATGCATAACAGTACCATGACAGCCGCCCACAACATCATAGCATTGTGCTTGTGAGTTTTGAGCAGGCAAGCAACTCTCATTTGACTGTTTTTTTTTTTTTGGTCTTCTCTAGATCAGTGAAAAGCTAAAGATCATGGGACTGGAGAGTGACAGCAAAATAAGCTGGAGAAAAGAGGAAGGTGAAGAGGTGTTTCATCAGAAGATCAACCGTACAGCGAGTTCCAATAATTAATGTAATGAGGAGTAATCTTTCATTTATATCTTTATATCAAATTTCGAAGAATATAAGACTCGAAAAGAATATAAAGGTGTATTTATTTTTAGTAAAAGTAGATTGATTAAAGGAATTGTAAAGTAGTTTAGTATACTGTGTTTACCATTTACTATAGTTTTGAAAGGTGATTTTTTTTGTAAAATCATCATTAAAAGTATACAGAATTTTATATAGGTTCTGCAGAAATAAACTGATAAAAGATTTTCATTCATCCAATTAAAAAAATTTAGGGTAATGGTTCACATCTATATTTTATAACTTGAGCCAATGAAAAATAAATAACTTGCCCTTACCAATATTTTCTATGTCAATGAAAACTATTTTATAACACTTGGCACAAAGCATATTTTTCTTGTTGAAAAAAAATCAATTAATTTAAATTCTATTTTTGATCTAAACAAAAATATATAGATTTAATCAAAACAAAAATTCTCATTTAATAAATATGTATTAGAAATTATTTGTTTTCTCCAATTAAATAGATACTGATTTAATAAAACAATTATTTCTCATTTTTAAAAATACAAGTTAATAGAAATTATTTATTTTAAACAAACAAAAAGGTATGGATCCAATAAAACATATTTCCCATTAAGGAACATTAATTAATCTTGTCCAAAATCAAATAAAAAAGACACATAATTTTCATTAAATCGATATTTATTGAATTATTATATACATTACTTCCACACATCCACAATTTCGTGTCAGATTTTCAACATTTGCGACAGACGGCAAGTCCCTCAGAACCTCTTGGCCCTCAAGTATGATTCCAATGTTTGTGGGTATACAGCTTGTGCATCTCTGATGACAAAGATTTCCATGGTTTCTGCTGAAGAGTTTTTTCAGCCTCTTCCTTCTCCAACACCTGGAAAAGAATTTAGGAAGGAGAAAAGAAAAAGAAAAAAAAGAATAAGGAATCAATACAGCTTGGGTTTCCCCCCAAATTAGTTTACATAATACTAATACTTCTAACTAATTATAAAATTTACTCCAATTTGTTGTTGACATAAATATAAGTTGCACAAACTTTCCAGCACATGGGACTCTGATTTTAGCTGAAAGTAATTGTTTCTATATTTGAAATTAGCCTTCAGACTGTTTTCAGACATATATCTGAACATAGTCTGATGGCTAATTTTGAAGTGGACAGCCATATCTAGCGTTTTCACATCTCTAAAGTAATCTGGCCTTACCAGAAATCTTTGATGAGGTCCTCCACTGTTTCTCCCATAAAGGATGAGATATTTAAGTGCTCTTTGTAGCAGTGTCAGTATCCTGCATCAAGATAGTACAAATTTGGCATGAGGGTACATTATGGTCAACAAACTTTAGCACAATATACGTTATCAGTTGATATAATAATCATTACAATATAGCCTATGATTCAATAGTGTGTCAATCCTATTACTAACGCCACGAAAAAATGTACGCCTATTACTAAAGTTTCAGCACATTTACACAACAGCACATTTAAATGGTTGTTTGTTTCACTTACTTCAGTTTATCCGCGATGAAATCTGATTCTCTCTGGAGCAGCAAAGTGATCCACGGAACGTAGAAGAGCGGTTACATCGGTCTGCTGACTGGTCGTGGTCGTCGAGAAATTTTCTGTTTAATGCCCATGCGCAATCCTGTGTGTAACCTTGAAATTGTACATTCGTCGAAACAAATATTTCTTATTTGAGCTCTTAATGAAAAATATTTATTTATATTTAACTATGTTTTGAACGAAAAAAATATTATTTGAAAAATAAAACAAATAATGGTAAACTGAATTGAAAGACAAATTATTAATTGGATGAAATACTGCTTGAAAACCTTTTATACTTAAGTATAATGATATCTTTCTAGTAATGAATCTGAAGGAAATTTGATTGGCAGAAATCAACCTGAGCATATTATTTCCATTTTCGGGTGATACCTAGATGTTTCCAAATTTGCATTCATATATATATATATATATATATATATATATATATATATATATATATATATATATATATATATATATATATTATTTTTGTTGTGCTTTTATTTTGAAATTGATGAGAGATTTAAGTAAATTTTATTCACTTTGTAAAACTAAAGATAAGAAATTTAATGAGTAAATAACATAAAGTAAATAAAGATATGCTATATGTGTTTAAAATAAAATTTACTTTGTAAAACTAAAGATTTGGAGTTCGACTATTTTTATTATTATTATTATTATTATTATTAGCATTGGAACTCTTGCATGGAAATCTCTCTCTCTCTATCTCTCTCTCTCTCTCTCTCTCTTTGTCTCTGCATTCTTAACTAATAATAACATAAATAATATATAATAAGTAGCCTAAATAAAGATTTATTCTCATGTTCATGTCTTGCATTTGATATAATTGTATGCGCATAGCCTACACTGTGTTTTGTTTTTTTGTTGTTGCTGCTTTTGTCATTTATACTATTGTTATTCTTAGCCCATCTTTAATATATTTTCAGTCATTTTAAATCGCATGTACCCGGGTATACTGGGTTAGGTGTACCAACAGCACTCAGGTTAGTTGTTATTCATCCTTTCACCACCAGATGACCACATATTACACCGGTTTGAGAAGTGCAGAGAAATGAACTGTTTTAAAGCATCATGTTGCTCCCAAGCACTGAACATGTCTCCCTAATCAGAACACACCTGATTCCGTCCACAAGTTTGTAAACATTAATAGCCATATTGTAAAATATTGTATATTTTACACTATTCATTTATGACATTATTTTTCTGAATGTTGTTCTGTCAACAGCTCTATTAATAGTAATAAAATAATAGTTGTAATAATTGTGTATTATAGGTTTTATTTATTAATGCTCTAGTTTTAAAAGCAAAAATATTTTTGTTAAATCGCCATAACAAGTAGCCTATACCAACGATTAAAAAAAAAAATATCGCAATTTTAACTGTAAAAGACTATATCCTTTACTATATACAAGGAAAACTGATATAACCTTACATTTTACACTAAAGAAAATCACTCAAAAATACAGTCAAAAACAGGAATTATTCTGATATATTATTACAATATAAAATTACTGTTATCTATGTATCTCTTTCTATGATGGCAAAGCTCCATCTTCAGCCTCATTACTCAGTCTTCAGTAGTGATGGGACGGTTGATACCGGGGCTCCGTCGCTCCGACGCAGTTTTCAAACCACTATTATATTGTATCACACACTGTACCGATGCTTGTATCAAAATGACAATACCATGTGATTGATGACGTTTGAAGCTTTGAACGTCATGAGTTGGAAGGTCGGAACTGCTGGTTTGAAAAAACTGGCGCTTCACGATGTATAAAAAGGAAAATGATTATCGAAGAAGCATTACTTATTTAAATTATTTAACACTATACTTCCCTATAACATAAATTGTAAGAAAAAAATAAAATAATAAAAAAAAAACACCCAAAAGATTTCTACTCATGTCAGTCCTAATTATGATCACTTGTATTTTTTATATTGATCAATACGTGAATCCGTTGACCAGGCTACACATGACGAGTTGTGGTCTCATTGGCACAGATTCATTTAGAAGAGATTAGATGAGATTAGATAGAACTGTATTGATCCCAGATTGATTCCACTCTTGTGTCACAGACTTCCGAAACTTTGTTTGGTCACATGCTTTTTCGGCTCTGCGGTGATTTGTTAGATATGATGGAGAAAACAAGTCTGACCACCAGATGTCGCTAATGCGTACTGTGTTAAAAACTTCGAGTAATGAACCATTTTTCAGCAAAATTTGATGAAATACTCTGTTTTCGTTTTAAGTTGTGTTAAGCCGGTTGCACACTGACTCGTCCAGAGATTTACATCATCAATCAATCACACGTTCGGTGACTGTGAGCTGCAATACATGCGGGATTGAATGGTGGCTAAAGATAAATATTTAATGTTAAAGCGATGGTTGAATATGATTTCACTTTCTTAACTTTAGTTAGTGTGTAGGCTAATGTTTCTGTTTGAGCATAAACAACATCTGCAAAGTTATGAAGCTCAAAGTTCAAAGCAAAGGAAGATATTTGCTTTTAAAGAAATCGTTTTTTAAGGAATACAACAAACGGCTGGTAGGAACTACACGACATTCCTCCCAGGTAAGTGATTTCACCAACCCTAAAATTTATATAAACCCCTCCCCCGGGAACGCCATTTAGAGGCCCTGTCCCAAATCGCACACTTCATATGCACTTTCGGCCTTGTGGACTTACAATGGCTGCCACGTGCGCGTGTCCGTTCAGTCCGTGAGACCGTAGGGTGTCCCATTTGTCACTTTAGGCCTCAGAAGGGTCCTTGCGAGCGCCCCCCTTTGCGGTCGATATGCGCAAAAAGGCATTATACCACCCCTTTAATTTGGTCATGGCTTGTCATGAAAAACTAAGACAATTTGACAGTCGTCGTGGAAGAAGTCAACACTGCAGGACTGTGAGTCCAATCTTCTGGCACTGCCAGAATTTCGTCAGAGGTAAAATTTTAGCGCAATGATCATTATTCGGCTGTCGGTGAACATGTCAAACTAATGATCATAGACTTCTGATTTTGGCCTAGGATCTGAGGAATCTTTTAGGATTAGCAAAAAATGTCTTTGACGACCAAATCGTGGCTGAAATTGTACAGTGTGCACCCGGCTTTACAAAATGATATACTTGGCTTTATGTGCTAATAAAGTTTAAAAATATGCTTAATTGTGCTTCTTTTTAGGCTTGCAGTCTATGAAGATAAAGGCAGCAACCTTCCAGTTACCAGCTCCAAGCTTGCAAAGCCCACACTGTCTGTTTAATTAAGAAAACTTGTAATCTGCCTCTAAAAGCATGTGTACAGTACATACAGTGTTCTGTGTGCATTCACCACCACACTTATCAATGACTTGTTTAATCATTTTTCAGTTCCTCTTCTTTTCCTAGAACAGCAGCACACATAAACAGCAGAGAGGATCCGTGTGAGCAGTCATGGACGGGAGTCTGTTTGTGCTGCTGCTGTCAGGTTGGTGTGATCATTTGTAATCTGTATTTATGATGATGTATACACACATAGATGGTTTAACATGTTGATTTTAACAGGGCTCTTCTGGAGCAGTTCTGCTCTTTCTCGTCAGTACCACTATATAAATGTGAGAATGTCGTGGCCAGAGGCTCAGAGTTACTGCAGTGCGAAGTACACTGACCTGGCTACTGTAGACACCATGGATGATGTGAACAGGCTGGTGAATATAGTGGATGCTGGATACAGTGGATCAGTGTGGATTGGACTGAAGAGAGGGACACAGAAACGCTGGGCTTGGTCTAATGGAGAAAACACACTCACACAGTTTAGTGCATGGGATAAAATAGAACCAAACAGTCATAACGAATGTGGTTATTTTGCCTCTGGAGTTTGGTATAGTTATCCATGCTCATCACGTTTACACTATGTTTGCTACAGTGGTGAGTTTTAAGTTGTTATCTGTGTAAATGTGATATCTTGGGTTGAGGATGATTCTTCTTTTCCATTCTTCAATAGAAAGTGAATACATCAGGGTACAGACTTCTAAGAACTGGAGTGATGCTCAGAGCTACTGCAGACAGCATCACACAGATCTGATCACTATCCACAACTCTGAGGAACAGAATACGATAAAGAGTATTGTTCCATCGGGATCATGGGTCTGGATTGGGCTGTTCCAGGACTCTTGGGAATGGTCTGACAAGTGGAGCCTCTTCTTTAGAAACTGGGCAGCAGGACAACCATCCCAGAGTTCAGGATCTGGTGACTGTGTCGGCATGTCAACAATCGATTCTGGGAAATGGGCTCATGAAAGCTGTGATCTAAAGCATCCTTTTATCTGCCATGGAGGTGAGTAATCAGAGTCAAATTATTAAAACAAGAGATCACTCTTGAAACAGTTATCTTCTATGTTGAGGATGACTTTAACTCTGTATTTCTCTAGAGGGCAAGAACATTACAAAGCAGATTGTCAGACTGAAATTGTCCTGTAATGGAGAATGCACACTGAATGATCCTTCACTACAGACTGCTATTCTGAATGAGGTTTGTTTCTGCCTTAAACATCATGTTCAGTTTCAAATTCAGGTGCAGCAACACAGTTTGCTGAGTATGTACTGGATGAAATGGTGTTAAGAAACAACAATGTGTTACAATAGGTTACATTACCTTACATCCAGCCTTCATTGTTGTTGTTGTTGTTGTTTTTTAGAGTTAAAGATGAAATGCAGCCTAAAAAGGTGTGGCATAATTTTAAGTTTTATTTGACTTTTAAATAAACTTTTATTTAACTTTCAGATAAGTGAAAAGCTAAAGAGCATGGGGCTGGAAAGTGACAGCAAAATAAGCTGGAGAAAGGAGGAAGGCAAAGAGGTGTTTCATCAGGACAGCAGTTTCAAATAATAGGCTAAATGTACCTCAATGGATACCTTCAGTGTGCCTCTTTAAAATGAAAATTGAATACAATGTTATGTTTGACTCCAAAGCTCCAAAAAACAACACATTTCACATTGATGCATTTTTTTGTAACACCTAATTCAACCCAGTAATTAGTCAGGAAAGAATCCAAAAAATGTAAATGTACTGTAGGTATGTAATTTGTGTACATTTTAAATGATTGATGCGGATCAGGGTTGGACCATAGCTGTAGCCTACGATCCATTATTTAAAAATCATAAATGGTCATATTTAATTACTAAATTATTGAAATTGATTGTGAAATGATTTTTCTCAAACGTTGTTGGCCTTCAATAACCAGCCTGCCTACATAAATGATTCTAGCTTAACTTAGATATAGCTATTCTTACATTTTTACATTTAGTTTTTTACTTATGTGTGAATATTGATGTAACAACAACATGAAATTGAACATTAAAATAAACATTAAAAGTATAATGACTTTAAAAAGTTCTAGGAGTATCCTCTCCGAAAAGGGAACAAAAGCTGTCACGGGGGGAGTCTTACCCTTTCAAAAGGTTCACCTTTGTACCTTAGTTAGCCTACCACATTTGTCAAAATGACCGCTTTTGTATCTTTTTTCTGATAGTGAACAGTTTGAGATGTGTGAACTAGTGCATTCCCCCATTTGATATGTAAAATATAATAATAATAATAATAAACTTTGTTTTATATAGCACCTTTAAATATTACTTCTCAAATTTACACAGAAAAGGATACAATGTAAAGGTAAAAAGTAAATTCAAATAATAAGAGAAATAAAAACATTAAAACAATAAATTTAATATACTACAAACATCCAATGTACAAAATACAACATATACAATATACTAATACACTACAAAATCACATATAAGCAAGTCTAAAAAAGCACTAAAAGATTCAGCATGTCTGCATGGACACCCAGAGGTCAAGCGAGTTGAAGGAACAGTCAAGGCCAGAGTCAGAGGAGCGGAGATCAGCCTTGGAGTGTATACAGTTAAGAGTTCAGATAAATAATGGGGTGCTAGGCCATGCAAGGCCTTATAAGTACGAAACCTGACAGGGAGCCAGTGTAGGGATTAAAAATTGGGGTGATGTGCTCTCTAGTCCTGGTACCTGTCAGGATTCTGGCAGCTGAATTTTGGACAAAATGCAATTTATGTCCAATGCAAAATGCAATTGATTTCGAGACCCCTGCAAGCAAAGCATTGTGATAATCAATATAGGAGAAAACAAATATAGATCAATTTCTCTGCCACACATGCATGGGGGCACAATCTTGCAATATTTCTGAGATGAAAAAATTACGTTTTAACAGTGTGTTCTGACATGAGGGTCAAATGTTAAGTAAGCGTCAAAAATCAATGTTTCGTTTGGAACTCCAAGACAGAGCCATCAACATTAAGCGTTAAAGATCCAGCTTTACGTAACTGGTGGGTTGAACCAATTATTATAACCTCTGTTTTTATTACTGTTAAGGCAAAGACCATTTTGATTCATCCAAATTTTTATCCAGTGTTACAGAAAAACAACAGCCGCATGATCACCCGGTTTTGAGTGTCATGTGATACTTAAGTCCAAGAGTTATATGTTAAAAAGTAATGGACTTCAAGTCGATCCCTATGGAACAAAATTTGACTGAGCCAATTTTGGACTTGTTTCCACCCATGGCAACAAACTGCCGGTCTGATGGGTAAGACTTAAACCCGTTTAATGCAGTCTCAGTGATACCAAACACAGATTCCTACGAGTGAGTACAATGGAATGATTGACTGCCAAGATGATATCATTCTTATAATAAATTTGAGGGAAATAGGGCAGGAAATATTCTGTACATATTATTTTCAGATGATGCTTATGTCCAATTTAAAATTTAGAAAAACACTGCCTTTCTTCTTAAATTGATGAGTAATTTAATACAATAACTCAAATAAACTATTTGTTTTTTTGCATATGCAAAAAGACAGAACATTTGCATTGTAAAACTAAATGTTGGAAATTCGAACTCCATGAATTCAGCATGGTATTAGCATTTTTCTGTTGGCATTTGGCTAGCTATTATGCAAAGCTGTCTGCGTCTTTAAAAAAAGTAAATTACCCTTTCATGGAAATGACTCTTTATAAGTATTCTGCAACAACAATAAATATTGAAAACCCATTAGGAATGAAAAGCATGCAGAGTCAATTTTCATACAACTGTTTATACTAGTAAATAAAATATATCTGACAAACTCCACAGAGGACCAAAAACTTATTTTGGGGTTTGGCATGACATGTCATTTTGCATGCTGGGTGAGTTCCCCTTTATTTTACGGTACGTAAAATAATTTTTTTACATTTTTGTTTTATGGTACGGATGGATCTTTTTATGCTCATTACTAAATTTCTTGAGAAAATGATTTAACCAATCCTGAAGCAGGAGGCAACTTGGTCAGTTCATCAGTTGAATTCAGTCAAAACATGAAATGGTTCTAAACAAGAACTGATGCTCAATTCTAAATTCCCAACCCCATTCCAAGCTGATCTAGTGTTTTGCTAATGTTTTGACACCTGATGTATTGGTGTGTTGAGAAGTGTTTAAATGTGTAAATGAAGATGACCTTCCAAGTTTTATTTGCTTGGTCTTCCAGATCAGTGAAAAGCATGGGGTTGGAAAGTGACAGCAAATTAAACTGGAGAAAAGGAGGAAAAGAAAACTAAAATGAAAATGAGCACTAATCTATTACCTATTATGTGACCTATATTGCTATTTCTTTTTGTGTGTGCTGAAGTATTCACTCCCATGTTTGACTTGCAAAAAAAAAAAAAAGAAAAAAAAAGAAGCAACTATGATTTTGTTAACAAAATATCTGTGAAGGACTTTGTGACCTATTCAAAACCACCTGTGAGGATCCTGCCACTCCCTGTGGTCACGGAGCTCACACAAAAAATCTTCTTGTGGAATGTATTAAATTAGCAATGTAATTAGCAAATCAAGAGATTTAAATTCACCTGGATAAGTCTTGAGCTCAGACAGACCACATAAACACAGCTCCCTTTGTGTGGTGTTCCTGTTCCAGGTCATACAAGAGTATCAACAGTTTGGTATGAATCTTGTGGAAACACACCATGGTTCTTTTGATGCAATGCTACTTTAATTCTTTTCCCGACAGCGTTTTTGAAAAATGTTTCCAGCTACCGGCTATATGGAATAAGCAATATATCAAAAGAGAGAACAGAGCACATGTTTTATTCTAGCTTCATATATTCCTTTTCTATCAGCACTTGAATGTGGGTAAGTTTAATAAAACAGCAATATTTTGAGCAAAAAGCTGAGAAAATCGCATTTCTGTCAAAGACTACGTCTTGATCGGATGATCAAAAGGTAGGTGGAGTAGATAGCGTCTATCAACACCGCCAAAGCTTCACAGTCCTATAACTCATCCTGGGTTGACATTTCATTCGGCAACATTAGACCGTTTTGATTTATATGCTGGTTGATGATGATAACGTTATTTTACATATGCATATGATATCGCTTGTTTCTGCTTCTTCACATGTCCTTTGATCTGGAGATTCTGTACTCTTTCAGAAGATGCGTAATAGCTCCCCCTACCATATAACAGTGATAACATGGAAAGCCGGAAATTTCAGTCAATGGCGGTGAAAGAGTTAATAGTAATGTGTATTTATACAGTAGTAATGTGTATAGTAATAATGTGTCACTCTTAAACAACTTGATAGATAGACAGACAGACAGACAGACAGACAGACAGACAGACAGACACAGACAGACAGACAGACAGACAGACAGACAGACAGATAGACAGATAGATAGATAGATAGATAGATAGATAGATAGATAGATAGATAGATAGATAGATAGATAGATAGATAGATAGATAGATAGTCCATTCAGAGAAAGATGCAAACAAGAACAGGTCAGCTATCAAACAAATGCCATATTTGCATTAGTGTAACATAGTGTATCACTTTTCAATGAAAGCACAGGACAAAACTGAATCACAATATATGGAGAATTCAAAAAGAAAAAATATTTGCATGCCTGCTCATCTCTGTATTGTATTATATTCTATATAATACAGTATACAATATATTACAATATTCTATATTGTATTATATTCTATAATACAATATATATTATATTATATTATATTATATTATATTATATTATATTAATTATATTCACTCAGGATAAATCTTATTCGTCTTTTCTTTGCTTTAACATCAAATAATTTAATCTCGAGACTCGGTAGCAATACATGGTAAAATGTAGATCCATATTTAAAAAAAAAATATGTTTACCAATTTACAAATCTCTAATAGGGTCCTGATCATATTTTACAGTCTATATATTTGTCCCAATAAAAGGTACTGTATCTTTATTGTTTGCTATTAATTCATATTTTAAACTGAAATTGCTGTGATGTCTGGTTTTTCCATCATATATTACATACACATTCTTATTTTACTGACCGCCATATAACAAAGTGACTTGAACTAAATGTAATTTAGTAGAAATGTCGATGTTTTTGTTGGATTTTGACATCAACAGTTACAGTTAAGACTTGACTCATTGTAGTGTATAAAAGATCGAATTTACTGTACAACCTTTGTTTGTTTCAAACTACAAAAACATTGAACAACTTGAATCTTCCACATATAACTGCCCAGCATTTCCTGTCAAATGCATAAAATTATATTAATCTAAATTTAGACAAAAATATTGGCTACATCTGATCAAATGTCAGCAGTCCCAATTGCAGGATGGGTATGGAAGAAACAAATGGGGTATTTTTGTTTGCAAGATGCCTGTGAAGGACACTGTGTCCTATTCAAAACCACATGATGCTGACATGTCAACCAATCGCTACAACATATATAATCATCACACATGCATGCTTGGTTCAGATGCAATATTACTCCAAACACAAGACGACGTGAGCTTTGACACACTGCAGACATGAATCTGATAACGGCACTGCTATTTTTTCTCTCAGGTAACAAATTTTTGTTATTTAAATTTTACAAGTGGACCACAGAGATGTCGATGATTCTGTGGAATGGATTTACAATGTTCTAAATGGGTTTAGTCTGTCATTCCGAGTTTTGATTCATATCCTCTCTTACAGGTCTTTTTGGGGGTTACTCTCTTCTTCCTAGGCAGTTCTATTATGTATCTAATCAAAAGACTTGGACACAAGCTGAGAACTACTGCAGACTGAAATACACAGATCTGCTTTTTGCGTACAATGAGGAGGATCTAGACAAAATGAGGGCTATTCTTCTTCCTGGGATTGAGGATAAGGCATGGATAGGGGGGTTTAATCTGAATCAGTCTGACCCAGAAAACATTACGGAGAGTGGACAAACCGTGACTCAGAAATGTCTCGCAATAGACACTGATACCTGGAAACTGGACAAAAAGAGTTGCGCACAGACATTTCCATTTTTCTGTAGTCAAAGTGAGTATCTCTCTGCATTTTGGCAAATGTAATGGTAAAATTAGATCTGACCATATTTCGTTTTCTTTGCTGCATGTTTGTTTGTACCTGTGTCCTTAGGTCAAGGCAAAAGGGTGACGTTGCGAATGAAATTGAATCCAGATGGACAACTTGACCTCAATGACCCTGAAATAAGATCGAACATCTTAGCTAAGGTAAAAGTGATTTCTTCTGTGTGCTCTTAAATGCTTCGAAGCCAAATGTTTTAATGTCATCACATATCATTTCATGATGAAATATAGCAATATATTTGTCAAAAGTGGGTTTGTTATTCCATTATAGTCCTTTTTTCCCTTCAGATCAACGAGAAATTCAACGAAATTGGGTTTGGTGATGCTATCAAAATACGGTTTATCACAAAGCAAGAAACAGTGGAGAAAAACTGAGCAAATGAAACCTGCACATAAGTAGTTTTTATTATTATTTTGAATTAATTTGTAAAATACAACTGCAATAATTTTGTATATGCTAATGACTAGTTATGCCATTCATTGTATAATTTACACACTGTAAACTTAGTCTAGGCCTACAGAGCATTTTAGGTTATCAATAGGCCTACATTAAGCAAGGTTTGTTAGAAAACCGTCACTTCATATTAAATGAACAGTAGCCTAGTTGTATTGATATTTTTCTAAAACAACTATTTTACTATTTTAATCGTAGAATGTATATGATAACTTACAGGAAGCTTGAGCTTTTATGAATACGTAGTAGGCTACTGGTTCTGATGGTCAACAGACATCGGAAGTAGTGTGAACTGCGGATTTTTTCCAGCGTTCGGATTGTTTTCATCGTAACTGTGCAGTAAGAGGGATAAAGTACAGGCAGTCGGTCGTTATTGCAAATTGAATTGTGTAAACTGTGAATTTAGTCATTTAATCATGTTTTCTTTTAGTTGTCGGTTTAGGGACAATCCTTCTATCAGTCAGCAGAGGGCGCTATCACACAGATCACGGCCGTATTCACGCTCAGCACGGTTAGCCTATATCATCATAGCCTAGTATAGAAATATTGTTTTGAAAGACCTCAATGGAAATAAAATGTATTAATTAAAAAAAAGTGTTTTTTTGTTTTGTTTTTTTTCTTCACGTGCGTCATTGGCCTATCAGATAGCAGCACAGACCGAGAGTGAGTGGCCAGTTTCATTCAAAACAAACTTGCACACAGAAATATAAAGACTTATTTGTGCTGATATTCAGGTCAGCAAAAACAAAGACATTGTGTACAATATAAATAATGATAAATCAAAGGCATTATAAAACAGACTTAGTCTCAGTGATTTGGCTGGTTAGCATGGCCCTGTTTCCTCCTTCAAGAAAAAGAAAAAGGTTCAGGTTCTTTCCTTAAAGTGAGCACTAATAAGGGATCATTTGCACAACATGTTGTGTAGAAACCAATAACAGCTAGAATTGTCAATGATCACAGTCATAATATCGTATTAGTGCTCTTTATCAACAATAATAGCCAGTCCCAAATAGCTTAAATGGTGTTGTTCTGAGTAAATACAATCATTGCATGTTTGTAATAGTTTGTTGTGTGTATAATCTGAAAGCTATCCCATGCAATTTTAAAACATATCAGCTGTGGGCCTAATCGAAAATGTATGTCTGTGACGCACATAATACGACATTCTGAGGAGGAAAAAAAGCAAACCCTGCCCACCATCTGCGTCAAGTCACACCGTGTGTGGTTTCCAAGCGTTTTCACAAATGTGGGATTTTGAAGCTCCCACCTCCTCCATGATAGCACAGTCGGTTAACTTCTACAATAGTGACATCTGATTGATGCTTTACTTACTTTATTTGTTTGAACAAGTTTCCTTGACTTTCAGGCCACATTGGGATTTTTTCATTAAATTAAACCTGCAAATAAAGTTTTAGGATTTGCAAAAATGTTAGCGTCAGTATCAAATGATTATTCTGGCAATGCCAGCTTAGTTGCTTGCTGTCATTAAGGCAAAATGGGGCATACCAACATGCAAGCCTTTTTAACATTTTCAATTTTTTTAACACATAATAGCCTACATACATACATACATACATACATACTTACATTTACATATATATATATATGAAGAGTTAAGATGCAAAAGCCTCTAAGTGCCATCTGATATTTTCTTCTAGAATGATCATTTTTATCAGGCTTGTATATTTAAGTTCAGTAATTTCACTTAAATTGCAATGAAAATTACCTATGAATTGTCATTTAAGTGAAATTACTGAACTTAAATATACAAGCTTGATAAAAATTATCATTCTAGAAGAAAATTTCAAATGGCACTTCATATACTTCATATAACTCTTCATATATATATACACAACACTGGTTGAGACTTTTGTTGGATGATTTGACTTTATTGACTGACATGAAAACTACAACACATGTAATGATTCAGTGGGCAAATGAAGGATGCCAGAGCCGTGGGTTTGTGTTAGTAGGAGTGTGGTGGCGCGTGATCGTTGAAACGGCTCTGGCGTGATCGTGTGTGTCTGTGTGCAGGGGAGGTAAGAAGATATGCATTTTTAAAGTGGGTAAATTGTGATGCATTTCCGCCAGTTCATTAGGAGTGGGAGGCAGAAACAACTCTCTGTGTTTAGACTAATGACTTGATATGAGCATGAATTTAAAGAAGGGGAACTCTCCTTTTTGCATCAGCTCAGATCCATGATGCATCCTACTGACATCAATCATTACAGGAAAGAACTGCATTTTTTCTGGACCGTGACTGTTTTTACACTCAGATTGGCTCAGCCTCTGTGTTTTAAAGTTGCTATGAAACGGAAGTAGTGTCAGATCTTCCCCTCCGTATTGCAAAGTACATCCAAGTTTGACAGAATAATTAAAAAGAAATAAATGATATTTAAGCATTGCACTGGAAAAGGGAGACATATGAACATGAGCTTTCAAGGCCGAGTTCAACCAGACAAAATGATTGGAGAAGTCATGCATACCTCAACAGTGACAAATCTATTGTTTTCAACAGAAGATCCAATTATTATAACAATTGCGAGATATAAAAAACACATACACATGGATGAACTGTTCACAATAAGATCTAAAACAGAGATCTACAGAAAACACAATTAATGTTGCACATATAGGCCTACAATGTTTAGGATAATGCCGAAAGTATGAGGCGCCACGTAGGATTTAAATCAAACTTCCTTATCAATACATACATAACACACGTGCATATACACCTATAAATTACTCGCATATACATGTATACTATTGGATGTTCAAAATACATATATGAAATACACGTGCACACTAATATGAAATCCATACCAATACATATTATGTTAGTCATGAATGCATATACACTTGTGAATAACTTGCATATACATATAAACTTGACGCACGCATACACCTATAAACACTCGCATATACATATAAACTTCCATGCATATACACCTATAAACACTCGCATATACATATAAACTTCCATGCATATACACCTATAAACACTCGCATATACATATAAACTTCCATGCATATACACCTATAAACACTCGCATATACATATAAACTTCCATGCATATACACCTATAAACACTCGCATATACATATAAACTTCCATGCATATACACCTATAAACACTCGCACATACATATAAACTTCCATGCATATACACCTATAAACACTCACACATACATATAAACTTCCATGCATATACACCTATAAACACTCGCACATACATATAAACTTCCATGCATATACACCTAAACACTCGCACATACATATAAACTTCCATGCATATACACCTATAAACACTCACACATACATATAAACTTCCATGCATATACACCTATAAACACTCGCACATACATATAAACTTCCATGCATATACACCTATAAACACTCGCACATACATATAACTTCCATGCATATACACCTATAAACACTCGCACATACATATAACTTCCATGCATATACACCTATAAACACTCGCACATACATATAAACTCGATGCGCGCATACACATCCATAAAACACTCGCGCATACATAACGTGGATGTGTGCTTTGTGTATATATGTATATGCGAGTGATTTCATATGTGTATGTGCGTGAACTTTTCAGTGCAAACCATAGACAGTAAAAGGTGCAAACGGAAGGCATTTCAGTGTAACCGGAAGGCATTTCAGTGTAAAAGGAAGGCATTTCAGTGTAACCGGAAGGCATTTCAGTGTAAAAGTCATTTGTGTCATTTTGATAGTTTGTTGTCCAATTTGAAATGAAATAAGCATAAACGAGAAAACGGCCCCTTTATTCGTTTTTTCGTTAAAAAAATATATAAATAAAAAAAAAACCGAAAAAAAATGAGATTTCGGCTTGATTTTTCGTTTTTTAGTTCACAGGCAAAAAACGAATAAATTACTTCAAAATTCATTTTCCACATGTGGGCGGCCTGACACGCCCCCTTCCGCCGATTGGTCAAGCAAGTCTGAGCATGTGACGTCATCAGTTGTCGCTCGGGTCTGTTCTACAAAATAATAGTCCTGTAGTACTATGGCTACAGATTCTTAAACTGTACAGGGCAGGTCCTATTGGGCTTTCTTCTGTGTAACTTTACGCATTTCACAGAAATCTTTACATCAGATATATTAATTATTAGTCTGCCACCAGCCTGTTTTATTTAGCTGTGCGGAGTTAAATCTGTGTGGTGAAGCTGCGCTTGACAGCGCCGAGCGGGAGAGGCTCACTGACCATCAGTCAGCAGTCAGAACTTTTCTTTTAGACGCTCCGTTTTGAAACGGGATGGTGATTGCAAATACTGTAATGCCAATCGGCTGAGGTTGGTATACCGATGATGGTGAAATACAGTTTTACTGAAACTGTAATCATATCCGCGACCCGCGAGAATGAGACAGATGATTGACAGGACGATAGCGAAGGCAATTAAAGGTGCAAGATAACTTCTGTTAACAAAATAAAAAATAAAAAAGTGTTTAATATAAGTGACTTTGTCTTTGTTTTATTGTTTTTGTTGTTTTTAATCAAATAATTGTGAACCACAAACTGAGCCTTCGTTTTAAAGGGCAATTTCCAAATATATTTATTTGTTATAATATGGGTATTTTATAATACTGCATAAATAAAAACAAACACACGTAATATGTATGCCTATAGGCTAAACACCACAGTTTTTTGGTTTTGTTTGTGTGAACTTTTATCCCCAACCATATTTATTCATGGGCTCCACTCCAGGGGTCACATCAGCACCCCTACTTCCCGTGGTACTAACTGTAATTAACAGTATGCTGACCCAGTTTATATGTAAAATCTTTGGTATATGTAATCTATATGTAGGCTAACATCTAAAAACACTTTACAGTGTGATGGAAATAAACTTTTCTTAAAGCGTGTTGTAGCCTATATCACCACAGATTTATTGGCACCCTTCTATCTGTGTTGTATACTGTAATAGACAATTGTCCTGCAAAACGATGAGGTTTTTTGTAAGAAAAACATTGCGAGCAAATGTCGAATTCTTGTTTGAAATATAAATCAACAACGTAAGAGGCTTTAGAATCCGTGTATCATTCGTTCAGTCGTTTTTTTATTTAATATTGAAAGTAGAAAAATGAGAAAACAGTTCCTTTTTCGATTTTCATTTTTTCCAAAAAAACGAAAAACAAGAATTCAGCTTGATTTTTCGTTTTTCGTTCTGGGGTAGAAAAATGTATAAACAGCTGGAATATTCGAATTTTACACGTGGGTGGGAATGAAACGCCCCTTTCCTTTGATTTGTCAGCCGAAGATCAAGCTGTCCCGTCATCAGTTCTTCCTCAGTTCTGCACTGCAGAATAAAAGTCCTCGCGTTGTGATTCCTAACACGTTTTTTGCAACTACATTTCATCTTTTTTTCCCATCATATAACCAGACTAACATGGCTCGACACAACCCGTACTGGGAAAAACACTAGACAGGGCTTTCTTCTGTGTAGATATAAATTCACCTACGCTTTGCATCAGCTGGGTATGCCTAAATGACGGCTGTTAGCCTACATGGTCGCCCTCGCCCAGTAATTAAAAAAATATATAATAAATGAAGATATAAATCAATATAATTAGTTGTAAATTTAATATTTTTAACACTAATACAAAAAGAGAAGAATAATGCATTGACAATATAATATTTCTATATTAACGTAAACGCATGACATTCAGACTGACTATCTAACAACCGGAGAACAGAGAACAACAGAGATATTAAAATACACACTCTTTTGAGTTTTATGATGTAGGCCTTGTGTTTTATTAAAATTTATTAATTTATATCTCAAAGATGTGCGCTTGTACGCAGCGCACCGGGTCATGTTGAGAGGGAAACAAACGCATTTTATTATTAGCCTATTCAGAAATAGTGTAAAAGATCGGTAAATAAAATGCAACATTAACATTATAAACACTATTAATAACATATAGGCTATGTCTATGGGTATTTTACTTCCCCTTACTGTAGCCTATGTCAAATCCTTAAATGAATGGTAGGCCTATTCAGAAAACAACAAGAATGAAAAATAAGTAGCCACGTATAATAAAAATATAGCCTAATAGCTTATAAAAATAGCCTATTTTGTCCTTTATTATAAACAACATTTAGCCAATTTTAAACGCCAAGCCTAAACGAATTTATTTGAATCGAAACTGAAACTGTACCGACGTTGGTTTCGCGCATCTCTCATTCGGTCCAAAGTTTCCATATTTGCAATGTAACATTTGGATGCTAACTAGTAATGTAAAGAAGGCTTTATACTTAAGTCGGGTCCCAATACATGTATAGGCTAAATCAGCATCTTCACAGCAAGGGAAATGAGTTTGGAATAACAGCAAGTAGCCTACTGTGCGGCACAGCCTTTATATTGTACAACAGACCAATTAAATTAAGCAGAATAACTTTTTATATGTTTGGTTGACTGTGTTTTATTTTAATAATGAACAGGCTGCGATGTTAGCCATGCCAGAAGTGAACTGATAATAGCCTAGAGATGCTGTGTAAGCGAGCGATGCGCCGGCGACATCACTTGGATTTGTTGCTCAACAGGGGAAATAATAATATTCTGTCGTTTAATACTCTGTCATTCGAAACAGTAACATTTATATTTTTATTTTTGTACATTCAAAATGACTACAAAATGTCATGCCTTTGGAAAATAAAGAAAACAATATGATGCGCTGCTTTAGCGCGTCTCTGTCTCCTTGAACATCTTTCTGGCGCACACCAAAAATGAACCAAAATAGAGTGAATAGCCTTCTGACGCACCTACTTTTCAAAGTCAACATTTAGATTATTTTAAGTAAAATGCATTATATAGTCACTCAAGAATAAAACACAGCGTGGTTCATGATTAAAAAAAAAAAAAAAACGTGACTTTACAGTTCGGAAATAGGAAAATAGCAAACCCCTGGCACTTGAGAACTCCTGGTCTACACAGAAGAAAGCCCTGTCTAGTGTTTTTCCCAGTACGGGTTGTGTCGAGTCATGTTAGTCTGGTTATTTGATGAAAAAAAAAGATGAAATGTAGTTGCGATAAACGCGTTAAGAATCACAACGCGAGGACTCTTATTCTGCAGTGCAGAACTGAGGAAGAACTGATGACGGGACAGTTTGATCTTCGGCTGACAAATCAAATGAAAGGGGCGTTTCATTCCCACCCACGTGTAAAATTAGAATATTCCAGCTGTTTATACATTTTTCTACATCAGAACGAAAAAACGAAAACTCAAGCTGAATTCTTGTTTTTCTTCGTTTTGGAAAAAATGAAAATCGAAAAAGGAACTGTTTTCTCATTTTTCTACTTTCAATATTAAATAAAAAAACGACTGAACGAATGATACACGGATTCTTTAGGCTTTTTTTTTTTTTTTACGAAAAAAAACGAATAAGGGGCCGTTTTCTCGTTTATGCTTATTTCATTTCAAATTGGAAAACAAACTATCAAAAAGGCAGGTTAATTCCGTGTACGCACAAATGCCTTCCTTTTACACTGAAAAGTTCACACACATCCACATATGAAATCACTCGCATATACACACAAAGCATGCATCCACGTTTTATTTTATATGTATGCGCGAGTGTTTATAGGTGTATACATGGAAGTTTATATGTATGTGTGAGTGTTTATAGGTGTATATACATGGAAGTTTATATGTATATGCGAGTGTTTATAGGTGTATATGCATGGAAGTTTATATGTATATGCGAGTGTTTATAGGTGTATATGCATGGAAGTTTATATGTATGTGCGAGTGTTTATAGGTGTATATGCATGGAAGTTTATATGTATGTATGAGTGTTTATAGGTGTATATGCATGGAAGTTTATATGTGTGAGTGTTTATAGGTGTATATGCATGGAAGTTTATATGTATGTGCGAGTGTTTATAGGTGTATATGCATGGAAGTTTATATGTATGTGCGAGTGTTTATAGGTGTATATGCATGGAAGTGTATATGTATATGCGAGTGTTTATAGGTGTATATGCATGGAAGTTTATATGTATATGCGAGTGTTTATAGGTGTATGCGTGCGTCAAGTTTATATGCAAGTTATTCACAAGTGTATATGCATTCATGACTAACATAATATGTATTGGTATGGATTTCATATTAGTGTGCACGTGTATTTCATATATGTATTTTGAACATCCAATAGTATACATGTATATGCGAGTAATTAATAGGTGTATATGCACGTGTGTTATGTATGTATTGATAAGGAAGTTTGATTTAAATCCTACGTGGCGCCTCATACGAAAGAGCCATTCTGTCAACTGTCAATGTGTCATACAAATAAAAGGGATTAATTCAAATTTAGCAAGATCTGTAATAACCCATAGTGTTCCTAGAGATCTACCTTCCTGCAAATTTTAGCTCGAACTCTGATAAAACACAACTTAATTACAGTCAGGTTGCAAAGGATGCAGCCCCTGAATTGGGAGACAGGTTGATCTCAGGAACAGACCTATATAGTCTATAGCCTCAAATATACTTTAGAATCAAACTATCAAAACAATTGATTTTTTAATTTTTAATTACCTCATCCATCAACACATGATGCTGGTGAATTGCAGAGCTCGTGCATATGGATGTCCACATTGCTATGCTTTCTTAACTGCAGCGTTCAATTATAAAGGTATTTATAAAAAGGTATTTCCAACTAATTTTTACTCCGAAGCAAAGAACGAATAAGAACTTGGCCGTGAGTAATCGTGATCTTAAATCACCTTCAGTTTCTTGTTTGCAAGTGCGAGCACGATCAATAAGTTGGCCAATAAGGAACACTACATGGCCACTTTAACATTTGACATTTTTCATAATATTTACTCCAGGCCTATAGATATGGCTTTATTTCCCCTGCAAGCACCTGTAGCTGTCAGATATCGGAATTAACTGTCTCAGAGATAAATGTATCTGAAATGTTTAGTTCTAGATCTCAAATCACCCCTGAAACCACTTCCCCCTGGTTTCACAGACGAGGCTTAAGTTAATCTAGTTAATCTAGAACTAAACATTTCAGATACATTTATTTTGTCTCAAGATGCACAATAGCATTTTTTTTTTCCAAGGCATGTTTTAAAAAGCTACTTAAATGTTCTAATTGAACTAAGGCATGATCCTGGCTTAATCTAAGTCTATGAAACCGGGGCCTTTATATTCTACTATATTCTAAAATCATATTCTAGCACAATGTTTATTTTGTCATAAAATCTTGTGCATTATTTTAATAAGCTACTTTAGTACCTAAAAGCCATCATTTTAGTTGAGTCAAGAACATTAGGGTTCCATAGAACCCCATTTGAACTTTTTTCCAAGAGTGTAGCATGCACTCAAACAAGCTGACAACATCTTAAGCTACTTAAAGATCTAGTTGTCATGACAACAAGAACACAACTACCAAGTACCAGAATCCTATTAAACCTTTTTTTTTTTTTTTTTTTTTTTTTAAATGGTGATTCAAAAAAGCAGCATTAGGGTGCTTTTTAAGTACTATAAAATATATTTGATGAACAGGCCTAAAAAATTAGTTTTGGCTAAATCACCAACCTCAGATGGGGGAATAAAATCCTGGGACCTTGTAAGGAAATGCAAGTTTCTGATATTACATAATGGGAACATCTTAATGCTAAAACAGTACATTGTGGTTGTTGTTTGATTGTCATTGTTGTGTGTTGGTTTTTACATGTCCTCTTCCTTAAGCACTCCACAGATCTCCACTCCTACTGATAAGCCATGAACAAACCCACGCATCTAAGGATTTACGTCATGCAGAGGTGGGCATATACAGTTGATTCTTGTTCATGCCTCTCTGCCTGTTGTCCTTCATTAACACTTTTGTCAGTGGAATCAGTTTTCTATGTCTGAAGGGGAATGATGTCATATCTGATCCTTTGACATATTGTTAAGCTACAACCCTGAAAATGCTTAACATAATCATTTAAATCCTTTAAAAGGAGCTCGCAACTTCAGGGTTTATATTTTATCTATTTATTTATTTATTTAAAACTTCAATAAAGAATTGTGTGTACTTCATCCTTCTACCATTGTGAATGACATGTAAAAATATAACATACATTTTTTTTTTACAATCACTGATTAAATATATTATGTCATATTCTGATCCTCTGACATATTGTTTTATAGTATAAACTCTGCAATTGCTTATGAATTTAATCATTTAAATAGAACTCACAGTACTCTTTATCTATCTGTCCTTCAGTCAATCAATCAATCAATCAATCAATCAATCAATCAATCAATCAGTCTGTATATGATGTGATCATGTGGAAAAGATTATAAAACTTTTCACCAATAGCCATTGATTAAAAGTATAAAACATAATTTTACATACAATTATTTAGAATCCGATACAGTATACAAATAAACGCAGTAATTGCACATGCAGGGAGAACGACTCATAATTTGATTGTCACTCGCAATGCTTCATGGTGGGAGAGGTCACTTTTACAGAAGCATGTATATCTGGTTGTTGTTTTTTTCTTTGAATGTTAAATGTTAGCTAAAACCATTTTTTGGGGAGAAAATTAGGGTTTTTATTTATGGATTAGGCTATTTCTGTTGCACTGTGGCAAAAATGCTGGCAGAATAAAATGTTCTGTTATTTTGTAACATCATTTAGATGACATAAAAGGCTGTGTGACTGAGGTCTATGACATCGCTCCACAAATAATGACAAAGTACATTTGCTTTTGGCTCGTGTATGGCACATACGGACACTGCTGTCTGCTTAACTCATACCAAACTCCACTATAAGCGCAAAAGTGAAGTGAGGTGAGGTGAGGAAAAGGGTGGTCACTCCAGGAAGTTTGAGGGAGGAGGACAGCATGCTTTCGCCAGGCATCAAGCCAGAACCTTTTCCGTCTCGGTCATGTCTGCTGCTGGGTTATATTTACGTTTGGTGATGTAATGCTTAGGACAGGATCCAAAAGACAACTCCCCTCTCCCTATTCCAGACAGATGTAATGGAAAATCCAGGCAATAAGAGCTTACTGCGGGGGAGTTCAAAATGTGCTTGTAAAGTTTAGAGGTGATTTGGTTCAGGAATGCGCTACCATGGTGTGTCCATTAAAACACAGTGGATCTAATACTAAATCCATAATCTTGTATTCGTATGGTGTCTATAAACATATGGTATGGTGTGTGTTTGTTGTATACAAAAACACATACCAAACAAATGCAGCTAATCAATCATTTGGTGCAACCTGAGGACACCTGGCTCCTCCCATGACTGGCTACGTCATGTGATCCCAAAATGATTCTTTAAAAGTGCTGAATATGCCATATATCAAAGAAGTTTAATAGAGTTTTGTCTTACAATGCAGGAACATAAATTAAGAATCTGATAAGTGATTTAATTTCCCCCAATGAAACTGAATCCTATAGTGTGTTCTTTTAAATACACTCTTAAAAATACAGTTCTTGATTGACAGCTATGATTCCATAAAGAACTTTTAACATCAATGGAACCTTTCATTGCACAAAATGTTCTTTATAATGGAAAAGTGTTCTTTAGATTATAAAAATGTTCTTCACACTAAGAAAAATGGTTCGTTCTGATTACTGAAAGGTTAGACAAAATAGCATCGCAGCCAAAAAACCCTTTCAGAACCCGTTTGGAACCTTTAGGAAATCATAGCTTCTTAATTTAGGGCCAAAGAAATGGGAAACTCTGTAGTATATGAAATATGTAGGTACAGTTAGTTTAAATACAATTCACAATTAGTTACAGCAAACAGACAAAAAAAGCATGCCTCATTTCACCTGATTTCTGATCTTAAATATGTTTCAGCATTTTTATTGTGTTATTTTATGAGACAAGAAGAGATCATGTTACAGAGTTTATGTCATGAGAATGGAGCTCAGTATGGCAGTTTTGATCAAATTAGGCCAAACAGTTGACATTAAAAATAGCTAATATGAAAGGTTACTGAGTGTGAGTTCAGTATAGGGCATCAAGCCTTTTAATGCAATTAATGCTTTTAAACATTAAATTAATTGTAATTGTAATTATAATTAATATTTTTGCTGCATTCACCATCTTGGATGGATTTTTTTCCCCACCAGGGAAGTCATAATGCATTATGAGATCGTTTTCTCAATGAAGGATACATTCTACCTATGATTTCAACCAAAAGTTGGTCTCTTAGATTTTACATGCAGAAATATGACATTTCGTTGTCTATAAATGTCATTCATTGGAAAACAAAACCCCAAAAAACAAATGGTCACCCCATAATAAAACAATAAGTGCACTTTTTACTGAACACCACTCAAACAATGCGTCATTTAAGAGTCTTGTTAAAGGATTGTTTTGGCCCTCGGTTGTCTTTTATGTGCGTCACTTTCACACCATTTCACAAAACCCAAAAGAACCAATGACAAACACACTCAAACACCACTCAAACAGCCTTGATCTGTCGTGCATCTGATAAAAGTGGAACTATTAAAGATGGTCCACTCAATTCACTGACTCATGGTTTTTTCAGTTATAAAGTGCTTCCGCCAGCACTGTAAACATTACACCCACATGTCCCTGTTGGATCGATTGAACGTTTTTAGAGTGTATTTTTGCTTGCATCCTCATTCAGCCCATGAATGAGGACTTCCCGTTTGATCTGTCGTGCTATTCATTTGTATACTCACTATCAGACCTCAATTATAACCTGGGCTGGAATTCGGGAGACGGAGTTTCAGTTCAAAATGTAAAGGATTTACATATTTTATCAATGTAATAGATTTTCTGAATCTCTGTTTTAAAAATATAAAATATGTTTAGGGTCCCCCTGTAGTGAATCTCGGCAATTTCCATCACTGAGAATAACATTTCATTTTGCAATGTTTTATTCTAATATTTTAATTTCACTTAATTTTTCAATGTTTTATTCTAATATTTTCATTTCACTGGAGAACACAATCACTTTCCTGTAGCTCAAACAGTGGAGCGTTGGTGCTTGCAACGCCGAAGTCATGGGTTTGATTCCCAGGGAAAGCAAGAACTGATAAGAATGTAAGTCTGTACCATGAAATGTAAGTTGTTTGGATAAAAGCGTCTGTCAAGTGCATATATTATCTATCTGGAACAAATGCAATGGCCTTTTGCACTTTCAGAGTTCATTAGTGCTCAGCAACTGCTGGGAACACACTAATGATCAGCTATTAATAATTAATATGTCTTTGCTTGTATAACAAAACACCTGCTGCTTATTGTGCATATATCAGAAAGCTTCTATGGATTTATTGTGACTATGTTTTTGCTTAATATTCTCAGAAAGAGGAGTGAGAAACAGAAAGATAGTGTTTCTGGATCTGTGAGAGTTTTTAGAAATGGTCTGGTGTGATTTGGTGTCCAATCTTGTGGATCCATATTGGAAGAGATAGAAGCCATCTGGGCCATCTGGTGTTATTGAGATTTATTTTAAAGAGATTTGTGTGCATGTGAGAAAAATATGACAGAAAACATTCCATTCATCTTCTTTGAGAAATTTGTGTTCAATCACCTCAAGAGGTCTTGTCCTTGCAGTTTTTTTTTTTTTTTTTTTTTTGCAAAATGCAGCCTAGTGCCATATTCAGTACAACAGCACTATTACTTATGATATTGCTTAAATGGAAGATGGAACAGATATAATGAGCTACGCAAACACAACTGATTGGAAATCATAATCACAAGAATCACAATCGGCATACTTCACCAAAGAATAAAACGGGTTTACCATCACATAAATAGCTGTTTCAGCAGGTCAGACAAGAACATTGCCTTGAAGTAAAAATAAACGAATGCAGGAAGAGAAAAACAATTATTGGCAAAAGGGAAGATGACTCTTCTTCTAACAGACGGGCATGGAGAGAGTCCAAACAGAGAAAGAGAGAGTGTTTTTCACTACTCTACTGTTTATTATTGTGGGCTCTAATAAACTCACATATCCTGGGTGCTTTAAAACACATAGCCTTATACTGTATTTCATGGTACAAATAAAAAGCCTGCTTGGGAAAATGGATTTGTTGCAGAGGATGCTCAGTGTGACAGTAAAATATCAACATTGCAGCTCAAACATAGGCAGTATGCAGTAGGCACTTTGACTACTAAGGGCAAAACAATGAATAGCCTACATGAGATGTTATGCAATAGCATCTGTATGAGATGTTATGTAGCCTATGTGTTATGAAATGTTATGAAAGTGATTGAAATAAACCAGAGTGCAGTCGGGTTATATATTATATGTGTATGTGTATGTGTACATTACTCTAACGTAGATGAACTTCACTCACTGCAAGAAAACAGTCCCTTGATATACCTATAAAACCTACTGGATAATTTCGAGCATCCACCATATAACAACAGGCTCACATGCCGTGTTTCGCTCATACAGGGCGAGACCACATTGACTGTACACACACTTGTATAACCGTTTGTATAACGTTCGGCGTACTCAGCTTCCTAGGACCAACCACAGGCTTTTCCCTCTTCGGTGTCCCATTCACTAGCTCTCTCTTACTACTGATTTGTCCATACGCAACGCACGTAGTCGTCACTGGTCATTGTTGTCCACGTGAGGCGTATGACATACTTATGTAAAAAGACTGGCGGCCCTCTGAGCCAATCACAGTGCGTTCCTGGCATTTCCGCATTTTTCGCATGCAAATTCGCGGCGTTTGGCCAATAGGAGTGTACGGTGGGAGGAGTTTGAATGCAGGTCATGCTGCGAGCTCGAGAGATCCAGGGCACCGGTGTGAGAGACTAGAGAGCAGTCTCCAGCGATGTGTGTCAAACTGACGCTGTGGCTTGACTGGAATTTCAGGACTATGTTTAATTTAGCCGGACAGGACGGAGACCTGTTTTGAGGCAGCCAACCTGTACGAAAAAGAAGACTGTTTAAGTTGTCAGGTAAGATACATTCATGTCGTTTAGAAGACTCGGCTGTTGAGTTGTATAACATTTTCCATTGACTGCAATGTGAACCATTCTCTTAAACAAGTTTATGTCGTAAACACAAAGTGGTGTTCGTACATATACACTGTAACACATATGTGATATACATCGGTTCATTCATATATATGTCAAATATGTATGTTATGTATTAAGCTTAACGTTACGCGTTGCATAACTGTGTCAGTGATTAGGTCATGTTCGGTCAGTGCTCCAGACCAAAGCCCTTTAAATTACTAGTTTTGTCCTCCTTGTTTACCTAGACGAAGAAATGCCATATAACGGTTTTTTTTTTTTTTTTTTTTTTTTTTATTCACCCTAGTTACTGAGACTATGAAACTGCAAAATATTTTGCTAAAAAGCGAACTCTGTAGGTTATGAAACAGCCTAGCCTCGTTTGTCATGTACAGCCATTTTAACATTTATTCCTTGACTCACTGGTATCTGTTTTTGTAACTAGTACTTATTTTAGCATTTTTTGTAATAAATCCAATAGTGTATAATAACTTGCAGCTATTCATTGTGTATTCTATCTTCTAATACTGACTTCTTTAGTAGTCACTTCTCTAAAAATCTTCCAATAAACAACTGGAATACATACTAGTGTTTAATAAATTATAAGTTTAAGTGTCTATTCAGTTTGTTGTAACTACAATATATGCTAGTACTTATTCTAGTAACTAAGAAGTATTTATTCTTTCCTAATGAATATTTATATAAGGAGGAATAAGTAATAGTTTGTGGATAAATACCTTTGCCAATTAATAGTTTCAAGTAAAATGTAAAAACAATTTTGTACCATAAATTACTTACTAGTATTTTAAAAAGAGAAGTACTCATAGCAAAAATATACACTAGTGATAAAAGAATAATTGCTAAAATAGCCTGCCACACATTTCCCTCCCTAAATGAATGAATCTCAATCTGGATCTGGATGTGAACATTATGTCATTGCAGGCTACATATATAATTGTCAGGGGTAGAGTCACGTATGTTAGATAATGCCTTGCTGTAACACATGCCACTGATACACACATCAGACTTATGACAATGAGGCACTTATTGCATAAGTTCTAGTTTACATTAATTAATTCAAAAAACAGTATGTGGTCATTTTAACTAATACTGGAAACCTATAGTTATATTTTCAAATAAATGTTAGCCAGAATTATAGTCTCAGTCACCATTCACTTTAATTTGAATCTTTTTGCCATACAATGAAAGTGAATGGTGACTGGTTTGGAACAACATGACGATGAGTATATGTTGACTTTAAATTGATTTTAAAGGAGTAAAAATAGCTTGAAGTTGGCAGTTGACCACTTATGTCACAGTGTATGCTGGGTAAGTTGTTTGTAGGCTATTAAAACTGACCTACTCATACTAGAGGTGCTCCAAATACCTTAATCTGCCTCTAATGTAATGAGCACATAAACTCTGCATGTGCATTGTGTTTCTGCAAACTGTTTATTTCATTGCATAAACTGTTTTATAGCACTTTTCTGTTTCAAAGCAGCTTTATAGAAAATCATGATGTTAATTTTTATAATATCTTCATCCTTTATTTGCATTTAGCAGATTTGAGCTGGGTGATAATGCAGTTTACATTTACCTATACAAGCAAGTAGTTTAAATTTTCTATATATTACCTTAGTATGTCCAACTTTATCCATCTACACTATACTCGAGTATAGTGTAGGTGGATAAAGTTGGACTAAATATCCAACTTTAAATAAAGAGCTGAGCAATAATATAGTAACATTTTGCGACAAAATTAAAGAAAATCAGGTAGTTGAGATCTTTCTCATGCTGTTTTTCAGCACCTTTGTATCCCTGGTTTTTGTTTAACTGGTCTTTTTCTCAAAGCTGACCTCTAATTGTATTCATCATAATTTGTTTGCAATCATTTCCCAAAATCTTTTGTGTGATATAAGCTAATTTGCATTTTAATTCGCATATGTCATGATCTATTCCATCTAAAATGTACAGGTTTAAAGTACATTTTGAGAATATACAGTTTTGTAGATGTTTTCATTCCACATCTGCTTTGATTTTCCAGAAATAGAATGCCAATTTTCTTGCTTTTTTGTCTCGTATTTAATCAATTTTCTTGGCCAAGACAGTGAATGTTGCAGAGCTTGATCCAAATGAGAACCTAGAGACATGTAATTATTAGATCTAATTTTGGTGATGCTGGAATAATGGTTGCGCACTGACGTAATCAGAAACTGATCATCATCTTCTCTAAACAGTGGTTGGACACCACTATTAAGAATAAATTAAGGATAAATGCATAGATAGTATCTGTAATGGATTCTTTAAAGGGGTAGTTCACCCAAAAATTAAAATTCTGTCAGTAATTACTCGCCCTCATGTTTTTCCAACCCCATAAGACTTTCGTTCATCTTCGGCACACAAATGAAGATATTTTTGATGAAATCTGAGAGCTGGCTCACTTCTTTATAGGCTGCTAGGTAATTTCATCTGCTGGCCCAGAAAAGTTAGTAAAGACATCATTATAATAGTTCAAGTGACTACAGTGGTAAGCGACGAGAATACTTTTTGTAGCTTTAACTTTTTTTTTTAGCACACTAAAAGTATTCTTGTCGCTTGAGGGTGAGTAATTACTGACAGAATTTTAATTTTTGGGTGAACTAACCCAATAAATGCAATAAAGGATGTGCTTTGGGTGATCTGTCTGAGTGGAAACATTATCTTTCTTCAAATATACATGTTGTAGGGCCACATGGGTCGTTGTTGAACTCACTCTGACTATAAAAGAGAAAGTGTGGGCGAGCAGTTTTACGTGATATGTCCGGAGTTGCTCAACAGGATAGGCTGAAAGCGTTGGCACTTGAGATGGGATTGGCTGCTGGGGCAGAGTATGCAGTGGGAGGGTAGGAAGTGATGACGCACGAAGAGTGTCCTCGGGTGCATTTTTATGCATTTAGACTATTCCTGGCTCAGAGCCACACGAACAGTCCAAAACTTTCATTGATGCTATCATTCCAAGTTGCAGCATTATTTTGTGGTTGGATGGGAATTAGATGAGAAACAGAACGGTCATGGAATTAGATTACGCAGAGGATGCGATTTGTGTTAAACTACAGTTTTATTGCCAGTTTTGAGTTTTTTTTTTTTTTTTTTGGGTTTGTTTGAAGGCTTTAAAAGTATTTTTCTGCATTAAATCATTTAACCTTTAAAGAAATGCACAGTATTATGTTTAAAATTATGCACATTCACATAAAATGCGGAATGGCGTCATATTGGTAGCCTAATAAAAGTCATTTTATTCTACATGGAGTCGTTCACCTTAGGAGGGAAGACATATTAAGATAACAAGAAGACCATCAACTAATGGGGGTTTTTGGGGTAAACATGGTTGCATCGTTTGTGGTACAGTTCTTTTGTATGTGCTTCATTAAATATAGAGTTGTTTTACTCAAGATGCCTTCAAAGGAGCTGCTAAAGATGAGCATAATCAATGTCCATCGCATATGCAGATTGATATCTAAAAGTGTGTTTCAGTTTTCTTCTTCACACTATCATGTGGTTAATTAAACTAGGTAAGCTGATTACCTTAAAAGTCCATATATCGCCATCAGTTTAAACTGCTTTGCTTCCTCCAACAAGCGGATGTAATGAGACATGTTCTCATTCATCACATTTGTTCATGTGATGTTCGACATAAAGCCTTCATGGAATAAAATAACATAATAAAATAATAATAAATCTAATTAATTAATATTGGGCATTTGTAGCCAAAAGAAAAAAAGAAAAACGGCTGTTGCAAAATTATTGATTGCACATTTAGTTTATTTGTACAATTGTAGGCTAATTGTGAAAAAAGTGTCTTCTGTAAGTATTTTCATGTGAAGAATATATGGCAATCAAAGTGAGTGCTGTTTCATTTGTGGCTAACTTTCAACTATTACAAGTGCTTGGCTTGCAAATTTGGTTTTACTGCATTACATAACTGACTTGTGCAAACAGAATCTCATAGACATGTATATCATACACTGCAATCTCATTAGATTTTATTAGTGTGTAACTTGAGAAAAGCCTCCCCTTCTAGAAATTAGTCTGACCCACGCACTGCGTGTGAAACCACTGCAAATACATGCATTGATTTCCCTGGAGGGGTTTTCCAGCTACTGCCCTGGTCCTGCTGCTTTCACCTTCTCTGTTGGCTATCCATACAGTAGATAGACAAGCATGAGTGCAGATAAGAAACTGATTGATAGTGCTTTTATTTCCTTGGCGTACTAGAGACTGGAAACGACATAAGGTCATCCTGTGTTGGCTGAAACCAGTTACAGCTGGATACTCTTGTAGTAAAATCAGGATAAACCCTTTGCCTTTCTTTGCTATGCACGCTGGGTTTGGAGGTCACCAGAAGCCACAAGAAACTCTTATTAAACAAGTTACTATTCGTTTGCTCACCTGTCTGAAACCCAATTTTTAAAGTTGTTTCAGAGAGCTCAAAAAGTCCCAAATTCTCGGCTATGCATTGCAATAATGCACAGAGTAAATAAAACATGCTGAATTTAGCTTTAGCAGGAGGATGAAGACACTTACACAACCTAATCTGGAGGTCTCACATGTGTCTTCTTGGAAAGATTTGGTTAGCCAGCTACCTGCTGCCAGCATTATTACCAAACAGCTGTTTACAAGGGCACTTTGCAATATGACTACCAGAAAGACCTTAGTATTATGTAAGTGCAGGCGACACTCAAGCAGCTACATCATTACGAACATTTTTGTGAGTCACATTATAGGGAATGAAAGTTATTCAGCCATGTGCGTAGGTAGTTTTAATGTGCTTGCTTTCTACTTTTACAAAGTAAGCAACATTTATAAACAAAGTATTTACTGACTGAAATGAGTCGCAATCATGTAGTTAATAAAATAAAATTTCCCCAAACAACATCAGGGCTCAATGCTAAAGATTTCTGCTAGTCTGATTGGACCAGTTCAATTTTCACTCTTCAACCTGTTTGAGTTTTGGTACTGATGATACTCAAACTGAAAGTACAAAACTAGGATGATGTATATTGTGGTATTGCATAGCAACACTGTAAGTTCATGAATCTGTACAGTTTCAAACTATTTAAATTTTATCCATCCAGAAGCACAAATGTGTGTCAGCAGTAGGACTGGGCAAAAAAATCGATTTTTCGATTAATCGTTTTTTAAAATGTGGACGATTCAAAATCTATACTCAAAAGCCACAAATTGATTTTTTTCCGTATTTGTTTATCTATCACCCAAAAGCCAGTATTAGCACTGTTTATAGCCTTGTTACAGCTAATGCTGTGAGATTTTATGTGTGTTTTATCTTAAACATAAAATAATCTGATCCTGATTGATCAAGGCGTGCGATTGTTCTGACTTGTCAAATTTCAGCATAAATTTTTTTCATCTTGTATCAAAACCCTGTCCATTCATTGTATGCATTTGAAGTTGGGTTATATACCCAAGTGTCCCTAAAATAAAAAGTGTTTAATATACAGGTTTGTGGCTCTTAATTTCTTTTTATTAATTAACCACTTGTAAACTTATGTTCACTGTTCTTTTTTATAAATATAGGATTTGTATTAAATCTATATTCATTGAGTCGAATCGGGAATCGAAATCGAACTTAGAATCGAAACCAAATCTAAATCGAATCGAATTTAGAGCTTGCGATTTGCGAATCGAAATCGAATCGAACTGGAACATTTGAATCGATACCCAGCCCTAGTCAGCAGATTGTGTAGTACAGCCTAACAACAGTTTTACAACACCTAACAACACACACACACGCTACTCCGGAAGAGTGTGCTCTTAAGCCGTGACCTGGTGACAGAGGATTTACATCATGACATCATGGAACACAGACATCAATCTCTGTGTCTAATCTTTTCAGGATTGTTGAACTCTTATGTCTAAATCAAATATCAAGACTTGAGTCAAAACATATGCTAATAAATAATAATCACTTATTTAAGTAGGCCTATATGAAATAATGTTGAATTGTTTTGAACTCCTGGAATATTTGATGAAAATCATACATTGAATTTTACATATTGTAAATTTGGTTTTGATGCCAAATGCAAGTACTGAAGTGTGTCAGAGGGTTTTGATATGAATCAGGTTTTGTAGCCTAAGAAATATTTGCACCATAAAAGATGCATATTTGTGTCACCACCTACTTTAATTTGTGCTAATTGTGTAAAATTGTATTAAAATGCAAGCATCCAAGCAATATTATCTATTTCCTTTCAGAGCTGTCTGTAAACTTATGTAAGTCCTTATAAGTAGTAGCCCATGTGCCACTGCTACACATTCAATTACGTAAATGTCTCACTTGATACTGAGTTATAAAACCGTCTGCAAGGTGGTTGGTTGTAAGGTTCATTTGTATATCATTAGGTTTAGGCTTTGTTTGTCTGATCTTTACTTGGTTAACATTACAGTAGATTATAATTTTTTGGTGTTGAGTGGAATATTAATATTAAATGTGCAATTGATTGAATTAATTGCAATGCTTATTATTCAAATTAGTCAAAATATAATTAAGAAACATATTATTAAGTAGTTTATCATATATTTATCGTATTTGTCATTTATCATATGACTACTTAGTGAATGTTCTTTTTATATAGTCTTTTTTGTAGAAGAAACTGTTGAATTCAGCTAATTACACCAAGTTTTTGCACAGTATATGGGGTAGTAGGATAGGCTACCTGATCAAATTGAATGCCTTGTTGCTTGATTTTAGTGTTCTGTTTTTTTGTGATTGACTCTGTACCTTCAAATAAAACTTTTTTCAATTATTCCTTAAAAAGGTTGTTTAAAATAAACAAGAATTTTTAATAAAACTTGTTGTGAGCTTATTGGGAACAGGGGTGTGCTTAAAGGGTACAAAACGTACCCATTAAGCACAGCCAGACTTTTTATATTTAATGATGTACATCTTAATTGAAATACTTTTGTCATTTAAAATAAAATGAAATATTATAGTGTGAGAGATTAATATTTTATTTTAAAATAACTTCTTGTACTAAAACCAATATCTTGTGCACTAAAAATGTCTCAATGTAGATTTTGGTGAGCTTAATAGGTACGTTTACCCTAGTCGTTGGTCTTTGAGCTCAGTGCCCAGAATAAAAGTGCTGAATCAGCAGTGAGATTGTGACTTTGAACTTGTTAAGCAATGCTGGCTGTGGTCTTTGACATTATATTTTTAGCAGGTTACGTTTACTTAAAAGGCCAGGAAAGGTACATGAATTTGCCTCGTAAAGTAAGGATTTTGAATATTATTGGCCTGACTGCTTTGAATATCATTGCATAATTTGTCTTTGTGTCTTTTAACAATGCAACATTGGTTCAGATGTACGTTTTACATCTAATGGATACAATTGACATTGCAGTTTATTTTTCATTATTAACACACATTTTTATTAATCATTGATTTTTAGACTGTAGATCTGATCCCATGTGTTAGCCAGTGTGCTTTTCCCATGGGCACCTATGATTGTATTATAAAGAGATAACAATATAAGCCTGTCAGCTGTAATTATATTAAATTGCAGTGTTCTGCTTTATGGTCCCCATGCAGGCAACTATATCACATGAAGATGCCCCTAGGGTTTGAATAAAATCCGCATTAATGGATTATAATGTGTCAGCTGCAGGTCATGACTAGAGAGCACTTACTCTGACTTTAAGAAAGATCTAGAGAACTGGCACTGTCATTTTCTCTAGGTTAAAAGGTTACAGTTAAAAGAGTCATATAAAAGGCTGAATGCCACATTTACACATGCTGAGGTTTACAGCTTTTTTGCTTGCGTCAAATATATGGCATATTAAAAAATTCTGTTAATGTTTACTTAATTTTCTTTCTCATTCAACAGTGTCAGTGCTTGGCTAGTGTGTCACTATGCAACAGAAAATACAAAGGTTAGCGTTGTTGTGTCATCGCCCTGTGGGTTACTAGGTTACAGTAAGGCACTCAGCCAGACATAAGATTATATGTGCTCATAAGTCAGACAGGTGTGATTTGGGTGGAGCACCAAGTGATATGCGTCAAAAAGTTATTGATACTGGTAGGGCAGGTCTTACGTTAGCCGTTTGTGATTATATCAATTATATATTTTGCTGTACTTTTTATATGGGTAGGACTGCTTAATTTACATGTGAGAATGACAAAAAAAAAAGAATAATAATAATAACATGTGCCAAACATGTAATGATGAAAAAAAAGTTGTTAAGTGGCAGAGATTGACCAGCAACCATGCAACATGGAATATTAATGTAGATTATAAATACTGCAAAATTAATGCAAAAATATAAGTGGCTAATCCAATCTGAATGAGTTAAAAAAGTATGCATTTTTAAAGTGCAATTCACTATATTTTTCAAACATATGCATTGCCACATAATTATTTAATAATTTCAATGAGGATAATCAACTGGCCCCAAAGTCATTTTTAGTGGGTGTATGATGTAATTTGTATTTTGTAATTACCTTTCAAGTTCACACAGGTGTTTTTGCAGTACTGTGTATATATTTATATATATATATGTGTGTTACAATGTATGTAATGGGTCTACCTGAAACAATATATCAGTCATGCATGGTAAATCTATTCAGGTCTTGGTCACACAGGAAATCCACTAACGTACTCTACTCTCTGGCAATCCTACAGGTGTATTTTAAGCTCTTGAGTAAAAGAGTTGTGAGTCTTGAAGGTGTCTTTCCTTAATATGGTCCATCTTAGGTCCTGACCAGGAAACTTGGCTCAGTCTTCTCTACTCTGTTCAGACAGCTATTTATTTCTTTAGAGTAAAGGGATAAGAGTTTATTTTTTTCCCCTGCCATTTTCATGGAAACATGAAGGGATAAAAACCAGCCATGGCCTGCTGTTGGTCCTGTCTAGGCCAACACCTTTAATGTGCACATGCTGGGATTAATCCTTTGAAGGAGGCCGTGTTTACAAGCCGAAATGCCACATCTGTTTAGTTAAAGGACACAAGGGGACACCAGGATCGTCCACCTTTGAACTCTTTGGGTCCAGACAGAGGCCGACCTGCCTATAGATTTTACCTCAGTATTTAATCAGACAGTGTTTTGCATGCTTTACTTTGATGCTTGATCTGGCTTAGTGATGAATAGTCATGAATTTGACTTTCAACTTTTGCTGTTATAGAAGAAGATTGTGGAACTAAAACATGATTGTATCTCCTGTACAGGGATGGCATGCAGATTTTCTCTGTCCCGTCTTGCCCTGGTTTCTTTTGACGTGCTTAAGTGCATCATCTTGTTCCTTTGTCTAAAGGGATGGTCACACTTTCCATTGACATCAATTCAGATTTGAATTTCGCTGCGTTCCAAAGTTCAGGTTTGTGTACTTAGACTTGTGAACTCGTGAATTTGTGAGCATTGCAATTTCCATTAAAAAAAAGTGTTCTCAAAGTCTAGTTTGACTGTGGTTTATAGACAAGATTTCCTGATGTTTTCAGATGAAAAATGCATTTAATTTTAATGACTCATGTTTTGTCTTTCTTATTCCCATAGCAAACCGTGTGCTCATCTGAATTCCCTCTGAACGCCACACACACTTGCTTCACTTCTTCAAACCAAGTCTGATGTCTGAGGATTCAGATTCCAAACCGTACCTGTTCTCCTCCCTGGAGGGGCAGAACGAGGCAGCCGGCTGCAGTTCGATGGCAACGTTGCATCGCATGGGCAGTTTCGCGAAGGGGGCCGAACTTGGCCTGGCGTCCGAAGGAAGTGACAGTAGCCAAGACCCTCCCGCTTCGCCCCATAACAACCGGAAGATGAAACATTCCCTCCATGAGGATGTGGATATGAAGAGTAGCGGGTCCAGTGGGAGTGGAACAGAGTCTCATGGTAACGAGTCCCACGGTAATGATTCCCATGGAAATGAGTCCCATGGCAATGAGTCTTCGGGGAGTTCCAATAGCCGAAGCAAGGACTCGGCACTAATAGAGTCATCGGAGAGTAACAAAAGGTAATTTAGTGATATTCTGTTTGTCTGTGACATGCAATGGTCCCAGAAAATATTTGGACCCATTTGGACAGCTTTGACAAAACTTTTGACAAAGTGGCCCAATACTTTTTAACTTTATTTTGCACATTATATCTATTGGTTTATCATGTATACCTTACAAACTTTTTTATTTTTTTGCAAAAAAGTGTGCTTGTGCTACCTGATTTAGCAATCTGATGCATTTATAATCAAGCACTTAAGTTTCCAAATTATTTTTGGGGCCCTTAATATATTTTTGTGGGTGAAATTTTAATAAACGTCCCTAGAACTGATTGTTCTGGATCTGTATACACCATCTTTCAAAAGGTTGGGATCAGTAAAATGTTTATGAAAATTCTCTTATACTCACCAAGGCTGCATTTATTTGATCAATAATAGCAATATTGTGAAATATTATAACAATTAAACTATAAAATATCTTTTCAATTTTCATATATTTTAAAATAATTTATTCCGGGAATGGCAAAGCTGAATTTTCAAGTCATATCACCTTTATTTATGTAGCACTTTATACAATACAGATTGTTTCAAAACAGTGATAATAGGAAAGCGATTCAATGATGCAAACAGTTCATTTGGGCTGTACAGCAGCTCTAAAAGAAAATAGTGTCGGTTCAGTGTTGATTCAGTTCTGTTTTAAAGATCATTGATTAAAGAAGCTGTGCATAAAAAAGCACATTGTGCATTTTCCAGTTCTCATTCAACAGCGTCAGTGCAGTCAAGTCAATAATATTGTTGAATATTAAGTGTCCCCAACTAAGCAAGCCAGAGACGACAGTGGCAAGGAACCCAAACTCCTTCAGGTGAAAGAATGGAGAAAAAGACCGTGGGAGAAACCAGGATCAGTCCGGGAGGGGCAGATCTCTGGCTAACGAAGGAACACTGTGTTATTGTGATTCAGGCAGCATCACAAGTCAGAATTCAGATTGTGGATTTTAGCATTCAACATTTCATCCAGTTCCTTTTTCTTGAAGATTGGATTCATCACGCCAGTACGGAGACGCAGCTGGTCATAGGTCTGTGCAGAGGACCTGTCAGGTTCTCGTGGGCTTTGCTGAGGATCTGTGCCGATGGCTGTCGTTGTCTAGTAGCAGGATCTCTGCTGACATTCAGGGCTTCGTTGTGGTCGTGTCTAGGTGCAGGTCCACCATCTGATCTGGATACCGACCGGATACGGCTGACTACGGTAACCTCGGGATAAACAGAGAGACTAATATTAGCATAGATGCCATTCTTCTTACGATGTAACAAGTACATCGTGTGTTAAGGGAAGTGTGTCTGGTTTGGTTGACCTAGTTTGTGCAGCCTAACAATCCTTTAACGGATGTGAATTATAGAAATGTGATAATGTGCATGACAGGTTAAAGAGATGTGGTTTTTGTCTAGATTTAGTGTGTCTGCTTCCTGAACAAGGCTAGGAAGACTATCCCAGAGTTTGGTGCTAAATAGGAAAAGGATGTACCACATGTAGTAGCTCGCTCAAGTTCTGGGGAGCTAAACCATTTAGTACTTGGTAAGTAATTAGCAAGTATCAAAGAGCACACCATTGTGGACATTATGGGTCCAATAATTAAAACCTATGTTTTTTTTCAGAATTTACTAGTCATCCATTTTTTTTCAGCAGATATCACTCCAGTTTTCAGTGTCACGTGATCCTTCAGAAATACATTTCTGATACATTTGATTTTAACATCAAACCTTGATGTTGGCGTAAAATAAAATATATTTTTTTACATTTCCATTACACTGTAACATTTATTTAAAGCCAAGCATAATTTGGATTGCACAGTTTCTAATCACCATGGAGACCGTTTGTTTGTGTGACGATCTCAGCTCTATGCCAAGAGGTTGCATGCAGACACTTGTGCGATTTGTTTAAAGATTAAAGCCATCTGGAATTGTTTTGGTTTGGCAATAGACAGTAAACCATAACATTTGTATAACCATTCATCCCCGTCGGTGCGTCCTTGCGTGTGTAAGGATCTTTGACGTCATTTCTAGCCTCAGTTCTTACCGACTATTTCTGGGGTAATCGTAAGGTCACTGGATAATTGAGAATTCACTAAAGAGATGAAAACTTTCGTCATGTTTTCTGCACTGATTTTTGGAGATGGATGGATTTAAACATGGTAAAATGCCTATAATGGAATGGAAAGCACAACAGTCTTACTGGCTACTGGATATTGATTAAATTAATATTTAAGGAATGAATGATTTGTAGACTTCTTTTTCCAAAAATATCTTAACTTCATAGACATGCTAGTTTGCATTGGGTTTAACCATTTAGGTCATTTTACACAAAATTATCCTCTTCAAGGTCTAAAAATGTATTCCTTGTAAAGGAAGAAACTTTCCTGCATGTGCAGTTGTATAATAATCTGCCAAATTCTCCGATCTCATTAGTCTCCTGAAATTACTGACTGTATCAATAGCATCGAAACACTTTGCCCTGCTAGATTAACACAGATGTGCTTTATATAATTAGCTCACCTACTGCTAATAGCTGCAACATGTGAAGCCTGTTTCTATTCTAAGCTACTTAGTGGGCTATTTGTAATTACTCCTGGTGTATTTATGCAACTGGTTGTTGGACTCGCAATAGTATCAGTGCGCTAAACTGAGCGGTTTAATCCATCTAAGTCTATCTCAGTTACTAGAAGCCTGCAATACAAGCCATTCTTAGCCGTGCTAATGGAGCATGGCTGGGAATGGCACAAGTCATAGTGTTTTTAAAGGGCAAACAGATGAAGATTGATGGACGGAAACGTCCAAGTGACCTCCATGTGGAAGAGGAGCACCCATTTCTTGTTCCATTGTCCACAGTGATTGAAAATGTTGTGTGTGTGAAGGAAGTTTTGACCTGAAGCTACTGAAGCATTATTTTTCTTGTCACTTTATTCTCTTGCAACAGCCGGTTCTGACTAGCTTCAGCTGGTATACTGAATGAATCGTTTCTCAGCAATGCCGTCATGTTTATTGCAATGGCTTGCAGGGTTTCCAAGTGCTGGATAAGATGTTGAACAGTTTGCAATTAATTCAGGGATGTTCTGTGTGCGATTCCTCATTGGTTTGAGGGATGGGCAATTCACTTTATATCTCACTTAATCACAATAGTAAAGCAATCAAAGGTAGACATGCCTGTTAAAATAGCATCTGCCTGATTACTAGTCATAAAGTGTCTGTCTGTAGTTTATGACTTGTTTTATGATGGCTTATTGTATGTGTACTCTTTTTACAGCTCTAACTCTCACAGTCCCTCACCACCCAGCAGCTCAAACGCCTTCAGCCTCCTGAGTGCCAGTTCAGAACAAGACAACCCGTCTACCAGCGGCTGCAGGTTAGACACGAACACACCAGACTAGCCTTCTACCAGGAATATTATTAATTTTATTTTAATTTTATTTGTATTTTTTATATACAATATACAAATATATATTCATTATATTATATTTTATATATTTTATGTAATTATATTAATTATATTAGATTTAATATATTATATTATACTATTATTATTTTCTAATATATAATATAATATTTCAGTTTATTTTATTTTCAGATTATAACGACCTATTTATCTTTTATTATTTGCATATATAGACATAAACTGTGTGTGTGTGTGTATATATATATATATATATATATATATATACACAAACACAAATATATATATATATCAATTCCAGTTATGTTTAACAGTAGTGCAGAATCATGTGTAGACAGTGGTTTGGTGGAATGAGGAGTTACGTACTTTATGAATCATTTGTACGCATGTTGTTAACATTTGATTTTAATGCTTTTTAAAATGGGTTCTATTGCTGACATGTGTGTGTTTTGCGCACCTGCAGCAGCGAAGAGTCTGCCAAGGCAAAGACGCAGAAAGAGTTGATCAAAACTCTGAAGGAGCTGAAGCTTCATTTGCCGCAAGAGAAGCGGAACAAGGGCAGCAAGTCGACAACGCTCAACACTCTGAAATATGCCCTGCGCTGCGTCAGACAGGTGGAGGGTGAGCAAGGCCTTTAAATTATCTTTACACAAGTCATCCATAATGCAGAAGCACTTGCTTCGCCACAGTGACATTCTGTTAAATTATCAATCTATTTTCTGAGTTTTATTTTGCTTTACTACAATGAAAATGTAGCTAGGCACATAAAACAACAACTTTAAGACCAAACAAATGCATTGCAACATGGAAGCAGTGCAAGCAGTATTTCAGCAAATCAGGGTAGAACTACTTGGTGAACATCACGTCATGTGATTAATATGCTGATACATTTAATAATGTATCTGCCCCTTTCTCATCTCAATTAATAATAATCAATTATTGTAAAGGACTATGTATATTTATATCTTTGTTGGCTTATTATTAGTGTAGTATGATAATATATCTAATATAGGCTGTTTGTTATGTGTTATTTAGTGCATAGAATACAGGCAACCAATCAAAACTTAGCTTTCATACAGTAATTTTTATTTTTGAGAGTCAAATTTACATGCATTGCATTGTTTTTTATTAACTATTAGGGGTACGTCACATATTTAATCTGTAATACATTACACCAGATTTGTGAATTGGATTTGCACCATGAATTTATCTTTTTTTTTTCTGCATTTCTATTTCAGCAAATGAAGAATACTATCAGCTGCTTATGATTAATGACAGTCAGCCATCAGGGCTTGATGTCTCATCATATACCATCGAGGAGATAGACAGCATCACATCTGAATACACCCTCAAAAACACAGTACGTTTTTTTGTTTGTTTGTTTAATGTATGCGTGCGTGCATGTATTTATCCATTTTATTCATTTATTTATTTATCCATTCATTTATTTAAGGTGTTCCAGTCAATATTGAATTATTTTACAGAAACATTTGCATGATTGGATATTTCAGTTGTTCTCTTTTGTAAAAAGAAAATGTATTGTGGGATCTTTGTTGCGCAGGATATCTTTGCAGTGGCGGTCTCCCTCATCACCGGGAAGATCGTCTACATTTCGGACCAGGCCGCCTCCATCTTGAACTGCAAGCGGGATGTGTTCAAGAACGCTAAGTTTGTGGAGTTTCTTACACCGCAGGACGTTAGCGTGTTTTATAGCTTCACCACACCGTACAGACTGCCATCCTGGAGCATGTGCACTGGCGCAGGTATGACACAAATGCACACGATCAGTAGCAATGTCTACAGATAAGTTAAGCATCTTTAAAAACACCATCACACCAACCAATCGATCTGAACTCAGGTGTCATATAGACTTGTTTCACACCAAAGGCCTAAAAGGGATAGTTCACACTGTCATCATTTACTCACCCTAACCTGTATGAGTTTCTTTCTTTAATTGAACACAAAATAAGATATTTAGTTGACGGTAGCCATTGACTTTCATAGTAAGAAATATAAATACTATGGTCACTGGCTACCGTCTGGTTACCAACATTCTACAAAATATCTTCTTTTGTGTTCAACAGAAGAAAGAAACTCATACAGGTTTGGGTGAAACAAATAAGAAAAATATCCCTTTAATCTGTCCCATTTTCCACACTGCGAATACAGTACAGTCCTCTGATTTGCCAAGGAAATTCTCAAAATTACCTTAAGAAACATTCAAATTAAACTAGCAATAGGCAAAACAGGCTCAGACGACTCAAAAGACATCCTGTTTCTTATTCATTAATTCACATGCTGTTGAATTAAACCTGAACTCATCCCACTCTTGTTTTTCCCTTCCTAAAGAGTCGTCACCGGCAGACTGCATGCAGGAGAAATCCTTCTTCTGTCGTATTAGGTGAGTTTGTGAGGGTTAGAAAGTAAATTTATACTGACTGCATCCTGTACACCATCTGCTCGGCATGATTTTATTCATAGATTTACCTTATTAATTATTAATTCTGGTGAACTTTTGTCCTTGTAAATAGGAAGATTTGATTACTAATGCGTTTGATATTACAATGGAAAACATGCATTCAGTAGACACAACTCTTAAGCAAAGTAGTGCAGTCAGTTACTAATGAAAACTTGGATTGAGCACTTGGGTGGTAGAACAGATTTAATTTAGCATTTACTTATAGATTATTAAAATCAAAAGTTGTTTCTGTTTATATTATTTAATTTAATGTACCTGAGCTAACATGAACTAACAATGAACAGTTGTATTCTTATTAACTAACGCTAACAAAGGTTAATAAAAACTGTATCAAATGTATTGTGCATTGTTAATTATTATTATTTAATGCATTTACTAACGTTAACGAGTGGGACCTTATAGTAAAGTGTTACCAGGATTTCTGTAACTTTACAATCCTTTCTTCACCCCTACCCGAGAAACTGGCAACTTTTACGTGCAGGCCAGATCTTAAACAATCTGCAAATAAATAAAAAATACAGTAAAACCAGTCACAATTTGGACACAGTTTACGAATTTGAGCTTCTTAGGGTATGTTCACACTTGTTTCACACTTAGTTCGATTGTTTTAAATGCTAAGTCTGAAAGAACCAAGAGAACCAAACTACAAGTGTGAACACACCCTTAAAAGAATGTTTGACTTAAAAGTTTATGCTTTATTGCTTGAAATTAGTTTTGTAGACATAAAATATGAGTTCCTTTTCAAAAGTTTAAAAAAAAAAAATTTTTTTGTTTTGGAATGGATAGGAAAAGAAAAAGGTTTTGACTAATCCAAAGTTTATTAGCAGGTTTTTGTTGAATGTGTATGAAACGCTCTGTTGTTTTCTTCTCCAGTGGTGGTAAAGAGTGTGAAGGAGATCTTCAGTACTATCCCTTCAGAATGACTCCGTATCTGATGAAGGTTCAGGACACAGAGCACTCTGAAGATCAGTTCTGCTGCCTCCTGCTGGCCGAGAGAGTGCACTCCGGCTACGAAGGTCAGTTCTTTTACAAGTTTTTCTTGTACAACATATTTTTTTCATGTAAGAAGTGGTGCATTTTTATTAATATCATATTATACTGCACATGCAGCCTTACAATCTACCAATAATTTTAGCAAATTGATTCATTTGAATAATGGTTAAAAAAGAATTAATTTATTGATTATTATTTGTGTTGTGATTGGTTCCAAATAAATATGTTTTAATATAAAAATATTAATTTAATTTGAAAATACAGTCAACTCAAAACTGTGATGGCAAAACTGAATTTTCAGCATTTCCTTCTTTCTAATATGCTGATTTGCTGCTCAAGAAACATTTATTACTATTATCAATGTTAAAAAATGCTGCTTGATATATTTTTGTGGAAACCATGATTGATATTTTTCAGGATTCTTTGATTAAATAGAAAGGGAAAAAAATTGAATGGATTTTTCAAATGGAAATCTTTTGTAACATTATAAATAACTTTACTGCCACTTTTTATCAGTTGCATTCTTGTTGAATAAAATTATTAATTTCTTTCAAAAACAAAACAAGGAAAATATTACTGACCCCAAAGTTTTGAATTGTAGTATATACTCAAATATATACAACAATAGATTCAGTGTAGACAGCTATGGTTTGTTAACTTGTTGTATATTTAACTAAAGGTTGACTTAACTACTTAAAATTCTGATTAGCTTTTAAATTGGCAAGTCACAGTTTTAAAGTAGCTTCCTCAGCATGTGTATATGTGGAAATGTACTTTTTCATGTAATAAATTGTCAGAAACTGTTCATTCCTCAGCTCCCAGGATCCCCACAGACAAACGAATCTTCACCACAACACACACACCCAGCTGTGTGTTTCAGGATGTGGATGAGAGGTACGGGTGTTAATGCTTCACTGTTGACGAACTAGATGAAGATTAGCTGGAAATTTTAAGCACAGGGTGTTTCATGCAACAGCTGTGCCAGCACACCTGCTTTTTTCCATTTCTCATAATCATGAATATTAAAGGCAAAAAACAGTTGTTGTTCAGACTAATCAGAATTGATTATGTGATGTTTTTTTCCTGTAGGGCTGTTCCATTACTAGGATATCTTCCACAGGATTTGATTGGCACACCTGTCCTTCTGCACCTGCATCCCAGTGATCGACCAGCCATGCTAGGCATCCATAAGAAGAGTGAGTGCTATTTTTGGCGTTTTTTTTTGTTTTTGTTTTTTACAAGAAAAGGCAGAGACAGCTTATAAAGTCATGCAACCAAAAAATGTACCCATTTTGTTCATTGAATGTGTTAATATGTTTATTGGAAGGTACTTTCTCCTATCGCATCTTAATCCAATTTTTTGGAACAAATTGAGGCAGATCCATTTGTTTATTAGTAAAATGGGTTTTAAAGGTACACTTTGTAACTTTCGGCACTCTTGTGGTTAATAAACAACTGCATGAGTCTTTTGGGAGAACGTTGTAGCCGGAGCTACTTCTCTCTGTTTATGTAGGATATGACGATTCATGCAAGCTACTCCACTAGCTTGAATAGTCAGAATATAAACACTTATTATGGATGTTCCGTAGTGATTCAGGATAAGACAAAACAAAACAAAACAAAATCCAATGGACGATGGATATTATGATGTACTTGTTATATAATTTTTTTTTGATTTTTAACAAAAAAAGTTACATGGTGTATCTTTAAATATCTCATTTGCGAATAAAATCATCTTTTTTGTCTCATCAGTCTTGCAGTATGCTGGCCAGCCGTTTGATCACGCGATCCGCTTCTGTGCTCGGAATGGAGAGTACATCACCATAGACACTAGCTGGTCTAGCTTTGTCAATCCCTGGAGCCGCAAAATGTCCTTCATCATCGGCAGACACAAAGTTCGCATGTGAGTGCACAGGGTGAATGTGTCTAAATGTCCCAAGATAAGCTTAATATTTGTTTAAAAATGTAATGCTGAAATTCAAGGTAACAGAATATTGTATCACTTTTCTGTACAAATCCAATTATAATTGCAGATATATACTACTGTTCAAAGTTTGTGGTTTGTACGATTTTTTGGGGGAAAGAAATGAATACTTTAATCTAGCAAGGATGCATTAAATTGATTAAAAGTAACAGTAAAGACATTTATAATGTTACAAAACATTTAAGTTTCAAATAAATGCTGTTCTTTTTTCTATTCATCAAAGTATGCTAAAAAATTAAGCAGCAGAACTGTTTTTAACATTGATAATAATAATAAATGTTTCTTGAGCAGCAAATCTTGAGTAATGATGCTGAAAATTAGATCACAGGAATAAATGACATTTTAATATATATATTCAAATAGAAAACATTATCTTATCTTAATTATCTTAACAATATTTCACAATATTACTGTTTTTACATTACTCAAATTAATGCAGCCTTGGTGAGCATAAGAGACTTTTTTCAAAAAAATCTTACCGACCCCAAACTTTTGAACGGTAGTGTAACTGTGATTTTCTTCCATACTACCAGGGGTCCAGTGAATGAAGATGTGTTTGCAGCTCCGACCACTGCTGAGGGCAAATCCATAGACTCAGACATCCAGGAAATCACTGAGCAAATTCACCGACTCCTGGTGCAGGTGCGGAAACTCATTCACCATTGAAAGAGGCAGATTAATGGATTCAATTGAAATAAGAGGGTTTTGACATCTTCTCACATAAAAAGGCAGTGGAATAGACAGTAACAGCCTGGGAAACAAAGAGTTTTATCACATATGCCTGTTTCTGCGTGAGTTTGTTGTGTTCGGAACGCCTTGAAAGTCTTGTAGTGCGTGATCCTCAGTCGTTTAGTGTATGATGTCCAGTTTTTGTCCAAAGTCGACAAGTTTAGGATGCCTAGTGTTTTAAAACCTCCTAGAGTTGTGTATTCCAGTCTTTAGAATGAGAGAAATTAAAATTACCTGTTAAATCTTGTTTTTGTGTTTTGTAGCCGGTGCACAACAACGGCTCTAGTGGCTTTGGGAGTCTGGGCAGTAACGATCACCTGATGAGTGTGGCGTCGTCTAGTGACAGTAACGGCAACGGAACACGTCAGCGGCAAGAGGAAGAGGATGGCAGGAGAGCCAAACCGGTGAGTCACATGATGAATTCTAGATAACTGGTTCCCAACTGTTTTTGTTTTTAAATTATCAGAGGAGCCATTTTTACAAGTCAAATGCTTCACGGTCACCTGCATTTAACCATAGCTTTTTTTATTCATGCAATTAGAACCAAAAGGGGCTCTGGTGGATTTATTTATGTTTGTATGCATTTGTTTTCTCAGAGGAGCTTTCAGGAGATCTGCAAAGGAGTTCACATGCAGAAAAACCAAGAGCAGCAGTTGAAGAAGAGCCCTACAAGTATGTACCAATATCCACCACCATCTGTGCACCCTCGTCTGTCATCAAAGTCTGTGTGTCTTTTTGTGTGCAACAGAAATGTGAAACTATGGCTTCCATGATATGGTACCAAAGTATTATAGTGAGATTATATCAACAAGTATTGCAATTGTGATTTGAACTGTGGAACAAAAATTCGTCAAATCACATTGAAACATCATGCATGTTAAAACCCTTCACACCTTTTCCTCTAAAAAGAAAATTTTCTCTGAGTGAAAAACATCCAACATCTGTTGTCACATGCAACATGTTAATGATTTTAACTTGAATATAATACAATATGATGTATGATATAATGTAATTAATATATTATAATTTATTTTATATATTATTTACTTATATCGTTTAAAATACTGTATCATTCAAAATTCAATTTTTTTTGAAGAAATAAATACTTTTATTCAGCAAGCATGCATTTTTATTTTATTTAAATGCTGTTCTTTTGAATTTTTCTATTAATTAAAGAATCCTGAAAGGACATGTATCATGTGTCCACAAAAATATTAAGCGGCACAACTGTTTTCAGGAATTATTTTACATGTGACACAGAAGACTGAAGTAATGATGCTGAAAATTCAGCTTTGCATCACAGGAATAAATTACATTTTAAAATATATTAAAATAGAAAAAAGATATTTTAAATTGTAATAATATTTCACAATAATATTGTTTTAACTGTGTTTTGATCAAATAAATGCAGTCTTGGTGAGCATACGAGATTCTATCAAAAAACATAAAAAAAATCTTACTGACCCCAAACTTTTAATGCAAGCATATATTTAATATCTATTCTCTTTAATATAATATAAATATAATATAAAATTTGTTTAATTAAATTTCAATAATTAATAATCACACTAGGCCATAAAGCAATTCTGATTTTAATTAGACTAATTGTGGAACCCTTTCTGAAAACCCTACTTTATTTCCTGCAGAGTTTCAACAGAAAAGTCCAGTGGTTCGGCCCAAAGACTCGGCGTGTCACGCCATCGGGAAAGAGTTTCCTGAGGAGCAGCGTGCCACTGTGCAAGAGGAGCTGGCCTTCAAAGACCAGACCGTCTACTCCTATCAGCAGATTAGTTGCCTGGACAGCGTAATCAGGTACAAAGACACAAAGTCACGGCACTGTGAGAACTGATGGGGCATGGTGTCGACAAATTCAATAGACGTATTGATCCTGTGGTGCAAAGAGAGTATGAGCAACTGAATTAAGCATGCTATGAAGAATAATGAGAACTTGTTTTCATGAGATGGCAGAGAACATTAAGTTTTGCTGGATGTGGAATCTCATTAGCACCTTTTCACATCAGCATAATAGCCTAAAAATTACACAAAAGTAACACAAAATCACACCATGCTCAGTTTTAATGCATTTTGGCTATGTTGTGTTTTATATAGTTTAAAAAATTCCCTCAAAAAGGTTGAAATCAAATATTTACTACAAATATACACCTGAGATTTTCATCGGCGATTTGCCCATCCTGCCTCCTGTAGGGTAATCGGAGACCTTTATTTTCAGTAAGGGGTTTCGAAGAGATTAGAGCAAAAGTAATAGGATTGTGTCGTACACGTAAATCACAACGAACATTATTTTAGGGACTTAATGATTAACAGTGTTATAAAGACAACACAGAGAAGATCAGACATGCTTTTATTCTACATTCATCCTGCTTAGTCATTTGTATACCTTGTTTCCATCGATTATGTCTTCAGATATTTGGAGAGCTGTAACGTGCCTATAATAGTGAAGAGAAAGTGCCAATCCTCCTCAAACACGACATCCTCAAACTCAGACGAGGACAAGCAGAGAGGAGTCGAGAGCTCCATGCAAGAGTCTGAAGGTAATGGAAAGGTCCAAAGAAGAAGATAAAAACCCATATATTGTATTTAGATATAATTTTCAACAGTAACATATAAAATGTTTAAAACAGACCAGCTCTGATATTTTAAAGAAATAGTTAACCCAATCATTTATTTAAAAAATTCAAAATTAATTTTTAAATATTATTTTATTTATTCTTTATTTGGAGATTGTCCTTAAGAAGTGTATTTGATTTTTAAATTTGCAATAATATCTGAATTGAATACTGCTATATTATGCCATGACAGTTATTAATTCATGAACACAATTTTGTTACTGTATCAGACCATTTTAACAAAACATTTACAAGAATAACAAATATACAATGGATTATCAGGCCATCTTTGGTGTTAATCCTGTATTTACAACAGTTCTGTGTGAGGGTTGTTGAGTGACGGCTAACTTGTTTATTCTGCATTTTGGCTGTAATCAGCGACAGGCCATCTAAAGAACCAACCAGGCCTTTCGTCATTAGATGTATCTAAGAAGCCTCCAGGCTCTGGTGTAGTGACTCCATCTCTGACCCCTCTCCCGCTGCCCAGTAAACCCGAAAGCGTTGTGTCCATTACCAGCCAGTGCAGCTACAGCAGCACAATTGTACACGTGGGAGACAAGAAAGGTAAATTGATTTGTTCCTGTCTGTCTGTCTGTCTGTGTGTCTCTGTCTGTCTAGCCTGTCTGTCTTCCCTGTCTGTCTATTCTTATAAATAATGTTTCTATTCCAAAACCTAGTGAGCTGCCTTGATGTCTGCTGCCTGCGTAGGAAATTGCCTATATGCTGCCTATGCAGCTCACTAGGTTTTGGATACGTTTATCTGTATTAGAGCTGTATGTGTTTTCTCTGTTCCTTGGTAAAACACCTTTTTTGTTTTAGTTGTATCCTCAACAAGACACATCTCTGCAAAGCAAGAATTCTCTTCCAAACTTCACTTGCAAAGTTAGTAAAATCTTACCATGGGGACAAAAAATTGATTGGAAAGACTTTTGATTGAATTGATGAGTAAAATAAAGGTGCAAATCAGCCATGCAGGACTCCATAGATTGGAGCATCCTACTTGCATTTCCCCATGTTCCCATCCCAACATGCATGAGATGCACTTGAGAAATCTGTGAGGCAGCTCATAAACAAGTGCTGGTCGTGTCACCTGTAAGAGAACACTGCACTCATTGTCGAGTTAAACGTCTTTTTTGTTCTTTGTAGAGATCATTGAAGACGTCCCCAGCGCTGAAGGCACTGAAGGTCAGGGTCTCGCTGTCCCTCTGGCCGCACTCTTGCCGCACAATCCAGAGCGAGAGGCTTACAAGAAACTGGGCCTGACCAAGCAGGTTCTGGCGGCACACACCCAGAAGGAAGAGCAGACGTTCCTCAGCCGCTTCCGAGAGCTGCGAGGTGTGCATGCTTTTAAAGCCGACTGCTCCCTCTATCTGGAGAGACAGAAAGGACAAGTTACATCTGAGGGTAAGGAAGGATTTAAGTCTAAACCTGAGGTGGAAGCTTCTTGTGTTCACAGAAATTTTCTATTTGCTGCTTGTGTCATTGAAATAGAGTATAACATCAGAATAGAGAATTTAAAACGGCAAATCGAAATAAAACCAAATTTATTGTGATTGTAAAATCGCAAAGACTGTGATTTAAATAAATATATGCACTGTGTGTTTCAGAGTGAAGCACAGCACTGTGTTCTTTTACATGCGAGCAGCTTGTGATTCTGTGTTTTTTAGCGTCTCAATGCAGCTCTGTTCTGCTCTGAGTTTGAGTCGCTTATGTGCGTTTGGGTATGCAACGTGCAGTCGATCACTTTGAATGAGAAGTGCTTATAATCCAGCTGTTGTCAACAAACGAGATGTTTTAAGGGCTTTCTGTGTTTTTCCAACCAAAATAAATGCTTGGTGGTTTAACATTTGAAAATGAAGAAATTAAGACTGCTGTGAATATCAATATTGTAATTTTACAGTTGTACTGTAAATAATTTTGTATATAATTTATTTTCAATACTTTTTTTCAATTACAATTGTAATATTTTTTATTTTGTTTAAAATATTTATTTAGTAATTATAATAAAAAATAATAATAATAATAAAAATAATTATATATATATATATATATTTATATATATATATAGGGCTGTCAAAAGATTAATCGCGATTAATCGCATCCAAAATAAATGTTTGTGTTTACATAATATATTTGTGTGTGTACTCTGTATAATTATTTTGTATATATAAATACACACACATGCATGTATATATTTAAGAATTATTTGCATACATATACTGTATATATTTATATATAATTTATATTATATATAAATATAATTTTTTTATATATAAATTACACATTTTTCTTAAATATATACAAGCATGTGTGTGTATTTATATATACAAATTTAATTATACACAGTACACACACATATATTATTTAAACACAAACTTTTATTTTGGATGCGATTAATCGCGATTAATCTTTTGACAGCCCTAATATATATATATATATATATATATATATATATATATATATATATATATATATATATATATACAGTGCAATGCATAAGTGAATACACCCATGCTAAAGTTGACTAAAAAGAGGAATAAAAAATCATATTTTGGAAATTGAACTTAATGCCTTTATTAAAAAAATTAGGAAAAATCCAACCTTTAAGGACACCAATTTTCTTTGTGAATGAATAATGTATCGTAAATAAATAAATGTTCTTCCTTAAAATACATGGTGCATAAGTGAGTACACCCCTATGTTAAATTCCCATAGAGGCAGGCAGATTTTTATTTTTAAGTATTTTTTGCCATGGTTTTATTTCAGTTAGCCTAATAGCTAGTTTGATTTGCATCGAGAGATGATCTTATGGAAAGTTCTCCATGCCAATCTCTAGGTATGGTGAAGGCTATGTGATGATGTGGGGCTATTTTAATTCCAAAGGCCAAGGGAACTTTATCAGGATGCATAGTATCCTAAACATTTTTAAAAAAAAATACTTAAAATTAAAAATCTGCCTGCCTCTATGGGAATTTAACATAGGGGTGTACTCACTTATGCACCATGTATTTTAAGGAAGAACATTTATTTATTTACGATACATTATTCATTCACAAAGAAAATTGGTGTCCTTAAAGGTTGGATTTTTCCTAATTTTTTAAATTAAGGCATTAATTTCAATTTCCAAAATATGATTTTTTATTCCTCTTTTTAGTCAACTTTAGCATGGGTGTATTCACTTATGCATTGCACTGTGTATATATATATATATATATATATATATATATATATATATATATATATATATATTATGGTTAGACTTTAAGGTCTCCTGCACACTTTGCAGTGTAATTTTGCATTTAAGTACTTGGTAATATTAACAACATGTTGTTAATATAGGGTTAGGATTAGGGTTTGATTAGTTGCATGTAATTTTGTATAATTTTCTCTTATTGGTATAGTAAGTACATTATTATTTTATAGTTATATTGACTTATAATCACTACATTGTACCCAAATTGTGCAGCCCTACAAACAAGCACAGCAAACCTGAAACAGTTTTTTCATTTAATACCATAATATTAATAATTAATTAATTAATTTTTCCATTTAATAATTAATTTATATACAGAGTTTTGTTCCTTACTTCATGTAGTACTTCCGAACTACACTTTTTACATAGCTACTTTTAATAACTAAAAAATTCAATCAAAATGTATTTTAAGTCAATAACAGCTTCTCATCTTTCTCTCCAGCTGTTCCTGCTGCTCGCTCATGTAGGCATGGTGGACGTGGTGCACCGGAGACCACCGGTACCCGCCGGGGTCGCAACAAGAAGACCAAGTCCAAGCGGATCAAGCCTAATGAGTCCTCCGACAGCACTCCTTCGGGCCGTAGGTCGACACCCAGACCTCAGTTACAGGGACTCAACCAGACCTCCTGGTCTCCCTCTGACACATCCCAATCCACCTTCCCCATCGCCTATCCCGCTGTGATGCCCGCGTACCCACTGCAGATGTACCCAGGAGCCGGCGGCATGCAGCCCAGGGTGGAGGCTCAGATGCCAGGCTTCAGGGAGAGTCAGTGCAGCCAGGATCCATGCATCCCAATGCAGCCCATCCAGACGCCGTACTCGGCTCCTCTGGTCACGCCCATGGTGGCGCTTGTACTGCCCAATTACATGTTCCCACAGATGGGCAGCCCTCCACAGCAGCCTTTCTTCACCAAAGAGGGAGGTTTCCCTGCGCAGCCTTCCTTTCAACCTCAGCCTAGTTTCACCACACAGGCACCATTCCCTCCGCAGTCGAACTTTACCATACAGACCCAGTTCACCTCCCAGAATCTCTTTACCTCACAGGCTCCATTTCAGCCACAGCCATTCCAGTTCGCTAGCCCCAAGGAACCCCCAAAACCATCCGAGCCTGAGCTGAGGGAGGAGCTGTTGAGAAGCCCCACTCCGCAGTCTATAGGAGGAAGTGGCCCGCCATCACCGCCTTTGTTCCAGTCGCGCTGCAGCTCGCCTTTACAGCTCAACCTGTTACAGTTAGAGGAGACCCAACGCTGTGCTGAGAGGCAGGAGAGCACGGCGCCATCTGTTGTACTGCAGGGCAACTACAGCAGTAGTGTGGAGAAATCAGGGAGCGCAACCGGGCAAACCAAAACTGACAAGGATGTGCAACAGGTTGGGACTCTTTTTCTCACTTTCTACCATCATATTACAGTGCATTTTTGTACATGATTACATGATAATACCATGGTGCCCTTTTCAAATTATTTTCTTACTCTCACTTCTCATTCTTTCATTATGTGTTTCATCCAAATAACATGAAAAAAAAAAAAAAATCCCCCAGAAAATAGCAAATGCAAAACTTTGGATTGACCAACAGGTGGCAGTGTTTACAAAAAAATGTAAGCAAGACTATCCAAAATTAAGCTTTGCATTCTTGCATCATTAGGCTTAAAGCATGCAAAATTGTTGCATGAAAATTATTGCAAAATTAATATCTGTTTTTAAAAATTATAAATTAATTAATTAAAAAATGTTATGCCATCCACTCCACTTTCCGTGCTGCAATAAACCATGCAGCTTAAAAGTTTTTATTCTTCACATTAGCCTATTTAGGATCTCCCAACAGTATATGATGTGACACCCAAGTCCTTCTGTATTAAAAATAAATGTATTAATAAGTAATTCATTTATTATTTAATAATACATTAAAACAAACTAACTCCACTTTCCTGTAATGCTGCAAGAATAAAAGTTTTGTTTACTTCACATTGAGCCCAGAGGTCATTCTTGGACATTTAGATCCTCAAGTATATCATTTCTGAATACAACTGGTACACAGGGGATAGAAATTGGCAATTAATATAGTTCTGAATGTGTGAATAGTGAAGAGTTGCTATAGTGTGTACATGTGCATTTAATGCATTTAGCTTTACATAAAGCTGTGTATAAATCTGTCAAATGAATGTTAATGTTATACTCTGTTTTTGTTGTTTTTCTAGTATGAAGGGTCACCTGTCGATGGTCAACATAGCGATGAGTTCTCATCATCTAGTGACCTGCTGGACATTCTCCCAGAGGACTCGCACTCCGGCACCAGCTCTGCCACCTCCGGCTCCATGCGCTCTGGCTCTAACGGCTGTGGAACGTCTGCCAGTGGCGGATCTGCCAGTAGAACTGGTGAGAATGGGAGTTTATAGTGGTAGATCTGATATGACACTTGTGTCCTGTTAATTGCTAAACTGAAGTGTCCTTTGTAGTGTGCAGATTGTAGTGCAGGGTTGTCACTATGCCATATCAGAGAAAAGTCATGATTTTTGATGCTGCAGCAAAAACTAATATGCTATTGAACACACTTCTTAAAACATTAAACATTGATATTCACTACCGTTCTAAAGTTTGGGGTCTGTAAGATTCTTTTATTCAGCAAGGATTCATTAAATTGATCAAAAGTGACAGTAAAGACATTTATAATGTTACCAAAAAGTTATATTACGAGTGCTGTTCTTGAAGACTCCTGAACAAACTGTCACAGTCTCTGCAAAATATGAAGCAGCACAACTGTTTTCAACAGTGATAATAATAAGAACTAAAAAGTAACAAATCAGCATATTAGAATGAATCATTCTGAAAGATCATGTGACACTGAAGACTGTAATGATGCTGAAAATTCAGCTTTGCTGTCACTGGAATAAACTGCATTTTAAAATATATTCAAATAGAAAAAAAATATTTAAATTGTAACAATATTTCACAATATTACTGTTTTTACTGTTTTTTGAAAAAAAAAAAAAAAAAAAAAATCTTACCTACCCAAAAATTTGATTAAAATAATGCAGTTATATGTTTTTTTGACATTCTTTATAAACAAGAACGTGAAAGGAACCCTAGAAAAGGAAGAATCCCATATTCTAAGCTCACGTTAATCAAAATGTACCAAAAATGTTTTCCCACTTCCTCTAAATTATTTCATATTATGTTTGGTTTCTACAAATACAGACTTTCCATTAAAATAGTGCTTATAAAATAGTGCTTTTCAAAAGGTCCACTTCCCTCACCACCCCTTTCTGCTGTTTTTTTCTTTCTCAGGAAGTAACAACAGCAGTAACTACTTCGGCAGTGTGGATTCCTCCCAGAAATCCCATAAGGCCAAGGGGCAAGGCTCTGTTTTGCGCTCTGTGGCGCTGGCGCTGGATGGGAAGGAGAAACTGAAGTATGTACTGCAGGACCCAACGTGGCTGCTCATGGCTAACGCAGACGAAGATGTTATGATGACATATCAGTTACCATCTCGGTGAGTGAGTGGACAAGGGAGAAATAGACACACACACACCCCACCACTACCAGTTATGCCCGCTTACCAGTAAACTCTCCCCCCCCTGCCTTCCGTCCCTTTATCTTTAGACCTTTAAGGCATATACTCACAGAGCTCTTGGTATTTAAATGTTCTTTTTCATTCTTCGCTTAGGGGTAAAAAGAAGTTTGAAATACCTTTTCAGTGTATAGAGACAGAGGGACACGCTTCATAATCTGAAAACCACGCCCACCAGGGGGAAACAATCCAACTGTCTCCATTGACTGCATTGCGAGAAGCTGCCTCCTTGTCATTTCTGACTTATAACAAAAACAAAACAATGTCTAAAAGCCGTGGTGGGTGTGGCCTAAAAGCGCTCTGTCTCGAAACTGTATAGAGTTGGTAAGTCCCACCCCTTCTGTAAAACCCCGCTGGACCTCAAAGTTGAAAAATCGTCAATGCAAGTGAATGGGAGAAAATAATTATTTTCTGGTCCCGTTTGAATTGTGCCATGAATGTGAACATATGTTGTCTGTGAATTTTTTATATAATTTTTCATGTTACGAGTTTGACAGTATATGGTATGATTCTTCGGCTAGCAGTTGTGGAAAAGACATAACGAGAAAGACTACATGTCGCCTATGTGACGTCACCCCATAAAGTTGACTTACCCGTGGTTTTCACCAACCTCAACGATTTTGTCCTCTCCCTGAAAGAAGGCGGTGAAGTGCACCAAAGACACAGCCATGTTTAGCGGGATCCGTGAGCTAGTGTCCGTGTGCGAGTGGTGGTGACGTTTCAAACGCGTCGAAAGCAGCGAAGAGTTGTAGTCCACAAAGTGCTCTCACACAAAGTCTAACCGTATCAAACTTCTACACGCTAAATTCTAGCATTCTTTACACGAAAAATTATATTAAAAATTCACAGACAACATATGTTCACATTCATGGCACAATTCAAACGGGACCAGAAAATAATTATTTTCTCCCATTCACTTGCATTGACGATTTTTCAACCTAGAGGTCCAGGGGGATTAGCGGAAGGGGCGGGACTTACCAGCTCTATACTCTAAATTATTTTAGCGGGCTCCTCCCCTAGTGGGCGGTGTCCAGTTTCATATTACAAAATCTATTTGAAATACTTTATAATCAAAACCTTTTCTAATCTTGACAACACGCATATCGTCGGAAAGATCTGAGTCTCAAGGTTCCATATTTTTTAATAGAAGGGATTTCATTTTGTTTTTGTTTTTTTTTACAGGAGAATGCATTAAAACAAAATTCAATGGAATTCAATGGGTGACACCCTGTGGCTATTTTTGGTACAGCATCTAAACAAAATCTCATAGGAACTTACATTTTTGTGATATCAATTTCAAATTTGGAATACAACTTGGTTAGACATATGGTTTTGATTTTTCTTGTAATTTTAGAGTGTTTTTTTTGTAAAATATATATTTTATGTAAAGTAACAAATATTTAGTACAGTACATTTGATTTACAGTAAATTTAAACTTCCATAATAACTGTTTCATTCTTTCGTTTTTTGAAGTGCAATAATCTGCTGAGTGTTTTCTTTAAAACAAGACCAAACTTAGGTCTATATTCCAAAGCATTCTTGATCTACAAGTTCGGATAGTGCATTTCACGTCTATTCTCAAAAAGGGGGGTGACGTCTGCATGTGTAAACAAACCTGAATCGAGACATGAGGATTTGGGGATTTAGGATATATCATACAGGAAATCAGGAGAGCAGACCACAAATGCACAGTATATGCTGTCCTTTTTCATACTGTTACAGAAGAATAATATGATCGGGTGGAAAAGAATGCAGCGACTGAAAAGAGCTCCTGCCATAGATGTTCTTATCACATTTAAATACCAAGCGTTACGTTACTCTCCTGATATCCGAAAATAGAACATGAACAAAATGTTCCTGCTCATTCAGTCAAACTGATGGATAAGAATGATTTTTTGTATTTTTTTTTTTTATGATTTGAAATGATTTGTTCAGTCTTTTTGAGTGGAACTTCCACAAATCGGAAGTGCCTTCCATAATCTAACACACAGTAGGCTCGTTAGGAAAAAGGTGGATAGGTTTTAATCTTGTATTGTATTTTTGCCATGATAATAACTGTGGAAGCTGGCATGGCATTAAATCCCAAACAAATTGTTCCCTTTTGCAGTGACATCCAGACGGTTCTGAGAGAGGACAGGGAGAAGCTGCGGCAGATGCAGAAACATCAGCCGCGCTTTACAGAAGAGCAGAAGAGAGAGCTGGCGGAAGTGCATCCCTGGATAAGAAGAGCCGGACTGCCCAAAGCCATCGACGTCAAGGTCTGGATACGTTGATATTTGATCTAATCTATACCGATTTTTTATGCATAAATTGTGTATATTCACTAACATTCAAAAGTTAAAAAAAATTATGTGAGCAAGGCTGCATTTATTTGATCAAAAATATAGCAATACAGTAAAATAGACATCTTTTGTAACATAAATAGCTTTAGTATCACTTTTGATGAATAAAAGTATTCTTATTGACCCCAAAGTTTTGAACGGTAGCATATTATTATTTTTGTTTTGGGGGGGTTAATCCGTAACAATTAAGTACGCAATATGTACGTACCATACGCGCAAAGTATAAGGCATTACTTTCATCAAAAATAATAACTTTTACCACATTTCACTAGTTAATTCCAGGTGGATAAAATCAAGCGCTACATTTTTTAAATCTAGATTAGAGACTACATCACATTAAGGAAGTAAAATGGGTTCCTTGTTGGCTAATACAAGTGTTTATTTGCAGGCGTGTGTCAGTTGTGAAGAGGTCAGTGAAACCCTGACTGAGGAGGATCCACCAGACCTGCACATGGGGGAATCAGAAACCAGTGATGTCACGGCGCCTCTGGCCAATAGCAGTGAAGACACGGCACTCTCAGAAGCACATGGCTGTCTGGGTCCTGTCACCTGAACCAAACCTCTTTATTACACCTGTAAGAATACAGACCTCGTCTGATCGGATAATGCGGACATTTTAGCATTGAGAAAATGCTTCTGCCGCAGCCACAGACCTTCAAGAAGACTAGTTCTGGCTGCTAGTTTGTGTGAGTGTGTACAGATGTGTAAATACATGAGTGAAATACATGATACTTGAATGCGGGACCATTTCAAAGTAAACCGATTATTTCCAGACAGTCTAAACTGTTTTTAAAGCCAGACTTTGTGCTGTTCAGTGGAATAATATTTTCTTGTCAGTGTTTCCATGACAGTTTTTCCCTGTAAATATACAAACTAATTTATTTTAGTTTATTTAACTCTCTTTTTCTAAAAAAGGAAAATATTTTGTTTTATTTTCTTCTGAATAGACGAATAAGCACTTGACACAGTTCTTCTGGTGTTTGATAGTTGTGTTGTGGGACAGATTTCTGATATCCTTTCAAATTCACAATTCTACACTGTGGACTTGTAGTTTATGAGCTGAGATGTTTTTTTATTAAACAAGGGCAGTTGAAAGACGCTCCACATTTTTTGCACAAACCACAATTTCCTTTGCACTTGCAGCTTATTTGATCAGATAGTGAATGTATTAAGAGCTCAAGTGCATTGCATTAGTAGCATTAGGTGAATTTATCTGAGAAGTATTTGGGGCTAAAGAGTTTAGGTGCTATTGTTTTGTTCAGACTGCTCGCCTGTCTGATGGTCTGTTGCTTTATAGAACCTCAGTGTTAAATTTCTCCTCTATTATAAGCTCAAGCGTAGGTTGAATCTACTGAGACTGAGGTCTAACCCTGATCTTTCTGACTGTCCCCACCTAATCTTGCCGTACAACCACAATTACCATAAATCCCCAATTACTACAGCTCAAAAACAACATATGGGGTTTAAATATCAGATTCAAAAGTCCATGTGGAGGTCAACTTGGCATTAAGCTTTTAGTATTGAGGAAACTGTTTCACAACATTTAGCCCATGTTGTAAATAAATGTCCTGCATTCTGTCACTTTCTAACTTGTGGTATTCCTTTATGCTGCCCTATTTGTTGTTTAATAATTTGGAATAAAGTCTATTTTTTAGAAAGAAATTACTCTTGGCTGCATGTGTCTTTATGTTCAAGGTTATCAAGATTTAAAATACAGTGTATGAATTTAGTACAGGCTAAATCTGACCACTTTTTGGTGAATCATTTAGATAAGCATTAAAATGTCTATTAAAAATATAGATTTTAAAAATAAATGTTCAATATACTTTATTTCATTTAATGTAAAATACATTTATATGAATCAGATGTTATTTCAAATGCATTTTCCCGGAGTATGTTGATTTTTACTATTTTTTTTGTTTTGTATTTATTTAAAGTTCCAGAGTCCACATAAAAAGTCAGAATCTTGCATGGAATTAAATGAAAGGTCAGATTTTTTATTTATTTATTTATTTTAACATTATATTTTTGTGAATTTCTCTGACACCATACACGTCACAGGGCTTTAACCAAATGTTTGGAGGTTTTATCATGACAACAACTACTCCCTTGGTCTTTAAAAATGACGAACATTAATTTAGTGATCAAATTTAGCACTCTAATGAAAATATGATCTTATTTTGTAATCATAATTTTCAAATTGTTTGTCATAAATCAACATCTCAGGAAAACGTTATGTGGTTTCTAATCAAAATATTGCTAACAACTTTTTTCATTACATGTTGCCCCAAGAACACATTAATATGCTAATTAAATACAGTGTATGGATACAATGGGACTATCCATTTATGGCCATTTTGTCCACATATTGCATAAAGTAAAATTGTATATCAATTCATTTCTTTATATCATTCATATCATTCATAACAATTTTTTTTTGTTAAAAAAAAAATACAAAATAAAATAATGAAACTTAAAAATGTATCGGTGAATAAAAATATATTTTTTTCAAAAATTGATTTTGCCTATACATGTCATCTCATGTCTTTTTATTTTTTTTAAACAACTCCTGTTGTCCACTACAGTGAAACAGTGAAAAAAAAAAAACTTTTTTATGTTTTTTTCCCAATTTGTTTATGATAGGCTACTCTAAACGTCATGACATGAAGAACTAGGCTGGTAAAAAAAAAAAAAAAAAAACTTTTCTGGGTCTCGGGAGGATATAACGTTTCGCTTTAAACCATGCCATAGCCTACTTTTGTGAATAAAATGCTTATTCCCTGTATCTTATTGAGCTGAATAAGACAGCTTTGCTTTCCAGTGTACAGCCCAGTCTTGCGCAAACGGGCCGTTGGTACAGAGGGGCCCATCCTACGCCATATGTTCAAAGTCTGACGACCGTTACAACAGTTTTTATTATTATACAGCGCACATCCGACGCACAGCTTCCCTTCATGTGACCAGACTCTCCTCACTGCGCCCAGACAGGGCTCTCTGCCACCGCACATGAAAGGCGCGCTAGTTCCTCTAGTTCACACCTGCGCCAATTTGAGGATAAGGTGTGAATGGCTCTCGCAGGCCTCCTACCAGGACAACAACCTTCAGACGCCGAAAATCCGGCCCTGGTCCGATGAAAGCAGTGGTGATACAACCTGTCAACAGTCTGCGAAGTGCGAACCTTACATGTGGATTTAAAAGAGTTAATACGTATTTACATCAAACGTGCTTTAATCTTGGTTGTGGAAAACTGCAGTTAATGGTTTATATAAACTAAGACGGAACTATAGGTCACTCATTTGGACTACTTAGTCTATTAGGCTATTTTTTTTAATCAGTCATCAGTGATTTTAGCAGCGTCGACGTTACAGGTTTACAGCTGCAATCAGTTTCTGTTTCTCGCGCAGCCCTATAGCATGCAGTTTGCTAATCTCTACACATGTTAAATAAAACACAAAGTGGTTTTGTGGTAGGCAGTATTTGTGATATATAACGTAGCCTAAAAAGTGCGACTTCTGTTTTTTCGACGTCTGATAAACCGCGAGAGTATCGCTACTCAGCTGAAGTGACTTCGCGAGCGTCAAAACACTGACTTTTGTAGCAATTAGCTTTTGCTTTTCAGAGTGCCCAGCTAAATATGTAGACAAGTAGGCTAATTTTGCATTGTTAGCCACTGAACCGTTCTGGGGAAAAATAGCTATGTTTATAATTAGTAGCCTAGCCTTTTTCGACTTCAGAGATGTTCGAGGCCTCCGCTCCACGCCATGGAAAAGTCATAGAAAATCATCTTAAATCATGGACAATAGTGAATATATATTTTTTCTGTGCTCAACTCTGGAAGATTCCATGTTTTTTAATACTAATAGTCTATATCTGCCGTAATAAGGAGTGAAAGTTACGGGAAACCGGGTGTTGGCGACCGATCGAGTAGCCTAGGCTTGGCATGATGGTTTTATTGTTGTCCCTTGGCAACCGTAGTTTCCGTTCAAATGCTATTTTTGCTTTACTTATTTTTTATGACAAACTTGGCCAGCAGCACGTAGGCTAGTCTTTAGTAGACATGATCAGCAGCACGACACATAGCGCTATAGTCATTCTTTCTGACCGCAATACTGTGGCTAATCGGCATGATGTGTCAAGTTTTACACGTCTGAAGGGTCAAAAACCCAAAGCGGACATTCACACTTTAAGACATGTATACGAAGGTGTGATAAAAACAGGTTACATACTCTTATTATTTCATCAAAGCAACTGCAGCTGCCTAAAGAATCTATAACTTCTGATTCTTAAGATTCGTGTTACTGGTACGCATATTTAAAGAAATATCATGACACTCTTTACAGTAAGAAAATCAAAATGATATTTTAATGAAGGGTGAAGTCACAATCACATATAAAACACATTAAATGTCATTACATCTGACTTTTATTTATTTTAAATTCCTTTATCACAAAGATTACATAGGCTACGTTTAAATGTCAGAGATCTATATCTACAGCCACGACATTGAAATATTTACATCCTAACCAACACTCTTAAAAATAAAGGTTCCATAAAAAGGGAGTTTTCACAGTGATGTCATATAATAACTTTGGGTTCCACATTTAGAACGTTTCAGTGAACAGTTCTTAAAATTAAAAAAAAAAAAAACTATAAAGAAACTTGTGCAATGGAAAGATTTCATGGATGTTAACGGTTCTTCATGAAATGCCAATAAATACCCTTTAATTTTAAGAGTGCACAATAATTAGATATGGGAAGACACTCCCTAAATATTATTTATCCTTACAGTGTTGTTTTAACTTAGCTTATACAAAAGAAAACAATTAAATAAAAATACTAACTAACTGTGTGAAACTGGATTGAAATGCACACTGTTGCACCAAGAAGAGCTTTCTGAGGGGTATCCACTGGTCGATGACAAATGACAAAAGGCAACGTTGCAGCTGCCCTATTCCAACTGTAGAACTGTCTATCAACAAAGGTGCTCAATCCTGGACTACTGCAGGTTTTAATAGCTTTAAACTAAAAAAACAATACACTCAAATGTTCATGAATCGACAGGGGTGCGCATCTGTCTACCAGGGTCTCCAGATGGACTTGGTGAGGTACATGCTTGGCGCTTGATCCCTCGCATCCACCGAGATGCGGCTTTGCTCCGTGTCCGTGTCATCCAGGTCAGAGCAAAGGTCATCGCTGCTGGAGGAGGTGGTTGAAGGGGCCGGGGACAAGGCAGAGGAGGTGCTCCTGTCTCCAATGCTAGAGTCCGTCATGAGATCTGACAGGATGTCCTGAAAGCGATTCTCGTCGTTCAGAGGCATGCACTCCAGGAGGTGGTTCAGCAGGTCTGCGGCTATGGTCGCGTCGATGCCCGGGCAGCTGGACACGAAGGTGTGCACCTCGTGCATGCACTGGATGTAACCCGCGGCGAATCGCTCGTTAGCCTCGCGGCTCACGCTGTCAGCCTCTGCGGAGGAGAAAAGCGGCATGACGTCAGCACCCAAATAGGCTACATACATTTTAAATGCGGCCTGTGTGAAACTTGATCTTGGAACAGCTCTTACCCGTCGCTTTGTTTTGTAGAATACTTTCCACGCGCTTCACGGTCATTTCCAACACCTCGGCATTCTCCATTTTCACCTGCGCCTAAATAAAATGACGCAAAGTGCGATGTTAGTGAGACTCTCTTTGCACTGTATGTTGGCGGTGGATAGAGATGCTTTAAGAAGTGATAGATGAACTTACATCCGGGTCGGCTAGCAGTAGCCTCAGCTCCTGTAAACTTTCATTTATTCGGGCGCGTCTCTTTTTCTCCACCAGCGGTTTCCTCGTCTGAGGGGGAGAGAGAAATGCGGTTAAGTAGCGGGAAACCGTCGATAAACTTTTCCTTGTGCTATTAAAAAGACGTGTTGCGTACCTTTCTGTCTTTTATCCCGTAATAGTCCTCCTCGTGGCTGTTGCTGCGGGACGCAGGGGCCATGTTGCTGCAGTTGAGACCGCTGAGAGGACGCCTGAATGAGGGGCAGATGGTCGGCGGGTTCAATTCGAGACAAAAGTCTGCGCTAACAAGCACTACATATACTGTGTAAAGTGGGCGATTGAAGAGGGACATTTATGAGGTCTTATTTACATGTGAATGGACCGACTGGGAACCAATCAACAGCCATGCCTTTGTCTGTGCACTGTAAACCAACCCACCCTGTGAACCTGTATGGACCATAAGGACAATTTACTGAATAAAATTAAGCTCAAGTACCCTTGATAGATAGATTAGAAATATTAGATAGATAGATTAGCTAGATTAGAAATATTAGGCGGATATAGATAGATAGATAGATAGATAGATAGATAGATAGATAGATAGATAGATAGATAGATAGATAGATAGATAGATAGATAGATAGATAGATAGATAGATAGATAGATAGATAGATGATGGATATAGATAGATATATAGATAGATAGATAGATAGATAGATAGATAGATAGATAGATAGATAGATAGATAGATAGATAGATAGATAGATAGATAGATAGATAGATAGATAGATAGATAGATAGATAGATAGATAAGTTAGAATAATTTATTGACAGACAAAATGAATGTCTTTCCTGGACACTGCTTCTTTGTTACACTTTTCATTGTATTCGCCTGTCAAAAAAAAAAAACTGTTTATGGTTTATTGTTAATTTTTATGTTTCGATCATATTTTTCTTAAGGTAAAAGAAGCTACTGCAAGTAGCTAATGTATTAGTATATAAGTAGGCTATGTATTAGCAAACTGTGTCAAATTTAGAGATTTTCAGATTTATTCCTGTCAGTGGACAAAGTGGTGAAACCAACAGCATATTATAGTTTTTCAAATAAATTTTCTTCAAATTAATTTCAAAGTTAAATGATAATGATTTCGCTTTTAACCGTGGAACCATTTTATTTAGGCCTATTTATTTTCACTCCCAAAATCGAATAATCAAACTTATAGGTTTTCAAGTTTAGGGATGAAACTTGATGCCACCTTGGAAATTACAGATGAAATTAAACTCTTCAGAAAGGTAAAGGGACATGGAATGAGAAGTGACCTCATAAATGAGAAGAGATAGAATGTGGAAACTTCAGCTGTAGAGATATTATTTATCATTATCAAAGCAAATGGTAGGCTACAGGTAGTTCTCTAAAGCAACTTCATCTGTCACATGTAATGAGGTTGACATGTTTGTATAGCCCTACACAATAAACTCTAACTTCCTATTTTATCCTGACCTTATATCTTACTAAGAGGATAAATAGGCCTATAATCAAATAGCCTAAATGGCAAATAGGTCTACATAATCTAAATTGCAAAAATGCACCCTCTACTGGAATTCAGTGCACACTCACGGCATCATTTATATCAGTGCGGAGTTGATCTAATTCACGATGTCCTTCTTTACCAGCAGTGTGCGTATGTGGGACATCGTCATGCTCGTTTATGAGGCCATCCATGAAGCTACATGTAATGCAAATCATAGGAAAGCATAGCCTACTGTTGTGTTAAAATGCAACAATCATGTAGGACTACTGAAAACTAAACTCCACAATTCAATATCATATTTACATAAATAATATAATAGGGTAGCCTATATATGAACCCCAGATAGCAAATCTCATTGTTTGCCTCATTTTAATATTTTATATTACATTTAATACATTTGACGACATGCAGTTGTTTACTTCATTTGTTAATTAAATGGACGTTCAACAAAATCCCGTTTAATCCCACCAAATCAATCTTTTAAAATGTTCAGATAAAACATGAAATTCAAAACGATTCTCTTTTTTATAGCTTGAAAACACTTGGTTATTATTTATTTGCGCTGTTTGTATATTATAATTTATATATTATAACCTGCATCATAGCCATAAAAAGCATTATTCAGTGTCAGGTTATTTATTGACTTCCGGCAGTCTGATGCAAATCAGAACGCGTAGTAGAACACCGTAAACGGCTAAAATAGAACCGGAATGGACATCCATTTGTGGAGATTTCTACAATAAAAGTCAAAGACGTGACCAGAGGGAGATGAAGAGCTGGTTTTCATTTCATTTTAAATCTGTGGAAATTATCAAATTATATAGATATTTCCTGTTCAAGTATGATCACATTCATGGTGAAATAAGCTTTTTGATATATCATTCAAGGTAATCAATTTGGCAAATAAACATGGTACATTAAGAATTCTCACATGCATTGTTAATTATACAACTTACACATTAAATGTACATCTCAACAATGTATGAACATAATTAAAATATCAGTACATCAATGCATAATGATACAATAGAAAATAATAACTGTATCTTTAAACTGTACCAATAATATCATATTGAAGAGTTACATTTAATATTATTATTATTATTACGTTTAAACACAAAGTTCTGTAAACTACAGAAAAAAATGCTATATGTGATCTCAGTAAAAAATCTTATGGGGAAAAATGAAGAATGAAAATTTTAAAAGAAAGACTGATTGGATAGATGGATCATATAGGCTACTTGTACATGGATACTTACTGCGTTTCTCTTGTTGGTGGTGTGGAACTGTGTGGGGAAAAAAAGACTTTTCTTGGGATAACAAAAAAAAATCATATGTATAACAATCTGCATGTTTAACCAGTATTTTTTTATTTATTTTTAATAGACATTAGAAATAACTATTAAAATGATTTCCCCCCAAGAAGATTATGATTTATGGTTGCATTTAGAGTAAAATAAAGCATATAATTTTTTGTCCCTTGCAACATAATTCGGATTGGAAGGGTTAATAGACTAGACCTGTTTTTTTATGTGGAAATTGTGAGTGATACTAATTTTAGACGATAGACGCCGATTGGTGGACTCTTACTTTGAAGTGTGTACCGGAAGCGAGGGAATCCTCTTTAAGTTCGCCCTCTGTCGAGCGTTTCATTCACAGCTCTGAACCGTCCTTGGTGGTTCAATCACTACTGGACGTCCTAACCGCAGAAAAGTAGGAAGAAACGTCAAAATGGTGAAGATATCGTTTCAACAAGTAACTGTACAGAAGCCGGAAAAGGAGAACGATGGAGACAAAGAGGAAATTCACATGCCATACTCTCACGTGAGTTATAGCTTCCTATTTATATACATTATTGTCTTTGTTTTGTTGTCTGCTGTGAAACCATCATTTGTTTTGTCATGTTCCTCCCTGCAAAACGGAATCGAAAATGCAACAAGCATTTATTTTTATTTTTATTTATTTTTAACTATGCTTAAAAAAAATGTAATAATTGGGCTTTGTCATTTCCTTTATTTTGTATCTAGTCTAAACCAATTAGGCGTTCAGTAGGCACAACTGTAATGGGTATGTAATAAAATATACTATTATTACTAATATTTATTATCAAATTAATGCAATTATATATTATTATTATTTACTTTGTTAGGCTTGTTGTGCATGTTTAAAGTAAGATTAGGAGATCAATCATTCTTCAATGGGTTGCACTTGATAGATGTGAGCCAGTATTGAGATGCACAGGAACACATTAATTCTTTTGTCTCATCGCCAGAGAGGAAAATGATGCTGAATCAAAAAAAAATTCAGAATTTTCTCATTTATGAGAATGCATGAGTTTCTGTCTTTATTCTATTATTACAGACTGATCATAAGTATCAGATGGCTTATTTCTAACTGAACAGCTCACAGATTTATAAATATATTAAAATAAAAGCATACAGTATTAAACACTTTGACAGGCTCAGACATGCAGTTCTGAATTGGTTTAAAGCTGATGGATGCAAGCCAGTATTGAGATGCATGACAGGATGACATTACATCATCATCATCCCTCAGCGTGTAGCCGCCACTGCAGATTAGTGCCGAACAAATCGTCTTGAGCTATATTTGTGTGTGTTCTCTATATTGATGCTTGCCGTGTGTTCCCATGATAGTAGTGGTTATTTAACTGCAAATCCTTTTATCGCCACTTGACTTGAGCTGTAACAGAGCAGATGACCGCAGCTTTTTGTTTTTATGTGCCTGGAACACTCAGTCCTCGCTCCAACCCAGATAGGCACACGCTTGATCCTGCCAGCCGGGGTGAAATTGGATCTTTGCCTTCACAAAATGGATGCCTGATATCCATTTTTATTTCTTTTTTTGTCTGATTTCTGCTGTCTCATTTCTGAGAATGCATCAATTCAGTGTCACTGCAGGCTGTTAATATGCATCAAATCGTTGGGGTTGTGACTAAAAGGCTTATACCCAAAATAACAAAGTACCATTTATCAGAATTCAGCTCACTGAAATCTAAATGCATTAAAAACTGGGACATAGACGTATGTTGTGGGCGACGTAGAACATTCCCTTCTTTAGGCTGCAAGTGCGTCACATTTTCAATTTGACCTCATGTGCCTGCATTCATTTTCCCTACTAGAGTGAATATGACGTGGATTCATCTAATCTGATACTAGAGCTGTTATTTTCAGCCTGGTACCCACACACTGTCTCCTACTCGCTGCTACTGTGTGTCCTCCCTACGTAGAGAGGAACTCCTGTACAAATAAGGAGCGTAGATTGGAAGTGCTGTATATGCCTAAAAATATCGCTCTGCCAGGAGGAGATAGTAGCTCTGTCAGCAGTCTGTTTGATTCACGATAATCCAGAGCTTGCGTGGGCTGATCCGAGCTGGTGTCCTCGGCACCAGCGTCTCTGAGAGACTGGAGGCGGATGGATTGCTCACGCCACCTGACGTCTTGAGACGCTGCTCTGACTAATGTTTGTGGCGCAGTTAGATGCTGAAAGTAAAGCACTGCAAAAATGGCTTTCATTGTTCCAAATTATTATGCAAGTGACATATTAGTTGGATTTCAGTACAATTAAAAGTCATAAGATGTATAATTAATAATAGATTTCTATGATGATAGTTTTAATTTTATCCTCATATAAACACTCATACTTTGTGCATTGCATATGTTGTCAGTTTTGGCTTCCTGAACGTTCAATGGAGGGACAGGGAAAACCTCCCAGTTTTCATTAAAAATATCCTAATTTGTGTTTTATAGATTATCCAAAGTTTTATGGGATGGTTGCTGCCAAACATGACCATTTTTAATTTTTGGGTGAACCATCCTTCTGTTATCTTAGGGCATTTTGCATCTCAAGTAAATGTATCATGATTAAAGAATGTTTAGGTAGTTATACTGGGAAAAAATGAATAAGAAAGTACGAAAATTATCTTTTGGAGAGTGATATTTGGCAGCTTGCTCATACAGATTTTGGTATTAAAAAAAACCCTGAGATCTGTAGCTAAACTCTTAAGGGGCCGTTTGCACGAGAATGGTGTTTTGGGGGCCTGAAAACTTTTGAAAACGGGTTTTAAAGTGCAAGTTTTTGAGTACTATACCATTTTCATCTCCTTTTGAACTACAAAAACTTGATTTTGTGAAAACGGTGATGTAATGCACATGTGTATTATGTGTTCAGGTGTGTATTGTTTCTTTACAAACTGACTGATTGTCTGTGGAACAAAAAAAAAATGACAAAAATAATGCGATTGAAAACCTTTTCAGTTTTTAGTACATCATTGTTGTGTAAACGTACCCTAAGCCTTATCAGTGCCTATCGTTTTGAAATTAAAGTGAGTATGCATGGTATATTTGACTTGTCTTGTCAAGTATGAATCAGTCCAGACCCAAAAATCCCATGAAAAGCATCCACAGTGCTAATTGAATTTGTTTTGTGTTTCCCAGAAGGATGAGTTGGTGCTTCCAGTAAGATCTAAGAAGTCTCCCTGCAGTGGCCTTTGGTGCGTCGTGCTCGGCCTTGTGATCTTCCTGTCAGGCTTGATCATGGCATCTGTATGCCTGTACCGATACCACTTCAGCCCTCAGGTGAGACTCTAGACGTCACTGAATCTGTTAATCATCTTTTATTCACGAATAAGACTATTGAAGTTCATTGCCATGGCGATCACCATAGCAACACTTGCTGGATCTTTTACTCAGTCTTCCATTCACTAGAGTAGTTCAAGTGGCCTCTTTTAATCTGCTCCGCTTTCTTTCCCCAGATCCCAGAGGACAGTTTGTTCCACTGTCGGGTGATGTACGAGGACCCTCTGTTCGCCCCGTTACTCGGACGGCAGGAGATCGAGGAAAACGTGGGCATCTACCTGGATGATAACTACGAGCAGATCAGCGTGCCTGTGCCCGACTTTGGAAGCAGTGACCCGGCTGACATCATTCACGACTTTCACAGGGTGAGGATCTTTCCAAGAAGCGCTTGAAGTGAAGTTCTGCCCATTTAGCTCTTGAACAGTTTCTTCTAGTTCTTTGGTTGTACAAAAGACGCCGTTAGTCATCACTGCTTCCCCAGATGGACTGTGAACCATCTCTGAGGAAACCTTTTGTCTGCTGAAATCATTGTTTAATATTCAGCGCAATGTGCCAGGCACAGGAGTACAAGCAAATGTTTCTGTGAAAGACACATTCCCAAGTTCCCCGGCAGCTATAATCTGTGTCAGTCTGGTACAAAGCAGAACATTTTGTTCTCCCAAATGGGTTTAATTGATCAGAAACTCAATAATAATATTGTGAAATATTATTACCATTCAAAATGCAAAGCTGAATTTTCAGCATCATTACTCCAGGCTTGAGTGTCACACGATCCTTCAGAAATCATTCTAATATGCTGATTTGCTGCTCAAGAAACATTAAATATTATTATTATTATTATCATGTTGAAAACTGTTAGTATTTTTGTTGAAATCATTATATGGATGCATAGAAAGTTCAAAAGAACAGCATTTTTTTAGAAATGGAAATCTTTTGTGAAATTATGATTGTCTATATTGTCACTTTTGATCAATTAGATGTGTCCTTGCTGAGTAAAAAGACCCCCCCCCCCCAAACTTTTACACCGTAGTCTTGTAACTGTATTGAACATTAACATGAACGTCTCAGATTATTTAGCAAGTTCTAGAGTCGTTTTTAACGGAGGTGTTTCTCATTAACACAGGGACTCACAGCTTACTACGACATTGCGTTGGATAAATGCTACGTCATTGAGCTCAACACGACAATCGTCATGCCGCCCAGGAACCTGTGGGAGATGCTCGTTAATGTCAAGGTAACAAGATTGTATAACATTTTATGTAACTCCTGAACAAATGGTCTCAGTTTGTGAGTCACACATTTGATGTGTGGATTTTTTTTTTATCCACAAGCCAAGGACAGTGTTCCTATGATCATGGAAACCTGGAAAAATCAGGGAATGATAAAGCAGGGTAGTGTCATGGAAATGCCTTTATGAATAGACATTTTTATATATTTTTTTGAAAATGTAATAAATAAAAAAATTGTTTTAAATTTACTTTACTTTTTTTTTTTTTATATATATATATATACATTTCTTCTAATTGAATTTATGTAATCCAAAAATGAAGGGAAAAAATCATGGAATTTAATTTTTCAAAATGTGTGCATCCCTTGTCACTTCCCTTGTCACTTCCCTTGCAGAGGCGGCACACAGATTTCTAATGTTTGGTTCGTCATAGCCAATGTGTCAATGTTGATGGAATGAAGTCTGCAGTCTCATGTGACCGTTTGTATGTATTTGTGTTTCTGCAGCGGGGGATGTATTTGCCCCAGACCTACATCATTCAGGAGGAGATGGTGGTGACGGGACGCGTTCGGAACATGCGTCAGCTGGGACCCTTCATCCACCGGCTCTGTTACGGGAAAGAAACCTACAGGCTGAGACGCCGTAGTGGCCAAAAACGTGAGTTTCATGACTTTATTTATTATGGTGTTTGTTAAGTCAAACTTCACTATGATTATTATCATTGCTCATACTTTGTGTTAGTGATTTGAGCAAACCCTTAAAACTAAGTATTAAACTTTGGTGTTCAACTTACAGTATCACTCAAATATTTTGTAATAATTACGATTTTGTAATGTTTTTGAAAAGTCCTTATGCTCATTAAGGCTGAAAACCGTGATAAAATTTTGGGGGATGCTTTGAATAGAAAGTTCATTGAACAGCATTTATTTGAAATAGAAATCTTTTGTAACACTATACATGTCTTTACTGTCACCTTTGATTAGTTTAATGTGTTGTTTTTTTTTTTTTTTTTTTTAATCTTACTCAACATCTTAACTCACTCATTTAAATCTAAACTCACAGCACAGCACAACTGTTTTCAACATTGATGATAATAATAAGAAATGCTTCTTGAGCAGCAAATCAGCATATTAGAAGGATTTCTAAAGGATTGTGATCCACAAACTCAGCTTTGCATCACAGAAATACATTACATTTTAAAATATATTCAAATAGAAAATGCCTATTTTAAGTTGTAATATTATTTGACAATATTACTGTATTTATGATCAAATAAATGTAGCAGAAGAGCAGAAATATTTGGTGAGCAGAAGAGAAAAATTTTAATAAAGGAAGTCTTTATAATTCCAAACAAGTAACCCTACTACTTTTTTTATTCTGCTCTGTAAGTGCTCTGATAGATGAATGATCTCATAAATTATTCGGCTTATTGAGAAAAGATGTGCTAATGAATATTCTTAAGTAAAAACATTTTTGCCTGCATGGCCATAAAAAGAGTGAAAAAATCCACAAGGCTTGCTTTAAAGTCTACATCCTAGTGAATGTATAACAACATCCAAGCTTTCGCATATAAGCCCCACTGATATTTTGTTCAGAAGATGTAAAAGTATGGTTTTTATTTTATTGTAATACATACATTATTTGTTACTGGCACCTGCACACGCACACACGCACGCACACACAGATGTGACTGTGGTCTATCTGCTCATCTTCCCGTTCCTGTTTCTTCATATTTTCTGTGCGTCCAGTTATCTTGCGAAAATCAACCACATGAACTGTTGCCCGATAACAACAGCAACATCTTCCTCTTTTTGTGAGTTGGAGTACTTTGGTCTAATATGAAATATTGCATTCAGAGGGTATTGGGCATGTGCTGCGTTCCTTTTAGTCTGGTGCGTGTGGCATCATTGATCCTGATTTATGCGTGTGAACGTGGGTGTGCGAGTGTGACTCACGTTTGTATAGTACACAGAACGTCTCCAGTTAGGAAACCACACAGAGGGGGATGTGATGCACGTCAGGGATCTGATGCATTGTGGGAGTTGCCGGATCAGAGGGGCATCTCTCTCGTGTGATGCAGAGGCCGAGGTGTGGGTAGTGATGCAGTGTGGGAGCTGTAGTTTGGCTCCGTAAGGGCTACTTCTCACTCCACTGTGTGTAGATGGTGTCTGGGAGACCACAGGAAATAGAAATGCAGTGACTTGCAAGATTTGTGCCACACAAAGAATGTAACCTTAGTTCAATCTCTCAAAAAAAGCTTCTTTTTTTTTACATAGAAATTTCACAATTCTTTGTGTTCCAAACGACCAGGCCAGAGATTAAGACACAAAAAGATATTAAAGAAAAAAGAAATAAAAAGGCATGGGTACAAAACAGTGTACACTTTCAATCACTCCTTTTCTTTTTAAATGTATGATTTTAATAATAATAATAATAATAAACTTTATTACAGACTCACAGGTCCAAATAAAAACAAGACAATACACACAATACAATAAAAACTTCAGAGGAGACAACTATACCAATGCTTCCATAACTTGGACTTATACTGTGTAGTGCTAAACTTGATGCTGGTCAATGCCATAATTATGTAATTCTCCGAGTTATTCAGCCGACATATAAATTTGTACATAACATTTCTCAATGTGGCTTGCAGTGTATTCACACCCGCAGCCACAAACATCTCACTGGCACTACACCAGCGTGGTCTTCTCAGCAGAATTCTCAGTGCATCATTGTAAGCTACCTGGAGTTAGCTAGCTTTGCTGAAACTAGACCACAAGTGTGCATTGTAAAGATGAGTGCAGTATGCTCTGAACAAAGCAACTTTCACTCTATCCGTGCGTGCACCCACCAAACTATTCGCCTGAGCATATAAAGAACGGCATTGCCTGTAAACGTCAAGGTCATCCTTCAGCTGGTCTGTAATGAGATGCCCAAGATGTTGAAGACCAGCACTGCTAGGACTGAAGACCACAAGGTCATCTGCATACATAATATGATTCACTAAAGTGTTGCCTATCATACACCCAGTGTTACACGAATTCAGGCAGACAGAGAGCTCATCAACATACATGTTAAAAAGAATAGGGGAGAGGATTCCACCTTGTCTGACCCCGTTCCTGACCCCAAAAGGGGCAGAAACACAGTGGCCCCATTTTATAAACATAGACTAGTTGGCATACCAGTAGGACAGAATTCTCACAATACATTTAGAAAACTGAGGAGTTCTTATCTCTATACGTATTAACAATTTCCTTTAAGGAATATATGGCCATATCTGTGCCATGTTTAGGTTTAAAACCAAATTGGTTGTCTAAGGTAATAGTCTAAGGTGGCAGAATTATTTAACATTAGGTGGGTTGCAAAGTCTTTTCTTTGATTTGGATCTCTGCAGGATTGTGGGTAGTCTAGTATTTCTTTCAGAGTAGCCTAGTTAGTAGTGGTTACTATTGTTTGACAAGTCATGGAAGCCTGTTTTGAATTGTTTATACATAACATTTCTCTATGGATAAAATACACAACAAAAGTTCAGGGTCAGTAAGGGTTTTGTTTTTTATTAATACTTTCAGCAATGATCCATTACAGTGATGAAAAGTGGCAAGACATTTGACATTTTGAACTCTTGAACATGAAATAATCCAGAAAAAACTGCATCCGTTTCCACAAAAATATGAAGCAGCTCAACTCTTTTCAGCTTTGATTATAAAAAGAAATGCAAATAGCATATTAGAGGGATTTCTGATTGGTCATGTGATATTAAAATGAAAAATTACAATTTAGTCGTATAAGAAACGGCATCATTTCGCAATAGTTTTGTATGGACATTTAGAAAATATCACTTTTTTTATATATATATATATATACAAAAAAAGAGTTTTGCGCAAATCTGTAATGGAACCAGGCTACTGAAGTTTGGAGTAAATTATGCTGAAAATTCAGCTCTGCAATCACAGAAATAAATTACATTTTAAAATAAACGCAGTTATTTTAAATTTTAATAATATTCCACAAATTTTTTTTTTACTGTATTTTTGATCAAATAAATGCAGCCTTTGTGAGCATATAAGAGACTTCTTTCAAAAACCAGTTTTAAAAGACCCAAACTTTAGTGTAACATACTTTCAAACTAGGCAGCACAAAAATCCATCCTTAACTATGATGTTGATCCAACACTTACATAGCGTGCGAGTCCCGTAAGATATCGTCGTTTTAATACAACTTGAATCTGCTTCTTCCTCAGACATCGATAAGAGAGAGACCAGGAACTGCCACAGCATCCGGCACTTCGAGAACACGTTTGTGGTGGAGACGATGATTTGCGATCGACTCCTGCTGTAGTTTTACTCCTTTCTCCTCAACTCTACTGAGCAAAACCCAAAAGCGACCCTTCCCCATCTGTCCAGCTTAACAGCACTTTATCAGCATGATAAACCTGTACATAATGTTACATAATGCCATCTTTGGTATGTGTTGTTTTGTCTTTGTCTAAATTACATTATGAAGTTTTGATTTGCATATTCTGAAGCACATTGTCTGTAGTTTTATTTCACTCTCAGGTTATTCGGTTTTATGCTTTTTTTGTTTTTGTTTTTTTTGTCATTGGGGAGGTTTCCTCCAAAATAACTGTGAGGTTAGTCTCAGCCTTGTCTTTACTCTCCCGTGCACTGACGAATGATTTGCGTTTATTTCTTTTTCTTTATCTGTAAAGCCTCAGTTTGTGTAGACTGATGGCAGTTCCTGTGGTTTGTTTCATCTGTCCAGACCTGTTGTTCATTTCCTCCTGTATTATATAGAAGAAATCCAGTATTAGAAAATTGTCTTCAATGCCAAAAGATGTATACCTCATTATTTTCGAAATGTATGACTTGAAGCCTGTTATTTAAGTCATAGCGTGGGTTTTTGAACGTGATCTAAGCAATATAAGTTTTCTTTTCTTGGATTTCCTAACTTGTCGTCCATTTCTTTGTATTAATGTTGATTTAACTGAGCGGTTTATCATGTTCAAATGTGTATTGCTCTTTAATAAAGTTTGTAGAAAAATGTGAAAAACTAGCCACCAGATGTTGGTTTGAAATGTTTTGTTATCTCTAAACGCAGTGTGTCCATACTGATCAAAATGGGCTGTTTCATATTGTTTTGAATTTCATTAAAGGTGAATCTTCTTAGGCACAGATGTGCAAAAATCTGTTTCTTGCTATTCCTTTTCCTTTTGTATGTACGATTCGCCCATGAAAAAATTGTAGATCCTTAGACCTCGTCTGAGTTGGAATCATTTCATATTGCTTGCACTTTTTTTTTATTGTATCATTTATATGTATTTGTTCCTCTTCCACACACTGGTGTAGCAAGTTTTGTCTGAAATAAATGAGGCGTTTGATTTGATGCACTCTATTCAGCTGCTCTCGCTTTGTAAATAATAATCGCTTGTAAAATCCATCAATAAACTGCTGAAACCCTACTCGCGCTCTGTTGATCATTACAGCTACTTTAAGTGATTGCATGCAAGAGACCTTTTACACTTGCCCAACAAACCACAAAACTAAAAAAGTTCTCTCGTGTGGAACATCAGAAGTGGGTGTGGAGTTTAACCCTGTTGTTTACTCAAAAATTCAACTTTCATTTCCTTTGCCAGCTTCACACACACACACACACATACATACATACATACATCTCAGTTGAAGTCAGGTTAAAGTAATGAACCATTACATTGATGGTATCATCGGAGAAATAAAAGTTGTTGATTAAACTTGCAGAAGTATGATCAGTTTATTTCTGCTAACAATGCATGACACAAAAGTATAAGTATATACATGCGTCTACACAAAAACACTCAATGCAGTCTTGTTTAAATATAAACTCAGTACACCTCAATGACACAGAAACAATTATAAAAAAGACAAACCAAAAAATGTCAAATGATAATGCTGGTAGAAAATACAAGGTAGCTAATGCGGTAAAAAAGGAAACCACAGCAAAATACGAAGAGTTTCACAGGCTCTCAGTGATCAGCAACTATACAGCTTTGTTGACGATTTGCTACATTTTCAACAATTAAGTTTTCCAAATACACATTAAAGTATGTCACATTGGCAGGTACTGATTCCTGTAAGAGAACCACTTCAGCATGTTCTTCCCTTTTCACCCACCAAGCGAACAAATCAAATTTGCAGCTTTTCAGGCGATGCACATGAGCGGAGATGTGCAACACGCTCTTGCGTGAGTCAGCTTTTGGTTTTAAGCTTGGCCTTTTTGCATAATCATTTCCTCTTGTTTACTTCAATAACTCAAGTTATTGTGATAGTTTGTTGCTTCAGTGTCCTGTCCAACTCATGCTCTGGACCAGGCCGAGGCCGATGCTTTTGGACGAAGAATCGCATCTGCTCCTCCCTTGTATTCTCTTTGAGCTGAAGTAGTAAATCAAGGGGTCCAGACAGCTGTTGGTGCTGGCCATGCACATGGTAACAGTTTGCAGGTCCAAGTAAAAATCGCTAGATTGATCTCCAGGCAAGTATTTATTTCTGATCAGGCCTAAGAGGATGAAAGCAATGTGAAAGGGGATAAAACAAATAGCATAGATGAGCAAGTTGGATAGAAAGAGATTCACAATCTTGCTTTTGCTCAGCTCGGTGTTGCACGAGGAAGTCATACTGTAGCCTCTCAACTGCCTCACGACTGCCACCGTACAGCTCAGAATGATGCCGAAAGGTACTAAAATACCGAAGAAAGTGGTAATGCAGAGTATGATGAAGCCATTTTTCCATTCGCCTGGTGTGTATTTTTCAAAACAACGTGTAACGTTACAGTCTTTATCCTCATTTTCGGGGTGGTTAATGGCAGTTGGCACTGCCAAACCAATAATGAGCAGCCACACAGTCACACTCAGCGCCCAGGCCACCGGTACCGTCCGGAGCGACCGAGATCTTATGGGATACACCACGGCCAGCATCCGGTCCACACTGATCAGCGTGATGAACAAGGAGCTTGAATAGATGTTGACGGCAAAGAGGGTGCCTGGAATCATGCATAGAGCATTTCCAAACGTCCACCGCCCAGTGGCAAAGTAGATGATCCGAAAGGGCAGGGAGAGCGTGAAAAGAAGGTCCGATAAGGCCAGGTTGGCCATGTAGATCACCGGAACGGATTTCTTCAAGCCATTTCGACATAGCAGTATCCAAAGAGACACGGAGTTCAGAGGAAAACCGAACAGCAGCACAATGCTGTAGGTGGAAGTGAAAAGTGGATATCTAAAATGTGTTAAACTACAGTCTGTATTGTTTGGTTGCATTTTCCAAAGAGACGAGCGGATTTAAGAGAAGTGCTGTGCTGAGATGTGCAACGGCTCTGTAACGATTTTTTTCCTGTGAGGTACCTTTTTTTTTTTAAGTTCCACTTGGTGGCAACAGGAAACTGTGGGAGGCGTCAGCATGCGAATTACATTTACACGCAAAAATCGAAAAGTATTAAAGGTTAAAGATGTTCTGACGTGTGGTCAAATGCAAACTGTTGAAATTAGGTTGTGTCGGATGCAAACTTTAAAGGATGCTCTTGTTTACCACAGGTTTTGGACTCAAAATCACTTTTTAGAAACTGAGATTAACATTCAGCATGTACATGTCCCTGTCAAGCACAAGTTAAACATCTCTGCATGTCAACAGCAGTGATTGTGTTGCAGATAACAGCTAATGGTTTTATAAATGAGGTATACTGATAGCAACAAAACAATGCTTGGTAAAGTCAGCATGGTCGCCATGAATGTGAACTATTTTATTCAGACCTGATGTGTTTTTGTATGTTGTTTAGCTGTAATGCCATGCACAGAACACACAATACACACTGACAACATTCAGTACATGATAAAATTGTAGATACAAATCATTTATGAATGCATAGGCTAAAGTCTCACAATCTTACATCTGCTTTCAGAGCAGAGAAAAACAACTAACTGGCTTGCCTAACCACAATAGACAATAATGTAAAGGTCAGTTAAGCAATGCAAGCGCAGATGCGAGAGCTTTTTGAAAGTGTCGTGGGTGAAAGGTGCTCAATGCAAACTGGATAACACTGCAACAAACACACACACACACACACACACACACACACACACACACACACACACACACATTTTATAGACAGACAGATAGATAGATAGATAGATAGATAGATAGATAGATAGATAGATAGATAGATAGATAGATAGATAGATAGATAGATAGATAGATAGATAGATATGTATTCATATATATATATTTTTATATATACACACACACACACACACATTCTAATAATTAATTACATTTAAAGAATAAATTAGCAAATATTATTAATATAGCCCTACATAATATCAAATAATGTTTTTAATTGTTTTAAATTTAAAGCATGTCACATTGCAGTATACTGTATACTTGCCATGTTAAATACCAGAGATGATTGTTTTGCACTGCAGAAAAGTTGTGTTGTCGTGGCGCCACCTAGAGGTCATTGTTGCACAGGTATGTCGAACATCATAAGGACATGCGCAATGAATAGTTTGGAGCTGTTTCTTCTCCTCAGTAAAACAGCAGAGGTGTACAGCTCAGGGGTCAGAAAGTAAAAGTCCTGCCATATGTTTATTTCACTAATTAGTTCTATCTCCTGGCTGACAAATTGTGCTAATTAGCAAATTTAGGTGATTGGAACAAAATACTGAAGAGGACTTACACTTACACTTATTCCACAGGAATCAGCTGTGTTTGAGGTTCAAGTTTTCCATGGTAATCTGCACGCGCAATAAGTGGGCGAGCAATATGCGAGCAATATGCTAATGTTTCGTCTTGAGGGAACTGCTTATGACTCCTTTGAAAAACGATTGATTTCATTGACTCAGAGTCGACTCTTACTTTTGAAAGACAATAACTTTATATACGGTGCACTTTCAAATTTAAAACTTTGCAGGGTGTTTTCATTCACTTAGAGCTATGTTACATTCATGAAAGGTAATTTTCAAAAATCCATAATAGGGGCCCTTTAAATGTTAGGCCTATCTCTTATTTCACTCTTAATAGTCTATTTATAAACACATTCTGTCTCTTTAACCAAAACTAGCCTATATGTTACAATCATGACCAAAATCAAAAACAGCTAAATCGTCACTATCTCAGATAAAATGAAATAATAGCCTACTTTTAAATATGAAACCGCCAATAGGTGGCGGCATATCATTGCCTTAAGGGATAGCCTAGTTCACCAAAACTGAAAATGATGTCATAATTTACTCACCCTCAAGTTGTTCCAAACCTGTAAGAATTTCTTTCTTCTGCTGAACAGAAAATATTATATTTTGAAGAATGTCGATAACCAAACAGTTGATGGGCCCCATTAGTATTATAGGGAACCAATCACAGAACGGGGAGGGAGCAGCAAGACGACTTTACCTGTCCTCTAAATTACTGTAGCCTATTTTTTTTTTTCTGTTCAGATATATGTTATTCCGGCACCATCTGCTGGTCATAGAAGGAAGAAAACGTTCAATCTATACCATAAAAAGGAGGAACTAGCACAGCCTACAAACACGTCAAAGCTTTATGACAATAACTGAAAGATTTTACAAAATTTGATTAAAATATAACAATAATTCACATAAACCTTCAACAACTGTCGAAAAAATGTCCCTTTGAAGCTTCTCATTCTACTAGTTTTGTCCCTAAACAGAAGGCAAGCCGAGCAGTAAAATAGGTTAAAGTGCATCAAGAGCATGTGGTCAAGGATGTATGAGCAACCGTTTAAAAAAGTCAAAGGAAGCACAGTGGATGCAAAACATACACACAGACTTCAGTAGTTCAGTTTGATCTAAATGGCTTCATCAAGAACTCCAGTTTTATTTTTCTCTTTATCATTATCCAAAAAAAAAAAAGTTTTATTGTGACTGACTATCAGGAGTAATTTTAGTAGCTGGCAGTAGCACTAAACAACAACAACAACATATACCGCAGCATGTCCTGGTGTAACCACAAGCTGGTGTTTTTGTGATCTCCAGGCTTTTGTTGGTTCAAAACACAGTTAGGTATTTTTCCTATATTACTCTATGCATGTGCAGAATGTTTTATTCTGATTAGCCTGAAAGAGGAACATGTTTGTGCATGTGTTCATAACCGTTTATCATGTAACTTCTGACTTATGCTAGGTTCAAACATACTCCGTTTGAAGTTATTGTAGTAGGCTATGCGGTGCAGAAGTAGCACCAGCTCATTATTCTTTCACATTTGACGCATTTGCAGTGATCAACTGATTGCAGCTGTGTACCACAAACACAACATTTGTTCATTATTTTAATTTCAAATCCAAAAGTTTGTTCAGCAATGTGATTCTTTTTGTACACGGTACAGTTATACAATCATTCACTGACATATTCACATTCAAACTAAATTTAAACAATGTATTATTCAATTTATTACTTCTATATTATATTCATTAAGTTGCTCAAGCAAGTGGCAAGACATTTAAACATACTTTTCTTATGATAAAACCACAAACATTTTAACCGTCCATGTGACATCGTCATTTATAAATGATGCAAAAATTTTAGTAATATCATAAGACATCCCTTTCAGCCAATAAAATTAAATCTATTTGCAGTGTGCTTGAAATTGTTGGCAACAAGGAAGTGAATGAGACATTAGCACATGTTAGGCCACATGCTGACTTCATTTAAGGCTAGAAAATGCATATATTTTCCATCTCTAAAAAAAAATCATTGTTTCTTAAGTTTTTGGTCCTTTTTAATGCAAATTTTGTAAGAACAATAATTAAAATACCATAAGCACCTAAATAAAACACTCAATAAAAAAGAAAGCTCTACAAACAGAGTATGTGTGAACCTGGCGTAAGGATGCATGCACAGTGCGTGTTTCACCTACGCTTGCCACACTTCATATAGACAAAGCTGAATTATAGATATGATAAGGTATGATATAAGACACTCACCATCTGACTAGGTGAAACTAGTGGCATATGGCTCTGTACCCACACATGCTTACCCACAACTAGTGGAAATCAATGACAAAACTCTTGCCCAATGGGAACCTGTTTTACACTAACACAACACTAATGAAATTCTTGTTGATTCTTGTAAGACAAGTCTTCACAAATATTTTAATCTTCTGATTTAGGAGGCAGACTACAGAACAAAAGAGATAATTGGGAAGTTTGTAATGCCATTGCCAGTGTTGCATCAGAAACGTTTATGAGTCATTGTGAAGGTTTCAAGATGGTTTGTCAGACGACCATCGCATGTGAGCAGGAACACCAAGTTTTTCATGTTGACAGTGAGCTGTTAGATAAAGACAAATACAGAATCTTTGGTAAAAATCCTGATCACATCGCAAACGGACAGAAACGATTTCATTCAGAATTAAAATAAAATTCATTTTTGCATGCCAACCTGGAAGTTGGCATCGCCCTAGTTCCCTTGACAAACACAAATAGGATTTTTCATTTGGCTTTTGGATTATTGCAGAAAATAAGCTCTGTAACCAACAGAAAGTTTATGATTCTTACATGTTTTGTTCATCGTGATTATCTTCACAAATAAACACAACTTGTATGAATTTTGAAGTCTAAACACACTTGACAGAACTACAAAGCTAACCATATAAACGAACTACACCAAGGCCGCATGATTTCAACGGCAACTCTTTCAGCCTTTGTTTAAAGCCACATTTTCCCTGAAAGTTTGAGGTAGTTTGCAAGAGTATGAATATAAACACAGTGAGGTTCTGCATGGTGTTATTTCAGGCATTTAATAAAAAAAACATAAAAAACAACAACAACAAAATCAACAATTGACTTGAGGACTGTGGGAGTGCTAAAACTCATGTAGAGGGTTTTGGCCTAGAAAATATGTCATCCCTGCAGCACTCTATTAAATGCAGTAAGCATTTTGAAAACCACACGTGAAATCTAGAAATCACAATCACCCTAGACTCAAAAACAGCAAAAAGGGGTCAGGGGAGCGGAAATGCAATCAGAAATGATCTCAACAATCATTCCGTGTGTGGGTTTGTTGCCATGGCTTTGGAGGGCGGGGTTTCGAGGACTAAGGGATGATCTACACTATCTTTTTAACTGGAATGAGATGAGTAATATGTTGTCTGTTTACGTCCATTAATGCATTAAACCTCAAAGACCATTAAAATCAGTTCAAGAGGTCTCTTACTCCCGCTGGAAAGCCCTCAGCACACATTCTGAAACACTAATAAACTGAATTTGACTTCTCAAGCATCTGAGGTGCTGGTGGTTCTCGCTCTGCTGATGGACATTTTAAGTGTGTCCTTGGTGGATCGGACTTCCTTCGCGATGAAATAGTAACACAGCGCATCCAAGCAGCAGGTCACATTTGCAATGTTCATCGACACCTGTATGAAGAGGGCGATGTTCTTTTGATGTCTGCAGTCTGCAATGATTTTATTACGGACCAGATACTGCAGGAATATGGCTATGTGACAGGGGGTGAAGGGCACTAGGAAGGCTGCTAGGCTGCTGTAGATGATTCTCACACCAGCTTGCCTCTTGGGGTTGCTGCTTTTTGAGGCTTTGAGAGTACGGATGCTTTGAATGGAACAAACCACCAGTATAGCGGCAGGCAACAGGAAACCAAAGACCTCCAGGCACACAATTATTGCAGTGCTCCAACCATTCTCAGAGAATCCGTGGAAACAAGTGAAATTACCATTAACCTTACCCCGGAAGGTGTAGATGGGTGAAGTCGCTGCCATAACAAATACCCAGATAAAAACGCAAATAATCAAGGCGTTTTTTTTCGAACGCACCTGCTTGGCACGAAACGGGTGGTTTATGGCGATGTATCGGTCTATGGCTATGCATGCAATTGTGTAGATGCTGCCGTACATAGCCACAAAGTAAAGGCTTTCTAGGAAAGAGCAAAAGAACACCTTGTCTTCTTCCCACTTGTGGTGTGCCGCATGAATTTTGAAGGGCAGCTGCAGCAGCAACAGCAGGTCCATCAGGGCCAGGTTGGTCATGTAGATTGAGGACTCTGTCCATTTTCTGAGCAGCCGACAGAACACCACCAATGCCGCAATGTTTAACGCCAAGCCGAACACCAAGACGGGCACGTAAATCACCAAGTCCAACTTCTGCGTCAAAGTGTCCACATCTTCAGTTGAACAGTTCTTCATAGTGAAACTATAGAGAGATGTGAAAAATAACACATACGTCTGTGTGAAATTTCTAACTTTCACAGATGAAATGTATAACTCACATGCAGAATAATATTAGTCATGCTTTCTTTTTTCACTTTTAAATTTATATTGATTTGTTTATGAATTCATTTTAGATTTTAAGAATATGTAGTCTTCAAGAATAAAAAGAGCAACTCTGCAGTGTTTTGAATATTGAATGTTGTGAATGCAAAATGTATTTTTAAACCTGCCTTGCTCAAACTTTTAAACACAGAACTGCTCATTTTCTAAATAAAAGTTAAATATATATATTTAAAAAAGTGTGCTTTTGTAATGGAAACATTTTTGTTAAAAATATCTGGTTTTAGATCAGGCAGAATTTAGAAAGTACCGTATTTCTCATAATGATGTTTCATATTTTGGACGCATCAAACCTCTTACAGGGCTAAGTTTCTATTCTTCTTTTCACTTTGAACAAGTTTCCACTCATTTACAAAATATGCTGATAATAAACATTTATTTACTCTATATGATAAACCCTTCATTTTATTTGTAAAAATTCTTTCGGATCATACCAGCCGCCACAGAATGAGGCAGATATGAAAATTCTTGCAAATAAAAATTGTGATCTGACTCTCATGCATTCTTGTTTCATATAGTACTCAAATATTAGCAAGATGAATAAATATAACTTGCTGCAATCAACAAGCACTTTGCTGCATTAATATTAATGTTTACTTTTATCATTATAGTATATATTGTATCATTGGTTGATTGACAAATTTTATATAATACAAATGTACGTACATTTTCTTCAGCGGACAAATGGGAATATTCATTTATTATTAAAAAACATGAGCAAATGTAATGAGTGACAGTTTTGTGCAATTCATTCAATTGTTCTGCGTATAATTCTTGCCGCTCTCTAGTATTTTCTTACCTTAGCTGATGACTTCAAAGTAACATTTCTTCTAGAGTGAAACTGGGGGTAGTTTTTCGTGGTATATACACACTCATGAAGAAAATCTTTGTTGAGAAACAAAATATGACCGTTAGAAAAAATTGGCAAGGAAATGGTGAATGTGTAACAATGAAATTACAAAATACCCTCAATTTTGGACGCATGCTAGCAAACACAAGCACACACAAAACCTGCATTAATCTTACAACACCCATAAAGATTAGTGTAGTTGTATGATACGTACCTCTGCTGCCAAAGATCAGCAATATTTTCTCGAAGCAATAAACCACAAGAACAAAATCCGTTGAACATGACCTAAGCAGGACAAACTGACGGATGTCTTTTTTCTTCCTGCATTATCTATGAACTACAGCCAATTTTTAAGCGTCCCTCTCATACATGTAATGTCTCTGAATCGTTAAACCTTTTTGACGTTTCATATGTTTCTACATCTAAGTCTTGAGACTCGTGTCAATAAACCACAGTCTTTCCCCTTTTTAGACATGTGGGCTGCATCTCTCACGAAATCATGTCTGGTGCACAAAATCACCTTTACTGACAGTCCCTTGCAGGAAGTGAGGTCTAGTTTTGTTCCACCTGTACACTATAATGAATAACTGGTATTTACAGACTATATTACTAACAATTTTTCATAAAAATTTTCCACACGCTTACAATGAACCTGCAAGCAATCTTCTAAACTTTGCTGGATAAGAGAATACATTTACTGAAACTATGCCTCTGTGTAAGGTCTAAACTGACTTCATGAAAAGGTTATGACCTGAACACACACACACACACACACACACACACACACACACACACACACACACACACACACACACACACACACACACACAGACACAACACACACAAAATAAGAATTGCTGAATTAAATATGGAGTGTCTTACCAGGATGATACTTTCCCCTAAATGCTATAAGCACTTCTGTTTTCAGAGGTTTTGCCTGTGACCACATCCTTGCTAACAGACACATTGCTATGGTACTTTTCTGATATCTTCCTGTTAGCCTGTATGGCTACTTCATTTTCTCTTAGTCAGTATAATTACAGATCATATGGGTATAGTTGATGTGAAATGCTTTTGGGAAGTTAACATGCCCTGTGGTGTAATATATACTATACTTCATCTTTAACAGCATGCGGCTTTGGTGAGCTCATGCAAGACTATTCTTTTAAAATGCATATCACACAATTAATAAAAAATAAAAATATTAATAAATAATATTTTATAATAAAATATAATTTCATTAATATAATTTTTTTTTATCAGTGTCTCAAAAAATTAATCACACACAACTTACTAATGATCTTTCTTTTTTTTTTTTACTGACTAATGATAACTGACGGAAAATGATTTATAAATAATGTTTTGAAATATGTTCACTGGAAGGACAAAAAAGGTTGAAAAGCATATGAATTACAGGCAATTATCAGGCAACATAAATGATTAAAAAAAGGACTTAGTCGTACATACGTCATCGCTTGTATGGAAGGCAAAGAGGATCACAATTACAATTCAGAGGAAATTTGTTTTGACTGTTTTGGGGGCAGTACATAACATGGAGTAGATACTTTAAAGTATTATATGTGCCGTTTCTCAAAATGTTTTTTTTTTTGCCTGACTGACACAACACATTTGTCTGTTCGTGCTTGGTTTCAGATAGAGATGATATCTTATCAAGGTTAGTGATATGTTTCCAGAGGAAGAAAGAGAATTATGATGTTCACTGATTAAATAGAACATTTATGATTTAATTTTAAGCTGTTTTCTTGATTTGCAGACAAAAATAAATTGAGTTTAACATCTTAAATGCATATAATAGCAAACAAATAACATTTCTGTATTATGTGTTTTAAAACTAATGATTACACTGATCAAAGAAATTGCTTTGTAAATTGCATTTATTTAAAAACACAACTCAAGGAAGTACCTAGTTATAAATTGTGTGGTAAACATTTATGTATGCAAAAATAGGTTAATAAAAAAATAAACATATACCCTATTGGCTATATATATGGTCTTAACCACAAAGTCAGAAAATTAGTTAAATTTAAGCAAATGTGCTACTTAGAAAGCCACTTCTGTTTCAGAAAAACATCAAAGACAGAAAGTTTTTGGTAGAATTAGGGAAGTTGTGTTGGAGTGATGAATCACAATGAAACACCAATTGTATGGTGATGCTCCAGAGCGGTGTCTTTGAAAACCTGCTGAGAAATATAATAATAAATGCATCCCACATTGAAGCATGGAGGAAGTGTGTCATTTTCATTTTTCAGTCTTTTCAGCTGCTGGCAGGGGAAATTTAGGACGATTCTAAGGGCCCACACACTTTTGGGGCCTCCAGAAATCAATTTTATTAATGGAATGGGTGCGGTGGGGGCCCAAACTCATTCTTTCATATGGCCTAAACTTGCTAGTGGCACTCCTGGCTGCTGGCATTGGTGAAATGCTTTACTGTTAAAAGTAATTTAATGTTTTGGTGTACATGGGAATATTGCAGAATTGCTTGCTTCCCACAAATGAAAAGTTATCTAAAGAGGAATGATCAGATATTTTTCAACAAGACAATGCTTCTGCCCAGATTGCATAGACAACCAAGAAATGGCTTGAGAACAAGTCCATCAGGCTCATGTTTTAACTTGGTTAGAGTCCAAATCTGAACCCTATAGTGAATTTTGGTCTCACATTAAACTCAAACGAACTGGTGGACATGTTTCAACTATGAACAGTTTGAAGCCATTAACATTGAGTGGAACAACACTGACTCTTCTTCCTGTAAAAAGCTGTTTGCAAGTTATGGCTTATAGGCCTGCAGTAAAAGAAAACTAAGAGGAGGCTATTCCGGGCTAAGTTACTTTATCTACATATTTGTGCAATTCTTGCTAATTTCCTGACACATGAATTGTTATTAAATTGGTTAAGTCAAGACCTTTAAAAGACCAATACATAATTTTCTCTTCTTTTTTTTAATACATTTTGTTGGTCCAGGGAAAACATGTTGTAAATCACACAGTGATATTTTTTGAAAATGTAAAAATGCAGAAAGTTTTCTGTGATGGGTAGGGTTAGGGGATAGATAGCCTATAATAAGTTTGTACTGTATAAAAAAGTAGCCTATAAAATTATAATCCGAAATCGCCCCCATACCCTCAAATATGGCGCTATTTGAGGGGACATACATTTGTAGTGGTGTCCGAAACCATAACGTTATTGAGTGCACTCCTTCTATCCCACACCGCAATAACGAGTGTAGCCTACAACTGATGTATGCTTAACGGCCGGCCGAATTCGCTTACTCGTTTTCATTCACTCCTTCAAGTGAACAGTATTAGTGGACTAAGGTAGGGAATAGTGAATGAGGGTTTAGTGGGCGATTTCTGATTCAGGTCTATGGAAAATCCCCATTAAAACATGGAAATCCAACGCGTGCGCACTAGGGAAGTGCTGCTGTCAGCACGCTCACTCTCATCCGGGCAATTTTCAGCATACGTGTTTGTCATGTGACCTACATTCAGCCATCTTGTGGATACGAAACGAGAGACGCCACTCGCACACAAACTCAGCGCTGTCAGTAAAAGCAGAGGTAAGACAGCGGGCCCGGCGTACACGGTTTTACTCTAAAATAAAACGTATCTATTCCTACGTTAATTCTCAGTTACATAGACCCGCCCCAACTTAGCGGACCGACGCTATTCTAGCCCGCATGGTTGTTAGGCCTGGAAGCACCGGGCTTGATTTGACCGGCCTACCGCTGATGATGCTATCAGCTATCCGTAGGCAGTTGTAGTGGAATGCGATGTGGCTGGAAACTGTAAGCATAGGCCGCACGGATTAAAACTCGTGCCAACTAACTTACATATTTACTCCCGTCGGCCGTACGATGTGCTTCTGTGCTCCTGTCGGCATTTATTACGGCAGTATTTGACAGGTCGTACACTTCTCAGCGGTGCGTGGGACTGATTTAAAGTTGGTAGGAGTTGGAAGTCAGAAAGTTAAATGTCCAGCGATAGCCAGGCTAGGATATTTCGCTTTATTAAAACGCCTCATTAAACGGTAACATGACATCTGAAGCTGTCAATTCAATATTTCACATTGACGTTAACTTACATCTGAATGTTCCCAAATGGATTAATTTGTGTTTTCTTGAACTAGCTTGTGGACTGCAGTGCTTAGGCTACAGGGAGTATGAGGGCATGAACCGACATGGACGTGATCGATGAAACTTTAAAATGACATTTATTAGCAATACTTTTGAGGTTTGTAGAAATAAAAACGTCTTGATACAGATCAGTTACACACGATCACTTATACAAGCCTTAATGACTGGCAAGCCACTTATGGGATTGACAATATACCAAAGTGTATTTTCAGACCTATCAGCCTCCAAAAGACTAATTATGACTCTTCCCACGCATATTACTGTGGTTTTATGAAAACCTATTGTTTTATACGCTTATTACATTTCTAAACAGGCGATGCAAGTGTAATGGATTGTAACAAAAATCTGTTGACCATCTGTTTTCAACCTAAAATAGCTTTATTTACTTTACAAATACAATAACTATGCATGTCTATTTGGGATCTGATGCAACCGCGTAATCGCATGATTTGATCAGATAAACCTATCGAAATGCCATATATATATATATATATATATGTATATGTATGTGTGTGTGTGTATATATATATGTGTGTGGTTAGATTTTGTTGATGGCATATGTGTGATCTGGATTGTATTACTTCATTGCGTTGTACACGTGGTTTAAATCCCTGCATCAGCAAGTCACTACTGTTTGTTTTGCATAGACCTTATGTCATCTACATAATGTGGCTGCGTAGCAGTTCTGAATATATAATATTAAGCCGAAAATAAAAGGTAATTCATTATAAAATATAAATAAAGGTCTCCTTTTCCCCTGAGGTTAAATGGGTCTGGTTTGACAAGTCTGCCAAGATGCCACTGCAATGTGATCATTTCAAATCAAGTTGAAAAAAGTTAGTTGCACTACGTAGTGGGCAAGGGAAGCCATGGATTGCACAGATGTCTGAGAATGCCCTTCCTAATCGGGAGAGTTCTTAAAATAGTTCGTCACAGTAAAGGGGGGGAGGGAGGAGGGGGTGGGGGGGGTACATAAGGTGCTGAATGAATGGGGGTCACCTCTAGAATATGCTGGAAAAAATGATTTACTGTCAAAGTAACCACTGTTTATATACAGTACTTTATATCTATCTGGGACTTTAAATAAAATCATGCACATTCTTTAAAGTGTTCATTTGAAAATAAAAAGTCAATAGCTTAATTTATTTTAGATCAAAGGTTGTCACTTTTGTGTATTCATAAGCGTTGCGTTGGCGTGTGTTTGCATTTGCAACCAAAGGGGAAGACCCAAACAATGGAAATAGGAGATATGTACATGCAATTTTTGATGTGTCGTCCTCTTTTTTTTTTTTTTTTTTTTTTTTTAAGTGTGTAGGTGTAGTTTTCATTTCACGAACCCGCTTGCACTCAACACACAAATATTGTTTTTGTTTATTGCAAATACGTCTGAAGTATGTGGAGATTTTTTTGTAAATTGCATGCATTTGACGTGCTGCAAAACCTGTAAAGTACTAATTGACATTTCCAATTTTTAAACATGCACCAAGTGATAAATGTATTATCCTAATGTCGATATGTGTCCTTGCTTGCACATGTAAACCATGAATGATGGCATTTTTCAGACATGTTTTTGCTGTATTGCCTTGGGGTACGTTTACACGACAATGATGTGCGAAAAACTGAAAAGTTTTTCCTTTGCGTTTTTCGCGTACAGACAACAATGTTGTCAAAGTAATCCCTATTCACACGGAACCGCGACAACGACTCAAAACGCTGTATTAGGCTGCCAGGCCAGTAGTTAACTATGTCACTTCGTAAAGGAACACTACGCGCTAGAGCTGCACAATTCTGGAAAATTGAGAATCACAATTTATTTTTTTATTTTTTTCAAATAAAGATCATGATTCTGAACAAACAACTAGGCCTAAACAAACTAACGTGTACTTACTTGAGGTTTTGACCAAATATAAATTGCTGCAGTCTATTTAAAAATGTTTAATTCATTTGAATTAATAATTTTAGAAAATCTATTTGAATTAATGATTCATAAATACTTTTGTTTCATTACTGAATGAATCGTTTTTGAACAAATCTCTTGAATGAATGATTCAATGAAAAAAATTAACACTCACTTGTTGCCACCAAGTGGCGTAACAATGTAATCGATATATATTTTTCAAGCGCAAGTTACTTTCTAAAGGTGATTGTTTTATTTTGATTGCTACTAGGGCTGCACGATATATCGCAAATGTAAATATCACGATATGCATATCGCAAGGTCTTGTGATATCTGAATGATTTTAATAGGCTACTTCAAAAAGTTGCGCAAATGTTTTAGGTTGACGCATATAGCAGAGATACACTGGGCACACAAATGTTACGTGTGACCTGCTTGATGTTAAAAAGTGTAAAGCGCAATAATTCGCAACTCATTGCTGTTCTGTCTGACACACCCGAAATGTGCACACAAAAAGCCTTCTCCCAGACAGCGTGCAATCCCAAATTAAGTTTAAATGCACACAGTTGTCAAAATGCCAGTCTTGGTGAGTATTCATGTAAAAACACAGTTATTTCTTAAGTGAACCTTAACAGTTGGGAAAGAAATTGGATGCATGTCAGTAGGATCCATGCATTAGGTCTTAAAGGGACAGCAGCCTGGTAAACCTGCAGCTTGTCTGTCAAACAACAAAAGAAAACTGCTCTCTCACTGCTCTTGACTGAGTAACTTTTGTAGCTTTAATATAAATCAGTATATATTTAATTCATTTGAAGACAATGCAGTGTTTTATTTTTATATTTTATTATTCAGTTTGTAGGTTTTTCTTTAAATAGTTTTTTGTTATTGTTTACATTGATGTTAAAATGACAGATTTGTGACACTACTTTATGTAGGCTAATGCTGAAACACTGCTGTTCACTTTCAAAAGTTGTAATGCTTTCTTTTCACAGAAAGAATGGTATGAAACGGCTTCACAAACAGTCTTTTCGACCACACAGTATCATTATTTCTGTTACAAATATACACATTTTCACAGAAGTACTGAGATAAAAGTTTGGATACAAACACTGATGTCTGTGGTAGTGATTTACGGCTGCATGATATTGAAGAAAAATGCAATATTCGATATGCAATACGATAATGCTTTAGGTGTATAAAATTAATTTAAACCTAAACATGACAACTGCTCCCTCTGGGTCAGCGCAGCGGCAGTGCCGACTTGATTTTGTCAAAGGTTTAATAGAGTCTAGACACAGGTGAATTGTTGTCATTTAGGAACAAGATTGCGTGGGTGTTTGAATCAAAATTTCAATCTTTTAAAGCTTAATCATGCAATTCCACTACTATCCTACAGACCGAACAAGTAATACGCATGCACATGACGTCACCGTTTGCACAAATTTACGTTTTTGTAGTTTACATGCCGTTGTCAAGCAAATGAAGTTGAACATGAAAAGTTTTCCCGTTTTAGTTGAAAGCGATGTAGTGTAACATAAACAACATTTATTTTCTGAATATTCAGTATTTTTAATTTGTCAATTCATATTTGTGTGCTGAGCTATTAATCAAATCATTTTAATTTTCTTTAGACTTTCAAGGAAAATGGCAGAAACCCAGACGCTTAACTTCGGACCAGAATGGTGAGTGTTGTTGCTGAAGCATCAATGTCTGAAGCAGCATTGTGAATAGTTTTTTTTTTTTAATGAAACACGGTAAATGTTCTGGGGTGCGTTTCCCGAAAGCATCGTTGGCCAACTATGGTCGCAAGTTCCGTCGTTACCAATAGAGTTCAATGGACATTGCGATGAACTTGCGACCATAGTTGGCCAACGATGCTTTCGGGAAACGCACCCCAGGCTGATTATGTATGTACAGCCTTAGTCAGGATTGCTTCCAAGTTTAGTGATTATACCAAATGAAACTTAAGCTTTATGTCAATTTCACAGATGGACGTCATCTGTGGTGTGCTGTCAATTACACAGAAAATTAATTTTCTCTCAGAAAACATGCATACAGGGTATTGCCACTGATTTTTTTTTATTTGATTGATTCAAAAGTTAAGCATTTTGTAAGTTCCGGGGTTTCACACACTAAAAGTGAAAGATCTGGAAAAAGTATTATTTAAGATTGAAAATATCAGAATTATTTGACATATTAGACTTTTATTGGTAACACTATAATAAGGTTTCTTTTGTTAATATTAACTACATTATTAAAATGAACTAAAATGAGCAATACTGAAAATGTTAATTTCAACATGTACTTATACATTATTACAAACAAAAGTTGCATTTGTTAACATTAATGTACTGTAACTAAGCCAACATAAACAAACTATGAACTATATTTTTGCTAACTAACATTAACAAAGATTAATAAATGCTTTAAAACAGATATTGCTCATTATTCATGTTAGCTAATGCATTGACTAATGTTTTAAGTCCCCCTGTAGTCAATCAATTTATCCCTTAAAACTCCAAAATTACATATTTAGGTGTTTTTTCTTTAAAAAAAAATCACTTAATGCCTTAAAATAGCTTTAATGTAAGTCTACACACTTGCCTCATTTACTCTATGCGGTTCTATGAATATGCAAATTTGCCCCGCCTCCACTCACTCACACCAGCTCAGAGATCCACACGTTGACGCGATTGGTTACTATGTAGTTTGTGACGTCAGAAACACCAGCGGTTTCAAACCACATTTTTGAGACTGTCTTTGGTTCACTGCGGTTTTAAGGAGAAAATACTAATCACCACATAGACACTTGAACAATATAAAACCTTAATTTTCACCACAGGGGGACTTTAAATGAATCCTTATTGTGAAGTGTTGCTGACTTAAATCAGAATATTTAAATCTAGTATGTTTCTGTTGCATTTTATTTAGCATTTCACTTATCTGAATACAATGCTTTAACACACCTTGATTTAAGAGTTTATGTAAATGCTTTGACAAAAATATGTGTGATGTAAATATATATAAATATAAACAAATACAAATTTATTTTTTTTATTAAAATGCTTGAACAAAAAGACAAGCTTCACATTTCTGCTTTTAAACTCTCCTACTGCTTAATTACCATAGTGTTTTTCAATAATTTTTACAGAATTCAGGATATATATATATATTAGGGCTGTCAAAAGATTAATCGCATCCAAAATAAAAGTTTGTGTTTAAATAATATATGTGTGTGTACTGTGTATAATTAAATTTGTATATATATATATATATATACAAGCATGTGTGTGTATTTATATATTTAAGAAAAATGTGTGATTTTTATATATAAAAAATATATATATATATATATATATATATATATATATATATATAAATCATATATAAATATTTACAGTATATGTTTGCAAATATTTCTTAAATATATACATGCATGTGTGTGTATTTATATATACAAAATAATTATACACAGTACACACACATATATTATGTAAACACAAACTTTTATTTTGGATGTGATTAATTGCGATTAATCTTTTGACAGCCCTTTAATATATATATATATATATAGATAGATAGATAGATAGATAGATAGATAGAATTTTTTTTTATTCTTTGTATGAGGAGTATACAGTATTTGTTTTAGTGTCTACTGACATATCAAATGATATGATGACGTAGCATGTTTTGTCTCTGCTGTGTCCCAGGCTCCGCGCCCTGTCAGGTGGAGTGGGTAGCAGCAGTGTGGCCTCCCCTCCACTCTCACCCGCATTGCCAAAGTATAAACTTGCAGACTATCGCTATGGGAGAGAAGAGATGCTAGCACTTTATGTAAAAGATAACATGGTAAGGACGTCTGTCTTTTGCTGACTTAGATTTTTTTGTCATGCTCTGAAGACTCATTTATCTTCCTGATTTTAATTCATGTTTAAAATGTTACTAACCTTTTTATTTTCTCTTTTAGATTCCGGTAGATCTTCATGACAAGGAATTTCTACCTATTTTACAAGAGGAGCCCCTGCCACCATTGGCATTAGTCCCATTTACAGAGGAGGAGCAGGTAAGAATCGACCTATTTATTTACTGCGGCCTAAGAATTGCACATGAATTTGAAATGACAAAGAGGTGCTTCCTGCAGCAGCTCTCTATTCTCTATGAAAGTGCTGTGATAAAGCTGTGCCTACGTATTCAAGTAGTGGCATTTGGTTTTTTTTTGCATATGATGTAATTTTGGCACACGCTGTGGTTGAAACAGATAGCCTACTCGCAATCTCGCTGTCACGCAACCCATTGCCAGGCTTGCATCTGTGAATGGAGTGGCCTTTATAATGCTTTGCATGCATGTCTGTCTCCACAGAGAAATTTCTCCATGTCTGTAAACAGTGCAGCTGTACTCCGTCTGACAGGAAGGGGAGGGGGGACGGTGGTGGGGGCACCTAGAGGCCGAAGTTCTTCACGGGGGCGAGGTGAGCTACGTTGCAACCACAGACTTTCCTTTTTTTTCCATCTAAAAGAAGTGCAGTTACTTGATACGTTTTTAGCAGCGGAAATGTTTTTCTTTCTGTTAAACTAGAGCAGAGTTCAAACTTTTGTCACCTTGTGTAACATGTTTCATAAGTATTTTTCACTGTACACTGAATTTCTTTAGCACAGTTATGGTGAGAAAAGGTTAGTCTTGTGCATATGCTCATGAGCCCTTTTTTGTTTGATTGACAGGGAGGGGCAGAGGAGAAGGAGGATTTTACCAAAGAAGTTTTGATGATGTGGAGGGAGGTTTTGGCCGTGGAGGGAGAGAGATGCATCGCTCCCAGAGTTGGGAGGAGAGGTACTCAAAATAAATTGCACCTGCAGCACAAACTGTCTATAAGCAATTGAAATATCTACAACATTTGTTTGTAACTCAGAGTATGCAGACTAAGTGCTGAAATTAACAGTTTTATGGCCCAGATATGTTATCTAAAATAAACCGCGAGAAAAGACAAATTAAGTATGTTAGGTGTCTTTGTTTTTGCGCATTTAGTTCAGGTTACCCTGATTAAACTTAATTTTTATTTTTTTTTTGTCCTGCCCAGGGGAGACAAAAGGTTCGAAAAGCCAGGGCGAAAAGATCCAGGTTAGTATGCTAGGTTTTTAAGACATAAGTGAGAGTGGGGTCAGATGTGCCCCCCATAATCTAGAACAGCGGTTCCCAAACTTTTCCATTCCAGGACCCACCTAGACAATTCTAATATATATCAAGACCCACCAAAATATTTGAGATTAGAAAACAATTGACATTACTGTAAACCTAATCGTAGGACAGAATCGAGTATTTTATAGTACAAATGTAAAATTCCATCACTTTATATTTAAGTTTTAATTTCTTCAATTACTCTGGTTAAAGAGCATATGAAATATGTACATAAAAACATGCTCACTCCTGTCCGGATATGAACTGTAAGCCTGTAAGTGGTTTACTGAAATGCAAATTTAGCTGCAGGCAATTTGTGCAACCCATTTTTCCACACTCTGCGACCCACAGTTTTTCATGTCACCATGTATTTAGAAATGGTCATATGCAGCTGCCTTTGATTGAGAGATTGCATATGAGAAAAGTGATTAACACTTTCGACATGCAAAATTTCTGTGCATTTTTTCCAAAGTTATGGGTAGTTGTGGGATAAAGAAAGTGGCACAGATGACCCCACTCTCTCCTACAAAGTGTGACCTTATGTTACACATCACATTATATGCCAGTACTTAACCAACTTAATCTCTCTGTCCATAGATGGAGCACCAGCCCATTTTCCACTCAATCACAGTAAGTCCTCTTTGCTAACAGACCTATAAAATGTACACTACCATTATCATTAGGTTTGTATGTAGGTTTTAAAAAAAAAAGAAAAAATGCTTTTGAGCATGGATGTGTTAAATTGATCAAAAGTGAGTTCAAGAGCTTTTGATTTCAAATAAGTGCTGTTCTTTGAACTTTTTAACTTTCTGTTCATCAAAGAATCCTGAAAAAAAATGTTTCTCGATTTACACAAAAATATTAAGCAGCACAACTTTTTTTTAACATTGATAATAATAAGAAATGTTTCTTGAGCAGTAAATCAGCATATTATAATGATTTCTGAAGGATCATGTGACTGAAGACTGGAGTAATAATGCTGAAAATTCAGCTTTGATCACAGGAATAAATGACAGTTTAACATTAAAATAGAAAAAAGTTTTTTAAAATTGTATTGTCTTACAATATTACTTTTTGATGTATATTTTATCAAACAAATGCAGCTTCACACCATTTAAAAAAAGCTTACTTGTCCCAAACTTTTAAATGGTAGTGTGTAATAGATGCATTGCAAATGTTTCAATTGCTCAACATGTACTATTTGGATCTTTTTTTCATTGACTTTTTTTTTTCTTCCCAAAAGTACGGGCAAACTATGAGGATGCTAGTGCAGGGAACACTCGAAAACACGAATTCGTTCGCTCAGGAAGTGACAACTGGCGCTCAATTCGAGATGAGCAGAATGGAGAGGATGACGATAGTGGCTGGAGGCTTGCAGGTTCTCGTCGGGAGAACGAACGATGGTGTCCTCCAAGTCCAGGTGTGTTGCATGTCCTTTTTTTCATCAAGAACTTGTTTGAAAAATGTTCGGATACAAACTGATTCCTCATTTGCAGATGGCCCACGATCAGCAGGGTGGCGGGAACACCCGGATCAACGTCGGCGTTTTCCTTTTGACTCAAGGGATGAGGAGCGTGCTGGTTACCGCAGACCTCGGTCAGGCAGCGGGAGCGTAGAGGAGGAGAGGGACAGTTTGCCAGAATGGTGTCTGGAAGATGCTGAGGAGGAGACGGGGACATTTGACTCCTCAGGGGCCTTCCTCTCACTTAAGGTGAGGGCGTGGGAAGTGAGTTCTTGAATTTTGATCTTTTATTCTATTTTATTTAGTTAATAAGAATGTCTGTCTAGATAAATGTATTTTCGATCAGTAAGTTTTCCTCATTGCTCAATTAGAAAGCTCCTAAGGAGCCTATCCTGGAAGAGGCGGAGCTGGACTTCCGGCCACTGGAGGAGAATGAAGAATACACAGAAAAGGATGACAGTGAATCAGAACAAACCAAAGATACTGATACAGAAACTAGATGTGAGAGTAATCGAAATGAAGGTAAGGCGGCATTAAGAAATCCCATCGGGTACTCCATTTCAAGTTAATGGACTAAATCAAGTTAATCAGTTTAATTACAGGTGGCAAGTCTCTCACAAAGGCAGCATTTATTTGTTCAAAAATACTGTAAAACTGATATTGTGAAATATTACAATTCAAATAACTTTTCTATTTTAACATTTGAAAATCAGATTGCAAAAACTGAATTTTCAGCATAATTTCTACAGTCTTCATTGTCACATGATCTTCCAGAAATCCTTCTAATATACTGATTTTCTGCTCAAGAAACATTTCTTATCAATGTTGAAAATATTTTTTGAAAAGTTTAAAAAAACAGCATTTATTTTATCTTTAAAAATGACAGGCTCCAAAATTTTAAACTGGATTTTAATGTTACCATTTTTAATTCTTCAATCTTGTACGTTGTCAGTTCACGTCTAAACAACTCTTTAACAATTGTAAATCATTGTCATCATTTTTAATCGAGCTTTATTTTTGGTTTACAGCAGGCAGTAAATCGGAAGAGCCATCGCCGGTTGCTGTACCATTTCCAGCAGTGGTTACGCCTCCCAAGGCTGCGACTCCGGCACCCCTTCCGTCTGTTAACCCGGAACAGGCTGAAGAAAGTGAGAGACCATTGGAGAGAACGACAGTACCTGAACTCAGTAAAGCACCACTACACACAACCCTACCAAATAGCATTTTGGAGGCTATTTCCATACCACATGTAACAAACACACTCCCAGGTAATAATCAAATGAATAAAACATATGCAAAAGTAGTTCCTTAAATATATATTCTAGAAAATATAACCTCTAGCCTTCATTTATGGAATGCTGAGTTAAACCTGTCTCTGCTTCCAGATCTTCCGCTCTCTACTCCTCCTGTGCTCCCTGTTCAGTCAGTGCCCACGCAAACCCAGCAGGTCAAGCCTCTGGAGATGCCAGTGGCGGTGGCTCCTGTTCTCCCCCACTCCAAAGGCATTGTGGGTCCTTTCAGCCGGCCCTCTGCACTGCCCTCTGACATGGATGAGGATGAGGGACTCAAGCACTTTGAGCAGGTGTGAATGGCTGTATGCACAGCAGTGCTTGCATCTAAATATTGAGTTGGTGCCTAACACTTTGTGTCTACACCAAATGTGACAAAGCAACCCTTGCAAATTCATTTGTTCTTTGTGTCAGAAGTAACGTGAGCACTTGAAGTATGTTGGAAATTGAACGGGGCATCAGTTTACTGTCGGGAATTTGTTGTAGATTGCATCACTGATTATAATGGGTTGTATTTGCTTTTGTCACATTTCGTTGTGATGCGTGCGTCTGGTTTTGACATGGTGTAAATTATTGGTATAAAATACTGCTAAAGGTATCAGAGCTACTCTAAGGTCTATCAGCCACATTACAAAGCTGCCATGAAGATCGAAAATTTGAACAGTAGACTTTTTCCTATCTGAAACAGGAAGCTGAGAAAATGGTGGCATACCTGCAGGACGGCGGTTTGGACGATGAGCGTTTGGCCACCAAGATTGGTCCCAAACCCACAGCTCTTCCCATTACCCATGAGGCTGCATTCAAATGGTTTTACAAAGATCCGCAGGGAGAGATCCAAGGTAGGCAAATCAGTATCCAATCTAACTTTCGCACTGCATTATAAATGCAGTTATTCAGATTTTTAAGAATCCTTTTCTTTTCTTTTTTACATTTTATAAATTTTTTATGAAGTATCTTATGTTCACCAAGGCTCCATTTATTTTTATTTATTATGCAACGTAAGAATTTTTTTTTTTTTTAATATAATTTATTCTTAAGCTGCAAAAGCAAAATTTTCAGCAGCCATTACTCCAGTCTTAAAGGGATAGTTCACTTTAAAAATAAAATTTGGTATGTTTTAGCTTACCTCAAGGGCATCCAAGATGTAGGTGTCTTTTTTTCCGCAGTAGTTTCAATTTGGATATTTTTAGGTCAAACCGTTCTTGTCTGTCAGTCATATAATGCAGGTCGATGGTCACTGTATCAAAACACAAGCACAGAGTCCAAATTAAAACAATTCCCCATCGTCCAAATTAAACAATTCCCCATCGTAAGTACACATTGATGGCCTAAGACACGAAACGAGCGGTTTGTGTGAGAAAATGAACAGTATTTATATCGTTTTTACCTCTTGTAACACAGCACATGTCCAAATGTTCTGACGGCGCGGGCGGGTATAGATATATACATAGATGTCGCCTTGGCTACGGTTTCGTTCCAATGAACTGCAGTAGCAAAGGCGACATCTAGTGTATACATTTATACCCGCTCGCGGGCGGGTATAGATATATACACTAGATGTCGCTTGGCTACGGTTTCGTTCCAATGAACTGCAGTAGCCAAGGCGACATCTATGTATATATCTATACCCGCCCGCGCCGTCAGATCATTTAGACGTGTGCTGTTTTCAAGAGATAACAACGATATAAATACTGTTCGTTTTCTCACACAAACCGCTCGTTTCGTGTCTTAGGCCATCAATGTGTACTTACGATGGGGAATTGTTTAATTTGGACGATGGGGAATTGTTTTAATTTGGACTCTGTTCTTGTGTTTTGATACAGTGACCATCGACCTGCATTATATGACTGACAGACAAGAATGGTTTGACCTAAAAATATCAAAATTGAAACTACTGCGGAAACAAAGACACCTACATCTTGGATGCCCTTGAGGTAAGCTAAAACATATCAAAAATTAATTTCAAAGTGAACTATCCCTTTAAGTGCCACATAGTGCCTTTATCATGCTAAAGTGTCAATAACTTTTAGTATTGTGCTGCATGGATATATTACATATTACCGAGATATAAATTATATAGCAAAATCTGTAATAAACTCTTCCGTGGCCTTGAAAACAGTATTATTGATCTGACTGCATTGACTCTATTGGATCATGAGAACTGAACTGAGCTGGACGATGACATCACTGTTTTGTCCTTAGCTGCTGTATAGATAAATTAACTAAATAACTAATGATTTTTACAATGGAAATGAATCAACACCGAACTTACTTGAGCTGGACAATGACACTATTTTCTCCTAGATCTGCTGTACATCCAAATAACTTTGTTGCATTATTTTCCTGTTATCACTGTAAAGCTGCTTTGAAACAATCTGTTTTGTATAAAGTGTTATAAAAAATAAATGTGACTTGCCTTGTCTTGACAAATATTGTCATTCCACCCATCCCTAATATCATGTACATCATTCTAGTTTTAAACATTTTTATTTTCAACTAATCGATTACGTCAACTACAAAATTACTCAATGCCTTACGACTGAGTCTGTCCATGTATGTTAAAACCTGTACCTTAAGAACTAACAACTTGTTCCCCTTCCCTGTGATGAAGCCTCTCTACTTCAGAGAATTCAAAATGTTACCGTGTTGCTCTAAATAGCCACATTCAGTGACCCCAGTCTGTCTGTCTTCTCACAGGACCATTTAATAACCAGGAGATGTCTGAGTGGTTTCAGGCGGGCTATTTCACCATGACCTTGCAGGTGAAGCGAGGATGTGACGAGATGTTCCAGCCCCTGGGAGAGATGATGAAGTTGTGGGGGCGAGTGCCATTTACACCCGGCCCCACACTACCTCCCGTACTGGTAATAAGAGACTTGCTTATCTATGAGAAATGCCAGACCCTAAACGACTTCCCCTTGTTGTTCAGCATACAAAAAGTGTTGATATGTGTGTGTTTGTCTGTATATAGGGAGATGCAGATCAAGAGAGGATAAAGAGACAACAGGAGATGAATGCTCTAAATATGTATCAGATACAGCAGCTGCAATATCAGTACTTACTCAGGTATGACGGTGTCATTTTTTGCAGCACAAGCAGAATTGCTAGAGAGAACATCAAAAACTAATTACTACTAAATTACTATTAACTGAATTTCACTCTTCTTTTGTCTGTTGTTTGGGAAAAAAAAACGGGTAGTTCTGCCCTAAACTCGCACGATTTGTTGAACCCATGTTATTTTCAGCCCAGTTTTATTTTAAAATGTAATTAATTCCTAAGCTGAATTTTCAGCATCATTACTCCAGTCTTCAGTGTCAAATGATTCTTCAGAAATAATTTCTAATATGCTGATTTGCTGCTGAGAAACATTTCTTCTTATCAATATAGAAAACAATTGGAATAGGAAATTCAAAGAACAGCATTTAGATCAAATCAAAATCTGTTATAACATTATAAATGTCTTAACTGACACTTTAGATCAATCGAATGTATCCTTGCTGAATAAAATTAATTTCTTTCAAAAAAAAGTCTAACATGCAAACACATGATTTTTTTTTTTTTTAATGCCATTAAATGAAGACTCCCTTTTGTCCTCTAGGCAACAGTATGCTCTGGCTCAACAGAAAGTTTTAAACTCTGCTCCTCCTCTACAACAGCAGCAGCTCAATCTCCTTCTCCATCAGGCGCTCAAGATCAGGTGAGATTAATTTACTTCTGTTTTCAGATAACTTCTCAGAATTACAGATTTCATCAGGGCAATCAGAGGGCATATTCATGTAAAGCGTGGGTGGTGTGATACACTGCATTGGTATTGTGGTTGAGCATCTGTGACACTATCTCACAGTTTGATTTGTGTGCCCCTCCAGAACGCCAGAGCCTCAACAGAGCCTCTTACCTCCCGTCACACGTTCCATGTCCGTTCCAGACTCGGGATCTGTTTGGGAAATGCAGAACTCTTCCACTCAGGCATCCTGTTCTCCAAACATGCAGCCCACCGCTCCCAGCAGTACGTCAACACTGAGATTTGCTCTGCTAAGCAATAAGTTCAGAACAAGGACATGTTTAGAACTGGAACTTTTTCCTAGTGTAGAATATGTTGAGGCAAATTTTTTGAAAATCTTGATCCATTTCCCCCCCACATACTTGAACAGAGTCAGTTTATGCCTTTGTTTGTCTCTCTTCAAACTTTTAGATGTTAGTTATTGACCTCACCTTGTTTGTTGTCTTGAACTCCTCAAGTCATTAGATCAGCAGTTGAGTCAGAGTGCCACAGTAGCTTTAAATGGAAAAAAAGTGTTGCATCCTTCCTGCAGCTCTTGTATTGTTTCTGGTGTGCTTGTTTTCTACTCTCACTTACAGTAACACACCACTCACTTAGTTTTTGATATGACTCATGCTCATCTCGTGGTATAACTCGGTTGCTAGTGATTTGACTCAGCTGAATGAGATGCCACTTAAGCAGAACAGAAACGTGGCCTTTGACAATTGTTTTTGCTTTGAAGTGGAACAGTGGCTTCTCCTATTATTTTGTCTTTACATTCACAATGTTCATGCCCTTTACTACCACAGTAGCATTAAACTCCATTCATTCATTCATATTTGATATATCATTCATTTTTATTCTATGACGTCTATAAATTTAGAGTATCAAAATTGGCTACACAGATAACTCATAATTAAGTTTGTATATATGCTGATCTCTAACAGTCACATTGAGAAATCATATGATATGCTTATTCTAAGTCTTTGTGTTTTTTAGCATGGGAAGGGAGTAGCGTATGGGATCTGCCACTAGACTCCATGCCTCAAGCGTCTTCCCTTGAACAGATTCAGCTGGAGAAAGCCAAAGCTTTGAAGGTTAGAAAGATACGAGTAGATATTTTGTGATCTAAAATTACTGATACCGTGGGACTGATACAAGGGTCTCATTTTGTAAATTTAATAGTTTTTTTATTATTATTTTTTTAAATGGTCTTTTCTGCTCTAAAGCTTGAGATGGAGAGACGGGAGGCAGAGCTTCGGGCCAAAAGGGAAGAGGAGGAGAGGAAGCGACTGGAAGAAGCGCGGCGTGCTAGACAAGAGGAGGAGCGGAAACGTTTGGAGGAAGAAGAGCTGGCACGGCGCAAACAGGTCAGGAGAGAAGTGAAATTATGCAATGATTAGTGCTGAGATTCAAATACAAAGCTCTGCATTTAAAACAAATATGAAACGATGGAGGTGAATGAGAGCATTTTTGCCATAAGTATGAGTTTCTCGTACATGTTAACATGACGCTGTTGATTGTTGTTCAAGCCTAAACAGTGTTCTTTATGTGCTTTCATTAAAAAGTAAATAGCACATTGACATTCACACAACTAAACTTGTGAGTGTTTTTTGGTTTATATATTAGAGTTGGGAATCTTTTGGAATGTCACAATCCGATTCTAAATTGATTCTCAATAGATTTGATTCTAAACTTTGAATTTTATTTTATTTAATGAAAAAGTAATGAAATAATTTGTTTAATTTAAAGGAGTTGTTCAACCAAAAATGAAGGAAACATGCAGAGGTTGTGTCCCCAATTGATTGATATTAAATACAACTTATAAATGTAATTAAACTTTCAAGTTTTGTTGAATTATTATTTTTCAATCTCATGTTATTGTTTTACTTCATCTAAAAAATATTTAAATATTTTATATTGAACAATTTTATTCATAATAAATCACATTTCCTGCCTTTTAATTTTGTAGGATATTGGTAATCCTAGTTATACTGTTTATATTTGTTCCTCTCTTACAGATTTGCCATGTCTGCTTATTCGTTTTTAAGGGGCTTGTTTTGCTTTTTGTTTGGATTGTTGAACAGACCGTAACTAATGAAGACAGAGAAATGGGAGCGCTCTGTTCTCAGGCGCTGGGGTTCTCAGCACCATCAAATTAAGTCTCGCTTCCGACACATCGGCCAAACATAACTTGTTGGCTGATGCCTATATTTTAAAAATGCTAAATATCGGCCTTAGCATTATATCGATCGACCACCAGTCGGGAGTTATTTAATAAAGTGCTTATCAGCCAGTTCCGTTAAGTGGCCAATCGTTTGGAGTTATATATATATATATATATATATATATATATATATATATATATATATATATATATATATATATAAAAAAAAAGTCAAATATATATAATACGCACTCTGTCTTCTGTAGGAGGAGGCTCTCCAGAGGCAGCGGGAGCAGGAGGCAGCACAGCGACGGCAGAAAGAGGAGGAGGAAAGGTTAGCTCAGGAGGAGGCTCTCCGACGGCTGGAGGAAAGGAGGAGGGAAGAGGAAGAGAGGAGACAAAGGGAAGAATTCCTCCGCAAACAGGTAAGACTTGCGTATGAATATTTATTATAAAATGGATCCAAAATCTAATTGGTTTAGCCATGTTCAAATCTTTTGTAAAATAGCAGTTGTTGGGTCATTACCAATATCTAAGTCTAACCAATAGTTTTTAAAATTGATATATTGAATGAACAGATGAAATGTACAACATTTACAAAAAAAGTCTTAATGTTTAACTTCATCTATGCCTTAGGGCTGGGAGAAAAAATCGATTCACCTAGCTATTGCAATTTTTATTTTATTTTTTTATTCCAGAATAGATATTAATTCAAATTAAATTGCTTTATTTTTGTCCTTGCTTATATATGAGGTTGACGGAAGTTAGCCACAGAGGATGAAATGTGTTATCTATGAGTGTTGAGTGACGTAATATCCCTTTCAAGTGGACGCGTGGAAGAGACTGAAAGCACTGGAAAGCCCTCACGCTACTCATACACTGAGAGAGATAAGACAATAGAGCTGTACAATTCATCTTTAAAAGACTGTGATCTTGATTCAAACACCCACACTATCTTTTAATTTGTCTTTCTATTTAACTTTGACAAAATCATATCGCAACATTCAAATCTGTGTTGCCGCTGACCCAGATAGAGTTGTCATGAAACAGCTTCAACCTCATAGTATCATTATTTCTGTGATGTAATAGTTAAAGTTATCATAGAAGTACTTGGATAAGTTTAAAGTTCAAATATGAACACTGATGATGATGCTTTTGATAGAAACTTGGTGCTTAAAATAACGCATTTATCTATTAAATTGTTTCGCCACTAAGTGTTATTGAATCATTTATTCAAGAGAATGTTGTACTGTATGATGCTCCTTTGTAAAATATTATTAATCTTATACATCATGTATAACAGTCTGTATAAGTGTATGATTTAACTTTTCCCGATGGTCTTGTGTTAAAAAATTTGCAATATCGAATCACAATACTTGTAGAATCGCAATTCTTAAAAAAATCGCAATACATATCGTATCGGCACCCAAGTGTCGTGATAGTATCAAATCAGGAGATAGATGTGTACTCCCAGCCCTACTATGCCTACTATTTTTACTATATCTGTTTTAGGATTAAGGATGTGCCCAAAGCCTAATTCCAAATTCGGAAAGGCATGGAAATTAAATGACGCATTCTACGGAGCCCCTAAGGGGACATGGTTAGGCTTGCTGCGGAAGTTGGTTACATTACAGTACATCAGACTTCACTTATCACGGGAAGAGAGTAAGGAGAGATGACTGACTGGGCGATGTTGGAGGATTTGGTGCGCAACAGATCCTCATTGACAAATATCTTATCTTGTAAAATGTGTGGTCAGTACCGCCGCTCCTTATACATAGTACGCGTGATTGCGAATCATAAAGTGCAAGTTTTGCAAAGCGAGCGCGTTCAAAAATTATTTCAATACCCCGCATATTGATAGCAGTGCCCTGATGCCGGCAAATTATATACAATATAACTATCCAACTATATAATTGCGAGAGAATGCAAAAGCATTGAAATATATTTTTTCCTCCCATATCATGTTTTTTTCCATCACCATGTCTCTTAAGGGGCTCCGTAGAATGCATAATTTTTTTAACATAGTATTTGGCTTCGAGCACATCTTTAAAGTGTTTTTTTGCAAGCAAATCAATGACTTCGGTTTTGATGATATTTTAGAAAAGCTTTTTGTCTGAACTAAGATCAACCACTAACCATGGTACAATCATTAATGCATGGCTGTCTGCCACAAATGACTTGGTTCTTCTGAGTTTGGTTAGATTGGCAGTATTAGCTGAGATGACATTTTGTGTGGTTTAGTGCTGTTATTGATCTTTTTGTTAATTATTTTTGTTCCAGCAGGAAGAGGAGCGGAGGAAACAGGAAGAACTGGAAGCTCAGAAGCGGCGTGAGGAAGAGAAGAGGCTAGAAGAGGAGGCGGCGGCATTGGCAAGACAACAGCTGGAGGAGCAGAAGAGGAGAGAGCAGGAGGCGCTGAGACAGCAGGAGCTACAGAGACAGAGGCAGCAGCAGCAGGAGGCTCTCCGTCGACTGCAGCAGCAGCAGCAACAACAGCAGCTCGCACAGATGAAGGTGAGAAATCCTGTGGAGCAGATATTTATTAGTCTTTGTACTAGTCTCACTTCCTGAGAAGATTTCATTTTTATATAGTTTGGTAGATATAGATATAGATATAGATATATGGTAGATAATCCATTAATCAGGGAAGTGATTCTTCTGTATTTATTTGGATTTTTTGGGCCTATGTGAATTGAGAACATAGCATTTTCCCCCCTCAGATTTAAGCAAATACATTTGAAATACATGCATTTCATGCATGTATACCACTCATCAACCACCTTCCCAAATTTGTTTATAAATCTCTCCCTGTGGTGTTCTGCTAAAATAAAGAATTGAAGATAGCCATACATAATATTATTGTAAGTTTACATTTTTTTTAAATACAAATATAATAATAGAAAATATATTTATTAATCAATGTATTTACAGCTCAATAGTTATTGCAATATTTCTACATTTGTTTTGTTTAATTTTTATACTTTAAATAACATGATTTTTAATATTTATAAGCAAAATTGTAAATTTATTATTATTATTATTAATCTTACAAATATAATAGTAATTAAAAATAACTATTAATATTACATTTCTACAGTGCAATAGGATTATTGCAATTGCAATATAATTGATTTTTTTAATCATTGAAATTATCAACTCCATCTGTGAGGAATTAATTGAATTATACAATCATACAATTATAAATTATACAATATAACAATCTATTAAATTATAAAAAATATTATTAACATAATAATTAGAGAAATGTATTGTTATTATATGGCATTATAGTTACGAATGAGGAAAAACAGGTTTTCCTTTTTTAAGCTTTGATCACATGCCTGATTATTTTACACAATGGAATTTATGATGTTAACTTGGTTGGTACATTACCTGAAAACAGTTTTTTTGTTTGTTTGTTTGTTTGACTGACCCAGTTATTGTATTTTTTTTTTTTTTTTTTTTTTTCATGTCTATGTTCCCAGCTCCCTTCATCCTCCAAGTGGGGCCAGCAGTCGACCACAGCAAACACTCTCTCACAGTCCCAGAATGCCCTGTCGCTTGCTGAGATCCAGAAACTGGAGGAGGAAAGAGAACAACAAGCACGAGAGGAGGTATGCCAGGGATTCTTCCCCAACTCAAGCTTTCTCATGTGACCAAGCTTTCAACAGATTCCCATGTGACCAAGCAAGAGGCAAAAACCATTACATAGAGATCATCTTTTTTTCTCATTGATCTGTTTTGTTTTTTCCTGCAGCAAAGACGACAACAACAGGAGCTCCAGAGGACCCAGCAGCAGCAGCAACCTCAGGCGAAGCTCTCGGGTTGGGGCAGCGTGGCCAAGCAGCCAGAGGCCACCAAGTCCCTGCTGGAGATCCAGAGAGAGGAAGCGCAGCAAATGAAACAGCGCAAGGAACAGCAGCAGCAGCAACAGCAGCAACAACAACAGCAACAGCAACAACAACAACAGGAACAACAGCAGCAGCAGCAGCTGCAACACTCAACCGTCACCCAGCAGAACCGAGTGGTTAGTTACACACATCCTGATGCAGATACCCACCTTGTTTTTGACGTAAGAGTGGGTACGTCTGTTTGTAACTTGAATGTAGGCCTCTGGTTTCACCCACTTCCTTTTATTTTAGCTGTACAACAGAAGTCCTGTTATGATGTTCCAATCTGCTAATTGTTATTTTATTTTTTATTGTAAACACACCAGTTTTACCATTTACTGCACTTTCGTTATTTTTCCAGTTAATTACCTATAGCGATTGATCATTCAGTTTGATTTAAAGGAGAACTTGGTAATTTTTTTAACTTAATAAAACTGTCTAGAAATCATTTGGATGGTTAAACTACCTGTTCTGGTGATATTGGTGACTTTCCCCGCTCCCCCCAGCGTTCCCAGGCGGAAAACCAACCTTGCAACTTGGGGACTACCGTCCCGGCAAAATAGAAATTGGAAGTCTCGTGAGAAACGAGAACGAGCGCGAAACACGAATCGCTTTACGGCAATTCAACATAAACACACATGCATGTATGATGTATTACCAGATTACCGTACCCACCTCGGTAGACAAAGCTCCAGACGATTCAGTTGGCTTGCTCCGATCAAAACAAACGCACATGAGCAGCGGTAGAGAGGGGGAAGAGGCCGCCGCAAGTGAGTTTTTTACGACCGTGTTGTGACATATACGCCCCCCCACAGCTGTAGGGGGAGCACGTGGGGAAAACATGCGACAACATAAGGGAAAATCAGCGAAGAAGTGACTAGAGTTCGCTAGAGTTGCCGAGTTCTCCTTTAAATTTAAGGTCACAAGTCTTCATATAACTAAATGCATAATTATCATTTTAAGATGTCTTAAATTTGGGGATGTAAAAACAGGAATTGCTTAGAAGCCTAACATGATGATTAAACTTCAAAAGGCTATGATTTGCACATTTCAAAGTAAAAAAGTTTCAGGCAGTTCGCAAACAATGACAACCATAGTTTTTATGTTTTAATATGTTGTAAGAGTGCGTATTTTATCTTCCTCAGCTGACAGTAGGAAACCATAGACATATAGTTCAGAATAAGAGTCCCGGCTTGTTTTATAATTCAAAAAGTTCTGCATTATGCTTAAATCTGTTTGTAATGGAAATTTATATTTTTGTGTTCCATGATAAACTATCTGAAATTTAATTAAATGTAAACTCTTGTGGCTTCTCTCTAGGCTGCCCTGTCACAGGAAGGAAACACTAAGAACATTAAATTCAGTATATACATTTTACTAGTATTAGCACAATAATCCTTTTATTTTATATCAATCAAGCTCTAATTCATATGTATTGATACATACACCAGTTTTTATACATAGGCATATATTGACTAAAACAGGTACACATTCAAGTACAGAACAGGGATATTGCAAGTTTAAAATCCTGTTTAATTAAGTAAAAGAATCTGAGATGCATGATTTATTTTGAGATTTTAGGAGTTTGTTCTCTATGGACATAGTGTTGCCTTTTTGTGCAGATCTTAAAGTCTTGCGTTTGATTCTACATTAGTCTAAAACAGGGATGGAAATAAACTTTTTTGTCCACCGGCCACTGTGGCTGGTGGATTTCAAAATCTACCAGCCACTCAATGTTTTTACCAGCCACTTTCTTGTTTTTAACCGACAATGTGTAACTGCATGTGATAATTAATACTACAAGATCTAGAATACTTAAACAGTTTATTTAATCTCAAGTCTCAATGAAATACTGACATTTTCTCTTTCTTTCTTATACACACACCAGGCACGGCGTTATGGGTGCGTTAGTAGGCCGCCCACCCACTTTTCAACAGGCCCACACAAAACTTTTCTTCTTCAAAAAAAAAAACGTTTAATATATTCTAATTTTGTCAAGAACTATAAAAAAATCGTCAATAAGCTCATAATTTGTGCTAAAATAGTCTAAATGTTTAGAATTTAGAATGGCCTGAGCCTGGCTCGAAAATGTGTAATAAGGGCTGCCTCCGACTTAAATTTTTTTTTTTTCTAGTCGACTAGTAATTGTTCATTTAAGCCATTTGTGGACAAATCGCCCCTGTATATTATTTTAATCATGCTACTTAAATAGGCTATAGCCTACACAGGATAATGAGCGTTTACGTAATATAGCCGCACTCAAGCGGACGACCGCACACTTAAAGCTAGCCACAAAGAACCGGTAAAAGTAATGATTGTAAATGTGTCTAAAATAGCAAGGAGACATTTAATTATTTATTAATAAACTGGTGTTTTCTTTGTCGCTGCAAAGATGAAGTTGACAATGCGGACTCGCTATGAACGCCAGAGAGAAATGCACATTTCATATGGATTTCACAATCAGAGAGCCTATTTCTTTTGGTTTTGAATATTTTCGTTTAAAAGTAGACATTTCAAGCTTTCTATAATAGATAGCCTATATTTCTAAAATCTGTGAGGCACAAGCTGAGTTTCGGCGCCCTTCAGTTCACGTGCAATGCAAGTGATCATGTCGGCGCCTTATTACATTGTCTGCTATATTATTTATTAAATACAGGCAATTGGTTGATAAAACATTGATCAAAATTAAGATACAATTTATACAAAACGAAAATCTTTTAAAAAGTCTTTCTACAAAACGAAACTCAATGAAGTGGTCAAAATCATGTCTTACATGTCATGTCTCCAGACATATTTGCGCATCTCATGATGTATCAAATCCTTCTCGGCGACCAGCGCCATTGCTAGGAGGGCGCCAGTGCCTCTGCCTCGCGAGTGGATGATAGCCCTGAAGACGCCTAGCAATGGTATACCTTTAGTGGTAGTATACCTTTAGTTAAGTTATACCTCAAGAGTCTTCGTAGCGCACTAAGAGACAACGCCAGGTGTGATGCGTAATGGAGATTCCAAAGCGCTCTTCTTTGGTCAGAACCATGGAGAGCGATCGCGGATAGGTCCGTCCGTCCTATGCACCGACACTTTTTACAATGCAACAAAATATTTAAAGAGCATCAAGCTATTAAAATCTATATTATACACACAGATAATATAACAGTATATTAGTCAGTAATTTTTATTAGGATAAACAGTGATTGTATAACGTTTTTAATTAAAGACCCACCCACAATTGGTCTGGCCCATCCAAAACTGAAATCCTGGTGCCGTGCCTGACACACACAAAGCGTGTTGACGACATACCGAGCAGAACTTGTCTCGTCGTAAACTAACCAATTGCGGGACTGCCCATTGTCTGCTTTTCTCCATCGTTCTTTAAAAAAAAACGTTTTTTGACCTTCACCTCTTTGTCCACTGGCTCCTCCTGAGATGTTTTCTCTGCAAACCTCTTAACGCCTGCGATGTAACGCCACATTTTTTTTGAAGGTGTGCCTCCTCTAAAAGTGTCCTCCGTCCGTGTGAAACAGTATGCTATTTTTATTTACCCACCATGGTGGCTGGTAGGTGAAGCGAGTTTACCCGCCACAACACAAAATCACCCGCATTTGGCTGGTGGTGGGTGCTAATTTCCATCCCTGGTCTAAAATAGATTGCATTGCCTCTGTTTCTCCTTCTAGGCCCTCAATACATCAGTGTGGGGTTCTGTCAATAATGTCGGCTCGAACTGGTTGATGGACAGCAGTGTCTGGGGTGATGCTCAGAACTCTAACATCGGCTTCTGGGATGAAGCAGTAAAGGAGGCCGCCCCGCCTCAGGCCACACGCAAGAGCCACAATCAGAAAAACAAGGGCAATGCTAACCTCAGGTAAACCACCACCACATATTAAAATACGCAATAAAACCTCAGACTTTAGTATGCTAACTAGGTCCAGTGTGCAAAACTGCTTTTTGTGTAATTTCCTTATTGTATTTTGTAAAATAATCTGTTTGTAACAGTAATAGCAGCAGTGCTAAAGCAAGTAAAAAGGTGGAGGAGGAAGAGAAGCTACTGAAATTGTTCCAGGGAGCCAATAAGAACCAGGACAGCTTTATGCAGTGGTGTGAACAGACTCTACACACTCTCAACACAGCCAATAACCTCGATGGTGAGTCACTGACACATACCCGTCTATCACCCTCAACTATCTTGACTATATCAGCGTTTGTTTAATGCGCACATGATGCACAGATAATTCTTCACACAAACCACTTCCCTGCCGTTTCATCGCTTTTTCTTGGCATTGTATGCACGGAATGCAGCTTCTGACGTTAAAAGGGTCATGTCTTTATTATGCCCTTGTACAAAGTCTTCATTTTATTTTTGGGGTCTGCTAGAATAGGTTTTCAATCTTGAATGTCCAAAAAAACCATTACTTTTAACATATTTTGCATTGTATGCTCTTAGTATCCTTCCGAAAAGTGCAATGTACTCTGATTGGTCGAATGGATCAGTGTGTTGTGATTGGTCATAACACACAACTCAACCACACCTCGCCCCTTTTTTGCGTATGCTCTTGGAAGGACTGTTTAACTGAGGGATATTGTGCCGTGTTCTTTTTCATGCTCAAACTGCAACATTTCACACTAACGAACGTTGAAAATGTAAAAAAGCATTGTACTCTGAGAACCACCAGTGTGTGTTCAGAAAGTAAATTGCAAACAAAAAAAATATGTATCATACATAACCTCTTAAAAACGTGTGATTTAAAGACAATTTAGCTTTCTGAAAGTCTTCCACTCTTGCCACAGTTCCCACCTTTGCGTCGTTCCTGAAGGAAGTGGACTCGCCGTACGAGGTGCACGACTACGTGCGAGCCTACCTGGGTGACACTCCACAGGCCAAGGACTTCGCCAAGCAGTTCCTGGAGCGGCGTGCCAAACAGAATGCCAATCAGCAAAAACCTCAACAGGTCCAGCAGCAAAAACAGCAGGTTCGTTGCACAAGTGTGTGTCAGTGTTCATTTTTACAGCAAATTTAGATTTAGTTTTAGTCATAGTCTTTTGACTAAAATGCTGTTTAGTTTTAGCCATAGTTTAGTCGTCTGACTGTTTTAATTTTAGTTGCATAAGATTTTAGTCTATTAAATCTACAGTAGATTTAGTTGACTAAAATCTAATGGGTTTAGCTCAATTGTAATGCATTATTTCTCTAAAATAGTTATAGTTCTCAAAAAGTTCATTATATGCTCCCTGGAGAAAGAAAAAAATATATTAACCTGTTAATATGAATGATATTAAGGTTTGAACATGCAATACAGACACAGATTTAAGTGCTGTGACATATAACATGTCTTTATTTTTCTTTAAATAAAAAAAAACACTTGAAGAAAGGATATTCATTCTTTATAGCATTTTGCATAGAACATTCTTCATTCTTTCAAGCAGACATAAAATATAGATTAATTCTTATTAAAATTATCCAGTCAAGAGCATTGAGTGAATTTCTCTTTGTTGTTTGATTAACATTAATGACGGACAGCAATGCGGACGATCCAATACACTGACACACATCTGAAATTCTCTGTACTTAAGACATAACCAACTGTGTTTACGTGAATACTCGCCAAAACACACTTTGACATAAATTTGTGTATTTGTCCGTTCAAGCGAGAAACGACGCAAAAGAGCTCAATTTAGTACTCGTGAACTTTCTGGATGATCTAAATTGACTAAATAAACACTGGTGTGCATGTGTCAGTTTGCTGCTAAACTCTCTGTGTTTGTGTCTCAGGACTCTGTGTGGGGAATGAGCCAAGTGTCACAGTCAGTCCTGCAACAACAACAACAACAGCAACAGCAGCTGCAGCAGCGCTTTGAGACCGTCACTTCCGGCAAGAAGAAGAAGAAACAGAAGATGGTACGGGCTGACCCAAGCCTTCTAGGTGAGTGTCGGTGAAGTCATTCATAAAAAAACTGTGCTGTCAATTTGAAACTTGAAATTATCTGCTGGGAAATTACTCTGATTTGAATTCCTGTGAACTAAAGTTCCTGTGAACTAAAGAACAGAATTTGATTGAGCCGCAGAAGAACTCGTTTAATGCACAGCTAACCCTGGATTATCCCGCTTATACCATGGCCTGCATTGACCAGTTAAAGCTGTTATTGATGTTTGCATCGCAGTATTTAACCGAAAGTTAAAATGATGATGGTTATTTTCGTCAGTTACGGCTCATTAGACCCTAGAATTCTGCCCACTTTACATCAGACACAAAGATAAAGTAGTGTGTAAATTTACATTTATTCAAATGAGAAATTGTAGCATTTATTTGAATTGCATTAACATAGAATGGTTCTTAATCTGACTGGAATTACCTGTATATCAAATGGTTTTAATGCACACCTTCCAGCCAATCTGAATCGAGTATTCAGACAGACCATGGTATAAGTGTGTGTGTGTGAGAATAGAGAGAGAGCTAAAAACCAGTTTATTTAATGCCTTTCATAAAAAGAAGTCAAAGCATAGTAAATTCAGAGGAAGATTTATCATAAAATGAATCCTCTGTAATATTAATTGTAAAATGAAAATAAATTCTAAATATTTTCTTTATGCAAAAAATTCTTTTTGTAATTAATATAATGTCTCTGCAGGTTTTTCTGTTAATGCCTCATCTGAGAGACTCAACATGGGTGAGATTGAGACCGTGGAAGACTTTTGAGGCTTGCTGATCAACAGGCTCCCCCTACCGACCGTTTCCCCTCTGAACAGCTGCCCTTATTTTCCCCTCAAACTCTCTTTTCTGTTTTTTTCCCCTTCTTTTTGTATCGTCAGTTCTCTGATTTGGAGTAGATTCGGGGCAGCAAGTTTTTCTTCCTCCCTAATCCAGAGGAAACCACAGTTGCAATAACAGCGCTGCCCCACAGCCACGAAAATAACCAAAAACACAAAGCCCTGAGTAAAGGAAGAGAGAGGCTTGCTTCTGCAGGAAAGGAGTCAATGATTTCAGTGTCCTTCCACTGAGATGGAGCGTCTGCTCACAATCATGCTCATCTCCCGAATGATGTTTCTTTAAGAGTGAATAGAAGGATTGCAGAGGAAAAAAAAATATGTATTATCCCCATTACAATTTCCTTTTTAATTTATTTGTTCCTTCCCTCATTCTTTTAGTTTTTTTCCATTTTCTTCCCTTTTCTCCTCTTCCGCTTTGCCCGCCCCCATGTTGATGGACGTCGAAAACAATGTAGGACTCGAGGAAATGTCATCAACAGTGTCCTGTTTTAAGGACATGTTTGAAAGTTCCAGACACTTATCCATTTCTTTGTAAAATATTAGGCTGTTTAAAGAATAAACTTTCAATTCTGCATCTGTATTATAATATATGGAAATGATGAACCAGTGGAGTCATACTTTTTTTTTCTTTTCTTTTTTTTTATTACAGTTCGACAAATAAATCAAAACAGTCTCTTGTGTGGGCTGATCTGCACACTTTTGCTCCTAATGCACAAAGCAGGGTTGTGCAAAGTCGACTTGCAAATGTTTACACAAGTTGCTATTTACAAATTTGCATGATACAGATCCCACATTTATGGAAAACCTGGACATTTCAGGGAATTTTAAAGTTGTGATTTCCAGGCTTAGTGTATTTGAAGTATGCGTAGAGTATGCTATACATCTCTGCTCGGCTCTCAATTATTTAATTGGCTAGTATCAGTACCTCTTTACGTGAAGTCAAATTATTAATTTTTAAAAAATGTATACAGTAGTTATGAATGACAAAAAAAAAACATAAATTCATAGTTCCCCGGTTGGATTTTTATCAAGTTTAATTTGTAATTGTAAAAAAAAAAAAAAAAAGCGACTTCCTAAAATTGACACTTTTTCTTTAGTTTCTTTTTCAATGCATATTGTTTGAGTCTCCAGCCGAGATTAAGCCTAATCCTGGAATTGCTTCCTAAATAACCACAGGAAATGTTTATTTTAGAGCATCATTATTTAAAAACCAGAATAAATGTTGAAATGCAAATTAAAAAAAAAATGTATTGTTAATATTAGTGTCATATGAAAGTTGAATCTGTAACCATGCCCTCCTAACAAGAGTTCATATTTGTAGCTTATAAACAGTACAGTAGTCCCACCATTGAAAGGACAGTTTTGTACTGTGAATTTGATGTTGTTTGTTTTTACAAACCCTGAGAACAGCCTAAGAGTTGAGCTTAATTGTTATAAATGATTACTTTATTATTAATTATCATACTGTAGGTTCTGGTTACAAAAGATAACTTATATTTAATGTGAAATATTCCTTTAATTAGTTCCCTGAGATGCATAAAGCAGGCACAATCAATGAGTGGTTATTCCACAGTGTCGTGTGCAGAAAATGGTCACGTCGAGGCCTGTTCAGTGTTGTAGCGGTTTGTTCCTGTCTGGTGTTTATTGAAGGGAACTCGGCATCTATGAATAATATTGATATGTACTATATACTCAGTCAGTTCATGTCTTCATAACATAACATCAGTAGAAGAGTTTGAAAAAAAAGCCTTGCAGGAAAAACGTCTTAGATTTTTAAAAAGCAAAAAGTTATGAGGCCTATGCAAGCCCTTCAGCCTTGACTGTATTTATGAATTGCTAAATCTAAATGTGTAATATAGCAACAGCTGCTACAAAATAATATTAAAGACACCTTTTGTAATGAAAACATTTTATTAAGCAAATTCACAAGATGAAGCAAAGTGAAGAGGTATTTCATGTCATAGCCAACCTGATCTCACAAGAAAATTTAACTCTTATATGAGGTGGTGATTTGATATGAATTTGTATGATGTTAATCATACAAAAATGAAAGACTTTTAGAAAAATGTAGCACTTTATTTTTCAGTCCTAGTCCTCATACTGTGTACTTATCACAGTAATTACAATAACTGGGTAATAACTAGGTACTAACATGGGAAAAAATATATATGGTCAGTAAGTTGTTGTTTTTTTACATTGCTTTAAAAGAAGCAATTTTCAATTCTGTTAAACAAGATTTAACCTGTTTTAATTTTAATGGGATTTAAGTTGAATTAACTATTACCCAGGATTTTCTTAGGCAAGTACACTGCTAGTAAGGCCTACATGTACTGTAAAATAAAGTGCATCCAAACATAAGTATGTAAGTGTACTCCTATAACCGTCACTGGGAAGTAACCAGATCGCATGCAAATGTATGAATGAGATTCCATACGAATTAGCCACCAATTCACCAAAACGTAAAATAGTTATGAATTTCCATGAGATTGTTGGTCCCGCTGTTAATACTTTGTTTTTTCAGCACCAGCACTTTGTAATAACTGATTATAATAACTATAGTACATGTTGCATATTCAAAATACAGTTCTTGAGCCTGTAAAACTTATATTTTATTTTGTTCACACTTTAAGGTCCAATTCTCATTATTAACAATGACTTTTGCCTCAATAAACTCCTAATTATTGATTATTAATAGTTTGTGGTTAAGTTTAGGTATTGGGTTAAGGGATGTAGAATATGGTCATGCATAATGAGGCATTAATATGTGCTTTAAAAGTACTAATAAACAGCCAATATCATAGTAATATGCATGCTAGTAAACTAGTTCAGTGAGAATTGGACCCTAAACTAAAGAGTTACCTTTTTTGTCAGTATTTCCCAATTACGTAAATTGTCCCTAATTATGAATCATGCCAGCATAATCAAACTGAATCATGGATGCCTCCCACAGTTTGATGTAATGCAATCGAATTGTCATCACTTCTGCGAGATCCATCTCTATGATCCTAAATCCCACAGAAAAGTAGCGTGGGACATGAGGGCCGTCATCGTCGTGCTGCAGGAGTGGAAAGGCTGGCTTTGAAGAAGGTGGGCAGTTACCAGAAGAGTTGACAAAAGTCTGCACTGTCCATACAGAGTCCTCCCACCTAAACCCAGCTTACCCCTACATCTCTCACTCGGTCTCTCACTTGCTCTCTGTGTTCTTTCATTAACGCACCAGTCTAGGAGCGGAGAACAGAAGTGTCCGAACAGGAACCATGGGCCTCGGCAGCAGAAGTTCCAGCGGTTTATCTCGGCTCGCCTTCATCACCGCTCTGGCATTCTGCATGGCTTTTGTGCAGACAGGTAACATCACCATCTTCCCATCTAATCAATGATGCTATTCTCATAAATGTGTTGACTTATTGGGAAAGGTTAATAGGGTTTTTAATAAGCGGGTAATTCTGATTGGTTGGGTGATATGAGTGTTGAATTTTGAACACTTGAAGTGTAGATCAGTGTCTTTCTGAGCTCATCTTGATGAAGGTTCAGAATTACTTCATCTCTGAAATCTCTTAATTGTGCATACGTGTCATTTTCGCCATGTTGACCCTCTTGGTTTTGCAAGGCCCCTTTCCAGTAGCATGAAAGTGAGACCTTCAAAACTGAATAGCAGAAACTTTATCTTAATGAACATTTGCTTAACTTGCTAGGATTATTTCCACGGGCAATAAGTTGAAAACAAAAAGGGTTAGTTCATTATTGTAAAAAATGAGTGTTATTGTAAAGCGAACCAAAATAACTGAATTTGAAAATTGAGTCTTTACAGTGGCGTAAGTGTGCGAGACTCTTGCAGACTGAAACGTCACACTGTCTTCAATGACTCAGACCTTCTCTTTTTCACATCCAGGTGTCGAACCTGATTTTAGTCTTGGGTTCAGTGCGTACATAGACAAAGAGTTCGTTTGTTGGACTCTTGAGGAAGACAAGGCATTTATACATCTGAGCACAAAGTTCATTTGTATAAAAAATAAATTAGAATTGCATTCTAAAAAGGTTGTGTTTTTCGACCATCATCTCTAAAATAGGACCTTCTAAATGTTATATTAAAATCACAAACCTGTGAGAAAATATGTTTAAGAAACTCAGAATTTCCAGCCAGAATACATGATGTAATGCTGTTTTTTTATTTTCTAATGTGAACTTGTTTGCATTGATGTCATGGGAGCAAAAATTATTAAAAGTCTGGATGATCATGATGTCACTGTTTGTTTGGATATATTTCCAGTACATAACATAATTTGTGGTGGAATAACTTTTATACATATATATCATTATTTTTGAATGAATTGAATATATTAATAGCTCTGCTGTGCTGTCAATATTGGACTCTGAATTTAGGTGTACAAGGGAACGATTTTGAATGCATGATGCTTCATCTCAACCATAACTATGGCTGTTCATTTGTATTACTTTCAAGTTATTTGCCTTTTTTTTTTGACAAATTCTGTAATACTGAACCTTGTTGACTAGTCCTCATCAAGTCATGTAACCTTCATATAACGCTTTATAAAGTACAGATTGTTTCAAAGCAGCTTCACAGTAATAAACAGGAAAATAACAGAATCAACAATGCAAACTTCAAATTTGAGATCTGTAAAGCAGTTCTACAAAGATCATTATTCAGTTCAAGTCAGTTCAGTGTTGATTCAGTTCAATAACTGTGTAAAGTCAATTAAGAAACGTTCAATTTAGCTATACGCTGAGAAGACAATACTGTCATTATTCAGATCAAGTCATCCAACACTGATTCAATTCAGTTGATGTTGATTCAATAACAGTGCCAATGATGCTAAATTTATCCATTATGAAACTAATTTGATTGAGCTGTAAAGCAGCTCTACAGAAAACAATAGTGTCATCATCCAGCTCAATTCAATTCAGTTCAAGTTTTGTTCACCTCTGAGGTCAAAATCAATGATATTACTAAATAGTACCCAGCTTGAACATTCTCAGAACTTTAGCTAACGTTCTGGCAAGTTATGATCAAATATCTTCCAATAATTGAAGGTTTGTTCAAAGTTATCTAATGTTCTCAAAACGTTAGCACAAAAACATTTATATATCGTTGTTTTTTCTGAAACGTTTTAGTTGAACGTTCATCTAACGTTTTTTAAATGTTACCAGTTTCATAACGTTCAGAGAACATTTAAACATAACATTCCTATAATGTTTGTGGAATGATAAAATGGAAATTTTCCACGACAATCATATAAACAAGAAAACAATTTTTTTTAAACAATTTAACTCTTTGCCGGCCATTGGCGGAATTTTCCGGCTTTCCATGTTTTCACTGTTATACGGTAGGGGGCGCTAGAGCGCATCTTCTGAAAGAGTTCTGAATCTCCTGATCAAAACACTGTCTTTGAAAAAAAAACACGATTTTCTCAGCTTTTTGTACAAAAAGTAGCTTTTTTTTATAAGAAAGTGTTGATAAGAAGGAAAGAGTGAATGAAGCTATAGAATAAAACAGGGTTTTTTGTTTAAAAGAAAAGGGTCTGTTCTTTCTTTTTATATATTGTTCTGATAAAAAACTATTTTAGGGACCATGACATTTTTGTAAAAAAAATAAAAAAAATGCTGGCTGCGGTCGGCAAGTTTTTAAAAGAAAATGGTGACTTAAAAAATTTAAGTTTTGAATGTTCCGAGAACTGAATGGGAACGTTAGCAAAACATCCTTAGAACACATTTTTGTTAGCTGGGTTTAAAACCTATAGAATGAACATTACTGCTGCGTCTCCGTGTTTTTTACTGTAGCGGAGGTGAGATGAGGACATGGGCACAGGCAACACCCTGGTGGCACAGACACTGTAGCGGACCATTGTGTCATTCGCACGCATCTGTCTGTGTGTTGTCATCTCACTGTTGTGTGTTAAAATATAAGAAATGAAACAACTTCCTTGGCCTTGTCCTATAGCCAAATGTTTAAGCAGTACTTAATAAATATTTAAGCAGGCCATGAAGTGACAAACACACAAAAAAGTGTACTTTTTCAAATCAACAGGTTGTGCATGCTGACGCCGTGGTGCGTGCTTTTCCACAGACTGGCTTCATAAACAAGCTTGTTTAACTTGCAGTACTGGCTGTGTTTAGGCCGTTGGTTCCTCTGCCCCTCTGACCACACAAGTGCCTGTTTGTACCCTCGAGTGAAGGGCTCATTGATGTATCGCTGGCCTAGAGCCCCGGTGTGCCGTACCTACAGCCGGCTTCAAGTCCAGAAAGTGTGTGTCTTGCTGAGCAAACACACTATTATTAAAAATACTGGCCATCCCCAGCTCGCTGACTCCAAATATTAACCTTTTATTTTAAGATTCAGGGTGGAATATGAGCTTTTTAGCATGTTTAATGGCATGGAAAGGTGGTATAAGTGGCCGCTACATGTAAATACGTCTATTTTGGAAACCTAATAGGGTTTTCGATGCAAAAATTAGCAATCAATGTGCGTCTTGTTGAGTTAGTTTTGGCCTGTGCCATTGTTTAGTTATTTAAATATATTGGTATTATTACTTAATTAAGTATTCTTACTTGTAGTAGTTATTAGTTATTTAAAGGTTCTCTTATTTTGTATTCTTACTTGTAGCTATTTATTTAAACATATCATCCGAGGTTCTATTTATTTAGTTATTTATTTAGATTTGTTTAGTATTCTTACTTGTAGATATTTATTTATTTAAATATATCAGCCGAGGTTCTTTTTATTTAGTTATTTTTTATTTGTTTATTATTCTTATTTGTTGTTAATTAAATATATCATCAGGTTCTTTTATTTATTTAGTAGTCTTGTAGCTATTTATTTTAATGATCAAAAATAGTTGTACGTTGGCCACCCCCAATTTACTGACTCCAAATATTAACCTTTTATTTTAAGACTTAGGGTGGAATAAGAGCATTTTAGCAGGTTTAAGTGCATGGAAAGATGGTATAAGTTGACACTGCATGTAAATATATCTCTGTTTTCGAATTATGCTTTCAATGCACAAATGAGCACAATATGTGTGTTTGCTTGTTGGGTTAGGTTCAACCCATGCCATTGGGTTGTTCAAGCAGGGTCGGGCTAGATATCCCACTATTTATCCATGTTCTCTCTGTCTGTCTTTGTCCCTTCATTTTGGGGTCAGAAACTTTGTCCATAAGGTGCCCTTTGGGAGCTGTGGGCAAGCGGTAACATAGGAAATGGGCTTTGTGCTCCGTGAGTATGATGTAAGTGAGAAAAGTCGCATGGCTGTTCCATGCCTGTGGGAGATGTGGAATGTGAGTGAGAGATGTGAGGAGAAGAAGAGTGGAGGAACGCGCAGGACAAGATACCATAGTGAGAAGCGAGTGCTAATCCTCCGTAAAGATGCCCATTGAGTCATACATAATGTGACTCACATCTATCTATCTATCTATCTATCTATCTATCTATCTATCTATCTATCTATCTATCTATCTATCTATCTATCTATCTATCTATCTATCTATCTATCTGTCTGTCTGTCTGTCTGTCTGTCTGTCTGTCTGTCTGTCTGTCTGTCTGTCTGTCTGTCTGTCTGTCTGTCTGTCTGTCTGTCTCTGTCTGTCCATCTATCTATCTATCATACTTAAAATCTATCCATCCATCCATCCATCCATCCATCCATCCATCCATCCATCCATCCATCCATCCATCCATCCATCCATCCATCATATCTATCTGTCTGTCTGTCTGTCCGTCCGTCCGTCCGTCCGTCCGTCCATCATATCTATCCGTCATATCTATCCGTCTGTCTGTCTGTCTGTCTATCTATCTATCTATCCATCTATCTATCTATCATACTTAATATCTATCTATCCATCTATCCATCCATCCATCCATCCATCCATCCATCCATCCATCCATCCATCCATCCATCCATCCATCCATCCATCCATCCATCCATCCATCATACCTATCTATCATACTTAATATCCATCCATCCATCCATCTTCATATATAATATCTATCTAGTATCTATTCATGCTTGTAAGATAATATTTAATATTCTAATTTCTAATATTAAGATTCCAATTTAAATATATCATCTTAGGTTATATATATATATATATATATATATATATATATATACACATATACATATATATATGTATATGTATATATATATATATATATATATATATATTTTTTTTTTTTTTGGGGGGGGGTATTCTTACTTGTAGGTAGATATTGTTATTTATATCATCCTAGTTGCCTTTTATTTATTTAGTATTCTTACATGTATATTAATTATTGAAATATCTCATAGTAGGCTATGTTCTTTTCATGTTCTTTGCCTTTCCGTTTTGAAACAATTTTGTGAAAATAGCTTAAAAAACATTCTCAAACTGCATATATTGTTGATTCACCTTCGTTTTTTTCCTTCTATCAGAAACAGTGGCGGATTCCTCCCCTACACTGCAGAATGATAACCAGGACACACTATCCGGTGCTGGAGCCATCGATGTGACAACAAAAGTCCCTTACCAGGACCAGACGGGAAACACCCATGACTATGAGGATAGTACACCTTCAGTAACCCTGGATGAGGAAGGTAAAGTTATTCCACCCGTGTTCACATACTGTATACTTAATCACACCTACTGAAATAGAGAATGTTTTATATTTACTAGCTCAGAAATGGCTACTGAATATGATATAAGTCTTTGTTAAAGAGAACTTGGTGTCATTATGTTATGGTGTGTGATTGACAGTTGTATTATTTCTGTTCTCAGTTGTGCTGGGGCCAGGTGCCATCACAGCTATCGTCATCGCAGTGTTCCTCGGAGCCTCTGTTCTTCTCGCTCTCATTGTGATCACGCTCAGAAAGTTCACTGCCTCTTAGGAAGGGACATTAATGTTTTCATTTTCTCCCTTCCTCAGTCTCATCTCTTCTCTTTGCTCTCCTTGTTTTCCCTCTCCTCCATCTGTACTCATTGGTGGCAGGTCCCTCGTGAAATGGTTGTTTGCAGCTGTTCTTTACTGTTACTCTGAGACTTGTTTGGAGATTTCTTTCCCTAATCTTAAAAATAAGGGTTCATTATTGGTATCGATGGGCCCATGAAGAACCATCCATGGAACCTTTTCATAGCACAAAAGGTTCTTTATACTGGACAAATGTTATTTAGATTATTAAAATGTTCTTCACACTAAGAAAAAATGGTTACTCTATGCCATCACTGTGAAAACCTTCCTTGTGGAACCTTTATTTTTAAGATGAAAACTTCAAGACAAAGCAAACCGGAGTCTGAACAAAAGGGCACTTACAATCAAGAGAGATTATGGGTGCATTTATTTTGTGACCATATTATCAATGTAGATATCCTCTTGCAATTAGGTTTAGACTGAAAGATTATAGGGTTGTTGTTTTTTTTTCAAAAGAAGTAAAAAATATTGATTTTAGTGACATTTTACGATATAGTTTACCATTCATGTGCAACCATTTATTTTTTGTTCATACTGTTTTCTAATCTAATGTATACCAATTTCCAATTTTTTGCCATTACATTACACTGATTTCTGTATAATGATAATGTTTAAGATAAAGAGAGAGTGTGTGTGTGTGTGTGTGTGTGTGTGTGTGTGTGTGTGTGTGTGTGTGTGTGTGTGTGTGTGTGTGTGTGTGTGTGTGTGTGTGTGTGTGTGTGTGTGTTGAGAGAAATCAAAGCAGTCTTTGAGAGTGAGTGTTTTAACTGAACTTTTATATATAAACTGATGAAGTTGTGTGTCACCTTGTGATTAGTCACTGAACAGATTAAAAGGCCATGTTTAATCCTCCTCCAAGAGTGTTTTTTTTACTTAAGATTTTAATATTATGAAATGAGTTATGCAAAATAATTGGTTATTTAGCACGTTGTTGCCTATTCTCTTTATTGTCAGTTGAGGGGGAAGAGAAACAGCCCTAAAAATTAAAAGAACATGTTCAAATGTACCTTAACACAGCAGAGGCTTTCAACAAATAACATTTTTATAGTTTAGACTTTAAAATATTAATTATTATAATTGGATTTTTTGTATATTGCATCTATTAGATATTATGGTAACACTTAACAAAAAGATTCCATTTACTAACAATGACAAATGCTTCTAAAGCATATTAATCTTAGTTCATGTTATTTAAACATTTGCATTATCAAAATCAAAAGTTGATTCTGTTAATATAATTGAATTGACCTGAACTAACTTTTTTTTTGTATTAGCTAACAATAACAAGGATTAATATATACGGTAACAAATGCAGCCGATTGCTCATAGTTCATGTTAGCCTAATGCATTATCTAGTAGTCTAACTTAACTAATGGGACCTTATTGTAAAGTGTTGCCGATATCAAACTGTTTAGCCTACATTGACACAGATGGTTCCAAAGCTAACACATACCACAAAATTTAAATTTAGTTTGTGTACCATGTTGGTCACCAATCACCATGACTGACGTTTATCTTGAGTCTGTGAAATGGGGGGGGGGGGGGACATTGGATGTAAAAAAAATAAAATAAATCATACTTTTGTTTACTTTAGCCTTGGCGGACCACCAAAGAACATCTTTCGAATAATCTATAGTAGCTTTGCAAAAGTGTGAAGGACTTACTCGGTTATTTGATTCGTAATGCATATCGGCTCGTTGGTCTAGGGGTATGATTCTCGCTTAGGGTGCGAGAGGTCCCGGGTTCAAATCCCGGACGAGCCCTACATTTTCCTCTTTACTTTGACGACACGTTCCAGTCAGTTCCAGTATTGAAATGTGGACTCTTTCTCTGACTTTTCTAAAACAAAAATATGGCAACGAGATTTAATAACAAGCTGACGCTCCTTCAGCGTTCATTTCAGAGTCGTCAACACCCTCGCTAATATGAACCTACAGCACCTCTTTGTGGTGAAAAAAACATGCAACGTCCATCTTGGACTTTTTAAATAACTTTTATTGTAGACCTTATGTTTCATTGGTATGAGCCACTTGTTTTGTTCCATTCTTTTCCGTTTCGTAGATTAAAAAAAGCATTGACCCCGACGTGATTTGAACACGCAACCTTCTGATCTGGAGTCAGACGCGCTACCGTTGCGCCACGAGGTCGGTAACAACATAGAGATCCTAACCAGACTATGTATTTATATATATGTATTTATGTTTTAAGATATAAATAATAAAGACATACAATACGTGGGAATCATTCCAGGTTGCTATTGGTTTCGCAGATTGTTTACGCATTCAATTCATGGCCATGAGAAATAGATTTCGCTCCCTCAACATATGAAGTCGTGGCCACGAGAAAAAAAAAAGTCGTTCTATCAACATAGGATCTCGTGGCCACGAAATAAGGATGTCGTTACCTCGACATTTTTTTCTTGTGGACACGACTTATTATCACGTTCCCATTAGTTTATATGTCGTGGCCACGACAAGCTAAATGTCCCCTCCCGGTCACCGTAATTTACAAATTACCCACTATCATACTTGCTTGGACAATGTCACTATGAATAATAAAAGTATAGACGTGCAACGCGAACATGGCCGGTTAGCTCAGTTGGTTAGAGCGTGGTGCTAATAACGCCAAGGTCGCGGGTTCGATCCCCGTACTGGCCAAGTATGTTTTCTTACTTTTTCCATGTTTGCTCACTTATATTATAGTAAATAATCAAAATGGTTTTTACAGGTCATTACTAAAGAGCGAAAAATACGCCAAAATGAGCCTATATGCATGTCAAATGTAAAATGAGTGAATGTTTATTTAAAAAAAAATTTATTTTTAACTTCTTGTGTACTGCATGTGCAATATCTAAATGTACAACTGTTTTTATTTGAAACTGATACATTTATTAAAAATGTCTCGCGTAATATAAATTAAATGGCGTAGAGCTAATTATTGCTGCTTGTCGGTTCACTTTTTGTATTTTGGAATTTGTATAGTAAATAAATCTGAAGATCTTTCAACCTGTGCTAAGAAAGTGTTCTGTAGCAGACTGCAGAACTGGCCCTGTTTACCAGGATTACTCTGATCACTCGCACTGCCTGACCTGCAGCAACTGTCAGGCATGTCATGCTGCACTTGCTCTTGCTCTTTTCTCTTTATCTTAGTGCTTTGTGTGCTGGTCAGTCCTGTGTTTCAGATAGACGTCCCACCCTTAGGCAGACTGAGAAGCAGAGAGAGATAAGGATAAAAACAGAATGCACACACACACTCACTCTTTTTTTCATGAACAAGCCCTATCTCTTTTTTCAAATATTTAAAATGCTTACTAAATTATGGAATGGGAAAGAGGCATCAGACTGTCAGGGCCTCCAAAAGAGCATCAGGTCGTGAGGTCAGGGACTGTTAAAAGAAGCTGAACAACGGGACCCTTGTCACATATAGTGCATGTGAACTGGGGCCCCCAGTTTCTATTTATAGTCATGTAATCTTAATCTACCAAAACATGCCTTTTCTATTTATTTTAATTTTAATTAAACAACCTCTGTGTCCGGTTTCAGGCCTTCCTGCTTCGGTCTCTCCAGCACTGGAAAGCTTTTCTAATATTAAAGCGGGTCCTAAAGTTGTTGCCTGATCATATCCCTTCTTTTTCTAGTTATATTCCTCTGAGCTTTTCTCTTTTGTAATGTCTCTCAGCCATCTCTCTTTCTACAGTCTTTCTGATTGGCTCACTCTCCCCCCCATCATGAGTGGACACGCCCCCTACTGCTGATTGGCTACAAGTGTGGTGTGCTGATCCTTTTTCAACAGCGTTCTCAGAAATCGCTTACTGTACCTTTAAGACACGTGCTTTCTATTTCAGAATGAATGGTTGTAAAAGTTGAGTAATTAAACAAGTGGCTTAACCGGAATATCATTGTTTCCTGTTGAACTCAGTTGTGCAATGCTTGTGCGCTCTTTTTAAAGAATGGTTGATGCCATTACTTGACCCATTTAAAAAACAACAACAATTTGAACATATAAAGACGTTAATTTATGTAAAAAATCTCTAATTTTAAAATCTATTTAGCTATTGACTTCTATATATTAGTTTGTTTAACTTTGTGCTAAGTGTGTCACTGTCAAAACAGGTCACCTTTTCAGTCTTCACACACCCATTTGTCTCTCTCTCTCTCACACACACACTCAGAAATTCTCTCCCTGAGTGAATATGTCAAGGTCACACATGTGGAAGTGGCTTGTGGAAGAATGTCACTGTCATTTACACATGCTCACAGTTGACAGGTTCACCAAATGGAACAGGTGCTCCATAGATCGTATTCTATTACTAGAACACAAATGTATAGGCCTAAATCTTAATATGTTTTTGTCTTCATTAAACGAGTGCGTACTTCCTTAATGACTGTAACTTGATCTGTTTCTATGTGCAGCAAGAACAATGGAAGAGTATCGCATTCCATTTAGAGTATAGGCTGGATCTTCACAGGGCTAGCCTATGTAAACTGTTTTACAATAACTCTAGACTTGGAAGCAAATTAGGACTTCCTTGTCACTTCTTTAATCCTAACATAACATCGGGAGGCAATTGGTGTAAGCCCGTCCAGATGAGACGTGATCCTTAGGTCTATTGCCTGACGCTGCTGTCAATCCCGTACGGGGCGGTGATGTTCAGCCTACCGGAGCGCGCGAGTTGCCGAAGCGCACGTCCGACACCGCAGGAGAAGTTGAGCAGCGGAGCCTTTTATCCTCTCCAGGTTGCTTTGCATTGCTCTCTCTTCAACCAGGAATTAAAGGAATTACTCTGGTCGCAAAGACATCCGTGAAATAATGGCGGACAGTAGAAAGTTCATCGAGAACCTCTCTGGAGCAGGGAAGTCCATCGGCGTCTTGACGAGCGGTGGAGATGCTCAAGGTATTTCTTTTCTTTAACAAACCGAATAGGATGTCAAGGTGCTTGTTTGGTCGACGTCACAGCGGCAGATTGATTTGTTTGCATCCATGATCTGATCATTACACATCTAGGCAAAACAGAACCAGTGCAACAGATGATAACTGAAAGGCGCGGCAGTTCCGGGCTTTAAAATGCTAAAATTACTTTTATAGCGATTACGAAGCATGTTTTCAGTCATCAATGAGCCTACTAAAAAAACGCATTGTTAAAATATGATTGGAATATGTTTATAAATAGATAGTTTAGGGTTAAATACCTAGTTTATAGATAATTTAATTAAAATAATGAACTTGCATCGCCAGCGATCATGATGACAGCTCGAGCGTCATGACAACGCGTAAACTGCTCGTGCGACTTTCAACGCAACTGGAATAAAATATTTATGACGCAGCATTTACGTTATGTCATACGTTTTATACTGACATTGGCTTTGCTATACAGTCAGCCTAAATCGTGAATGAATGAAAATTAATTACAATTCGTTAATATGCCTATCTTTTGCTTTTTGTCCGTCTATGTGTTTCCTGTGCATTATGTGCGAATCGCGTGTTGTTATGTGTCATCGTAATAAAAACATAATGGTAAGAATGAGTGCGCGTCTACGTGATGGCAGGCAAGTATTAGAGCGAGACAGACTCCCATGATTCCGTGATCACGTGGGAAAAAAACGCATCCCAAGTGTGCGCGGGTTAAAACAAGCCTCGGATAATCATTTCCGCTCAATGCATGCATGACACGTTCATTGTTTTATGGCATGTTTAAGAGAGAACTAATGAGGCCACGAAGCGTTGTTTTGCTCAGTGATGCAATGTCTGACTCCCTTTATCAGCTGCATCTCAGTTAGAAGAGACGATTGTATTCTCCACAGAAACATGTCTGTTTGTTTACTATTGAATGCATGTGCACATTTCCTGCACCAGCCTAAAACAATAGTTACAGTATATACAAGAATGAATTATATAATGGGGGTTCATAGGAAAAGGGTGTATTGTTGTATTGCACTGCTACTCCTAGAGTTTCCACTTTTGACCCTTTTGACCTTGGTTCATATAGTGATGGCACGTTTCCTAGCAACGGTTTCCTGACAGCAGCCCTCCCATCACTATGGGTTAGGCTGGACATTGCCTCAGGGGAATAGATGCTTAATTTAACTTGTCAGATCACAGCACTTTGGGGAACATACTGAGCAGAGCCTCCACCTTTCATCCCTCTATTTGTGCCACAAATGGTCTGGAGATCTTTGTTGATGGTTTGAAATGAGCGTTTTGATGCATCAGAATCTGTCAATGACCAGTCTTTTCTCTATTTCTTCATGTAGGTATGAATGCCGCTGTGAGGGCAGTGGTCAGAATGGGAATCTACGTAGGAGCAAAGGTTTATTTCGTCCATGAGGTGATTTTTCTTTTGATTCCTAAGATCTAAACTACTATGAACCTATATATTCATATGTATTCTCTGTGAAATTTATATAGGACATTAACTGTTTAAAGACAACATGAAACGGAAGTTGAGATAGTCTTTACTACTGTGACGTATATGAGTGAAATGGTGTCATGACAAATCAGGTGCTCCCTTGAAATCGGCTCTCTATGGTTATACTAAATACATAAAATATGTATCTTACTATATAGTGCATAATAAAACAAATTGAACGCAATTTCTTTCACTTGATAAACTGTCCCACATGGAAAGAACCTATATAAACATATATGTTTTAATATAGGTTTTGATATAGGTTTTTAATATATGTGACATATATAAAATTGGCCGTTTTCCTATATTATATGTACATATATGCACATATATGTGTACATATATGTGTACATATATACGTGCATATATGCACCTATATATGCACCTATTTGTTTACCTATATATTAGTAAAATTATTCAAATCCATAGCTATAGGCAACATAAATACAAGCCAAAATGTAGAAATTTACATTATTTATTTACCTAACAACAATCAAATAGTACAAGAACAAAAATAAGACAAAAAACTGAACAGAAAAAAAAAAAATCTTTTTGATCTTCTTAGCTCCGTGAGCTTCGAATTGATAGATGTGCCTATCTGAGCTAGGCATCATGTATGACAGTTGCAAAAGTGAGATATGAGCTACAAAATGACCATCCTGCCATGAGCTACTGTATATAGGAGACATATCTTGTATGTACATATAGGGCTTATATGTGGATATAAAGAAGCAATACAGGAGACCTATATGGCCTGTATGCACATATATGCACCTCAATTTTGCCTATATGTGGCATATATACGTATATATGCAGCATATATATTATCATATATGTGCATATAAACTGCATATAGGTTTCATATATGCGCATATATCCTCATATAGGTTCTTTCCATGTGGGGTTAATTAATTAATTAATAATAATAATAGCATATTAAGTGAATAATTGAACATCTTTAGATTCTTTTTTATAATGGAAATATTTGGATATTTAACACGTAATTACATGAAAGATGATTGTGAATACATGAAGGGTAAGTTCAAATGCATGTATAAACTAAGCTATCAGGCTAATCAGGTAACTGCTATAGTTAACTAATACAGACATAAATGGTCATTATTAACATGATTTTGTAGAAATTGTAATCAGGCGCTATAGACCTTATGTAGCCCCGCCCCTTTTCAGCGCTGCGCTTGTTTGTCTTTTGACTTCCGGTCTGTATTTTCACAGCAATTCTGCGTGTTTATTAATGAACGGCTCATTTTAAAATCTTCCCGGTCGACTGACATTTGTTAAGTCATCTGCTTTTTAACATTATACAGCCCTCATGATAACTTTCATTAACTTTACATTAAGTAAATCCACTTCAAAAGCTAATTACTCCTGGACAGCAATGCCATAGAAATATACAGAGCGACCTCAAAAACGGAAGTTAAAAGACAATATTCTAAAGATGTTGGTTTCTCTGGCGCATAAGGTCTATAGAGAGTATATATTCAAATCAATATGAGCCAATGGGATAGCCTGAGGTCCTAACAGAGACCCGATTTCGAGGGAGGACCTGATTTGTCACTGCAATGGTTTTTCGAACAAGAAAAAATGTAGGCCGGGACTTGATTTTGTCCATAGGGAATTGATTGGATCGTTGCATGGTTGTGGTTTCTATTGGTCGATCTCATGGGAGTGACTGGTTGTCCCACCCTCGTGCCAGTAAACACATTAGAGAAGAGAAGAGATGTTGCTACAAGAGGGAGGGAAGTTATTTTGATTAAGGATTACAAGACCACATGAATATAAAAAAATGATGTGCATGAATAAATAATTTATAAGAAATTCTACAATGTTCCATTAATAAAGCTGTCCAAATCGATTTTATGTTGACTTTAAAGGTGCTGTAAGCGATCCCGGGAGACGTTACTTCTTGTTGACGTTCGAATTGTTGTCAAACAAAACGGAGGCTAGCTAGACCCTCCCTCCTCCTCATCCCGTCTCCTCCCTCCTCCTCATCCCGTCTCCTCCCTCCTCCCCTCCCTTCCGACATAAAGGAAAGTCAAAATAGTCACTAGTAAAGTTAAGTTTTACTGATACTTCATTCAATGTGTAATGTCACCAAGTTAGACAAATGCTTTTTATATATTGCAGAACAGAATGCAGAAAAAGAGAAACATTATCTTAAAATCGTCTCGCCACCTGAGGTTATAAATAGCTCCCATACAAGTACGCAATAATAGCAAGATAACGTTCGCGTTTCCCAGTGAGCATAAACAACGGTGGCGGCGTAAACAAATTTAGTCAAAGTTGTTGATAGCCTATAAATGAACATTCAAATTCATAACAAACAGTGGATGAAAACAATCATTCACACAAATTGTCGCCCTACTGTGAATTTGCTTGATCATTTACAATAGAGATTGATCGCTGCTAGAAACATATATGTTGTATTCACCAAAGTTAACGCTGACTGCATAAATCTAGCTAATTACATCCTTGTGTTGGTGTGGCGAACATGAACGTCAGTTTAGAAAGAAAAATGGATTTCCCTGTTCTGCAAAAACAGAGCAACTATGTCGGATTGGAAGCCCTTCTGCCGATGGAGTTCTCGCCACCTTTTAAAGGTTTTTCCGATGTAAATTCGGGACTTCACGCGTTCCTTATCCTTGTCCCTCTTCTTTGCAAATTGTTCATCAGTTTGTTTTTGTTGCTGTTTGTGGAGCCTGTGGTGTCTAGAGAGACCGCGTTTTTTTACAGTGTGTTCAGGGGACAGGCAGCTAGCGGATAGTGAGGAGATGTTTGCTGTATGTGACAAAAAATGTTTTGGCCTAAAAAACGCGTTGCATCACTTACAGCACCTTTAACTATGCTGCGATGTAGTGGTTAAGGGTGAGGACGGGTAGCCAGGAGGTTGTGCTCCGATCACGACACTAGCAACCCTATGTAACCTCCTGTAGTCATTTCATGTTGGTATCTATGACCTTTACTGTGCAGTGATAAATAAAGGTTCTAGGATTACAGCAAGCAGCATTGTTTATGTGCAGCACAAAGGACATACATGAAAGCTTGTCACAAATAAAAGGTGGTGTCCATAAATAGTTTTTTTCCCTCAGGGCTACCAGGGCATGGTGGATGGAGGTGACAACATCAAAGAGGCATCATGGGAAAGTGTTTCCAGTATGTTACAAGTGGTAAGCAAACTTCTATATTATATTAAAAGCTAAAAAACACACAAAATTGAGCAAGCACACAAAAATAGAGAAGATACAGTGCAGGGGTGTTGCTGGAGCTGCAGAATTTTTTTTTTTATTATAATTAAAAATAATTAATATAATTATATAATAATTAATATTATTATATTCTATGTAAAACATACAAATGTAATACATGTTATAATATATATATATATATAATGTTTATATAACAATATATATAATATTATATACTGTATATATATATATATATATATATATATATATATATATATAAAATGTATATATGTTATATAATGTTATATGTATATATGTTATGTTATGTAAAACATTTTCTGTCCAGATTTTCTGTATGCATCAAATACTGCTTTCAAGCAACACCTTCATTACCTTCCACTTCTAATGTGATGGATGATCCATAAGTAATATTATCTGTGATTTTTGTGTGACAACACTACAGTGTAGCCTATTTTCTTAATGTCACTGTATGTGTGCAGGGTGGCACTGTGATTGGCAGCGCCCGTTGTAAGGATTTTCGTACCCACGAGGGACGTTTGCGTGCTGCTCTAAACCTGGTGCAGCGTGGCATCACTAACTTGTGTGTGATTGGTGGAGATGGCAGTTTGACCGGAGCTAATCTCTTCAGGGAGGAGTGGAGCGGACTGTTGGATGAGCTTGTCCAGTCAGGTAGCAGAGTAGGAGGGGCTTATACACGGGATGAAGATTTGTCATTTCTATATGTATTGAATAACCTGTATATTTTTCTATGTATCTATGATTTGTTTCTCTCTCCCAGGTCAAATCACTGAAGAGGCTTCCCAAACTCATTCTACGTTGCATATTGTTGGGATGGTTGGCTCCATAGACAATGATTTCTGTGGGACAGATATGACCATTGGCACTGACTCAGCACTGCACAGGATCATAGAAGTGGTGGACGCCATAATGACCACCGCACAAAGGTATATGCTAACAATTACAAAAAAAATCCCAGTTATTCCAATCAATTTAAATTTGCAAACATTTTTGTTGCCCAACAGTAGGGCATGGCATGGCGCTAACCAGGGCTGGATTTACCTCATATTTTGACATTATATGATATTTTGTATTTTGACAAAATACATTTTTTGGCCTCCCAATACCCCTCACCCCCACCCTGACCCCAGTAGCTTACACACATACTAAACTGTATATCGTCGCCGTTGGGCGGAAACCTCATGTCCAAAATCGATACTATCAAGAAATGAAAAAAAAACCATTGTATTTTTTAAATAATTAAACATTGTTGTCAAAGGTCATATTGTGGCTTATCAGAAACTTGCATGTTTCATTATATTATTAACCTTCTACCACAATCAAGCTCAAATGGAGTTTTTGACCAGTGGATGTCGGACACACATGTTTTGTCCATCATTAGAACGGCTGCATCTGAGGCAGCAAGTGCTTTGCGTTACATTTTCATCAACTTACAAGTTATAAAGTTTACTCCTCAAATACATAGAACAATAGCCTTTATATATGTAGTGTTTCTTGAATAGAAAACACTACAATATAATATGCTGTACGTAGTCAAACAAACGGTTCTTTATTTACCCTTTTTGCAAACAAGCAAAGACGGTCCAAACTGCATTTGGCACTTCATTCAGAGGCAGGTTTGAATGACAGTTTGAGGATCCAATGGAGTTGCGAGGTTTAGTTACAAGCTCTTTTTAATACGTTTCATTGGTTAAATATTTGCAAAACCCACAGATAGACGTAAAGGGTGACCAATAGTAATGAATGGAATTTTTTTTTAAATGATAAAATATGGAGATACGAGTTTTCTGAACGATATCTGTTAAAGTGTTTTAGAGTGAAATAATTATAATAAATCATTATTTCTCCTTATTGTAATCTCTTTTTTTATATTGTGTGTCTTTTAGCCATCAGAGGACCTTTGTGCTGGAGGTCATGGGTAGACACTGCGGGTAAGACCATAGACTTGAAACACTCAAAAAGAAACATGCGCTTATAATCAGCATTAAACCATGTGTGTATGTGTGTTAGGTATCTAGCATTAGTCAGTGCTCTGGCGTGTGGAGCTGACTGGGTGCTGATTCCAGAAATGCCTCCCAAAGATGGCTGGGAGGAACAGATGTGTCACAAACTATCAGAGGTAACACATGGAGTGTGTTATAAACATGAAACATGCACACAGAAACATACAGCCACGCTCAAACCAACTAAAGCAGAGAGACTACTAACCTCACTACGTTGTTCAGTAGCGTAAGTAGCTAACAAGCTACCTTTTACAGCAGTTGCAGAGTAGCCTGACCAAACATTGCATCACTGTTTTTTAATGTTGCATTATATTGTGCATGGAGCTTTGCAATCGAGCAAGCTGAAGTAATTTACATTTATTCATTCAGCATGTGCTTTTATTCAAAGCGACTTACAAATGAGGAACATCACACGCAATTTGTCATCAGAGCCAACAATATTTGTGGACATTTCAAGTGTGAGCTAGATTAGCACACAAGCTAGAGCTAAAGTCAAATGCAGAAATGTAGAGAAAGAGAGAACTATACATTATTTTGAATTAAGAGAATTATATTAGAGATAGTAATATGAGAATGAGTATATATTATATATTATTTTTTATGTATCCTTTTAAAAATATAAATGTTTAAAAAAAAAAAGTTGAATCTATTCTTTAAATGTAATAAATAATTCTTATATATATATATATATATATATATATATATATATATATATATATATATATATATATATATATATATATATATATTACCATTAGAATAAATGTTAGAAAAATGTATATCATACATGCAGCTTTCATTATCTAATATTAATTGAGTAACACTGAATCATCACTCAGTTGTGTTCCTGGAACTCTTTCATTTTAATAAAAAAAAGAAACATGTAATTAAATACTGTAATAAACAAATGAGTGTTTTCTTATTAGTTTAGTATAAAACATATTTGTATCAATAGATTAAGTTTGATGCTGTCACTAATTAATCTATTGTTTTTGTGCCAGAAAAATGCTTCTCTTTTTTAACTGAATCATATAATCTCAACTGATATTTAGATTATTTAATATCTTCTTATAGCTTTAATGTGATTTGTTTTAGTAGCTTGTAGTGTAGCAAGCCACTTTTTCTATAGAATAACTTGACAGTACTAGCTTGTGGTTTAGCTTGCTACAGTTTCCCGAGCAGCTGAACACATTCACACAACACACTCATGCATACATGCCCACACACACACACACACAGCATGTTTCAGTCCTCCAGTGTTTGTCCTGCAGAGCCGTTTGCGAGGTTCTCGTCTTAATATAATCATAGTGGCTGAGGGAGCCAGAGACAGAAATGGAAACCCCATCAGCTCTAATGAAGTGAAGGACGTGAGTATCTTCTCCCTCTTCTCACCAGTGTGTATGTATGTACGAATGTGTGTGTGCGTGCTTTTTTTCCCTTGTAGAATCGTGCTGATAAGAAACGGCTTAATATCATCATAGTAGCTGAAGGTGCAATAGACCATAACAACAAGCCCATAACCACAGACCTTATAAAGGACGTGAGTAATGCACAGCTACAGCACATTTATGAGCCTATAAATGACAGCTTTCTTTCTCAACAAAATACTTCAGATTTTATACATTTTTTACTTTCTATGTCCTAATTTTGTTGCTGAAGTAATAACAAATGCATGTTTTGGATTTGAGTTTTGTCTTTTTGTGTAAGTATCAACTGTGCGTGTTTCCATGTGATACTTCTCTTCATTTAGTACACTGATTGTAACTGAAGTTTTGATCTGTGTGTTACTTACTTTTATGCCTTTAAGTCACACACATGTCTCTTTCATCATGCATGTCTGTGGTTATGTTTGCTGCGCTTGCCTTCAGAATAAACCCCTTTAGAAATATTGCTTTGTTCATGCATGCATGTTTTAATTCACGTTGGAGTTTTGAGTCAGTCTAACATTAATAATAAATCCATCTACACTACCGTTCAAAAGATTTTTTTTTTCAAATAAATTAATGCTTTTAATCAACAAGGATGCATTCAATTGCTTAAATAAAAATAATATATAATAATAATAATATAAAAAATAATTTGAAAATAATTTCACTATTTTGCTGTTCTTTTGAACTTTCTAATCCTCAAAGAATCCTAAAAAAAAATCAGGTTCCACAACAAAAATATTAAGCAGCACAAACATATTTTAAATATATTTTCAGTATTAATAATAATAATGTTCCTTGAGCAGCAAATTTGCGTATTAGAATGATTTCTGAAGGATCATGTGACTCTGACGACTGGAGTAGTGATGCTGAAAATTCAGCTTTTGTTAAATAGAGCTTTGCATCACAGGAATAAATTACATTTTAAAATATATAAAGTCAGAAAACAGTTATTTTAAATTGTATTAGTATTTCACAATATTACAGTTTTTTTATGTGTTTTTGATCCACTAAATGGTGATCATAAGAGACTTACAGTAAGAGACTTGTTTAAAAAAAAAAGAAAAGAATCTTTTGAACAGTAGTCTTCATGATCCTGCTGGATCTGTTTGGGGAACATCTGTATTTGAGTTGAAGTGAATATTGTGTGACTCTCTACTGCAGCTGGTTGTGCGCTGTTTGGGGTTTGACACGCGGGTCACCATTCTGGGTCACGTCCAGAGAGGAGGAACACCCTCTGCCTTTGACCGCATTTTGGTATGGTCCTAACTGTATTTTATTGAATTAGACAAAACACACTTTAGCATGTTGTATTGACTCTCCATCACACAGTTCTCTATCTCTCCTCTGTTCCTCTGTAGGCGAGTCGTATGGGAGTGGAAGCCGTGTTGGCCCTGTTAGAAGCATCTCCTGGCACTCCGGCGTGTGTGGTGTCTCTGTGTGGGAACCAGGCTGTCAGGGTGCCTCTGATGGAGTGCGTTCAGATGGTGAGAACGGAACTTAACTAATGACTGACATTTGGGTTTTAAAGTTTATGGTAACGTTTATTAAATCTGGGAGCTTTGGTCAAGCAGTTAGTGCAAGTTCCTGTTTCCTGTCGTCTTTCCACATCTGTATCAGTAAAATAGGTTAGGTTTAATTGCATTTTTATTTCTGAGTGTTTTTTTATTACAGAGTTATACTTTATTTTGCTGCATATTATAGACAACGTGGTCCATATAAACTCTATTAACAGCCAATCCTGAATCTCAGTTTCGTTCAATCAAAATAGTATTTGCTTGTAGTTTGATGCTCTGTTTGGGAGTTTTGGAGTTGTCAGTTTGATAGTTTGTCATACTACAGACGCAGGAGGTCCAGAAGGCCATGGATGAGAAGAGATTTGAAGAAGCTGTAAAGCTGCGTGGCAGGTAACACACAGAAATTATAATTTTACTTTACAGAGCAGATGTCAATGGAAAAAATATTCATATCCGTTTATGCGCTTTTTATCACAACAGGAAATGTCTGAATGGCTTTTAAATCATTTTACTCTTTTTTTGTATTTTAGAAGTTTTGAAAACAACCTGAATACCTACAAACTCTTGTCTCACCGCAAGTTTGATACTGAATTTCCAAATGTAAGTCAGTCATAATGCGAACAAGACATAATGTATATTTTGCACAACATGTTTGGTCTGATTGAGCCACTTTCTGTGATATTGAAAGCTCAATGTTTATTTATTTTCTTGTGTGGATGAGGATGGAATGCTGGAAGGCCATTGTCATGTATGTACAGAATAGAATAGAAATAGAATAGAAATAGAATAGAATAGAATAGAATAGAATAGAATAGAATAGAATAGAATAGAATAGAATAGAATAGAATAGAATAGAATAGAATAGAATAGAATACAGAATATAGAATATAAAATAGTCAATGCTTTGTCTCTTGATTAGGTTTCTGAACTTTTCTACCTTTTTTTAAATCAAAAATACACTATATTCAGGAGTGCACACAACTGGTGTGCATGCGTGGTAACAATAAATGATGCACAGCAGAAAACTTGGAGGGAAGTGCTTTTGAGTACCAACATTTTTGGGGACAGGGACAGGGAGTAGGATTTTTCTCCATCTCTGGTAAGATTAGCAATCATGATGATCCATGAGTTGATCCGTGATCCGTACAGACCAGGCCCCACGATTCGGCACACATGTGATTCACAGATTAACTGCTAAATTTAAGAGTGTTTTTATTTTTATTTTTTTACAATTCTCTATCTGAATATAATTTAAAATGTATTCTTGTGATGGCAAAGCTGAATTTTCAGCATCATAACTCCAGTCTTCAGAGTCACCTGATCCTTCAGAAACCATTCTAATAGGCTGATTTGATGCTCAAGAAACATTTATTATTATTATCAGTGTTGAAACATACAATTTCAAGATTCTTTGTTGAATATAAAGTTCAAAAGAACATAATTTATTTGAAATGCTATTCTTTTGTAACATTATAAATGTCTTTACTGTCACTTTTGATCCATTTAATGCATCCATGCTGAATAAAAGGATTAATTTCTCTTAAAAAATAAAAAACAAACGTGAACGGTAGTGTATTAGTTGTTCGAGAGTACAGGCAGACAGTGTCATCTCGGTCAGTTGAAATCACATTGGCATGAGGCTTCCACAGATCACTTAACAAAACATGCACTCTATAGAATACAGTAGATTCAAAGGTAGTTGCATAGACAATAAAAATAGAACATTTTATCCTGAACGTGAAGAAAGTTCAAATCAGAGGCACATGACCACAGACCACATGTGCATGATTACAGTGCTTGATTTTGAGTGATTTACTCACAAATGCAGCTTAATCCAGGATTTTGTTCTGTTGTTTTCATTGTGTATCAAATAAGACTTAATAGTGTATTGTTCTACAGTATTAACATTTCTGCATGTCTTATGCAGTCTATGTAATAGCAGGGAGCAGATATTTTGAGCTCACTTTGAGGCCTGACTTCTTATTGGTTATATAAACCTTCCTTTTAAATGGTTTTGTGTTTCATTATGTGTACAGTATGTGATATGCTCTCTTCTCTTCACTAGAGTTCATTTAATGTGGCCGTATTGAATGTCGGCGCTCCTGCAGCTGGCATGAACGCAGCCGTGCGTTCGGCCATCAGGGTCGGGATCACAGAAGGCCACACTATGTTTGCTGTTAGTGACGGATTCGAGGGCTTCTATAAGGGACAGGTAACACAACACAAACTAACAGACCTTTATGTATAATTGGTGTTTCTTTAAATATGGACACTTTTTTATCTTGATGATTTTAGGAACTTTTCAAAAGCTTTTTATGTAGATATTTCATTGTTTTACGCTTCTCTCAGAGCCAGACTTCAAAAGATTTTAAAATAGGAAAATACATTTTAAAAACATTCAAAGAATTTTTGATACAAGAAAGTTTGATCATCTAAACAAACAGTGAAGTAAATGTAAAAAAATTCAAAAGGTAAATTATTTATAATTGTTTTTTTGTTTTTGTTTTTACAAATATTACATTGTTGTGGCATCATTTTCATCACAACCAACAATTTTACCTTTAAGAAAGATTTTTGAAACGTACAATGTTACCAAAGTATTGATAAAGATAATATATTATTATTAGTCTGAAACACTGTGAGATATATAGACGTAGCATATAGACGTGTGTATATGAATCAGTCCCTTGCCAAATGAGATAAACAGTCATGATTACAGTAAGCCCATTATTCCCTCCCACAATCCCCTGCTGCATTGTGCTCAGTGCCATATTTAACCTAGTGTAGCATTACAGATCCACTTTATACTACTTGCCTCATTCAGAGGAAATGGTGCTAATGCTCTGTGTATTCTAATTAAATGCAAGTTTGAGGAGTTTTCTTATTTGTTTTGTGCCCAAATATCCCTTAAATGTGATTGGATATGTTTCCAGTGGTTTCACAAGGTTGCTCTGTGTAAGACATGAATGCTTAATATCTGAGATGTATATTATGAGAAATAAAAACAACATTAAACTCAGTTTGACAGTATTGAGTATCAGTGATCATACTTTTCAGCATAGCAGTTTATAAAGAGATAACAATTAAAAACTCAAGCAAAGGTCCATGATCCCATATTTACTTTGATTTGTTCTGCAGATAAAAGAAATAAAGTGGGGTGATGTTGGGGGCTGGACAGGCCAGGGCGGGTCCCTGCTAGGCACAAAAAGGTAAGATTATATTTCTAAGGGCCCGTTGTCAGTGAAAAATACACTGATATGCCTTTATGCACTGAATAAGATGCTTTCTAATATCCTGAAATATATTTTTCAGAACTCTCCCAGCAAAATACATTGATAAAATTGCAGAACAAATGAGCATTCACAACATCAACGCTTTACTGGTTATCGGAGGATTTGAGGTATGTAATGTAATATTTACAGTATTTGTCTACATTTATGTACATATGTGTATTAATAAGTAAAATAACATTTTGATTCTATTACCTTCTTGCTATTCATTATGATCATGTGCAATTGTGTCTCTTTTTTTGTCATAAAGGTGCAATACAGGATTTCTGAGAAACGCTGTTAATATTTGAATTAAAAAAAAACAAACACACTCCTACCCAAAAGGATCACACCCCTATCTTGATAGCCCCACCCCCAAATTCACCAACACCCTATGGCATTTCCCCCCTAATGAGTGGACACGCCCCTTACTGCTGATTGGCTACACGTGCGTTTTGGTGCTCGATCCGAAACAACCTTTCGTTTCTCAGAATTCGCTTACTGCACATTTAAATAATGTCTTAATGATATGTTTTATAGTATTTATTACAAATTGGTATTTACAGACGAGAAACAGTAATTTACAGTGTTTTTTTTCTATTGCTACCAGATATTAATTAGTAATTTTTAGTATTTTTATTTGTAATTATTATAATATATAATATATCTATTTTTTTAATAATATTTCTTAATATCACTGTTTTTACTGTTTGTAAGTCAAATTTATGCTGAGCATGAGAGACTTCTCTTAAAAACATAAAAAAATCTTACCAATCCCAAACTTTTGAACAAAAGATATGCAGTAGTCAATGCAATAAATTACTGAAGATACTGAACTATTTACTGACGAAAATCTGATAACATGCAGTGTTGTTGCAAAAAGGCTCTTCATCAATATGATGACACATTTTGTCTTTTTTCCTGATCTTTATAATATCATATCGAAAAGACAGTAAGAGTTTCAATTGTTTTGTGTTTCATCTGTCATTTCATAATCGTACTGTAAAACTTCTACAGAAATACTTCCAGTCTCTTCCTACCTTCATGATAAAAGTGGGCATGGCTCCCTTCCGCTTCTTAATATTACCCATAACTCTAGCCAGTGACCCGTAAGTCTTGCTCTGACCGCAGGCATATTTGGGGTTGATGGAGCTGCAAGCAGCTCGTTCCGAACACGCAGAGCTTTGTGTTCCCATGGTGATGGTCCCGGCCACTGTGTCCAACAATATCCCCGGCTCAGATCTGAGCATCGGGGCAGACACAGCCCTCAACGCCATCACGGATGTAAGACGTCACACGCTCGTGTCAAAGAGTGTGTGTGTGTTTGGGGGGGTGGGCATGTATATCTGTTTGTCAAGAGCACTGTCAGTAAGATACGCTGAAAGGTCATGGCTGATGATGACCAACCTCCCTGTCAGGAAACACACAGGTCATACACGAAATACTTGAAGGATAAATTACATTTTGTGAATATCGGCAGTAAGCCTAGATAATTTTGGATTTTAGATGCAAATGTAGACCTTATGCAGAACATAGAAAGTGTGATAGAGCTATATTTGGTGGAATAAGGTAGATTTATATGCATTAAGGTGAGGGAAAGTTATGTTCAGTTTAGGTAGAGCTATTTAACAGGGTGATTGGTAGAATTATTGATATAGGATGATGTAGGATTAAGTATGTTTACATGTACAGTTACAATCAAGCTTTTGTGGGTTTTGGGTAGTCAAGCTACAGTTTAATCTGACTTAGTACACACACTTAAAAATAAAGGTTCTTTATTGGCATCTATGGTTCCATGAAGAACCTTTAACATCCACGGAACCTTTTCATTGCACAAAAGGTTCTTTATACTGGAAAAAGATTTGTTACATTATTAAATGTTCTTCACACTAAGAAAACAAAATAGTTTTTTTTTTAAGAACTGTTTACTGAAATGTTCTTTGGGAAACCAAAAATGTATCTTCTATATGGCATCACTGTGAAAACTTTTGGAACCTTAATTAAGAGTGCATGACACAATATGTAATCTTATACAGGGCCGTAACAACCATAGACATTTAAGGGGATGAGATGTAGCCAAATTGTCCCCCAGATATTCTTGATGCTAATCTGCTGCACTTCATTATGTTTTAAAAGTTTTAAAAGTTGCATTTTAGGCTGCTCTGTCTCTGTGGTCTAACAGTGCTTATCAATGCTTAAAAGATTGAGATGGCCAATCAAATCAAAGAATGCAGGCCTTACTGTTCACAACGCTTCATTTTTAACTGTGAACGAGTGTAAATAGTTAAGCAAAACTGTTTTATGATAGAAATGTTAAATGATCAACGGTAATATTCAGTGATGGGAACCACTCAACTTTTCTAATTATTTCATAACTGAATGTGATGAGACAAGAAACAGGCCGTTTCAACATAATTTATTTGCCATAAGAGTTAATGTATGTATTAAAATAAAAATACTATTTGCAAATAGTAAAAATTAATTAACAATCCTTTAATTATTTAATTCATTTAAATAAAAAGATTATTATTACTTTGGTTTGGTCCCCCCAGTGTTTGAGACATGGTTATGGCCTAAACAAAATTGGTGTAGAAACAATTTTTCCTCAGAAATTTACATTTACATTTAGTCATTTAGCAGACGCTTTTATCCAAAGCGACTTACAAATTAGGACTAAATTAAGCGAGTCATCATGAAGAGGCAAAAACAACAACGCAAGGAGTGCTCAAAATACGAAGTTCAGGCTTTATTCAGACAGAGTAGCATAAACCTGATAAGTGATGTTTCAAAGGGAAAGGAATTTTTTTTTTTTTTTTTTAAGAGGTTAAGTGCTCACGGAATAGATCGGTTTTCAGCTGTCTTTTGAATGTTGTCAGGGATTCTGCATTCCAGATGAGGGTGGGGAGTGCGTTCCACCAGCAAATTGCTTGTAAATTTCACAAATAATGACAGAGAATCTGCAAGTAACACATTTAAATAAACGTGAAATTTCAAAGACTGAAATAGTATTTTACTGTAAAACGTACTTCGATAATCATGTTTGTATTTACAACTTTGAAAAATATTTTTTTACAGTGTAGTTTAATCTCACTCTAAACGTGACATTTAAAATGACCTTTGTCTGACTGAATTCGAACTTTTAAAGTGCATGTAAACATACTTCCAGTGCTCTCTGGGCAGAGCTTTGATTTGTTGCATGAAGTCGAGCTGCATTTGTTGGGGTGGGATACCGCTGTGTGTGATGATGGGCTGAGGTTGGCGGTCACTGCGGCCTGACTGAATCAGCGTGTCTGGAGACGAACGCATGTGGTCACACTGCACAATCTGTCACCCAGTCCTGCATCTGACTGTATAACTGTGTGTTTGTACCTGTGGTGTGTGTTTATGTTGCAGGCCTGGCCCAACAAAGTAGCACAATCATAATGAGATCCAAATTGCACAATTTTTTGCATTTTATATTTGATTATAATGCATGTGCTGCCAAAAAATGATCTAAAAGTTTTCCATTCTGTTTCATTTATCAATATACCTTTATTTATATACACTGTGAGATGAAGATTAATATACTTATTAATCTTGTACCTTTGAGCTCAGTTCTGCTGTATAAGAAAAAAAAATAAAAAATAATAATAAGATAAATGCTTCTGAACAAATGAACACATGAATTAAAGCTAGGGTAGGCGATCCTGTTCAGAAGCATTTTTTTTTATACTGGGTGAAATGGTCCTTCCATTCTGATAGTAGTCAATACATTATGTGTTCAGAAAAAGGAATTAAAAAAATCTGACCTCTGTAGCAGCTGCAGGACAGTAAAAACTCTGACCAATCACTGCCATTCGGTGCGAATGTAAAGAACCAATCAGATGCCTTCATGTCTCGTGCCCGCGCTCCACTGCGTGCGCTGCCCTACGTGCGCTCATCACATGTCACCGTTTCCGGAAACATATAGCTCACTACACCGACTAAGCAGGAGTTTGCGGCACAATGGCAGATAAAATGCAGCCAAAATTACCAATACCAGCTTTGCTTGTAACTACTCGCCCTGACAAAAAGGCTAAAAAAAGAAAGTCTGAGGCAGAAAAGGCTGCAACGAAACTGGCGCTTGATAAAGCCAGAGGACAAACTCGGGTCAACATCGGTTCATCCTTTGAACGCTGGAGACAACTAAGGAAGCTGAAGGGCCTAAAAAGCGATGCCGAGGTTGCGGTCTTTCTGCTGGACAGGTAATTATTTGTTTTGCTTCGGGGGGATTTGTTATTTCCATGATATATGTTATGTTAGGCAACGTAGTTACTGTTGTAGCTTGTATTAGCCCAATCAGATCCAATGCTCTCGTCGTGGAAGCTCTAACAACCAAAATAACGAAGATTTATAAAAACATAAAATTCACGTTTGCCAGTGATAGTAACAAAACAAAACGTTACATTTTTACATTTACTTTAGCAGACGCTTTTATCCAAAGAGACGTAGCTACATTTCCGAGTTCATACAACACCAAACGTGTAACGTTAGCCTGAAAACTGCGAGTAACATTACTAACAATAGCCATGTTTTTTTTTTTCATTTTAATAATAATATAGTTTACTTACAGGTGAATGAGACATGACGTAGTTTGGTTGATGCCCATAATGTGCTGAAGTACTCGGCTTTCCTGTGAAGTGCAGCTGACTCCAAATGTGGATGCGCGTTCATGTTTGTGGGGGGGGGGCGTGGCTTTGGACAGAGCACTGACAGGAGGGGGCGGAGCTTAGAAGAGGTGCCACTTTCAAATCTGGCTAGCTCTACAGGATTGCCTACCCTAGCTTTAATGTCCTGAGACTAAGTATTAGAAATTGAGTTCAAAAGCATTTGACCGTGAATAACATCACTAACAAAAAAAACAACAACATTTGGTGGACAAAAATCAATACAGAATTTTTCATTAATTTTAATGGGTAAACTTTAATTTATATCCTATTTATGTTGTGGAATAAGCTTTTATTTTGTGTTTCAGCAATAACAAATAATTACATGCTCCTAAAATACTCTTAATCACTGATGCTAATGGATTAATGAAATATTTCTTATTATAAGTTAAAATTGAATGATTATGGACACCATTCCCTGCTAACCAAAATATGTTCTAAGAACATTTTGGTAATGTTACCAAAACTTTATTTCTGAATGTTTTCTGAACATTCTGAAACAAGTAGTAACATTTAAAAAATGTTAGACCAACATCCAACTAAAACGTTTGAAAAAAATTATTAAATGAACGATGTATATGCTTTTGTCCTAACGTTTTAAGAACATTATTAAAGACCACATAACTTTGAACAAATATTATATTAACGTTACTGGAAGAACATTGTCAGAACATTAGCTAAAGTTCTCAGTCTTTGTTAGCTGGGTTTAGTGGCACACTGCCAAATTCATGCATTCATTTTTCAGTTTAAATTCATATGCTGTCCATAGACATTAAGTTGTACAAATCAAATCAAATGTAAGTGCGACCAACTGCATGCTGTTTTGGGCCTGGCCTGATGTCTTGTGTGTTTCTGTCTGCACGTGTGTGTTATGTTGTGCTGTTTAAGGTCTGGTTGTGCTGCTGTTTGGTGTGGTTGTGCAGTCGGTCACACTTTGGTTATTGTGAGGTTTCCTGCTTTCTAAATAACTTGCCACAGTCACCATTTAGCCAATGCCATGCCCACGTCACGAGGATCTGGTGGTCAACTTTCGACTTAATCGTCTTGAGCAGACAGGAAACACTTTTTCCCTCTCAAAACAGTCAGAAAGGACGTCCTGTTTTGTGTACACTAGTAAGAGCAATCGTCCTAATGCATGTGCACTGCTGCAGGCCTTTGAGAGTTTGCTGCAGCTGGTGGATGCCCGCAGCCGTTATGAGGAGTTCTGTGTGCCCATGTGCATGCTGCCCGCCACCATCAGTAATAATGTAGCCGGCACTGACTTCAGCATTGGCGCTGACACTTCCCTCAATGCCATAGTGGAGGTAAGACACACCATCCTCGCCCCGGAAAGCCAGATGCTGATTAGTACAGCGGAAATAAAAAGAATTGGTCAGACTGTATCTTTAAAGGTGCAATAAGTCATTCTAGGTAATGTAAGACTGAGACAAAACAACAAATCACAGCATTCTTGGATTTTATACTGACACCTACTGTGTGGATTCAGCATCACACGCAAGAAAATGTTTTTGGTTATCAGTACCATTGTAGAACTTCCCTTTCGCATGAATGATTAATTCATTCCAAGAGGAAGTGTGGGTTTACCAAGGTAACAGGTGTGTTCGACTTCATGTGGCGCTGCGCAGACCGATCGGCATCTGACTTGAAGCACTGCATTCGGAATTGCGGATTCGAAATTTTGTCCGACTTGAGACAGCGTCATTGTGACACATGAGTGATTCGAGAGTGATTCGAAAGCAGCGTGTCCAGACCGGCTGCATGACGACACAGCAAGTTAACACACAAACCCGCCTCCCCTCACTCACTTGTTTCATTTTCTCTGGATGAATATTACAGCGCTTGAATTTCAGCGTGATTGTGCGTATTTGCGCATAATTTCACTCATTCCCGCAGATTTTGTGCTTACACCCAAAGTGCGCGCACATAAGCCACCTCATATGAAATTGAGTTATTTTTCGCTGCTTATTGCGCTTAAACAGTCAAATACACACAAAATAATGTCAAAATGCCGGTCTTGGCGAGTACTCATGTAAACACAGTTGGTTATGTTTTAAGATAACGTAAACAGTTTAGAAAGAAAACACATCTGTAACAGAATAAGGGATCCGTGTGTCGGGTCTTAAAGTCACAGCAAATTATTATTATCAAATTATTAGATAATATTAAAAATATCTAGATGGCGGTATTTCCTCATGGGATCGATATCAAAATTGTGGCTTGTAACTTTGGAAAACCACTATAGCCACAGTGGCTGGTGAGCAGAATAACCTTAATGTTATATTGTGTCATGTTTATCAAAATAACATAGATAAAAATATATAGACCCACTTTATTGGTATTTAAATAGTATAGGCTTATGTTGAACTTTATTCTTGTACAGATGGCGCTGTATTAAGCAGTACATGAAAAGTGTTTCTGTTGCTTCATGAAGCAACAGACTGCAAGCGACAACTCTCGCCGCCACATGAAGTCGAACACAACCTAGTGAGTATACTCTAGTATTCGGCTGGTCATGTGATCTCAATATTGCTTTTAGGTAAAATAAAAAACACACTAAATGTATTTGACAAAAAACGCTTTAAATTGATTTGTCAAATGTACTTTATATATATATATATATATATAATTTTTTTTTCAAGTGGAAAAAAAATTTAGTGCACCTTGAATTTATGATTATGCCTGGGAGATATAAGAAATATATATATATATATATTTTTTTTTTATATATTTTTATAAGAATATAATTGTATGCAAGTTATAAGAAATATATATTTTGTATATTTTTACAATTATTTATAAAAATATAATTTTTCAAGTGGAAAAAACTATTTAGTGCCCTTTTACAATTTTACGATCATGTCTGGAGGTCACGGGAAACGATCACGAGAAACGCATACAGAATGTTTTTCCAGGTTTAATTTAATTGTTTAGATATCTGCCCGTGAGATATTAGGCTTTAGATGTGAGATACATTATCAGACTGTGGTTATATAACATACCAAACTGTGTCTGTCCACTACAGGAACAGATTTATATGCTGATCTGAAAGCTTGTATATTTTCCCAAGTTGCATGGTAAACATGGATCCTCACAAAAATCACTTATTTTCTGAGTTGGAACCACATGCATGTTCTCTATTGTTGTGAACTATATTGTGTCTCGTGCTTGCATGCGATATCTTGCATACAGGTCCAAAATTAACACTCAACAAGTGCCAACTGTGAGCATAAAATTGGTTGGAAGTGCAACTTTATAAATGGACAAAGTGTATATGGAGAACATGTATAATTCAAAAACTTAACTCTAAGAAAGTACTATATAATTTTATTGTAATATGCACAAAATATTTTTTTAATGATAAATAATGCACAGAACAATTATATGAAATGTTATTTAAAAATAAATGTTATTAATATATAATATATGAAATAATATATATATATTTTTTAATAAATATTTTGACCCACTATTGGCCGGTTCATTTTGGACCATGCTTCAGTACTTGTGTTATACTTGAAAGCATCTTTAATATCCCGTATGTCTGAGTTTATGGTTGTGTGTCAGAACGGCAGTCTGAACTCTGTCCGTTAATGAAGTGTGTGTGCATGAGTAACGGATAGATTTCATTCTTAAACCATTACAATGTGTGTGTTAGACGTGTGATCGGATAAAGCAGTCCGCCAGCGGGACCAAGCGCCGCGTGTTCATCATTGAGACGATGGGCGGATACTGTGGTTATCTGGCGACGGTGGGGGGGCTGGCGGCCGGAGCCGATGCAGCCTACATCTATGAAGAGCCGTTTGACATCCGAGACCTACAGGTGAGGGACATGCACTTCTGTCCATATTCACTGCAATGTATTATCTGAATATGATATTTCAAATATACACCTATGTTACACCTGCAGTGTAACTATAGAATGGATAAGGTGATTACAGTGTTCTCTCCTTCCCCGTCCTCTGTCTGCTCTGTCCCATGCGCAGGCAAGAATATATAGCAGTGTGTACTATTTAAAGAAACAGAGAGAGAGAGAGAGAGAGAGAGAGAGAGAGAGAGAGAGACATGCTGAGTTTTTATGAGTGCTCTATTTTTCAGTCTAACGTCGAACATTTAACTGAGAAGATGAAGACTAGCATCCAGAGGGGTTTAGTGCTCAGGTATGATCTATATATGGTACACACAGCATTTATACACCACAGTGATTTCATTCAGCTGTATCATGTAGATCTGTATGTGTAGAAGGAGTGAGGCGTGATTGAATGTGTGTGTGTGTTTTACAGGAATGAGAACTGCAGTGAGAACTACACAACTGACTTCATCTACCAGCTGTACACTGAAGAGGGCAAAGGAGTCTTTGACTGCAGGAAGAACGTCCTGGGACACATGCAGCAGGTACACACACACACACACACACACACACACACACGCACACACACACACACACACACAGGAGAATTGAACATGATCAGAATATTGTTCATTCGCCATGTTATGATGTCCTGTAGGGTGGTGCTCCTTCGCCGTTCGACAGGAACTTTGGCACCAAGATCGCTGCTAAAGCCATGCAGTGGATCTCCAAGAAGCTCAAAGAGTTTTACAGAGAAGGTAACGAGAAATCAAATCACTCCTGTAAAGATGCAGTCTGGGATTGTGTGGACTCAGACTCTGTCCTTGCTAAAGCAGCAACAGAAAACTTACATATTCACACAGCTGCAGGAAATGACATGCTGATAGTCTCAGATCTCATTTCTGCACCAAATACATTTATGTAATTATACAGAATTATCTTGATTAACTAAGAGGATAATGTCATTTTAATGAGCACAATTACATAAGTTTAGTAAATTAACATCAGTGCCATGTGTTTGTCATACTTATGGGTTGCACAGATTTGGATATAAAATGTAATATAATATTCAATATAAAACAATAAAATAAAATTATTATAAGTATTATAATAAAGATATTATTAAAAAACTGTTATTAATAATGAATTGTATGTTGTATGTATAATAATGCATTACTATTAATAAAATAATGAATGTAGCTTTTTTAATTTGAAACTATAAAATATTATAATAAAATGTTATACATATAAATTACACATACTTTATTATTAATCAAATGTATCATATATATATACTGTATACAGACACATTTTGATCTTAAAAGCTTATTAGTAAATTTTAAGATTTAAAATTCATAAGATTCATAAAAGTGGTCGAAATGTTGTTAATTTTTCAATTTACAAATGTAGTTAAAGGGGTAGTTCATCTAAAATCATCATTTACTCACCCTCATGTCGTTCCAAACTCGTAAGACTTTCGTTCATCTTCGGAACACAAATGATATTTTGAATGAAATCTGAGAGCCTATTGTCCCTCAGTTGACAGCTACACATCTACCACATTGACGCTTCAAAAAGTTCATAAAGAGATTGTAAAACGCGATTGCTTTATATGATGAACAGATTGAATTTCGGCTTTTATTCACATATAAACATTCATCAACTCACACATCAGTTGTAGTAAACAGAAGCTCAAGCATGTTCGCTTGACGTGCGAGAACCAATGAGGTTCATTCTCGTGTTACGCAGCACGTTTGAGCTTCTGTTTATGTTCACTGATCAACGTCTATATGTAAATAAAAGCCCAAATTCAATGTTTATCATATAAAGCAATTTTCTCTTCTGAAAATTTGGACAAAATTCATATGGATTAGTTTTACGATCTCTTTATGATCTTTTTGGAGCGTCAAAGTGGTAGTTGGATAGACTGTCAATGGAGGGACAGAAATCTCAGATTTCATCAAAAATATGTTCATTTGTGTCTTATGGGTTTGAAATGACATGAGGGTGAGTAATTAATGACAGAATTTTCATATTTGGGTATACACATATACCCTTTAACTAATGTTAACAAATTAAAACTATTGTAAAGTGTTACAAAATATATTATATACAAATATAAACTTGTCCGGTCTTGACTGTATAGCTTTTCATATGTCATAGTGTTGAGTTATTTTCTTTTGCTCTTTTTTGCTTTCCTCGGTTGGCTCAGATGAAGGTAAACGATTTGCATCTCAAAAATGTATTGTCTTAATTCACTTCAAAGTGCAATGTTATTATGCTTGTAACTTTCGCTGGTGATTTTGAACTGCTTGTGGACTGTGTGCAATACCATATTTTTGTGTATTCGGCAGGACGTGTGTTTGCGAACACAGAGGATTCTGCGTGTCTGTTGGGGATGCGGCGCAGGGCTCTGGTTTTCCAGCCCGTCGTACAACTGAAGGATGAGACTGATTTCGTGTAAGACAACAAACACACTTAACAAAGCTAATATCCTAGTAATGATGGCATAATATTTGTTTCCAAGGCAACTCTTAAAGGATTTTATTATGTAGCATTTTACCTTTTCCTCTGAAGTCCATGTGTAATGTTAAGGTTCTTGCTCCAAAAAAAATCATAATTTAGTCTGACTTGACATTATCTCACTGACCTTTAGAATTAAAAAGGCTGTTTGATACTGTGCCTTTAAGACTTCTAAATACTGAACAGCCATGCACATGTAAATAGGGTGATGATATGTTAATATTTCTGCTTAATTTTAATAAATGATCTGGGGGGACTTTAGAGTAATGATGGGAGAAACTAAGCCAGTTTTAAACCAGTTTCTTCACAAAATGATTCACTGTTTCATTAACTAAGACTAGCATGTGCTGTTTAATGTTTGATGATAGCGTTATTTCACATGTGCGTTAGCAATCTTCATCACGTTTCTGCTCCTTGTTTTTGGATATGGAGATTCTGTACTCTTTCAGAAGAGGCGTAATAGCGCCCCTATCATATAATAGTTAAAACATTGATTGCTGGAAAATTCCGTCAATGGCGTGGAAAGAGTTCATTCTTTTTAAAGGGGTCATGACATGGATTTTTATTATCTATTAACATTATAAGCGAACGTCAAGGGACTTAAATAAATAATAAAACAAATAAAGTATAGATGTATGTGTGTGTGTGGAATATTTTCAACCCTCATTCTGACCGTCTCAAAAGATGTTTTAACACTTTCCACGCCATTGATGGAATTTTCCAGCTTTCCTTTTATGCAACTGAAAGAGTACTGAATCTCCTGATCAAAACATCTGAAAAAAGCAGCAGAAACGAGCGATATCATATGTAAGCAGATGCAGATGTAAAATAATGCGATCATCAACATTATTAAACAGCTTATAAATCAAAACTGCCTAATGTTACTGAATGAAATGTGTGTTGATGGACTCAGTCTACTCCATATGTGTTTTGGTCATCGTTCTGAATCCGATCCAGATGAAACCTTTGACAAAAATGTGATTTTCTCAGCTTTTTGCTCAAAATGTTGCTTTTTTTTATGAACTTACCCACATTCAAGTGTTGATAAAAAAAAATACATGAAGCTAGAATATGCACACTCGCTGTTGCATGAGAGTAAGTGTTTTGAAAACATTATACATATAAAACCTTTTGGACTTGATTTAAAACATGCTTTGTTTATAGGAATGATATTTATAGTCTGAAACTTGCAGGATGTTTTAATGGTACAAAGACCTTTTATATGTCAAAAGATCAAGGCAACTTTGATTTCTCTCGTCATGACTCATTTAACTCAAAAGAGCAAGGAGAAAACAATCCTGTTTTACATGATATGCTCCCTTTAACATTTCAAAAACATTTTAAAATGATACAGACTTGGCTTTTGACCTGATACTTTTTATTCCCAGTCACAGGATCCCGAAGGAACAGTGGTGGCTCAGACTGCGTCCACTCATGAAGATTCTGGCCAAGTACAAAACCAGCTACGACGTGTCCGACGCGGGCCAGCTCGAACACATCGTCCGTCCGAGAGCTAAAGACAGCTCTGCTAATTAAAATCAGCACAAGTAAAACCTAGTTGTCTTGCAAGTATAAATGTGATTCCATAGCAGATCTGTAGCGATCTGTCTTGACCTGAACACATACTTATATACAGTCCATGTAAAGCAGTTCACATTAAAGCGTGACCGTAGACATACAGCCACAAAATCCTTAAATGTTCTAGATGAGTGTTTGACAATCCATATGCTTATCCCTTTAATGGGGCCAAGTGGTATATTTTGTTTATATGCAAGATTTCCATATTTATATTTATTCTAATAGAGCTTATTTTCATTGATTGAATGAACGATCCAGCGCCACTGGCTTGTAGTGACGTAATCCCACAACTGCACCTTGTTTTTGTTGAAATGGAGTCTGAATGAAGTCTTCCTAATGAAGCTGCATATGCTATGGCACTTTGTACCAAAGCAGATATTGTGTTAGTGTGTTTGTCACGACGTATATGTGTATATACATCTAATGCTGCATAAACTCCTTTTAGAATGTAAAAGATGTGGCTTGTGGCCATTTAATTTATTTGAGCAGTTGTTCACAGTGCATATTAAAACATTTAACCCTCTGGTGTTGCGTGGTGCTCAAAAATGACTGATTTTTATTTTATTTCTGAAGTACTAAATTATATTTCTGCAATAGTTATGATCCATTTATTACCTGTTTGCCACTTTTTCAGCGTAGACCTAAAAATTAAATTTCCAATTTAAACTCTCATAATTCTTGAATGCTTTGGAGCACAGACTTAAATTTGTTCTCTTTTTAAAGAAGACACTTGGCAGATTATTGCTGAAGTGAAAAAAGTGAAACAAAAAAGTTGTTTAAGTTTAAGTCTATTATGGAAAATGCATAAAAATACTTATTTTTAAATTTGATACGAAATATCTATATTTTCAAAAATATGTTTTATTCCAATTTTCTCCTTTTAACCATTTAACCTTTAAAAATCATGTCCATGATTTTTTTGTGCGTTCACATAGCATGTGCCAAAACCTTTACCAAGTTTTGTACTATTACGATGAAAAAATGGATAAGGATTTAGTATAAAAAAAAAAAAGGATTCAAATTTTTTAAACTTTTTTTTAATAGAAAAAGTTTTCCATTCTAGTTAAACATGGTCACATTTATTATAATTCTATACATCTCATAAATATTCTTTTTCTATTTTATGTCTCAGACTCAAACTACACTTTTATCATATGAGTCATAAAACATGACGTCCACCATAAACAAGCAATGTGCAGTGTAAACAAAACTAGTTTTGCTGGAATAATAAGTGGTACATTAATTCAGGTACCTTCAGCACTTGACTGTTTAGGAGCACTTCAGTTCATCAAAATAACTCCTGTAATGAGGAAAACACTGTCGATTTGTGCGTGATCCAGGAGTGTGTGCGTGTCTTTCACAATCCTAATAATAAGAACAGAGGAAAAAATGTCTATTTGACCAGCCAGGATGGGTCTTTTCTGATGCTTTCATTTTCCGGGCCTAAAATAGCCACTCCACATGTCTGCTGGCCGATACCTAGATACCTGTAAAAATAAATAAAAATGTGTTAAAAATAGGTAAATTTTCAGCAGGGCTGCGGAGCGGCTGTGAGTTGACTCCACACGGTTCTCATGTGCGTTAAAAAGCTTTACGTTGTTTAATGTACCTAAACAACGATTACCAAATTTCCCTCTCATATTGCTCCTCAACCACTGAAAATGGTCAAAAAATCGAACCCAGAGTCCAATTATTATGGACGGTATCTGATATTAAGCGTTTCTGCTTCACATTTTCAGCAGGGCAGCGGAGCGGCTGTGAGTTGACTCCACGCGGTTCTCATGGGCGTGAAAAAGCTTTACGTGGTTTAATGTACCTAAACAACCATCACCAAATTTCGCTCTCATATTGCTCCTCATGTTTATGAAATGTTATGATATATGTGTGATATATATGTGTTTTTTAGCTCTTTTGTTTGAAATGGAAAAAATCTAGCTGCTATCAAAAAAAAAAAAAGGTTCGACTATGGCAAAATCTAACGAATCAGATTCGACTATGAAAATCCTTAGTCGAAAACAGCCCTATATGATATTATACAAATAGAAATATCACACCAGCACTCAAGCATAAATATTATTTTTATTAATTTAATTTATTATTTCAAATTAGCAAAGTTTAGTGTTTTTCCCTTGTATTTTAAATGTAAAAAAAAATAAAAATAATAATAATAATAATAATAATAATTATTATATATATATATATATATATATATATATATATATATATATATATATATATATATAGTGCTGGGCGGTTTACCGGTTCATACCGAATACCGGTGTTTATTTTTGTTACGATATGAATTTTTAATATACCGCAAAACCGGTGTATGTCGCTTTAATCGGAACGCGGCGCTGCGCGACACAGTCTCACCCCTCATTTACAACACACGTCTGCGGCGCATTACAGCTGCGACAAGGTTTTATTCCGTCCTCCACGCGGTGCGTCAAAATAGACCAGGCGCCTATATTTAGCGAAGCGGCGCGGAGAGCCGCTTCTGGGAAGCTTCGATCTGAAACACAAGCATTGACTAGAATGGGCACGAGACGTGTGGGGGTGAGAGTCTTTTTTTCTTGCGGCGCGCGTGTTTTTATACTGTATTAACGTATCTGAAGTGAACTGACGGTCTTAAGAAAAGTTTCTTTGTTATTACGATTGAATCTTTCTTTATCTTTCCTGATAAAGCAGTGTTTATGAGCGTTGCTGCTTTGTGTACAGCCGTTACCGGGGAAACCACTGTTTCTGCCGCTCCTAAAGCGCGTCCTGCTGGCACCTCTTTGTAAACAGCCTTGCAAACCTGTATTATTAATATTAGTGTGGATTTTTTCTATAATATTCACTCATGACAATAAAATAGGGCATTATAAGTAAATCTACTGCACTATTTCCTCTCTCACTCAGTAGAAAATGTGGTAAACACCCATCATGCTTGAGAAAAAAAAAACACACAAAAAAAACCCCGGTAAAAACCGTGAAACCGGTATAATTTAGAAAAAAACCGTGATGTTGATTTTTGGTCAAACCGCCCAGCACTATATATATATATATATATATATATATATATATATATATATATATATATATATATATATATATATATATATATATATATATATATATACATACATACATACATATATATATTCCACGTATTTTGATGGGTCATAAAAACAAACATCCCCCCTGACATCACTTTAATGTCTCATTACCTGCCAGCAACGTCAATTAGATTTTTGTCGGTCACAGCGAACAGTCTCTCTCTGTATCTTTGCTTCATTTCATCAGTAATGCCGTTTAAAAAACGTCCCAAACCTGCAGCACAAATACAAGGTCCTTGTGAACCAGAAAACAAATATCCAAAAACACAAACTCAAACAGCAAACACAAAAACATTCCTACACATCTGAACATTCACACAAAATATCTGCAGATTCAAGAATGCAAATTAAATCCAACTACAGCAAAATTACACAGAAAGAGACTAAACATCATTCAGTATCAAAATACACTCGTCAGATCATTCAGGATGTGCTCTAAACGACTGACCCTTATCCGAGGGGGCAACAGGTGCATCAACGGCAGAGAAAACTGAGAGCTTAGCCTCGTCGATATCCTGCTGGGTAAACCTTCCCTCTCGTGCCCACTCTACTCCGCCACGGAAAGCCGACAACGTCTGGGTGGAGTTTGGATCTCTGAGAGATTGCCATGACAACCAGATAATAAACCATGAATCAACTTGGCACACACACACACATATATATAGATACACACACACCAGTATATTTAAAGTAGGGCTGGGGTAAACGATTATTAATTAAATGATTAGTCGGGCGATTATTTTATCGATTAGTCGGCTAATCTAACGACTAATTGGAATTAATTATCCTGTCTGTTATTCGCATATCTCTGTCATAACGTTAGTCCGATGGATTTCAAACTCGACAGCTGTCTGGGCACGAGTAAGTGCAGTGCCAAGTTTGACGTTTGGATGAGAAATGCAAAAGATATCGTTAAATATATCGGTAAAAGAAGCACTTAGAAGGTTCAAGGTTGTGGTTTAAAAATAAACATTCTGACATAAACACTTTGTCAGCTACAATGTTTAAACGTGATAAATCCATTTTGATTAATTTGAGTAAAAAATTAGTTTTCTTTACCAAAGTGGCAAGATGAAAACCACTATTTTTTGTTTCAAACTTTCACATAGCATCTTTAGGTTATAATAACATAAATAATTCGAATCCAGATTTAGATTTTCAAAGATTTATTATAAAAACGGATTATTTTTTCATGACACTTTTTTTTTTCAAAATGCAATTAATCCACTAAGAAATACCTTCTGAACTTTTTTGACGGCGATCAGCTGTAAAATGGCTTGGTCCTGCTCTGTTTTCGTTGACTGAGTAGGCTACAAGAATTGAAAGTTTTTTTAAAAGATACCCTGGGGTTAACGTGTCAGCATTCGACAGAAGTTTTACGCTGTCATGTGAGAACAAGCAACAGTCGGCATTTCTCTTCCTCCCGCGTGCCTCATCTTCTTAATCTCCTCATGTAAATGATTAGATTTCGATGGCGTACGTTTCTTCCCTACGGCAGAATCCACCAGAGATTCATCAATGCCGTCAAATGTATTAATTTTTTTGCTTGTTTGTTGATCAAAAAGTACAAAGTAGATAAGGAAAACTAGGATGCCGGGTGTGTTCAAAGCGCCGCCGTTACTGTTTACAATGCGTGGAATGGTGCGCTGTGATTGGTTGAACGGATTTATCGCATTCTGCATAGAAAGGAGACTGGTGTTTGTCGCGGTTTGGAAAGAAAGGGAGAAAACATGACAATAACACAGCGGGTGGTGTGTGTGTGGCGAGCTGTACCTCTGGGAATGGTGCAAAAAAAATAAAAAAAAAATAAAGAAGCCTCGATGCAAAAAACATGACGTCGACGTCATTTTGACATCGAAGCGTCGACGTCATCGACGCACCGCTACAGCACTAATTTAAAGCATACACACTAAACAGAGCATTGTGTCAGATCTAATGAAATGCATCATACACACCTATAGGAATAAAATGAGAACAGGCCGCCTCCTCCCATTCTGGCCCCGCCTCCATAAGCCCCGCCCTTTTCTCTGATCTCTCCATGGAGGAACTTAGCAGTCATCATCCTTCCTAAAATACACAGACTGGGAGACAGACAAATAGCAAACTGTAAATGAGTGCATGATCAATCAAAATAAAACTGTAATAGCGATTTGACAGTCTAATTATAAAATCACAAATGCTGCAATTTAATTAAATCTATATATACACTGCGTACACTTGTAATGAGAAGCACTTATGAATGGCTGTTTTTTTTCCAAAATAAAAGCTTGATGGATTATCATTTGAAAATGAACAAATGTAGACAGTAATAAATACTAATACTGTCATTTAAATTTTTTTAAATAATAATAAAAATAATAATAATATTTCATTTTACAGTGATAAATAATATTAGTATTATTTATATTGTTTAATATTTGTATTAATAATAAAAATCATAAGAATAATCACTATTATTAAAAATATAATATAGCAATTATTATTATTAAATTCATATTGCTATTTAAAAGCACAACATTTTTGGCCCTACCAAACCTGGAGCATTTTTTTTTTTAAAAAGTGAATTTTAAAAATTGAAAATTTTATCAGGCAAAAAAAAAATTTGAGATGAGATTTTCCCCCAAAATTGTGCAGTCCTGAGTGAACACAATGACCATCTTTTTACAGAAGTGCACGAGTGTGTTTGTTGTACCTGGCGTAATCGGCGTGTGTGAACGGGACCGTGCGCACACACTCACTGACAAAGTTCACAGTAAACGGGAGCTGGAAGTACGTCTTCATCTGACAGGGTTTAAAATGAGGCTCCTGATAGGATGAAGGGAGATCAGTGAGAATGCAACCAATGAATGACGTATGAATGTTGCTGTAATGTTGTACAAATGCACTTACTGAGATGAGTTTACGACTCACAGCTGATCCAGCAGTAGGGTCCAATGCTCTCTATGAGAGGATAAATAAAACCAATCAAAACAGATTTACTCTTCATCTAAACACAACAAATTCATTATATCAGATTCGTGAATGAATTGTTCTTTTGAGTCAAATCCTTTTTTGATCCAGTTTTGTGGGGAAAAAACTCCTCTTATTTATTAAAATGCTCATCCCTCTGTCTTTGCAATGTACAAGATTTCAAGGATCGCTAAAACCCTTCACCTTTAACTCGTTCACTGGGTGTTTAAAGCACTATTCTCTATAAAGCTGATATAGAAAAATATATAATTTTTACATTTTTGAACATTTATAAGTTCACATATTCCCTGGGAATTGAACCCACAACCTTGATGTTGCTAGCGCTACACTCTACTATATTACATTTACATCTATGCATATGGCAGACGCTTTTACCTTAAGTGACTTACATTTAAAGCACATTTTTTATGAGTTCATGAACTTCCTGGGATTTGAACCCATGACCATTGCTAGTGCCATACTCCACCATTTGAGCTACAGGAATATAAAGCTTATTTAATTGTGAAAACCTGTGCTTCTCACCTCCACAATGGTTGGTCTGACAGGTTTGCGCTCCTTCCTGTTGGCTGCTATATTCCCTATAAACCTCTCCACTTCCACACCTGCATCAGATATTTTCTGGGGCGTGGCGTTCACGGCACACCTGAAATGATGACATTATAATCACATATAAATTCACATTTGTAAATCAGTCAATTGTATAAATAAATGTATAGTAAACAATTTAATTGTATTTTTACTGTTCATTTTATATGAATACAGTACACTGTATTTCTAAATTCATTTTAATGACGACTTTCTTGTTTAAACCCCCTGTTTTTATTTATAAATTGCACCCTGTAAATAACTACACCATTTCACAGAAGAAATTATGAATGTGGTTATTATTAATAATAAGTGTTCAATATTTCATAACGCATCTTTAGTCATATTGCTTCTGGCACTGCTTTAATAAAGTAATCAGCCTTTTGAGGCCATGCATGATTTTACCACAGTAAATACCCTAATATACCCCCTAAATTGGTAAAATCACTGTTATACAAAATGGCTTATTGCATTAGCTTAATACTACATATATTGTCAAGTACTGTGGTTGATGTTTACCTCATGTTCTCAGGGTTAAAAAGGTGTCTCTTTATCCGGGGAAGTTTCCTCAAAACTGAAGTCAGATCAGTCATCTCAGCGATTCTTTTCATAAACTTAACCTAAAATGAAAACATCATATATTTATGAAACAATTAATTCTTCTTGAATCCCTCAAAGGCTGGAGAACAACATTAGGGTGTCTCATCATCACTCACCTGGTCCATCCCACTGAAGGTCTCCTGCAGGTCTGCTGTGGGCGTGAGGGATCGAGCCGCCCGTGTCATCGCGTACATGTGACCAGAGTACGAGATGCCATTGGACAGCTCTTGAGCCGACATCATGACCAGCACACGCAGACGCTCCTCATCTTCAAAACGAGGGCTGGACATGTGCAGGGCAAATTCAGTTTAAAATAAGTATACTTGCACAGAGATTTAAAGATTGATTTTTCTGTCTCTATAAACATGACTAACCAGTTAAATATGTCACTCCACAGCTGAAACATGTCCGGTAGATTCCGTTCCAGACAGGAAGACGACAGGATAATACCCTAAAAAACACAAATAAAGACATGAGCACTGATTGCACACTCACTCCAACGCAAGTTCAAATATCAGCAAAAAAAAAATATCCAGAAAAATGTGGTTTCAAACCTTCTGGTTACCAGTTCTGAGCTTTTAGCTCTACCTCAGTGTACTTGCAAACAAAAGAGCATCATATTTATATAAAATTCACACATGATAGATGAGGAAGAAAGAGTGATACCTGCTCGTACAGATCAAGATCATCAGTGTCTGGAATGATCTGTGGAGATACAGACATGCCTCCGGTCTTCAGCTCAATACGCTGGGCCTGCTGACGATAATTCATCTCCACACTGCCTAACCTGAGATTACATCATCAATACATTAGTTATTTACTTACACTACCGACCAAGTAGTTGGGGGTCAGCAAGATTTGTTGTTGTTCTTTTTTTAAAGAAATTAATCATTTTATTGTGCAAGGATGCACAGGAACTGATCAAAAGTGTCAATTAAGACATGTCTAATGTTACAAAAGATTTCTATTCCAAATAAATGCTGTTCTTTTGAACATTCTATTCATAAAAAAATCCTGAAAAAAAAATGTATCACACAATTTTCAACTGATAATAATAAGAAATGTTTTTTTTTAGCAGCAAATCAGCATATTATAATGATTTCTGAAGGATCACGTGACACTGAAGACTATTAAAGTATATTTCAAACAGAAAACAGTTACTTTAAATTGTAATAATATTTCACAATATTACTGTTGTTATTGCATTACATTAAATAAATACAGCCTTGGTGTGCATAAGAGACTTCTTTCTAAATAAATAAATAAATAAATAAATAAATAAATAAATATATAAATATATAATATATATATATATATATATATATATATATATATATATATATATATATATATATATAACTGACCCCAAACTTTTTATATTTATATATAGCATATTTTCACACAGACTGGTCTGATTGAATGTTGGATACTGTACACTCCATATTACAGTATGTATCAGTGATGAAGCAGCACAAAGGGTTTCATACTTGGTAATGACGCTGCAGAACAGAGGAACGTAGATCTTGAGGTCTTCAGGGAGGGAGTTGAAGTTGCACATGGCTCTGAAATAAACCATACCATTGGTGGGCTGCTCACAGTACTGAACAGGTACACCACCTACAGACACAGAAAGAGATAGTGTTAGAGATAAATGTAGTGAATACAGTAAGTGGCTTTTGCATCTATAATTTCAACTTTGAATGTGCTTGTTACATGTATGCATGTGCATTTTACCAGCGCTCTCCAGCTGTACAGATGTGTAGGGAATGATGGGCTCAATGTCGGACACCTTTAATGCAGGTAGACAGGAAGCGTCTTGAGTTGTGCTCTGAGCAGCTAACAGCTGCAAACCTGAAACAACAACATGGATTAATCTCTGCAACAGAAGGAGACTAATAATTATCGTCCTTCCTGGTCTCGCGAGCGTACCTTTCTCATAGATGTCTTTACGGTCTGCGTCGCTGAGGATCTGTATCTTCTGCTGTAGCTTCTGTTCCTCAGCTTCAGCCTGTTTCTCCAAGAATCTCTCATCAGGACTCATGGAAAGGGTCAATTGATGAGTGTTATTCTGAAACACACAAAAAAACCGGACACATTTTAAGCAAATTAATGCAACAAACATGCATGAAAAAAACTGCAATCATGGAAACAATCAATCATGTTTTTCTATTATGACCATAATAATTTTACATTTAGTTTTAGTTGTATTTGTATTTTCTATTTGTCCTATAGTATTATAGTTTTATGGTTTCAATATATTAAGTTATTTTAGATTTTTAACATTGTAGGGCTGCCGAAGTTCATTTGTTAATTGATATCATTTAAACAAGCTTAAATTTCTCTAGAATACCTCTTGTTATTGCTATCTAGCACATTCTGTCATGCTTAATAAATGCAGTTTTAAAGTAGTAAAATTCTGCATTCAAAAGCTAAAATATTTTTTTTTCATTTTAAGTTAGTTTTAGAGTAATGAAAATGAATTTTAGTTTGGTTTCAGTTATACCAATTATGTTAGCATTTAATCTTGATACAGCTGTTTTAATTTCATTTTAGTTTTGATTAACAAAAACATCACTGTTGCTTAAGCACACTATTAGCATTAGGCATGGCACGTGATGCACAAAGCAACATTCACTGCATCATCAATGGAGCAGAATAACCAGTCTGACTGACTGACTGAAAGAAAGAATATTACCTTAAAGTAGTGCTGGACTTTGTCCTGAAGGTAGCGAGGGTTCTCCTTCAAACACTGCCGGAATCTGGACACACTCTCACTGATCTTCAACAGCTGCACCGGATCGCCATCATGATTCCAGCAGGATGCAATATACTGACAGACAGAGACAGGGGGTTTTGCCATGCAAGTTTTTGAAAGTTGCCCTCAAATAGAAAAATATAGTAAAATCTCCTAAAAAAAAAAAAGATTCATACTAGTAAACATTCATTAATTTATCACAATTTTCTAAAAAAAAAAAAAAAAATCAATCTAAAGGTTAGTGATGGGGACGAGACCGCCTATGCCGAGTCCGAGTCAAGACCGAGTCTTTGAAGGGTCGAGTCCGAGTCGAGACCGAGTCCGTTGGTTTTCAAATTCAGTCGAGTCCGAGTCAAGGCCGAGTCTTTGAGGAAGCGAGTCCGAGTCGAGACCGAGTCTTTAGGAGTCGAGACCAAGACCATAAAAACATGTCAGTTTTCATATTCATGATTTAATATCACCCCAGTTAATAATCAACAGTTAGGCCTACAGACTAAGCTAGATTGAGAATTGTTTAGAGGAGCAGTCTTAATGTCTTAATATGGACTATGTTTTTACTATCATTAAAAAAAATCCCTACCACATGCATCATCTTCTGCCTATTTTTCTAAACTGCTTCAACAGTGCTGCTCTGTCATCAACATGTTAAGCCCACCCTGACTTTTTTAATCATAGTTAGGACATGCAGAGCAAATGAAAATTTTCTAGCGGTATGTATTCTAGTGGACTAGTGACGGGGACGTGACCGCCTATGCCGAGTCCGAGTCAAGACCGAGTCTTTGAAGGGTCGAGTCCGAGTCAAGACCGAGTCTTTGAAGGAACAAGTCCGAGTCGAGTCAGAGAAAGCAGAAATCGGTCTCGAGACCGGACTCGAGTACTACATCACTACTAAAGGTAAATGTACACTATGCAACTTTTTTGTATAAAATTAACCAAATTTAAATAATGAGTCAATCCACCATCCATCCTTCATCCAACATGTGTTTTTATAAATTGTCATATGTAGTTCTCTAACAGAGTTCTAAAGCATTGTCTATTGTGAAGTGTCATTTCATTATAGTTGTTGTAGCATTGTCTTTGTGCAAGGAAGTACCGTGTCTATTAATGGGTAGAGCAACCGTAACGTCTTCAGCTAGTCAGCTTGAGATACTTTCCATCTAAACTGGTTATATCTCTTAAGTCTAGTGAATGTTTAAACTTATTTCAGTTAGCTGCTTAGGCAACAAGATAGTTCTCCCAAAAATGAAAATTGTCATAATTTACTCTTCCTATCTTAATTTGTGTTTCAAAGATTAACCAAAGTCTTATGGGTTTTGAACGACATGAACAAGAGTAACTGATGACAGAATTTTTTTTTTTTGGTGAACTGTCCCTTTAAGAACAACAGCAGTTGTCAGAGTCATTTTGTGTTTTGACATGTTAACAAATGTCGCTTAAGCAGAAAATATTATTGTCCTTTTCAATAACATTCAATAAAAGGAGCACAAAAAATATATATGTACACGTGTGTGTGTGTGTGTGTGTGTGTGTGTGTGTGTGTGTGTGTGTGTGTGTGTGTGTGTGTGTGTGTGTGTGTGTGTGTGAGTGAGAGAGTGAGTTTACTCACTGAAGTGAGAGCTAGGCCGAAGCTGGTGGACTGATGTTTCATCTGAATCTCAATTTTATGCAGCAGAGCTTCAATCTGCTCCTCTTCAAAACCAGTTCTGAAACAGCAATATAATTACATTTATTCATTTAGCAGGTGCTTTTCTCCAAAGTGAACATCACAAGCAAATTCAGATTCTCTCAAAGTCAAAACTGAGTGAAGGCTCAGCAAAAGCTTGATTTCATTTAAAACTCTTTATTGTAGTAAGGCAATCAAAAGTCATCCAATCTATACTCACGCAATGATGTCATCGATGGTTTTGGCAATGATGTGTTTGACCGCCTCAGCGTCGGCCTCCGCTATGCCTTGAAGACCGATGGTGAAAGACGCTTGTCTAGTGCTGCCGTCAAACCTGCACGAATCACACGTTTATAAAGCTCCACTATCACTCATCAGAGAGAGGAAGTGATTTTGAAGTCTTGTCAAACAACGTACCCCACTGAAGAGGAGAAGTCTGAACCGATATTGGGCTCGATCAGGGCTTTGTAGAAGGGGGAGTTTGGACCAGAGATCATCAGAGAAGAGAGGAGGCTCAGAGTGAACGCCTCAAACGTGTCTGTGATGCTGGAACACACGTAGACATGAGGATAGAGAGGTAAACTACAAGTTTAAAAAATTAAATGACTAGTGTTGTCAGAAGTCCCAGAACTGCTCGCTTTCAATACCCATTCATAATTTGAATAAAAGTTTATTTTTCATACTGCTAAGTACAAACTGCAAAGTTTTGGGAGTGTTGACCATTTTAAAATGCAGGATTGAATCTGAAATTACGATGTTTGACGTTGTGATAACCATGGCAATGGACAGGACATTAAGTCTTGCTGTCTAATTTCAATAGACCTGACACTTGTTATTTTACCTTTATTGTGATTCTTTGTTTTTCATTTTATTACTCATTTTTCATTGTGACAACACTAGAAATGAAAAGAAAAAGAAACTGAATATTTGTGCACTCACTCTCCCAGCAGATAGCTCATGCAGAGTGTGTTTTGTTTCATGGGGTCAGGAACCAGGGCGTCAGGCCTGCAAGTCACATGATCCGCTCTCTGAGCAAAAACATTGAACAATCAACAAACCTCACAAACTTGAATTGAATGAGTTCATTTTACAGGTCATTCTCATGTGTATTATGTAACGCACAGGTTTGTCCCAGAGCATTTGGGGAGGAACTGCAGTGTTGGGTTCTGTTTTCTCAAATTTAGACAGAGCCTCTTCCTCTATCTGCTGTAGGTGCTGCTCCAACGGTAGGTCCCCGTATGTGAAGAACCTGCAATAAACACACAGAACAGACAATGAGTATTGTCTGCTTTTTGCACACATTCATTTAGTGAGTCCTAGTGTTTAATGTGTGTACCGTGCATTGCTGGGGTGGTAGTGTGTGGCGTGGAAGTGTCTGAGCTGTTCCCAGGTCAGGTCAGGGATGGCCAGCGGTTCCCCTCCGGACACAACAGAGTATGTGTGATCCGGCAGGAGTTTATTCTGCAGGTGCTGAGCGTACAGACGCTCATTATCTGACTACACATCCAACATATACAAGAGTAACAGAAACATTTGTTAGTCTATAATAATCATAACATCATACAAAACTCAAATGAATGTAAATGTGACATCCAGCAGTAACATTTTATCTCTTATGCTATTTGTAATTATGGGCAGATATATTCAGTATATGGACGTGTGCATTATGAAGCTTATTATGCATAGGATGCAATGATGACATCTACTGGCTTAAGCAGATATTTATCATTTACAAATCTAATCAATTTTCGTTTTTAGGTGAGCCATCCCTTTAAGGAAAATATAACTTTGGCCGCTACCTACACTACCATTCAAAAGTTTGGGGTTGGTACATTTATTTCTGTTTTTGAAGTCTCTTATGTTCATTTTATGCTCAAGCTACATTTATTCAATCAAAAATACAGTAAAAACAGCAATATTGTGAAACATTATTACAATTAAAAAAACTATTTTCAATTTAATATATTTAAAAAACAAATAATTTATTCCTTATGCAAAGCTGAATTTTCAGCATCATTACTACAGTCTTCAGTGTCACATTTCCTTCAGAAATCATTCTAATAAGCTGATTTGCTGCTCAAGAAACATTTCTTATTATTATCATTGTTGGAAAAAGTTGTGCTGCTTCAAATTTTTGTGAAAACCATGTTTTTTTTTTTTTTTTTCTGATGAAAAGAAAGTTCAAAAGAACAGTATTTATTGAAAATAGAAATCCTTTGTAACAATATAAAATTACTTTATTGTCACTTTTGATTCATTTAATGCATCTGTAATGAATACCATAAAAAAAACAAAAAAATAAAAATACTGACCCCAAACTTTTGAAAGGTAGTGTATGAGGCCACGGATCTATCATCCATGCATCTCTATAGATATTACTGATATATATATATATTTTTAAATCAGAAGAGCACGGAGGAGATTTCTTACAAACACTCCCTTCATCTCGTTGAACACCACACCCTTGAACACCACACGACTCGTGGGGTCTGTGGGGGTCTCGTGCTCCAGCCTCCAGCCCTCCTGCCTGAAAACAAACAAACATAAAATCCCTTTCAAAACCAATTGATGTGCCATTAATTACATTATCTGGGTTAAGGCCTTTACCAGAAGTCCAGTTCTCTGAGACAAGGGAAAAAAACAGCATCCAGATAGACCGACAGAAGATTCTGGAAGTCTTTGGCATTCTGAGTTGAGAACGGATACATTGTGTAATCACTCGCTGGGGAGAGAGACTGAGAGAATCAGAGACAAATCACACACATACATTCTCTTAAACACAAACACGCATCGGGAAGTACCTGTGAAGGCGTTCATAAAGGTGGAGAGAGAGCGATTGAGCATCTTAAAGAAGGGGTCTCTACAGGGGAAGCGCTGAGAGCCACACAGAACCGTGTGCTCCAGGATGTGAGGAACACCGGTGCTGTCCATCGGTGTGGTGCGAAACTGCACACTACAATAACACACAAGCAGAGGAACATCATCTGGGCATTTAATGGGGTTCAAATGATTTCAAAGCATTTCAGTCTCCATCAGACGCAGACAGACTGTACCTGAAGAGGTTGTTGGAATCGTCTCGGGCTGCGTGAAGATACTGAGCATCTGTTGCATCATGGGAGAGTTTAACGGCCGTCAGAAACAAATCCGGCACAGCAGTAACCTAAAAAAACACAATCGATGTTAGCACAAGGTCACCCTGACACCCATACAAAAAGTCCATCAATGCTGTGACAGTCAGGAGGACGATCACAAATTCCTCTCAGTTTGACAGTTGTAGCATAATAGCTAATAAAAAAGATAATCCTATAAAATCTAAGGCCTCTAAATTATCAGCATGATTAAAACTTCACTGACTAACCTCTTGTCCATAATCTACTACATGCCTTCTTCTGGCATATTATTGATAGTTCATAAAACATCCACCTTCAGGTTGTGGGACACAGTGACATTTATAATGAGTTTTATAAAATAAACATAATATTAACTTTTATATTGTTAGTAATATTGCCAAGGTGAACACTTACTGGACTGAAGCAACTTAGATTTGCTTGATTATCCAAACATAATTTTTTAGAAAAATAATGTTAATATGCATCAAGTACAATCCATCAAGCTTTTTTTGTGTACATCTTTCAATCATCAATGTATTGAATTGCATTACGTTTTAATACTACACAGCATTTAAATATCATCTTACTAAGGCAATATTGAAACTGATCATTTGAACTGATATGACAACTAATACTTATATGCATTATATGTAAGTATTCAGCAGCTACACTGTATTAAGAATCTCATTGATTTACATTACAGTATTTATTTGAAATAGAAATCCTTTGTAACAATATAAAATTACTTTACTGTCACTTTTGATTCATTTAATGCATCTTTAATGAATACCGTAAAAAAAAAGTACTGACCCCAAACTTTTGAAGGTAGTGTATGAGGTCACGGATCTATCATCCATGCATCTCTATAGATATCACTTCTATATATTACTGATTATTTGAATTATTTGAACTGAAATGACAACTAATATTTATATGCATTATATGTAAGTAGTCAGCAGCTACACTGTATTAAGAATTTCACTGATTTACATTACAAGCTATCAGAATTTCATCTAACTTTTCTGGCCATATAAACAACACATTTTAAAATGTCTCTTTCATATTATGTCTAAATGGTTCTGTAAAAAGAAGAAGATTTTTCTGACTATTATATCATATGTGAGGCTTTACTAAACTACAGCAAAGCACCAGAGTTGTGCATTACAGCGATTGTAGTTTTAATGTCCACAATGCAATGGATCTTGGTTGAATCCTATCTTAGTTTTTAGAAGCTGTCAGAATGAGAAGGTTTAAGAGCCCCTGCTTCACTGTATGTGATGAAACAGAAACAATACAAGCACATGTATTTTCATGATTTGTTGACTCTCTTTTTTACCTCTTGAACAGTGAATCCGTGGATCTTCTGTCCCACTGTGTACTGCAGTGCTCTGTCCACAGCAGAGCTGCCTCTGGTCCTCCATGAACCCTGCAAACTACAAACCACTCATGCATCAGACTAATCAGCATGACTGAGCTTTTCTCAGCGGCTTACATCATACACGTCAAAGTTATACCTATAAACATGATGACAGTTAATAACAATGACCTGACATGATAAATTAATGACAATTAAAATATGAATAACGGCCTAAACCAGATCACGCGGATGTCTGAAACCGAAGGACAGAAGTTCAACGTTAATTCAACCGAGACGTGTAGCATTTACTCACCTCAAATTTTTAAGTCTCGTAATGATTGTCTTACTTTTACGAAACATTTTAGAAGCTTAAATCCACTGTCTCTAATAACTACTGTGATTATGAGTTAAGTTAAAAGTCAAAACGCATTATATGTGAGTTCCTAGATTAATGTTTCCGTTACGATTAAAGCTCTGTCCTTCCATGTCCCATGGCATGCTGTACACAGCGCATGCGCACTAGACGCGACCTTTACCGGCTGCAACACGAAGAGCCACTGCTGCTACAAAATAAAAGTATGGGCAATAATAATAAATATATATATATAAATACAGTACCAGTCAAAAGTTTGGAAACGTTACTATTTTTAATGTTTTTGAAAGAAGTCTCTTATGCTCATCAAGCCTGCAGTTAAAAAAAAAAGAAAAAGGTAATATTATGAAATATTATTACAATTTTAAATGATGGTTCTCTTTTTTAATATATTTTAAAATGTAATTTATTTTTTGTGATGCAAAGCTGAATTTTCATCAGCAAGTGCTCCAGTCTTTGGTGTCTTATGATCCTTCAGAAATCATTTTAATATGATGATTTGATACTCAGTTATTATCAATGATGGAAACAGTTGTGCTGTTTAATATATTTTTTTGGAATACTTTTTTCAGGATTCATTGGTGAGTAAAACGTTAACAGGATTTATTCATAAAAACAGCATTTATTCAAAATAAAAACATTTCTAACAATATAAATCGTTACCATCACCTTTTATCAATGTAACGCATCCTTGTTGAATTAAAGTACTAATTTCTTTAAAAAAAATAGTTATTGTTCCCAAACTTTTGAACGGTAGTGTATATTGTTACAAAAGATTTCTATTCTAAATAAATACAGTTCTTTTTAACTTTTTATTCATCAAATAATCCTGAAAAAAGTATCTCAGGTTATAAAAAATAAAAAATTAAGCAGCACAACTGTTTCCAACATTGATCATAAATCAGCATATTAGAATGATTTCTGAAGGATCATAACACACCAAAGACTGGAGTACTTGCTGATGAAAATTCAGCTTTGCATCACAAAAATAAATTACATTTTAAAGTATATTAAAAAAGAGAACCATTATTTTAAATTGTAATAATATTTCATAATATTACTGTTTTTTTTTTTTTTTTTTTTTTTACTGCAGGTTTGATGAGCATAAGAGACTTCTTTCAAGAACATTAAAAATAGTAACGTTTCCAAACTTTTGACTGGTACTGTATATATAAATATACATATCATTTTGATATAAAATGCAGTTTATATAACTTTTAAGGTAAAGGAGATGGAATGCATGATGCGTGTTTTTAAATGTTTTTTACCAGTTGACCATTTAACACTTCCTAAAATGACCAGCAGATGTCAGTAGAAGCACGGAAACAGGGGTCACGCTGTTAAAACACAGGGGTCAAGTAGGCTACTTAGAAAAGGAGGGAGCTTCAAAATAATCTTTTTGGGCATATAGGGAGTTAACCATTAGGGTTAAATATTTGAAAGTTTTAAACTGATATGGTTGTTGTTGAGGTAATTTTCCATACAAAGAATTTAGTTTCTTCCCAAATTTCTATAGTCACTACATTCATTGTTCCCACTGTAGCTAGAGCTACACGATTCTGGATAAATTGAGAATCACGATTTTAATTTTTTTTATTTTTTTAAATAGTAATTTACTCTGACAATGTTAATTGCTGCAGTCTATTTTAAAAATATTTAATTCATTTTAATTATTATTATTATTTTAAATCGGTTTAAATGAAAGACACATTTTTAATGTCGCCATGATGTAATTGATACAATCTTTATTTGAAGGAGATTTACTTATATTCGTGTGTGAGTGTATCCTACACACATCTTTATTACCGAGCCTATTGGAAGATTAGCACATTTAACCTGTAATGCATATATTATTTAATTACTGCAGATTTGTACTGAATTTAGCGTTTTCTGCAAATAAATAAATTAGAATCTGCGCTTGTCATCTTATAACAACGAACATAGCCTATTATATATGGAAGACAAAGAGCATGTATAATTTAAGTATTGCAGATTTGTTTTGAATGAATGTTTTCTACATATTAATAAAATTGAATGTTTATGTTATAAAACATTTATTTTGTTTACTTTTCAGACCTAAATTGTTATTAAACTACAGAACTAAAGTCCTAATTAAGTCAGAATTTGAAAGTTTCTTTTCCAGTGTTTTTGTGCGAGAGTGGGTTTGTAGAGCATCTGTTTTAAGTTCATAGAGCAACAAGTCTGTAAAACACTCCCATGAACTTGCAGTACTGAACATTTATTGTAACATTGAACAAAGTGCATCATATTTTGTAGTACACAATGTTCCAGAAGAGTCTTTGTTTACCGTTTCCACAGTCCTGTGGATCTTTATTGGTGTCTCTGATACAGGATCCCTCTTTTATCTCTAATGCGTGAAGAGCAGCAGTCTGTAAGAAGGAGAATCTAATGTGTAATGTTTTGCAGATTGTATAATAAAGAAACTACAAAACAGAGCTTTATAAAAATCATTTATTCTTGTTGTAGTATAAAATGTATTTACAAAGACAGAATAAAAATGTTACACTATATTGTTGCTACATATATATATCTGCTTTTAACAAAGAAAACATCAATAAAAGCCAAACAAAAAGTACCATTTTCATAATAAAAACAAAAGCATCACATCAGGCCCACTGGGCAGAGATATTTGAAAGGTTACAAATGTCATGTTAATGATCATGGTACAGGAAATTGTAGAAATTTTGAACTCAAATTGTTAAAATAGCATGAACCAAATGTAAAATGTTGGTTAAATTGTTTAGCTCATAACCCTTAAAAATCGTAATATGCACAAAGTAGTTCACTTTAAAATGAAAATTAGCCCATGATTTACTCCTATGTGTACATGACTTTCTTCTTTTAGACCAGTGGTTCTCAACCTTTTTTGGGCCAGCGCCCCCTATCCAATATCCAGGTCCCTGAACGCCCCCCACCCCCAAACTATACTGAGCGAGCAGGAATGAGTGAGAGTCAATAGATGAAATAAGTGCAAAATTGTCTTTTAATAATAATAATTTCCATACCTTTGATTCTAGTACTGTAAGTGCTGGATTCTCAGCACCACCGGATTGTTGCAGCGCCAAACACATTTTTGAGCTCGTGAATGCTGATTCTTATCAGCGCTGGATTCTAGTCAGTGCTTGAGCGCTGGTCTATGACTGGAAAAATAATAGAGTCGTTGCAAAAGTAACGATAGGCTACATGTCGCATAAAACTGGAAGATTTTAGAATGTTAGGCATTCTAAACTTTTGAATAAGAAATAATATCAAGTCGTCAAAATACAACTCGTCATAACTCCTCGAATCACAACAAGCGCGCGCAGTGAGAACACTCACAGCATATACACAACTTGACTGCACATCATGTTTTTTACATTATTGATACTGCTTTCAATCGTAATGCAATAGAAATGAACACAAAAAACATGCCTAGTGCCTACCTACTACACTGACGGTGGACTTGCGGTCAGAGCGGGTGCGGACGAATGTTTTTTTGTTTTGTTTTTTAGCGCTGCTGAGCAGGGTCCGAAATTAACACCCGCCAAGCGCCAAATGCGGGTAGATTTTCCGTTTGGCGAGTATATCTCAAAAGGCTATCCGCCACAGTGGCGGGTGAATGTTCATACCAAAATAATAAAATTGTCAGCGCGCACGCGCTCTTCTGCCTCCGAGCAGAGAGAGAGAGAGAGAGAGAGCGCGCGCGAGTGAATGAGCCCCGGCCGCGTGCGCGCACTCACTATTCAGAGCGGACAAGCGTCAAGCTTTCCTGTACTTTTTGACAGAGCTTCTTTGCAGCTCAAGTCGGCGGTGGTGTGTACGTACAGTTAACGCTCTATCTGTTGACGGCGCTGAGGAAAAAGGATATGTGAAGCTGCCGCCACTGGAAGAAGCGGTCGCCCCAAAAAAGCCGTGCAGAGCGTCTTCAGCACTCGCGGATCGTGCATACTCCGCCGCTGGCCAGGCTGCTTCTGCTTTAAGTTACATTTTGGCCGTTCTTTTCTCGATAAAATTAGTTTTCTCATAGCGTTTGCAACGCAATACTCGTTCCCTTATCTCTCATGGAACCGAGGTTACGTAAGTAACTTAACCGAGGACGTTCTGCCTTCCCTTCCACATGAGTCAGGAAACAAAACTGACAAAAAAAAAAAAAAAAAAAAATATTTTACCCCAATGATAGTAATATTTCATATATTTTGATCAATATATATAGTTTTTTAATTTTTTTATTATACATTTCAAATTTTGCTCTGGACAATTTTTTACGTTTGTATTCAACATAATTTGCCTACCTTATAATCTCAATTAAAAGTACTTGAATGAATGTATATGTGACAAAAAAAAAAAGGCTGTTTATTATTTTGGCCGGTAAAAAATATGCTTGGCTGGTGGATTTTTTCATCTACCAGTCCCCGTGGCAGGTGAGCCAAAAAGTTAATTTCGGACCCTGCTGCTGAGGTATTCTTTCACGCGCACCATAGATGCGCACAATATGATATCACACTCTGCGCAATGCGCATGTTTTACAACATAATTTAACAAAAACATAGTCCTAATGCTTTTTAAATAGCCCACTTACAGTGTTTATTACAACTACTAAATGCTTAAAATGAAAAAATTAAAAAATTTGTGAACGCCCCCCATTAACACGTGAACGCCCCCCTTTCAAAAATCTTGCTTCCAACGCCCCCCGTTGTTCTCTGAACGCCCCCGTTGAGAACCACTATTTTAGACGAATACAATCAGAGTTATATTAACAAACACCCTGATGCTTCTGAACTTTATGATGGCGGTGGATTGCAACCATCAGATTGAAGCTTAAAAAAAGTGCATCCATCCATCATAAAAGAACTCCACACGGCTCCGGGGGGTTAATAAAGCCCTTCTCAAGCAAAACGATGCGTGTAAGAAAAATATTCGTATTTAAAACTTTATAATGTAAAATAACTAGCTTCCGGCCAAACTTACAAACGGATCCGACTTAAAGCGCAACTTATGCAAGTAATGCGATGTACTGCTGATATTTACGCTACGCCATGACGCACTACGCTACTTCCGATGTCACAAGCTGCGCAAGTTGCGCTTTACACTTAAATCTGTGTGTTTGGCCGGAAGCTAGTTATATTTACTTTAAAAAGTTTTAAATATAAAGAGTTTTCTTACACAAACTCACCGTTTTCTGTGTGGAGTTATTTTATGATGGATGGATGCACTTTTTTGAGCTTCAATCGGATGGTTGCAATCAACTGCCATTATAAAGCTCCGAAGCGTCAGGGTGTTTAATAAATATAACTCCGATTGTATTCGTCTGAAAGAAGAAAGTCATATACACCTAGGATGGCTTGAGGGTGAGTAAATCATGGGCACATTTTCATTTTAAAGTGAAGTACTTTAAGGAATAATATTGGAGTGTATATTAAATTCCCCTGAAGATATTGTGAATTCCAGTTAGACATGAACAGCTTTCATATTATCATTCCCTGTGAGTGAACACCCTTGTCTCTGTAACAACTGCAGGGCTTTAAACATCTGGACAACAAATGTTAGAGCTCTGCCAACTTCATGTCAATCTGTGCTCAGTAACCAGAAAACTGCCAGTGAAAGTTCCTGATGCTTCTTTTAAAACCACAACATTACAGCACACTACACAGTGGCAAATCCAGTTCTTCTCTCTAGGTAACAATCATTCAGCAACACAATTCAGACATTCTCGTCTTTATGACACAAAATATAAATTCTACGTCCTTAGCAATTCTGTTGCTTTGGTGGTTAAAAAGGTTTTATTACCAATAATATCAGCACAATTAATGAACCTGTAACTGCTGTCATTTGCAAACTATAGACGTAATAAACAGCAATAAACACTTTTATTCATCTCAAATATGTGTTCTTATCAACTACATGGACAAATACCTGCTCTGGATAAAAAAATTCTGCTTTATTGTGGAGCTGACGAGTTTTCAGTGTGTTATTGCAAAGTGTTACTTAACTTTTAAAAGTTATACAAAATAAAGCTTATATATCTATCTATCTATCTATATATATATATATATATAATAGTATGTATATATACATACTGTAACGCCTTTGGTGCAGTTTCTTTATTTTTTAAAAAATATATAGTTTCTACAAAATATAAACTGTAGTTTTTGTGGTGTGGATCATTTTTAGTGCAGAATGGAAAAGCAGGCAGAATTTACTATGGTAAAATGGCGTATGTTCTGTGTGGACCAGGATTTTATTTTTTATAAAGCAGAGTGACATGAATGTACTGCAATTTGCAAAGCCTGCAAATAAATGGATACTTGTATTCAGCACCAGACTTTCAGCATTGTCGGTGCATTCATAGCTAAGCTATAACTTGAATCAACAAGTCAAATGTCACCAGCATGGGAACAAAATCTAGTTCCCTTTTTCTGAAAGCATATAATTGGCAAGAAGGTGCAACACTGACACTCAATGAAAACATAGAAAACCAGTTGTGCTGGTCTGGTCTTTGAGATTCTTACACACAAATTCAGTTCACTATTGTGCTGTACCAGTGTGTCTGTCCCTTACTCCTCTCGTTCAGATGTGTCGCTTCATGTGAAGAGCCAGATGATCAGAACGAGAAAAACACCTGAAAGAAGATAATGATTACATATAGCTCAAGTTCTGTGTTTGAAACACTGTGTCCGATCACACACACACACACACTCGCGGTCACCTGTCGCAGTGGCTGCATTTGAAGGGTTTCGCTCCAGTGTGTTTTCTGAAGTGCCTTGTCAGTTCATCACTTCGAGCGAAGCACCACTCGCAGCCGTCCCACGAACACCTGTACGGCTTCTCACCTGCAGGGGGCGAGCAAACACACGACAATACTCACTATTTCTATTTCAACATAACATTACACATAAGCTAATTCAGGGACTCACAAAATGGTGTCCATGAGTTGATGAAACGCTAATAATTACTTGGTTCATAAAAATGTAAAAATATAATTTGTAAAATAATACAAAGTAAAACACATTTTTAACCTCCATGTCATGTGACGTGATGGAATAAATATACAAACCGTATATTTACTGTAAGCAGTCCTATACATTTTGTCATTATCTTTGTTTCTAATTATGGTGTTGTTCTAGGTAGCTCAGCCCACACTGAAATCTCATTGGACCGTAGTACCGATCTTCATGTATATTAACTCTTTCCCCGCCATTGATGGAAATTTCCGTCATTTGTGAGAAAACGCTTCCCGCTATCGAAATAATTTTCTGTGTTTTCACTGTTATACGCTAGGGGGCGCTATAACACATCATCTGAAAGAGTACTGAATCTCCTGATCAAAACACATGCGAAGATGATGCAGAAACAAGCGATCTCATATGTAATCATTGCATATGTAAAATAACGCAATCATCAACATTCAACAGCATATATATCAAAACTACCCAATGTTACCAAATGAAATGTTGACCCAGGAAGAGCTATAGGACTATACAGGCATTAGGAGTGTTGATAGACTCGATTTACTCCTATGATTTGATCATCGTTCTGAATCTGATCTGAATGTAGTCTTTGACAAAACAGAATGTATGAAGCTAGAATAAAATGGATGTTCAGATATTCAGACAACAAAATATTCTGGGGGCCATGAAAATTTTAAGAAAACAATCAAAAACGCTGGCGGTGGCTGCCAACTTAACTAAAAAGAAAGAAAGAGTTAACTATCAAATAGAGATGAGGAGAGATTAGTTGAAGTTATTATGACAAATCCATCAAGTTTCATAAGAAAAACTATAAAAAAGGTGTCTGGAAAAGCATCACTGAAGTCTTGAAAATTAAAAAAAAAGTTTTTTTTTGTCTTGAATCTAGTCTTGAAAAAGTATGTGTTCTTTATAGACATATAGTCGTTCTTTTTGTTCTTCACACTAATAAAAAATGGGTCTTTTAAGAACTGTTCAGTGAAAGGTTCTTTGGGGAACGAAAAATTGTTCTTCTATGGCATTGTTGCGAAAAAACGCCTTTTGGAACTGTTATTTCTGAAGATGTATTAAACATTGTTGTGATGTCACCGATTCTTTGAAGGTTTTATTTTTAGGCTTTTGTCAATTTGTGTATTTATAGGACATTTGAAAACCAACAAAGGATATAAAGAAAAGCATATACTTAACCACAAGCCCACGTCTACATGGTGTTCTTTGATCTGGGGTTTTTTATGATCTTTATTTGTTTTTAGGGAAGTCAGTCAATTTTGCAAACATTCTTTGAGATTGCATTCAAGATGAACAGTGTGGAAACAGTGTTGTAATCTGTGTTCCTAGAATGTATGACAGCATCATTAAGAATGAGCATTCCAAGAATGTAGGGAGTCACCAAACCACATTCACACCCACACTCTTCAAGCATTCGGCTCCAGAGGAGGAGGTCACAGAGCTCTGCGTACTGAATATTAAAAAAATGAACATTATGCAATGGCAGCACCTGTTATCATTTTGTAAAGCTTTAACCCTGTAAAACCTGACATATGAAATAACACTCCAAAAAAATTGAATGTTTTGAAATGACTGTTCGTCATTTCAGTAAACTGTTCGAACCATCAGACAAAATATTACACATGTGTAACTTTCGCATGTGTGTTTTTTGTTGTGTATCATACTTGAAACATCAGGCTTCTAAGGCTCAAATAGCATAATATAGTGAGAATATGAAGCTCATACTTGAGAAAGAAAAAAAAAACCTACATTTAAGGTACAAATTGAACATAAATATTAGGGCTGTCAAAAGATTAATCACGATTAATCGCATCCAAAATAAAAGTTTGTGTTTAAATAATATATGTGTGTGTACTGTGTATAATTAAATTTGTATATATAAATACACACACATGCTTGTATATATTTAAGAAAAATGTGTAATTTATATATAAAAATATATAATATAAATTATATATAAATATACACAGTATATGTATGCAAATATTTCTTAAATATATACATGCATGTGTGTGTATTTATATATACAAAATAATTATACAGAGTACACACACATATATTATGTAAACACAAACTTTTATTTTGGATGCGATTAATCGCGATTAATCTTTTGACAGCCCTAATAAATATGCAATTTGGTGCAGCTGCTGATATTTATATGGCCAAAAAGTAAGATTAAATTAGCTTGTAATGTAAAACAATGAGATCTCTATAACAGTATAGCAGACTACTAACATAAACTGCATATAAATATCTCTATATATTTTATGATCAAAGCTCTGTAGTTGTAGTCTGTTTTATTGTGGGGCAAAACATGATGTAATGCAATACAATGATGATTATGAGATGTACAAATAAATGTTCCTCAAAAACCTGATGTATCATATTTTTTTCTAGGAAATTATGTATGGATAATCTAGTATACCTAGGTTGCTTCAGTCCAGTTAATAAGTGTTAATATTAAAAAATATTAATAACAATCTAAATATTATTCTTACATTTGCTTTATAAAAAATCATTAAAGATTTGATTTCACAGAGGGTGTGACCTGATGGTGGACATTTTTCAAATTATACTAAAAGGCCTTTTTATTTGCCAAAAGAAAGTATAAACTATCAATCAGATGACAGAAGGCACGTAGCAGTTTGTGTGCAACAGGATTTTCAGCAAAGTTGTGATCATCTATGCGTGTATCATTTGTGTATCAAATATGATACGGTACGCTTTATTTGGAGTAAAAATTTTAATTTCAAAAAGCACTTAAAAAATGCTTTGTACGGCAGATTTATCGGAGTGACATTCAGCAGCACGATCCGAATGAGAGAAGTTTTGTTTCCCAAAGCTGAGAAAACTGTTGTGGCAACAGCAAGTCAAAATACAGGTAGGATTATAGACCCTCACATAGAAACTGCTTACCGGTGTGTGTCCGTTGATGTGCTTTCAGGTGAGAGCTCTTGGTGTACACCTTCCTGCAACCGTTGAAGTAACATCGATGAGCTCTCCTTCGTCCTTCGGATAACCCCTCACCTTTGACCTCTTCCCCTCTCGCCTCCTCTGGCTCTTCTTTAACCTCCATAAGAGCGAGGGAGGGCGGCGTCGGGGGTGTGTGTGTGGTGACATGCTGCTGACCCAGTGGGTGTGTGAGAACATCAGGAGAGGCAATGATCTTCTCACAGCTGCCGACTGACGAATGGGAAGCCGTAGACATCCCGTCCTGACTGGGGCCGGAATCTTCTGGAGGGGACGAGCTCGCTTCAGTCCCACAGCACCGCAGAAACTGGTTCCACAGGTCGTCACACTCACACACTGATCTCAGATCAGCTGCAGAGACGTAGGGCTCGTTCTGCAGATAGCGCTCAAGCTCAAGACAAGTCTGTAAGAGAGAAACGGGCAATCAGTGACGCAAACACCAACCAGAAAACATGCACTAATAGCATAACAAACGGTGAACATTCTGAGTGAAAAATTCTAAAACGAAACGGAAAATTCTAAAATGAAACCCTGTAATAATTTTTTCACCTTCATGTCATTAAAACCTGTATGACTTCTGTGGAACACTAAATGTGAGGTTTAGCAGGTTTATACTAAGAAGTTACCATAAGCAGCCCATACTCAAGTATCAGTCAATAATGTATTCAATTTCTGTTTATTCCTCACGTGATACTTTTTGGCAATTTTCTGAGTGTTTTGGAGAAGATCGCCTCTGAGATTCAGCAAAACTGAATATCTGGTCTGTAATTACATGAGGATGGGTAAATGATGACAGGATTTTTTTTTTTTTTTTGCATGCCACATTCTTGGTAGCCAATACTCTAAGTTATATGTCTGTATGTAAACTACATAAAAAAAAATAAACCTACTTTAAGGAATCTTCACTAGAGTAAAAAATATTACAACTAGCCTCTTATGTGTGTAATTTTATATCAAAGTTATTTACAGATCAACAGTTTGGGGTCAGTAAGATTTCATTTTAAAAATGTGGCAGTATATAAATAAATGCAGCCATAATAAGAGCATAAGAGACTAATTCCCAAAAACATTAAACCCCAAACTTTTGATTTTGAACGGTATGTGCTTATATCTAGAGCACAAACAATCACTCTCATCTTTCAAAATATACTCATACTGTAGAACGAAAAAATTTTCTTTTATACTGGTAAAAAGAAAAGTCATTCGGTTTGACTGCTAAATTAAAATCACTTATCAAAAAGTCGGATAGATATCCTAAGTATTTATTAGTTATTATTTTAATTTAGTTGCACGTGTCATGTCATCCATTTCAGTGTTGAAATGTGCTTTGTATCCACTTTAAAGCTTAACGTAAAATATAAGCGTAGGAAATGTTATATACAAATAAATCCGATATTATATCGCTTCTTTGCTTTTATTACTCCCATGTTTGATCAAAGTATTCGATAAATAAAATAGATGTTTAAACTTTACCTGTTGCCAGTACTCCTCCAAAGATGGCAGTGCGGACAGGTATCCCGTGTCAAGGACACTCTGCAGCTCCTGGAAAATACTGCACATGGGAATAACATCCATATCCCTCCCACGCGCAGATCTGTCAAACCCAGCTGGGAATCCTGGAAAAGGCGCTTTCCCGCCGTGTCTTCATGCGCGGAGGGAAGGCAACAGCTTGTTTCTCTTCAGCGGACGCTCGGATGCACAGAAGCGCTGCAAAGTGCAAACTTTGCAAAGTTGCAAACATTCCCATTTCAAAACAAGCGAAACACGTTGAGCGTCGTCACCAGCGGTGAGCGGACCAATCAGAGGCTTCTGCTAGTGCCTCGCCCACCGTTTCGACTCCACCCACTGGGTGTGTCATTGGTTATCGGTGAGTCTCTCTGGGTGATGATTGGTGCGTTGTAGTTGGCGCTATTTCTGGGGAGGTATATAAACATACCCTTTTCATTTGAGGAAGTAATACTTGTGGTAGGCATTTCTACACTTGTTTTCATATTTAAACTGGTGCAATTTTTTTTTTTTTTTTATTGTTAACCAAATTTAATTAGAGCTATCTTTCTGCTAAAGCATTTTCCTGATACGTATACTAAGGTTGAAGGAAGAGGTTTTGGAGGGCTGAGACTTAAAATTTTTTTTATATTAAAATATTGTGTAAAGCCCTATTCGGAGGGGACTAGTTTCACAGGGGGTCGTTAGAGAAATTTCTGTTTCACAGACGTACTTTGAGATTTTAATCCTGTCCGAATCTGCCATGTCTGTCTTTTTCTCACACGACCTCTGTAAAAATTCCAGAGCAAATTACCTACTGTTTTTCGTCAAACTCGGCGGTCCTCAGAGAAATCTAATCCCGTCCGAATGCGAATGTCTGTGATTGCCGAAAATGTTTTTTTCCAAAACGCTTTTTCTTGTGTTTTTGGTCAACGTGAACTACCGTACAATCTCTCGCTATCGCGCCGGGTATTCAAGTTTCTGCTTTTTGCGCACCGATAATGGATGTAGACATGTAGATGTGTTCGGTAACGTTACACTGCGAATAAATAAAAAAATGAAATCAACAAGAAGAGCCAAATCACGTAAACTGTTAAGACTGGCAACTGTAATATCAGTTTCAGGTAAGATTACTTTCATTTCTGCACTTAATTACAAATCATATTCTTAATATAAAATCATGATGATAAATGTATGTTTAGTTTTTTTATACTACAATTTTTATAAAATGTTTACAAGACACTAAATACGTTTGGACGGTTTACTTTATATTTCAAAGTACTTAATTTCAAAATACATTTGATCAAATTTCATACGCAATCCACGCATTCTGAACACGTGATCTTCTGCAATGCCCACATGTAAAACACAGACACTCCTACCTCGGTAATAAACACGGAGATGTTAGTCCGGTCCGAATCCGTACATGAAATCACAGACGTAGGTTGATAAGAATTGTAACTCAAACGTCGTTTGGAAAACTAGTCCCGTCCGAATAGGGCTTAAGTTGTTCATAGGACATGGTCTGAATGATCTTATGATCTGAAATCAAGCTTTATCCTCTTAACTGTTTTGAGCATAGAAAATGCACTATCCAAACTTAAATGGTTGTAATTCAAGAATGATCCAGGCTACTGTATTACTGTATTACAGAATACTGTATTCCAAAGTATTTGCTGACGTGAAAGCACTTAAAGAAATTAAAGTTATTCCTGTAAAGCAAATGTACTGTACATTTTTATTTTATTTTATACAAAAAATATATTTTACAAAATATTTTTTCTCTCAAAAATTGCTATGATATCAAAGCCATATGTCTAACCAAGTTGAGTCCCAAATTTGAAGATGATATCACAAAAATTGAAGTTGCTATGAGATTTTGAGGCATAATACCAAATATAGCCACCGGGTGATACCCACCATTGCATATTGTTTGATGCCTTACATGTACCGTTTCCATGGTAACACAATGTCCAATTTCAAAACCGTTTTCACAGGATGGATTTTGAGTGTAGAAGGCAACCTAATGATACCTGATGATTACTAACGTATGTGATAGGGGGAAAAAGTGGCAAGTGTCCTGCAGTGAATGGGTTAAATTTAAGTCTTTTGAAGTCTTATTTGTGAGAAGAAGGGATTGACATTAAAGTCGTTATTCACCTTTCCCTTCAAATGAGCAGGATCATTGAGTCACTGATTTCAATGATTCTCTGTCTTGTGAACTGGATCAGACTGATTCATAAACAAATCGCTGGGTCAAATGATTGGATCTGCTTTAAATGCCCAAGTCCCCATGAAACCACAATATGAAGTTTTTTGCCTTTTAGTATGAATATGTTAGCCTTACTGTTATCTATAAGCTAGTGTGGGATTATATTAGAAGGGGAAACGGTTAGAGGAGGAAACTGTGTCTTTACTTAGCTCAACGGCTGTGGTCGAGCTGTGATACTAAACGATATTGGCTATTTTTAAAAAGGCGAGGGGCTGTTCGATATGTCCCTCCTGTCTTCCTGTTTCATTGGAAATTACGTCAATACATTGAATAATGCTGCACGTTTCAAGGCACTTCAGGGGACCTTTGAATTATTTTTTATTTTTTTATAAACTACAACTTCAATTTTAAATGTATACAGAGCCACACACACACTGCATTATTCCATGCATTGCATACTCTATAGGTGCTTTTCCACTGCATGGTACAACTCGGCTCGGCTCGCTTTACTTTGGCTCGGTTTGCTTTTCCACTGTAGTTTAGTACCGCTTCAAAGTGGGTTGGATTATAGACTGATTGTTATAGTTATGCCACCATCTCGTCTACTGACCGCGATACAGCCATTTCTTTTTTTGAAGTTGCGTGTCACGGTTGTTTAAAGCAAGTCGTTTAAAAAAGTTGTGCAAACAAATGATACAGCGGTGGCTATTGCTGACTATTTAAATCTAGCGGGTTTGGTGTCTCGTGTTGCAAATCTAATGACGCTGGTTGTGACAATTCTATCTGACCAATCAGTGACCTGCATTTACACGTCATATTTTATTATCGGTGCGGCTTGCTTGAAACCTCAACCGATGTGGTACTAAAAAAAGTACCAAGTTCTAGGCACTGTACACAGTGGAAAACCACCCAAAAGTGAGCGTACCATGCAGTGGAAAAACGCCTTATATGTAGGCTACATAAAACCATGTAATGAAAAACTTGCAATTTTGACATTTCCTACCTGACTCTTTAAAGGTCCCGTTTTTCGTGTGTGTTTTTGAAGCTTTGATTGTGTTTACAGTGTGCAATATAACATGTGTTCATGTTTCGCGTGTAAAAAAACAGTATTTTTCACACAATTTACTTATCTGTATACTGCTGTTTTCACTGTCCTAAGAACGGGCTGATGACTTCCTTGTTCTATGAAGTCCCTCCTTCCACACTCTACAAACGCAACTCTTCCTCTGGGAGCGCAACAAGACCACGCCCCCTTTTTTATGTATTCCTGTGGGCGGAGGTTAGTCAAAAAACTGTTCTAGTGACGTCATTCAAGAAGGAAGTAGAGGGATGTAGTCCAAACCGGCCGTTCGATGTAGGCGACTTCTGTTAAATAAAATATCTTGCTTGGCATTCAACTTTGAGCTTTACAATTGTACAGATATTATTTATACTCACAACAACATTACACACTAACTAAAGTTTGAAACATGGGATCACGAAGAACGGGACCTTTAAAAACCTGACACTTTCAAACTCAAACTAAAGACCCGTTCGCACCAAAAACAATAATTATGTAACTATACATGTAACTATACATTATCCCGCTTATTACATGGCTACCTACAAAATAAATACATAATTTGACACAAATTATTGATTTAAAAAGGAGTTTATTGATTTAAAAACGATTGTATTGCTTCACAAGAAATTAATTTAATTGAAACGTGAAATGTGTCAAGCAATAATAAAAAAACGTAGCTTACCAGAAATTGTACCATGTAAACGTTACTAAAATGTTTTGACAATCACTTATGACTTATGACTGCTATTGTGCTTTGCACATCCATAAAAGCCTTGAGTTAGAGGACTACTGAAAGTAAATAACTGAAAGCAAACCTGAACCCATATATTTCTTACCTCATAAAACCACTGAGGCTTGTCAGTCTGTTTACAATCCTTTTTTCCCACCTTATCAAAGCTCTTTGAATGGATAATGCACCATTTACACACACATGCACCAACATGCAGAAACACATGGGAAGGGAGTGTTTACAGTTGTGGTGACTCATATTTTCTGTGATTACACTCACACTGTTTGTGTACAGACACACACACACACACACACACACACACACACACACACACACACGCTTTCAGAGATAGGCTATAGTCATTTACAGCATACTCAAAATTCACAGAGATTGTTTTTATGGTAAATCATGACTAGTAACAGGAAGACATCCAATATCTCAATAAGTAGACATACCCACAACACAATAAATGCACTATATAAACAAATAATTGCAAAATAAAATGCAAAATCAACAACATTGACAAAAAAATATTTAAATTTAAACCATATAACTTGTAAGCTTGATATAAAATTTCAAAACAAATCAATGAGTTATTCACACAAATTGCACTATACAAAACAACAGTGTGCGACGGAAGAGCTGCTGCTTTTGCATAGTTTGCATTATTTGAAATGTATCAAACTGGCAGCTCCAGTAGTAAGATGAAATGATTTACATTGAACTCTGTCATGGAAATTATGTATAAACCATAACTTATTAATCAATTAAAAAGGAATTTATATACCTGTATGATATTACACTGTACCCACATTGGACCAGCAGTATGGAAAATGGTTGATTTAGCTGGTCAGACGTGGGAAAACATTTGGCACGCGACTCACACAGTGCATTATGGGTATTCTCTAGAGTTGCGCGTACATCGGTTGTACACTCGTTATTGCGTTACATTGTGGGATTGAATGAGTGCACTGGATAATGTCCACTATGGTTTCGGATACCACTACAAATGGCTGTCCCCTCAAATTGTGCCTTATTTAAGGTTATAGGGGGCGATTTCGGACACAGCCTAAGCCTACTTTTGTTTCGCTGTTTATGTTTATTTTATGAATAAAGTTATGTTTAACGTTTGACGGTTCGCACCTCCTCCTTCCCTGAACTTGAACTTTTAACAGTAAAGTCTAAAATCTGAAAATTATCAACTTTACATGGGTTGTGCCTCGGCATGGCACAGCGCGGATGAATCCAATGTTTTGAAGAGAATGTGCGGCTGTCAGTCACCGCGCCGGTGTGGATACTGTCATTCGGAATCACAGATTCTACGTTTTTGGAAGTATGACCAACATAAGAATTTTCACCGGAAAATGTCGACTGAACAAGTAAGTAACATCCACTTTTGTTCTGACCAAAAAAGCATTGCAGTAAATCGCACCGATTAAATCTAACGATGCTTATCATATCACGTCAAACCATGCAAATTATACTTTCTCAAATTGTTAATGTTAACAACATCAGCATTGCATGACTACATTTAACACCTTCTTTATGTGTACAGATGTGACGTAATGACGCAAAGACATGCTCGAATTTCCTGCAGAAATCCACCAGTAACACTGGAATTAAAAACATTATTACAAGCTTACCGTTTTGAATCGAGCCACGACAAGCAGATAGTTTTGAACACTGGCTGGTTATGTACTTGCGCAAAAAAATTTTTGGGGATAATTTTTAACCCAAAAAAGTTACAGACTGCAGCTTTAAATTCACTTTAAAAGTGCTGAATTATACAGGTCACTTTATTTGACAAATTAAAGGGGTGGTTGATTATGATTTCACTTTTTAAACTTTAGTTAGTGTGTAATGTTGCTGTTTGAGCATAAAAAACATCAGCAAAGTTACAATGCTCAAAGTTCAAAGCAAAGGAAGATATTTGCTTTTAAAGAAATAGCTTTTTAAGGACTACAACAAACGGCTGGTAGGGACTACACAACATTCCTCCCGGGTTAGTGACATCACTAACCCTAGAATTTACATAAACCCCGCCCCCGGAACACGAATTATAGATTATCAAGACAGAATATGCTAATAAATGACTAGAAGATAACTACACATCAGCTACATACATTCATCAACTAACCATTCAGAAATGTTGTCTACAAGTTGTCACTTCTTCTCGAGTCTCTCCATCTTTCTGACTCCGGTTTGAACTTAAAGACTAAAAGTTTTTGAAATTTTCAGTGCATGTCTGTGTGAGGTAAAATGACTCAAGCTGTTATAGCTCCGCCCCCTGTGCCGGGAGCAGCGGCTCATTTGCATTTAAAGGGACAGACACAAAACGGTGCATTTTTTTGCTCACCCTCAAAAGTGACAACTTTAACGTGCTATATAAAAATATCTGTGGGGTATTTTGAGCTAAAACTTCACATACACACTCTGGGGACATCAGTGATTTATTTTACATCTTTTGAAAAGGGCATTATTCCACCCCTTTAAAATAGTGGGGAAACGCAGTGCAATTTTACTTGGTCAAAACAATCATCCTAAATTACATTTGAGTGTTGAAAGTTATGTTGTAACATTACATAATATATAATATATAACAATAATATATATATAACAATGATTAATTTTCTGTTGACAAAGGTATCCACACAGTTGCTCACCTGTCTAATAAAACACATTATATATTAAAGCATCTGTGGTGTTTTCATGGATTCTACAGAAATCGAGGGTCCCGCATATGATGTCATTGACAGGCGACGCAATGACACGGGCCGTTACACTGGTTAAAATGACTGATTTCTCTGGATTTAAACATTGTTGGAAACATTTGGGATAATGTATAGCCTAAATAAGTCGACAAAATATATAACTGTTCTAGTAGTTTTTGATATTTTAATGCAAAAATCGTACATATTGTGTCTTTAACAAGAAGTCTCCTCAGAAACTTTGGAAAATGTAGTCGTGTTTGTGTGCTAATTTCCCATGATCCCTGACAAAACACATGGCTAATAAGATGGAATTTAATGGAATTTAAAAAAAGACATACAAGACTACACAAGTTTGAATGCTCAGCCAAGGTGTGTGTGTGCCTGAACGTGAGAGCACATTGTTCTGTTACGAGACTGATTGGGAAATGTTCTTTATAAAGGACTGACATTGTAAAATTGATGACATGGATTTTGCAACTTTATTGTATCTTGATGTATTGAGCTGGTATTATATTTCTTCTGTACTTTTGTAGTTCTGTTCCTATAAGGTGAGGTTCAGCAGATTGGGGCTGTGTTTCTGTATAGTCAGAGGGATTATTACCATGAATGTGTTTATGTACATGTATGAGTGTGTGTGTGTGTCAGCTCTGTTTCTAGCTTGCTAATGTAATACTATTTTTACATGCATAAACCAGGACACATATACCTGCACAGTGTTCACATATACCTGGAATCTTATTAAAGGGTTAGTTCACCCAAAAATGAAAATTCTGTCAGTAATTACTCACCCTCCTGTTGTTCCAACCCCGTAAGACTTTCGTTCATCTTCGGAACACAAATTAAGATATATGAAATCTGACGGCTGCATCACTCCTCCATAGGCTTTCAGAGGGACCGAAACTCGCCGGCCCAGAAAAGTTATTAAAAACATCGTTCAAATAGTCCAAGTGACGGGCTCTACATTACGTTTATCATGCGACGACAATACTTTTTGTGCGGAAAAACAAACAAAAATAACGACTTTATCCAACTATTAGTGTTCTTCAATGTGGGCCTCTGACGAGAGTTCACGGGAGCGCCACGACGCATGCGCGAGAACTGAGATTACGGCGTTCTTCTTCTTCTTCTTTCGTTCTACAGCGTGCGTCTTCCTCTGCTTATAAACAGACCGTGTTGCGCTTCCGGCAATGTCGGGACGTCATCTTGTACATAGATATCATATTATTATATGATATCTATGATCTTGTACAGTAAATGGCGGTAATACTCCTAAGGAGTGAGCAGCCAGTAACAAGTAGTAGTAGAAGAAGAACGCCGTAATCTCAGTTCTCGCGCATGCGTCGTGGCGCTCCCGTGAACTCTCGTCAGAGGCCCACATTGAAGAACACTAATAGTTGGATAAAGTCGTTATTTTTGTTGTTTTTCCGCACAAAAAGTATTGTCGTCGCATGATAAACGTAATGTAGAGCCACTGTAGTCACTTGGACTATTTTAACGATGTTTTTAATAACTTTTCTGGGCCGACGAGTTTCGGTCCCTCTGAAAGCCTATAGGAGTGATGCAGCCGTCAGATTTCATCAAATATATCTTAATTTGTGTTCCGAAGATGAACGAAAGACTTACATGGTTGGAACAACATGAGGGTTAATAATTACTGACAGAATTTTCATTTTTGGGTAAACTAACCCTTTAAGTCTCAATGGGCCCTATCTTGCACCCAGCGCAATTGACTTTGTACACCGACGCATGTATCATTCCTCTTTTGCACCCGCGCAAAGCGCGCTTTTCCCTCCACAGAAGCACGTCGCTAAACTAGGGAATGAACTTGCGCTCCCTGGGCGGTTCAGCGCAAAGAGGAGGCGTGTTCCAGCGCAAACGTTCCTTCATGCTATTTTGCAGGTTTAGAAAACAATTGCGCAACTAACCAGGAAAAAATTGTTTAAAGTCAGTGGCGCGTTGCGCATGTTATTCATATGCTATTTTAAGGGCGCATGCTTGGACATTATCAATGTAGCGTGTGCACAACGCGCATACACACACTTTGATTCTCTCATCTACACAGAAGCAGCAGTTTTCATTTTTGCAAATCATACATTATTATGATAGATAGATAGATAGATAGATAGATAGATAGATAGATAGATAGATAGATAGATAGATAGATAGATAGATAGATAGATAGATAGATAGATAGATAGATAGACAGACAGATAGACAGACAGACAGACAGATAGATAGATAGATAGACAATTTATTATAAAAGCATACATCTAGCTTACACATTTACCCAAATTAACATACGCCTTTTTAACCGAAGTTAATTTGGGTGGGTTTCTCCATCCCCAATGTCCCTGACGAGAGCGTTGCTCTCCTCGGCTGTGAACCGCTCCTGGCGCGCGCCTGGCAAAGCCGCCGTTATAATAGGAATCCGCTTTAGAAAAAGCGCGTCTGCTCTTAAAGGGAATGTGAGATGACTCTCTGATTGGTTTATTTCACGTTACGCCCAAACCACACCTATGAATAATGAAGCTACTTCAGACCAACCCATTTTAGATTTGCGCCTGGCGCAAGAGTCATTTATCCCGCCGGGAAAATAGCAACAGCGCCAAGACCCGCCCACAAAGTTACTTGCACTTTGCGCTTTGACACTTGCGTTTCAGATCGTTAAAATAGGGCCCAATGTGTCATATCATATTGTTAGTTTTATTTTCTATTCAAAGACACATTTATTAGTAATAGTAGAAGTAAACATTAATCATTCAAAGGGAGAGAGGGTCAAAGCAAACTGGAAAGTACTGCATCACTGATATTCACAGGTTCCTTCTGTCCATATTTGCCTGCATGTCATACTTGGATGACAATCGCACTAAATTAAACATGCAATGCCCTAATGTACACTGAAAAAGATATATATTTTGTCTGCTTGTTCAAATTGCTTCATTAAAATGAGCTTAAGCAACACAATTGCTATACATTTTGTTCAAACTTAAAGGGTAACTCTCGCCAAAATGCAAACTAGAGTCTTTTTGTAAATCTACCCAAGGCGAACTTTCGTTTAAAAGCATAATTAGAATGGAAACGCCATTTTTAAGTTTGACCGTATTTTCATTTTCGGTCAAATTGCCTTTTAAATGCGAGTGCTTGGGCCACTTCTATGATAGCATCAAAAATCACTCGTTTTAAAACACTAAGAAGGCTCGACACAACATGAAACTTTGCTCGAAGTATCACCAGGGGCTCTTCACATGAACTCAAGCACTGAATAGGCGAACAGACATATAAATAGAGTGATCGACAGACGGAACAATAGATTGACCAATAGAATGATAGAGATTGAAAGATAGACAGAACGATAGATAGACAGACAGAAAGCCAACAGTCTTTAAATGAGTCTAACAGAAGTGTGAGAATCCCTCCAGGTTTGTACATCCATTATGGACACTGAGCACAATTCTGCACAATCTTAAGATAATTGTGTTTAAGCAATAACCTTCTTGAGTGTTTGGATACATCCTTGAATCCAACCAGTCGGTTATACACACACATACAGCCACACACACTTGATCAGACTTGTTTAAAGGGGCGTTTTTGTTCTTAGAAACATTCCTTTTTTTTAGAAACTGCTTTGTTTTGTTGGTAATTTGGCTGTTCCTAGAAGTAGATTTAAGCAAGCATACTGTACATACCTAAAGCTTGAGACATTCTCTTGTTCTGTTATTATTCTAGACCATCCACTGTGATAATAAATGTGGTTCCAGTCTGGGCTCGCCATCATACAAAACACCATGTTGTTTTTTTATGAGATCCTTTATGATATGCTTGGTGCTTTGATGTTCTGTCATTCAATTCAAACGTTCTGCCTTTATGAACGAGACTTGTTTTATTTTCGCAGGAAAGCTAAACCATTACCAAGAATCACTTCGAAACACATGCTGTTGTGACAATGACAATGTTTTCCGTTAACGTCCTGAAATTCCAAGAATAGGCCATATCTGCATCACTTTGTACAATTAACCTGCGCTGACTCGTTCACAGGCATGGGATACACATAAAATGGGTGCACAACAGATTTAACAGGACTCCCAATCCCACACACACGTGTTTCTCAGATATGTCTGTCTGTCTGTCTATCTATCTATATATCTGTAGACCATCTAGTTTGTGTTATATTGTAAACAAACTAGTTCTCTAAAATGATTTATAGAATTGGCCCTGCAGTCACTGTGCCACTCAGAAACATTAGGCCAGAGAACACTATCATGTTGATATGTCTGCCCTCACATCCATTTCATATTTCATCAGTGTTTGTTGAGTAAGCAGAAAGAGAGGACAGCATGTTCTAGCTCAGACACATCACACATTACCCTAATGGAAGCAATATGGGCTATAATGCAGCCTGTGAGTGTGTGTTTGAGAGGGAGAGGGAGAACGAATCACAAGGGTGTATCCTCACTATAATTCATAAGACACACACAGTCTGGGCTTTCTGTCTGACAGAGATGTGTAATATTTATATTTGTAAATCTGCTACTGACAGCATGGAGACACACCCTGTAAACATACTGTATGTGTGCGCGCACACACACACACACACACACACACACACACACACACACACACACACACACACACACACACACACACACACACACACACACACACACACACACACACACACACACACAATTTCAAAACACAAAATACTATTTCATTTTTCACTCCTATTTCCTTATACTTAATTATATGTCACTTGCTGTTTCTTTCTGAAATTTCTGAGTGAAAATTGAGTTTTTTTCAGTGCATGAATCATCAACAAAATGAGAAACTAAAGCTCTAACATAACTATAGTAAATTAATGTCTTTACTTAATATTAATATTTCTCACTTTAAATATGTTAATAAATGTATTTAATTAATAATGTAATTGAATTATATAAAAATATAAATTAGCTTATTTTTTTTTATTATTTTGATTAATGTTTCCCCCCCCCCCAGCATTTCCGAGTCTGATTGGTGGCTTTTCAGGACTCTAGCGTTTGGGGCTTGTTTTTTATTGTTCATATATTTATTATTTAATATACAATGTATTAATTTATAATTGTTATTACTGTTGCTCCACTAATAATAATTTGTCATAAACTTATGATTCTATACCTTGTTGTTTATCAATTGTAATTTTGATTGTTTTTCTCTCTCTCAGTCATTTATATTTACAGATCGAGAATGTTTCATTATCAATGTTTGAGTATCAGTGTTTTACAATGGATTAATTGCATGCATTTCATATGTAGTTTTCAGGTCTATTTTAGTGGAACTGGCGCCCTCTAGTGGGCCAAAGTCTATCAACGCTTCAACCTTTTTTTTTTAAGCATGACCCTATAGTAGTGGATGGAGAATGAGCACTACTAATTAGCCCAAATGAACTACGTGCAAAATACTGCAAATGTACATTATTTACTAATACTAACTTTTAACATTAATATCAGAGGACCTTATCTTCTCACAAAAAACGACCACCTTTATTCAATGTATCTTCGAAAAATGCACTACATGAGCATGCTTTCTCTCAAGGTGTTTTTTTTTTCAGGCTAGGCTCATTTGTAAAACGTATCTGTGGTAACATTTTCTCAAAACGCAAAATACGGTTTCAAAGTGGCGCTAAAAGCGTGTTAAGTTCTTTTCCAGAACAGATGAACGTGAATATGGCAACGTTTTATTACCCGTGAGTGGCGCTAAAAGATTATGCTCCATCACGTTTTAAAATAACGTACACCTACACTATACCCTAAACCTACCCGATAGTGTTAATATAAGCCAATGCGACAAAAAAAGTAATCGTAACCACAGCATTTTAGCTTGTCTTTGACCTCTTTTACATTGACTCGTCTTTTACAGGGTTTATAGGCTACCTGAGATCTCCGCATCACAAGTAGGCCTACAATTCTGAACCAGCTGAGCTACTGAGCAAGCTTAATAAGTTAGTAAAACTGAACATATGTGTGGTGTGATCTATAATATTGTTACATTGTCTGGGCACCAGGGGGCAGTAGAGGGGGTTAAAAAGGTGGTGTGGTGGTTTGGAATTAAGTGAATAAAAAAGAAAGGTCAAGTAAATCTACCCTGTTGCATCTTAATTCGACATCTTAAGAACCCAACACAACATGATGTCAGAAGTGGTGATACAGTGAGTGAAAGGATAGCAGAAAGGGAAAAAACAACAACTTCAGTCTACTCCAGTTCTGCAGTTGTATGACCCAAACAAAGAACTTAAAATCTCAGCCGATTCCTTGTCGTATGGGCTTGGTAGCGTACTTCTGCAGAAACGCCAGGAAACCTGGGCGCCGGTGGCATATGCGTCATATGAGCAGCGCTATGCTCAAGTGGAGAAAGAAGCACTGGCCCTGACCTGGGCATCTGAAAGATTCAGTGACTTCATCATTGGTCTCCATTTTGAGCTAGAAACAGACCACAAACCCCTCGTGAGTCTGCTGGGTGGACAAGCGCTGGATTCCCTCCCACCTAGAATACAAAGATTTAGAACTAGACTCATGAGGTACAGATACACAATCATGCACATCCCAGGGAAAAGCCTCACTACAGCAGACACGCTGTCACGGGCGCCGCCGAAGAATGGCGAGACAGATGGAGATGGCTTGATGGAAGAAACAAACATCTACGTGGACTCTGTAATTGCAAACTTATCGGCAAACAAGGCTTACCTGTCTGAGCTACGGATACAGCTGAGTGCAGTGTGTGCGCTGAAGTAATGAAGTACTGCATCGAGGGCTGGCCAGATCGCAGCAGACTGGATGCGCTAGTAAGACCCTACTGGACTCAAAGGGCTGTTCTCAGCACTCACAATGGATTATTATTGTGGGGTACTAGGCTAGTTATCCCTTCAGTAACGAGGAATAGAGTGCTAGAGAAAATTCATAAAGGACACCAGGGAATAGTCAAGTGCCGTGAACGAGTCAAGCAATCAGTCTGGTGGCCTATAGATGAGCTGGTGTTGAAATGCATGGATGCGTTCAAGAACTTGTCAATGTGACTGAGCCTCTTATGCCTTCCAAACTACCCAATAGGCCATGGCAGAAGCTAGGGGCTGATTTGTTCACATTGAAAAACAAAGACTATTTGCTCGTTGTAGACTATTTTTCCAGGTATGTGGAGGTGGCCCATCTGAGCCTGACAAGAAGTGTGGATGTGGTAAAACACCTCAAGTTAATTTTTTCGCCAGGCACGGCATACCGGAGATTCTGGTCACAGACAACGGGCCTCAGTTTGCGGGGGCTCACATGACAGCTTTCGCCACTGAGTATTAATTTGAGCATGCAACGAGCAGCCCAAGGTACCCTCAAAGCAACGGGGAGGCCGAGCATGCTGTCCAAACCATCAAAAACCTGCTGAAGAAAGCAACAGACCCCTGTGCTGCTGGCTTACAGGAGCACTCCTTTGAGCAATGGCTTCAGTCCAGCCAAACTGCTCATTGGCGCCGCCTGCGCACCACTGTGCCAGCGTTCCCGGCGGTGTTGAAGCCAGCCATCCCAGACCTCCGGTCGGTGCAGCGTAAAGAAAGGGAGAAGAGATGGATGGACGCAAGCAACTATGACCGCAGACACAGAGTGAGAAATCTCTCTGACCTGGAGATCAAGTGTGGATCACAGATACAAGATCTACAGGTACTGTGACATCTACACATGAAACACCTAGATCTTACTTGGTCAGTGGACCACAGGGCACTTTAAGGAGGAATCATCGTCATCTTGTGCCCATGTCGGAAGGCAACAGCAATAAAACACAGGAGCACGCTGCAGGGGTTGACCTGTAGGATACTGCGACAGACACTGGTCAGGTGTCTCCGGAGGGGCATCAGTGCACTCCCAAAACGGTGAGAACCAGGTCTGGCAGGTGTATCACAAAGCCGGATAGACTGGACCTGTGAGAACTGAAATGAAAAAAAAAGAAAGAAATGGAAATGTGAAAAAAAGAGAAATATAAAATGTATTATATATAAGGTGGTTTGTTAATGTAGTCCTATAAGGGGTTAATGGGAGGTTAAATCTTGTTGTGTGTTAACGGTCTATGGTGGTTATTATGTGTTCTTTCGTAGCTGAAAGATGCCTCATTGAGTTCATATTCTTTAGTGTAATCTGGTTTCAATAGGAGTTCTCAGGAAGGAAGAATGTTAAAAATAAGCACTGTTAAGAAATGTGTTATAGCAGACCAAATGTTCACAGTGATACAACAGTGAGATTTTGAGTTTGATGCAACCTGGGGATAAATGATGTAGGTCACAGTCTATTGCTTTTCGGAAAGGAGATGTGGTGTTATCTATAATATTGTTATATTGTCTGGGCACCAGGGGGCAGTAGAGGGGGTTCACGAGGTGGTGTGGTGGTTCGGAGTGAAGTCATGTAAATCTACCCTGCTGCATCTTTATTCGACATCTTGAGAACCCAACACGACAATATGGAGCTGATTTTATGGGTGAATATTTAAGGTATTCAAATATATTTGTTTACAAATCATACACTATGGTAAAAAAAGTGTTTTGAGGTCAGAACATAATTGTTCAAGGAGCCGCGTTAAAACAAGCCTTTCCATAAACTGCCCCTGCAGCAATCATAATTGTGTTTGAAAATGATTTAAAATGATGGCTGTTTTACTGCCTCTAGTGTTCATTTCTTTTAGAAACTGTAGTGATATGTACGTATTGGTACGTATTTTGCGTTTTGCTAAAATGTTGCTACAAGAACGTTTTTCCAATGTTTTGTGCTGTTTTTTTCCAAGGCAAGGCATTTCTGCCCCCTGATGGAGTTTTTTTTTTTTTTTTTTTTTTTTTTTTTTACCAAGGTAGCATTTGTCTTGCTTAATTGGGAAACTTGATATTCAGCAGTATTTGACTGTACTGACATTATTGGATGGAAATGCTAAAATAACACACCTGTCATGTTCTTCACAACACTGAGGTCTCATTGGCTGATCCGTGACAGATCTGTCCAATCACAGCATTGCCACACCCACCTCAGCCCTCTATAAAACTGTAGTACTCTAGTATAGTTTACACACAGCAGCTGTACCTAGAACTGGACGAGCTAAGACACAAACACTACTGAAGACTCTAGAAGAAATAGGTATGTTTTTTACATTTACAGAGTTCTGCAAAATTTATTTTTTTTTTTCTCACACACTTTTTCCAAATTTCTATTGCAACTTCCACAGAATGTGGTAACAGTGTAATATAATCAGTAAGTCATCAACAACAATCTTATCTTACAGGACAGTAATCCAAATATGAAAATATATGACAGGTTATGAAAATACATTAAAGTTGACATTTCCATTTAAATATAAATTAATTGTGTGAGTGTGAATTATACACACGTTTTCATTGTCAGATACTAAAGAATATTAAGCATATAACCAGTTTATTTTGCATAACGCATGCATCAATGTCTCATAAAGGATACAGAAGACAGAAACTGAGAAAAACCTCAGCAAAGAAACGCTCATCAGTAAACGGTACACTTTAATTTTCTCCATTATGATAAATGCTTAGCAATAAGTGGTTTGATTATGGTGTGATCACAGATATAAATGACCAGATCTTTTAAACAATTCTAGGTTTCCATGACCAAATTGTCATCATAGTAAATATTTTACTCCACTTACATACAGCATAACAGGGCATTTGTTCTCGTTCTCTCTCTCTCTCTCTCTCTCTCTCTCTCTCTCTCTCTCTCTCTCTCTCTCTCTCTCTCTCTCTCTCTCTCTCTCTCTCTCTCTCTCTCTCTCTCTCTCTCTCTCTCTCTCTCTCTCTCTCTCTCTCTCTCTCTCTCTCTCTCTCTCTCCCCTTGCATAACAGGTTTCCATCTTCAAAACTTTGAAAATGGGAAATGATAACTCTGGTGAAGATAGGGAACGTAAAAGAGCTGAAGAAGCTGAGCAGCAACACAACAGAGCTGAAATGGAAAAATCGAGAATGGCTGCAGAACTTCAAAGACTAAGACAAGAAAGTGAATTAGAGAGATTGAGAGAAGAAGAGAAGAACAAAATCGACAAGGCCAACAGATGTAAAGAGGAAGAAGAAAGGAAAAGAATTCACATAGAGAAGCAAAATGCACAAAAAGGCAATACTTAAAAGATGTGACTGTTAAACGGTTTTATTAATGGAAACTGTAAATCTCTATTCATCATACAGAAAGATCATCTAGATGCACATCAGATTTTATTTTTCTTCTTCCATATGTCTACTGTAAAGCACTTTGTAAACATTTTGTTTTAAAAGATGCTATATAAATAAAGTTTTACATCTTATTTACTGCCTTCAAACATGAGTATGCATAACTTTTAAAAACAATGCTTATCCTTCTTAGCTTTTGAATTGTGCAACCAGCATAAAACTATTTGTTTTTCCATAGACTTTAGGGATTGATCCTAATACATACACATTCATAAATCATAAAAAACAGTAGTCACGTTTTATTCTACATTTGGTGAATGCAATTTATTTGCTGCTATTTAATGGCCGAATGACAATCCAATACATTTACGATTTTCTTTTCCCCAACCTCTTACTTTATTTCACTGGAGAACACTAAGCATATATGCATTTCTTCATTTACTAGTCTTTACTCTTTAGCATTGAACATGATTATTGTTGTATAGCAAGTAATGTCCGCATTAGAAGCTTAGTAACTAGCCTGTAACTAATTCTGTACTTTATTTGTTTGCACCATAGGTTGTAAGCTCTCTGTAAAGTAATGCATATTGGCATAAAAGGATGTTTACCCTCAATGATCCAATAGCAGCCTTTAAATATGTGAGCAGAAGTTCTGTTGAATGTTGTGCATTTCAGTTTATCCTTCATTGTAACTTGTTTTACCTCATGCAACTATAGTAAAAACAAGTTTCTGTAAAAAGATAATACTAATAATGAATAAAATAATATGACTTTTATAAGTAATTAACATCCAGAAACTGTATTTGAAAATAATAATGGTCAATAAATGAATACTGATAAAAAAACCAAAAACATAAGAAATGATATTATTGGCACGGGTGGTTGCTGGCAGACAGATGAGGAAGACGTATACAATCCAATACAAAGGTTTATTTACTAGAGATCCAACAGAAAGGCAAACAGAGCAAACTTTGGGACAAAGGTAGAAATAAAACGAGGATTAATATCAGTGTGGCGTTTTCAAGATGCCGAGAGCTCTACATCCGCGACAAACTTGGACTTGACTTTCACGAGTCACGACTTGGCGCCGCTCTTGCATGTAGGCTACTTTATTTGACAGGTGAGCAAACATACATAAAACGAATTAATATTATATAGCTCAATGTTATAATATGATCAGAATGTTATTCTAATGTTGATCTAGCTTACTGTCTCATACAGCCAACAAACGAACACATAGAATAAACCTATAACTTTCAACACATGCAAATGCAATTTAGTATGATTGTGTAGACCAAGAGAAACAGCACTGGGTTACCTCACAGTTTTAATTTGTTACATAAACTGAACAGTTTGAATATTAATTCAGCACTTGCGAGTAACTTTAGTTCGGTAGAATGAAATGTCCTCATTCCATTATATCTGCAGGACTCGCGTGTGGCGCTGATATCTGTCTCTCATTAGCAATCACGACCTGCTTCATACCACAGTCATGTTAATAAACATGAATGTAGCCTATTCACTCATCCATAAACATTATTTCCCATAAACATTAGATCCATCGCCTGACGACAAGTTCCATCATTCCGCTTATTCACTGCGTCATCAATCTATGCCTTTGTTATTGTATGTTAGCGTCGCGACCTCTAGCGGCAATTTTTTTGGACATATTGTAGCTTTAACATTGAAGACACCAGACACTGAACTCAAACAGAACTGAATAAATATGTTAATGATAGATTGGTGACTGATGACTGCACAGCTGAACAACATCGTTCGTGACAACAAATGAGTGAAGAAGGCAGGTGATGACAAAACATAACGAGTTCTAACGTGAATATGACAATTATTTGACATGCACAAACATGGACAGATGCAGACAGAGGCACGCTGTTTAGGATTAGTGTTGTAATGTGTAATGAGCCTCCAACAAAGTAATTTATTCACACTGTGGTAATGTATAAGAGTGGTTTCCTACATTACAGGAAAACATGTAATTACTGTTCTGCTGCACTGGAGTAGCTCTTAATGTGCTCTCTGCCATTAAATGAAATATAAAATGTGATAAAACAATAAAATAGTCAAATTAACAGAAGCTCACATAACATTTTTAAAAAGACAAAATTAAGCATGAAAATGACTAAAAGAAACATCTAATTACAAAACAAAGTCAATTATTATGATTCTTTTAGTTCATACTTTTAGTTTCTCTACCCAATATTTTTTATACAAATTATAAATACAATAAAAAAAATTGTATCCGTATAAACACCAAAAATTAGAGTATTGGTATAATAATGTCCTAACTGAATGTCGGAAATATCTAAAACATCTAAAATGTAGCTCACAGGCACAGAGCAAGAGCCTGTGAATACAAAGAATTAGTGAAAATAAATACAAGAAGCAAGGAAGCAAAAGTCACAAATAAAGTACTGGAGCATAAGAGCAATACATTTTCTTTTTTTGCTAAGACAAACGGATATAAAAGGAATGTCTAAAATTTGGCCCACAGGGACAGAACAAGATGATCTGAATGCAGTTTGGGAATGCAAAGAATCAGTGAAATGAAATTCAAGAAGCAAGGAAGCAAAAAACCCCACAAATGACATACTGCAGGGGTGTTGAAACCCGGTCCTGGGGGTCCACTGTCCTGCAGAGTTTAGCTCCAACTTGCCTCAACACACCTGCCTAGAAGTTTCTAGTGTGCTTTGTAAGAGCTTGATTAGCTGGTTCAGGTGTGTTTAATTGGGGTTGGAGCTGAACTCTGTAGGAAAGTGGTCTGCCAGGAGCAGGATTAGACACCCCTGACGTACTGGAACATAACAGCAATTCATTTTTCTAATGATAAACATGCAATGAGAGCTCTAATTGCATGTATTCCGGAACTTCAATTATGGCTTACAGAAAAAATCCAAGCGGATCTAAATCCAGGACATCGCTGTACTCTTTTTACTAAAATATTACTAAAATATTACTGATAAATCCTAATATGATAATGTAAATTACCCTATACTAACATGAGATTGATTTACCCTAATAATATTTCAGCAATCATGCCATGTGTGTTTTCTATCCTCTGTCTTAGAATCAGAACTAGTAATACCATATTAAAATTAATCACTATTGATCAATTGGCTTGCAAAAAATTTGAAGCTGCTTTCTGATCGTCATGGTCCCTATGCAGTGTTTACTGATTCCCATTCACTGAGCACAAGATATCTGTTGAAGTTCACTTCACATGACAAGTTGGTTCATTCAGAACAGCACAGATGAAATACAATAGGGCATATTAGAAAAGTTTAGTATATACGTATGATGACATAACATAATTCCCCAGACAGCAACATAGTGTCGGCCCAGATCCGGCCCACATCCACATGTATTAGATGATCTGGGCAGACACTATGCTGCTGTCTGGATTTAAACTTTGCACTTAAAATGGTGGAATACACTGTGAAATCCACTTCGCAGGGCACTTACGGTTGAATGGAAAGCACCTTGAAATTGTTTGCGATTCGGTTTGATCAATTTTAGACAGTTCACTCACATTCTGAATCAGTTGCAGTGATTTCTCATTCTCACACCAAAATAGTAACGGATACTTTATAAGACAAAAAACAAAAAGGCCTGGTTTCACAGACAAGGCTTAGATTAAGCCAGGATTAGGCCTTAGTTCAACTAGGACATTTAAGTAGCTTTTATAAACATACCTTTGAAAAAAACAAAAACAAAATACATTACTGGTGTGCATCTTCAGACAAAGCAATGGCACTGACATATTTTGAGATATATCAGAGCAAGTTGCTTTCAGATAAATAGCTCAAACATGCATTTTAGTCTGGGACTAGTCTTAAACCTTGTCTGTGAAACCAGGCGTATAGAGTAACAGGTGGACGTTAACTACAGTCAAGTTACCTTTATTTATAAAGTGCTTTATAAAAAAACACTGTAATTAACAGGAAAATGAGAAAAAAAATCAAATTCTGCAGTACAGCAGCTTTAAAGGGGTGGTATAATGCCCCTTTTTACAATATGTAAAATAAGTCTCTGTTGTCCCCAGATTGTGTATGTTAAGTTTTAGCTCAAAATACCCCAAAGATATTTTTTTACAGAGGACAGTTTAAGTGTTGTTTTGTGTGTGTCCCTTTAAATGCAAACGAGCTGCTGCTCCTGGCACAGAGGGCGGAGCTTCAAGAAACAGCCAAAAGCTGCATAACAGTCGAGGTGCCCAGAAGGGATGTGCAGCTTAAACCTTAGAGAGGAAACTGGGGGACAACTGAGCGGTTAACTTGTCAAAATGTCCAAGAAATGAGCCCCACACACCAGATAACTTTTCAATAGAATCAGACCTATCAGACCAGACAGTACAGTTTTAGTACAGTGAACTCATTGTCATGTTCAAGAAACCAATTTGAAATGATTCGAGCTTTGTGACATGGTGCATTATCCTGCTGGAAGTAGCCATCAGAGGATGGGTACATGGTGGTCATGAAGGGATGGACATCGTCAGAAACAATGCTCAGGTAGGCCGTGGCATTTAAACGATGCCCAATTGGCACTAAGGGGCCTAAAGTGTGCCAAGAAAACATCCCCCACACCATTACACCACCACCACCAGCCTGCACAGTGGTAACAAGGCATGATGGATCCATGTTCTCATTCTGTCAAATTCTGACTCTACCATCTGAATGTCTCAACAGAAATCGAGACTCATCAGACCAGGCAACATTTTTCCAGTCTTCAGCTGTCCAATTTTGGTGAGCTCATGCAAATTGTAGCCTCTTTTTCCTATTTGTAGTGGAGATGAGTGGTACCCGGTGGGGTCTTCTGCTGTTGTAGCCCATCCGCCTCAAGGTTGTGTGTGTTGTGGCTTCACAAATGCTTTGCTGCATACCTCGGTTGTAACGAGTGGTTATTTCAGTCAAAGTTGCTCTTCTATCAGCTTGAATCAGTCGGCCCATTCTCCTCTGACCTCTAGCATCAACAAGGCATTTTCGCCCACAGGACTGCCGCATACTGGATGTTTTTCCCTTTTCACATCATTCTTTGTAAACCCTAGAAATGGTTGTGCGTGAAAATCCCTGTAACTGAGCAGATTGTGAAATACTCCCGTATTGTGAAGACCGGCCCGTCTGGCACCAACAACCATGCCACGCTCAAAATTGCTTAAATCACCTTTCTTTCCCATTCTGACATTCAGGTTGGAGTTCAGGAGATTGTCTTGACCAGGACCACACCCCTAAATGCATTGAAGCAACTGCCATGTGATTGGTTGATTAGATAATTGCATTAATGAGAAATTGAACAGGTGTTCCTAATAATCCTTTAGGTGAGTGTATGTAGCTGATGTGGAGTTAACTATCTTCAGTTAGCATATTCTGTCATGATAATCTGTAAAATCGCTTGTGTGGGAACTGTTGTAAGATGCCTACAGAGTGACATGCTATTGCATTTATGTTACGTACGGATTGCATATGAAAAGTCGTATGTGACAGCTTGAACAGACTCAGAAATGTGCTGTACTACAACTCTTCCTCTTCTCAACATGGACTGCGTGTTCCAGGGTTTATGTAAATTTTAGGGTTAGTGATGTCACTAACCCGGGAGGAATGTCGTATAGTCCCTACCAGCCGTTTGTTGTAGTCCTTAAAAGCCCCCTTCACACAGCGCTTTGAACCCGGCAAATTGCCGGCAATTTGCCAGAACGCCTTCTGTGTGAATGCAAACACGACCCGGAATTGATGCCGGGATCGATGCCGGGTTGGGGACCTAGTAACATTGCCGTGTTCAGTCCCGGAACGCGCGCTGTGTGAACAAAAGCCGTAAAAATGCCGTGTCGAAATGATGACGCTGAAGCCGGGATCGTTCGCCAGCTAGTGAAATGGTACGTAATGCTCTAGTTTTTGATCGAATCAGAGAAAAAAATGCACAAGCATTTTTCAATCAATCATGATTTCGCGCGAGAGAAATCGCAGTTCATAAGCAAACTTAAGACGCTGCTGAGACATTACAAGTCACGTCGATGTCACGTGTCTTTACAGGATTTTTACGGCTTGTGTGTGAACGCACTCTCTGATTCCGGAAAATCACTGGCAGTGTAAATGAACCAAAATTAAACGAACCCGGGTCAAATCCCAGGTCACTTTATCCGTGTATTTTCCGGAATCTCTGTGTGAAAGGGGCTTAACTAAAGCTATAAAAGTGAAATCATAATCAACCACCGCTTTAAAAAAACAACAGTGTCATTATTCAGCTCAGGTCAGTTCAGTGTTGGATCAGTTTAAAAACTGTTTAAAGTTCAACATTTATCAAATGAGTGCAATTCACCTATAAGCACCTGTAAAAGACAATTGTGTCATTATTCTGCTCGAGTCAGTTCAATGTTGATTCAATTCAGTTCAATAGCAGTGTCAATGTTCAAATTTTGTTTTCATCTGATAGTAAAGTCCCTTGTAGGAAACAAAACTGTTTTCTATCGTACATCAGCATGAACCAGATCTTTATTGGACATGCCTATGAATGACTGTACTCATGAAGTTTGGGAATGCAAAGAATCAGTGATACGGAAATCAAGAAACAAGGAAGCAAAATTCACACACTGTTGCAGTTGAGCAATTTTGTGTCCTTTACTGAGGCCAAGAGGATATAAAATGAATGTCTAAAATGTGTAAAATTTGGCCCAGAGGAAAGAGGAAGAGGATCTGAATGCAGTTTAGGAATGCAAAAAAATTACTAACGTGAAATTCAAGAAACAAGGAAGCAAACTGTAGTGGGCCATGGGCTCGAGAATGTCTGAATGCAACTTTATGAATTTCTTATACAAAAATCCAGAACCAACGAGACAAGAAACCAGCACTCAGCAAACACACATGCATTTACGAACAAGATTTACACATGATCTGTTTCTTGGTCAACTGTACATACCTGTGAGATCATTACATTCTTTCTTAAAGTGTTCTATGGGAAGGGGTTGCTGTTTAAAAACACATGAACATCAGTGAGACCATCACAACATCAACTGAAAAATACGCTTATGAGCAAGCAAGAACATCTAACACTGTTGTTTCAACCAAATATACAAAAAAAAAATACTTTGTCAGCCCCAATAACAGATATTCTTTCATGATGTAAATGCTAAAGGATTTTACTGTAAAAGTGGTTGTACCAGTCTGAAATAACTGTTAAAAGTTCAATGGATTTAATTAAAGCTAATTAAAAGTTTGACCAGAACAGATATTTCTCCATTTGAACTGGCTTAATGTCTTTTTTTTCATGAAAACGTTGTACATATCATGTCACATATATATCATATCATATCATATCATATCATATACATGCATGTAAAAGATTTAAAAACCTTAATTTAGTTCACTCATTTATATAAGTTCATAAGTTTGTTTATTAGCACCAACAAGCAACACGTCAGAGTACACACATTACTTGCAAGACCACATCGACACAGTTCTATTTTCTAGGCTTGTACTTGCCACTTGCCCAATCACACTGTTGCAAGGTGTGGCCTTACTTAACTCTATAAAGACCACAGTGCTCAGTTCACAATGATCAGGGTCTGAAACTCAGTCAGTAATAGACACATCATTCTGAAATAATATACTGGAAAAGAAAAGGTATGAAACTCAATTGGTATATAATATTTATTATTAAATTATGCCATCTCTGGAATTCTCTGCTGCTTCACACTGTAATATATGTTCTCCATTGACTTCATTATTTTATTGATTCATTTTGTTATTTTTGCAGGTGGTAACAAAAATTCAGAGTTCAACAGGAACAGGTGACAAAAAAATCCATTACGGTATGTGGGTGTTTGTTGAAGTTCAGACACCATTTCTTAGAACAGAAAACTTGCAACTTAAAATTTTTGTTACATGAAGTTGAATCTAGAAACTTTTAACCATGCACTCAATTGAATTTACTCATTTTAAATTCTCTTTATGTATATAATTTATTGTCTTACACTTCACCAGACCTTCAATATTAAAATATGAAGATGTGTTTAAAACTATCCAAACAAAGGGAAAGGGAAATAAATTATTTTTTAAAAAATTACAAAGTTCAACAAGGAGAGGAGCTCACACACATAATAATTATTTCTTACAAAAAAAAAAAACTTTATTTAGAAGCCAAACGCAAAGACAAAATGTTTTTGATTGACAATCATCAGTATCGTTACAGACAATAACGCACCTGATTCTATTTATATTAGGGCTGTCAAAATTAACATGTTAAATTAATTTGTTCAGTTTCAGTTCTCTTTCGCTCTTGAATGGATACTCAAATTTCTTGAACGCACTTGAATTTCTCGAAGTGACAACAGCCAAATAAACCTGCTGCCTGCAGTCTGAGATTAATGTCAATCAAAAAACAAAAGAAAAAGAGAAAATCCCTCATTGCTCTTCACTGAATAACATTTGTAGCTTTAATAAGAATTGATCTCATTCAGTTTATAGTTTATGCATATACAATTTATAGTTTATGTTAAAAAATTTTTAAGTTCACTTAATTTAAAAGTTGTTATATTTTTAAAAGCCTGTTAAATGCTAAAAAGTATGGCTTTTTAATTACTTTTATGTTTAATGGCAATAATTAATGGCTAAAATTGAATACTTGATACATCAGTATATTATTATTATCAGTGATACAGTCCTTCATTCATAGTACTTCGGAAAAAGATGCCATTAAACTCATATTTAAAATATACAGTCTTTACATTGGTTCTACATTAATTTGGATATACAATGTGAATTTATTACATTGTGCGTCAAAATGTGCGTTAATTAGTTTTTTTAAACATAAAAATACCAAAAAAATAGAGCATAGAGCTCCTTTACTTGTTAAATGTTTTTGAGATTACGCACCAAAGCAATTTTTATCTTCTAACTCTTCCACTATTTGGCGCAGGCGTTTTATGGCTTTTTGGCTGTTTTTGCTTTTCTTTATTTAAAAATCACGCCTTTCCCACAGTTGTGGCATCATTTCCACCACACTGAAGAGTCTGGCCCTAATACAGTAATAAATTAAAAATAAAAGAACTGTCATAATTCACTCACCCTTTATGTAGTTCCAAGCCTACATGACTTCCATCTGCAGAAAACAAAAGTCAAATGAAATTACAAAAAATAGGAAATATTTTGATATTCAAACCTCAAACAACAAATCAAATATAAAAGCAAAACAGTAACAACAAATCCATTGAAAACAATATTTGCCAATTCAAATATAATTAATAGATATACTGTATATTTATATATATTTGGTTATTATGGTGTCAATAAAGACTATTTATTCACAAAAATACTATCTTATTCTATTTGTTTGGGCACTGAGAAATTTCTCAGAATACCTTTTTATGTTCAATAGAAGAAAGTCATATTTGCAACAACATGAGGGTGAGTAAAAGATGACAAAAGATTTTATTAGGGTTAGGGTTAAATAAAAGATTTTATTCTTCATGCCATATTGCAAAATAAATGATCAAGTGGCTGTTCATGTTACATACTGTCACGGAAAAGATGATCATGAGACAAGGATACAAATGCAGAGGAAATTTATTAGTGACATTCAGACAAGGTACAAAACAAAAACTTAGGAAACTCCAGGAACGAAAAAACTCGGACAACGAACCAGCACAGGACTACAAACACAGGGAGGCTAAATAGGGGAACAAACAAGGAGGGTAACGAGACAGACAGGTGGGACAAATTAACCAATAATCAGATAACAAGATGGGAGGGGCTAGACAATAGACACGAGCACATGGCCCAAAATAACAAAACACCCATGTGCAGCACAAGACAGGACAGGCATGTGACATTACCCCCTCCCTACGGAGCGGCTACCAGACGCTCCATAAGACCAGGGCGGGACGGACAGACCAGGGCGGGACGGGAGGGACAGACCGTCCATCTGGCGACCAGGGTGGAAAGGCCCTTCGGGCGGCCACGGCGGAGACGACCCTCCGGGCGACCACGGCGGAGACGACCCCTCGGGCGGCCACGGCGGAGACGACCCCTCGGGCGGCCACGGCGGAGACGACCCCTCGGGCGGCCACGGCGGAGACGACCCCTCGGGCGGCCACGGCGGAGACGACCCCTCGGGCGGCCACGGCGGAGACGACCCCTCGGGCGGCCACGACCCCTCGGGCGGCCACGGTGCTGGAACAGACACCACCGGCTCAGGAACTGGAACAGACACCACCGGCTCAGGAACTGGAACAGGCACCACCGGCTCAGGAACTGGAACAGGCACCACCGGCTCAGGAACTGGAACAGGCACCACCGGCTCAGGAACTGGAACAGGCACCACCGGCTCAGGAACTGGAACAGGCACCACCGGCTCAGGAACTGGAACAGGCACCACCGGCTCAGGAACTGGAACAGGCACCACCGGCTCAGGAACTGGAACAGGCACCACCGGCTCAGGAACTGGAACAGGCACCACCGGCTCAGGAACTGGAACAGGCACCATCGGCTCAGGAACTGGAACAGGCACCACCGGCTCAGGGACAGGAACAGACACCACCGGCTCAGGCTCAGGAACAGACACCACCGGCTCAGGAACAGACACCACCGGCTCGGCGGCGGCCATCTTGTCCGAAGACACAGGCTCGGCAGACTTGACGTGAACAGTCTCTGTGGCGGCCATCTTGTCCGAAGACACAGGCCCGGCAGACGTGACGTGAACACTCTCGGCGGCGGCCATCTTGTCCGAAGATCCAGGCTCGGCAGGCGTGACGTGAATAGGCTCGGCGGCGGCCATCTTGTCCGAAGACACTGGCTCGGCAGGCGTGACGTGAACAGGCTCGGCAGCGACCGTCTTGTCGGAAGACACAGGCTCGGCAGACGTGACGTGAACACTCTCGGCGGCGGCCATCTTGTCCGAAGGCCCAGGCTCGGCGGCGGCCATCTTGTCCGTAGGCCCAGGCTCGGCGGCGGCCATCTTGTCCAAAGACACAGGCTCGGCAGGCGTGACGTGAACAGGCTCGGCGGCGGCCATCTTGTCCAAAGACACAGACTCGGCAGGCAGGCGTGACGTGAACAGGCTCGGCGGCGGCCATCTTGTCCGTAGACACAGGCTCAGGAACAGTCTCTGGATCGGCAGACGTCCTGTGCTTCCTCAATGCCTGCAGTACCGCCACTGCATAAAAAAGGAAGACCACTCTCTTGGCCGTGGCAGGACTGATGGTGGGCGGCTCCGAGACGATCTCAGGGATGACAGCGGGCTGCTCGGAGGGGACGGCCTCCGGGACGACAGCGGGCTGCTCGGAGGGGACGGCCTTCGGGCCATTGGGGAGGCAGGAAGTCTTCCTCCTCCTCCGCCTCCGGACCACCGGACTCGAGACCACCGGAACTGGGACCACCGGACTCGGGATCACCGGAACTAGGACCACCGGAACTAGGACCACCGGACTCGGGACCACCGGACTCGGGACCACCGGACTCGGGACCACCGGAACTGGGTCCACTGGAACAGTCACGGAGGGATTCTTCCTTCTCCTCCTCCGTTTCGGGACCAGCGGTGAAGGCTCTCCTTTCAGCTGACCGCCATCTGCCGTGGCCGCCTCCTCCTCCATAGTCCTTTGAACGCACCTAGCGAAATATTCCAACAAGGAAATTGAAGATCCTTTATCCTCTCCCTGAGGAAAAATCTCACTCCGCTGTATCCACATTCTGGCTGGTTCGTTCTGTCACGGAATAGATGATCATGAGACAAGGATACAAATGCAGAGGAAATTTATTAGTGACATTCAGACAAGGTACAAAACAAAAACTCAGGAAACTCCAGGAACGAGAAACTCGGACAACGAACCAGCACAGGACTACAAACACAGGGAGGCTAAATAGGGGAACAAACAAGGAGGGTAACGAGACAGACAGGTGGGACAAATTAACCAATAATCAGATAACAAGATGGGAGGGGCTAGACAATAGACACGAGCACATGGCCCAAAATAACAAAACACCCATGTGCAGCACAAGACAGGACAGGCATGTGACACATACAGGCTTGATTGTCATTTCCATTCTTTCTTTTTTTTTTAAATCACTCACTAAAAGCTTATTTTTTTTTCAACTTTTAGAAAGATGTCTGACTCTGAGACCATCGAACTGGCTTGTCTTGGCCGGCCTTTTCAATTAGGAATGCTTTATGACTGCCGAAGGGATCTCCTTATTCCAGGTAAAAAACTAAAAAATAAAGATTTCAGAGATCATTTCAGTTAGCATACATAATCAGAAGATACATTTTTTTTGTGTGATTCAGCATTTATATTAATATTGTAACATTATTATTATTATTATTACTTTAAATATTAATTACCATATTATAGTAAAGAGAAAACAGAAACATATTTTCCTAAAGGTACACCAGAACATATGTCCATGAAAGCAAACAAAAATGAATTAATTGGTCTCAGGTGGCTTATTTATGTATTATTTTTAAGGAATAACTCTCTGGGACGCTCAGATGCTGCAGAAGAATATTAATGTACGGCCACAGCCAAACACTGACTTCAAAATCATTGCCTCAGATTCAAGTGAAGACAAAGTAGAAGCTTTGAATATTTCTGCATCTCTTGAAGCCAGTTTTCTGGGTGGTTTAGTTAGTGTGAAAGGGTCAGCTGACTATATAAATGACAAGAAGAAGTCCAAACATCAATCTCGAGTCACCTTACAGTATCGGACAACTTCACGTTTTGAGCAGTTAACTATGGAGCATCTTGGAACAGGGAATGTAAAGCATTCCAATGTATTTCAGGAGGGCTCGGCCACACATGTTGTTACGGCTCTATTGTATGGAGCTCAAGCGTTCTTTATTTTTGACCGTGAAGTTTCATCCAATGAAAATCATCAAGAGATACAAGGAGACCTGCATGCAACAATCAAAAAGATTCCTGTAATATCAGTTGAGGGTCAGGCATCTTTGAAAATGAATGATTCAGAACAAGGGAAAATAAACAAGTTCAGTTGCACTTTTCATGGAGATTTTGCTCTGGAAAACAATCCAGTTTCCTATGTAGATGCCATCAAGGTGTATTCAGAGCTGCCAAAACTGTTGGGAGAACATGGAGAGAATGCTGTGCCAATGACCGTATGGCTTTACCCTCTGAAAAACCTAGATTCAACAGCTGCTCAGTTAGTCAGGGAGATCAGTGTAAGCCTAGTACGACGTGCCCAACGGATCATGGATGAACTGGATAATTGTGACATTCAATGTCAAGACCTGATGAGGGACAATGTTGCCATTCAGTTCCCTGAAATCAAAGCTAAGATCATAAAATGTAAAGACCTCTGTTCAGAGTACAAAATAGTTTTTCAAAAACATCTCTGCAGGCTTCTTCCATCCATAAGGGGTGGAGGAAAAGAAGAAGAAGAACTTGCTGATGCTCTTAATGACAAAGAAAGATCCCCGTTTCAGGGTGCTCTGGTACACAAGTATCTCAATGAGCGAGAGCGAGAGATGAATGTCATTAGATCTTACCTCGAAATCATGAAAGAAGTCCCTGTTCTTTCATCCAGCAATGACTTGGACAAGGTTGTCTTGAAAGCATCCAATGACTATGTTATAGCTTTTGCACTCACCTCCTTAAATGAAAACGACCCATACCTTTTAGACTTAGAGAATTACCTAAAAAAACAACCATGTAACAATGTAACTTTGTCTTCAAAGAAGACAGAGAAATGGTTTTCCTCAGGAAATGTAACTACATTGACCAGGGAAAACATACAGGCCTTCCTAGATTTTAAAGAAGCCAATAAAGAAAGGAAGAACATTGAATTCTGCATTGCATCAATCCCGGATGAACTCATAACTGCCTCTTCAATTCATGTTTATGAAAGGGGGAGACTCATAAGCTCAAAGTACGACCTCCCCTCAAAACCCCCAAAACCAGTCTTCTTGAGTGCGGAGCATGACTGCATACATCTGCAAATCAAACCTCCTGACCACGGTGTTAGTTGTGTGAACTCGTACTGCATTTCATATCAGTCTGCGCAGAGCACTGAATGGACAGATGTGTTTACTGATGGGGTTTCTGATCAAGTCACAGTAAAGCAGTTACAACCACATAAAGAATATCGTTTCAACTGTAAGGCAGTGTGTCGTCCAGGAGTAAGTCTGACTAGTGACACAACATCATTCTTCAGGACTCGTCCATGTGCTCCTCCTGGAGCACCGATAGTGAAACGAGTAGAATCAGAGTCTGTAACTGTAGCCTGGGATGTTCCTACTTCTGTGGGAGAAGATGTTCTGGTCACTGGATATGTGTTGGAATCCAGGGAATCCACGAAGGATCAGGAAAATGAAAAGCCATGGAAGTCAGTGAAATCTACAAACAAGGAGTGCACTCTTCAGGGACTGAAAGAAGACACAGATTACACAATCAGAGTTTTTGCAAACTGTGGAAATTATGAAGTGAGTCTCTCCAGCCCTGAAACTGTGTTTTCTGCACATTTGAAGAGTAAACAGTCAGATGAAGGTGGAAGTGGGCATTTCTTGAATCAATCTTCACGTATACAGAAGGGGAATCCTGCACTACATAAACTGACACTATATCCAAAAACTACAGAGAACGCAGATTTTAACCAGTATGTATTTGGAAGAAAGGTTGAGGATGTGAAAAACAAAGTAATTCTTCTTTTGGGATCAACTGGTGCAGGAAAAACCACGCTGGTTAATGTGATGGTCAATTACATACTGGGCATAAAGTGGCAGGATTCATATCGCTTCAAACTGATCAATGAAGTGACCAATCGCTCACAGGCTGAGAGTCAGACATATAATGTCTCATCTTATGAGCTGTACAATCAGCCTGGCTTTCAAATTCCTTATTCCCTCACAATCGTTGATACACCCGGATTTGGGGATACAAGAGGGATCGCACATGATAAACTGATTACACAGCAGGTCAAAAGCTTTCTTTGTAGCCCTTTGGGAATCGATCACATTGATGCCGTCTGCTTTGTTGTCCAGGCCTCTCTTGCCCGCCTGAGTGCCAATCAGAGATACATCTTTGACTCAATCCTGTCCATTTTTGGCAAAGACATTGCAGAGAACATCATCATTTTGGTGACATTTGCAGATGGTAAAAACACTCCAGTTCTAGAAGCCATCAAAGCAGCAGACCTGCCCTGTCAAAAGAATAAAAAAGGACAACCCACCCATTTCAAGTTCAACAACTCAGCTGTGTATGCAGACAAAAATGTACAAGAACCGAGAACAACTGACAATGATTCAGATGAAGATGATGATGAAGAAAATGATCAGGACATGAACAAGATAGTCTGGACAACAACCTTCAAACAGATGAAGGCTTTCTTCAAGACACTGGGGGCCATTGAAAGTACAGATCTGACACAGACTAGAAAAGTCTTGGAGGAACGAGAGCGCCTTGAGAAAGCCATGACAAATCTGACCCCTCAAATAACAGCTGGTCTGTCAAAAATGAATGAGATTGAAAAATTCAAGCAAATGTTGAAAAGCGTCAATGAAAACATGGAGCAAAATGAGAATTTTGATAAAGAGGTAGAGGTGATGAAAGCAAACAGATCCCCTGTAAACTGTTTTACCATGAATTGCAACACCTGCTTCTTCACATGTCATTCCAATTGTTTCCTCCCTGCAGAAGATTCTGTGCAAACTTGTGCTGTGATGAAGGCTGGATACTGTATTGTCTGCCCTCAAAACTGTCATTATACAGCTCATTCAAAGGAAAATTTCATGTGGACATATGAATCAATAATAGAGACTAAAACCATTAAAGAGCTGAAAGACAACTTCATGAAGGCTAAAGGAAAGTTTATGGACACAAAGCAAATGGTTGATGAGCTTGAAAAGGAACTCCGTGGAATTGAGGACAAACTAAAAATGCTGATCAAAATGTCGTCTGATTGCTTGAGAAGACTAGATGACATTGCACTGAAGCCAAAATCTCTCTCCACAGCCGAATATCTCGAAATCCTGATCAAAACAGAGGAGGAGGATAAAAGTCATGGCTTTGAGGACCGCATTGCTGGACTTAAGAAAATGAAAAGTGACGCTCTTGTTCTGGAAAACATTGAAAAAGGAAAAGATCTGCTTAAAACAACGAGCCACATCATGGAGCAGAGAGAAAAGTGAATGGAGGCTGTTTTGCAGAAAAAAAAAAATGAAAAGAAAGCTTTTAAGTCACAAAATCTTGCCTGGAATACAAGGAGAGGATTCCCTGATACAATGAAGTCTGATTACTAAAAAATAATTAATGAAATGATTTAAAATCTAATTGCATACTTTTGATAATTCTTCAGCATCTAATCTAAACTGTTTTCTTGTCAAAATCATGCAAAAAATTCTATACTGTAAAGTACTCTCAAACAGTGTATGAGTTCACGCACTTCCTTTGAGTTCGCTGCTTAGTATTACTTGTTTACACTTTCTGAAATGCAGGAAAAAATAGTACAACAAGATTAAATGAAATATCTAAACCTTCAGGTGTTTTTAAAATGTAAAATATTCAAGCATGTTGTTATTAAAATTCATTCAAAAATATAAAAAAAAGAAAAAAAAAAGTTTTATTCTTAAAGTATGAATAGTAAATAAAACAGATTCATCATTCTTCTCTGATCAGATCAAGCAAGAGTGAAGTGTCTATTGTTACGCCCAAAGACGTATTCTCTTATTATTGTTATAGGTGGGTCATTGACTCATTGATGGAGGTGTGTGCCATTTTTGTTGTATTCTGTTCTTCTCCTGTTTTGTGGCCAGGCAGGGAGTTAGTGTATATTTCTGTCGTTGATTTATTTTTATTTCAGCAGTTTAAAGGTTTTTACTCCCAAGACAGAATTCTTTTGTTTGTTATTTTGTCCTTGCACCCTTCTGAAGCTAATGCTTCCTTTTCAAGTTGTAATTTTGGAATACCTTGCTTCTGTTTTATGGGCTGTAAATAAAGACTTTGAACGTGATTTGGTTGTTTGTGATGCTGTGGCAGGGCTCTAGCTGTAGCACTCTTTAATTACTTTAATACTGTTGCATGCACTTAAACCCCTCAACTCGTGTGGGACGTAACACTATATTCTGAGACTGTTTCAGAACATTTGATTCTAAACATTAATTTGAACCAAATGTGTAAATTAATTAAGCAAGCATAATTTCAATTTGTATGTTAAAAATGATGCAATATAAAAATAAGAAACTAATTATTTTTATTAGAATGATTACAGTGGGGAAAATAATTATTTGATACAATGCTGATTTTGTAAGTTTGCCCATTTACAAAGAAATTAAGGGACTATAATTTTATGGTAGGTTTATTTTAACGGATATAGACAGAATATCAACCAAAAAACCCAGCAAAAACACATTATATAAAGGTTATAAAGTGATAAGTGAAATAAGTATTTGATCCCCAAGCAAAACATGACTTAGTACTTGGTGGCGAAACCTTTGTTGGCAAGCACAGGTAAGACGTTTCTTGTAGTTGGTCACCTGGTTTGGGCATTTAATTTTGGTCCACTCCTTTTTACAGATACTCTCTAAATCCTTAAGGTTTCTTTGGGTGTCGCTTGGCAACTCAAAGTTTCAGCTCCCTCCACAGATTTTCTATAGGATTAAGGTCTGGAGGCTGGCTAAGCCACTCTACTTTAATATGCTTCTCCTTTGTTGCCTGGGTGTTGTATTTTGGGTCATTGTCATGCTGGAAGACCCATCTTCAGTGTTCTGGCCGAAGGAAGGAAGTTCTTGTCCAAGAATTGACAGTAGATGGCACCGTCCATCAGCCCCTCAATACAGTAAGTCGTCCTGTACCCTTAGCAGAAAAACAGCCCAAAAGCATGATGTTTCCACCTTAAGTGCTTGACTGTAGGGAGAGTGTTCTTGGGGTCATAGTCAGCATTTCTCTCCCTCCCAACACAGTGAGTTGAGTTGATGCCAAAAGAGCTCAATTTTGGTCTCATCTGACCACAGCACTTTCTCCAAGTTCTGGGCTGCTCTCGTGGCCAAGGCTTACAACACTGCTGGACAGGCCGATCCTGCCCTGCATGTCATGGCGCTCATGCAGGTCTACCAGGTCAGGGCGCTTAAAGGGCTGCACAAGGATAGTTTTGACCAAGGCGTGATGCAGGTATTCGCTCTCCGTGCGATGAAAGTCACTGCACTGTTCCTTGGTCAAACAATGTCCACTTTTATGGTCCAGGGGTAGAAAGGACAGGATAGATGGAGATTATGGATCAGTAATCTACTGCTATTCCTGCAGTTTCCAGATGTGAAATGTCGAATTTTCTGTCGAATTTGAACCACTGAATTTGTGGAAGGAAATTTGTAAAGCAAAATAAAATGGACTGAAAATTGCTGGTTGAATATTATAGGTTGTATTTTTAAAGCAGCACTAGGTAACTTTTCAACCTTCATAATATATTTCCAAGACTCTTGTGATGGTACATCGACTTACAATAGGTTGAATGACACGTCTGCCATAGCCTGACGGGGTCTGTATCGTTTTTAATCGTACTTTTAAACTTCGGGTTTCGGGTAGTAACCCGAGAACAAAAAAAACTACAAAATTCGACTGCTTTACGGCATAGGCTACCTCACTTCCCTCAACATGTCCTCACATGCTGTTGGACTTGTAAGTAACGTTATATTGCTTATATTGTATATCACTCGGACAAGCTTTCACTCGTTAGTGTGAGCTAAAAAGCACCTGCCGTTCTTGTTGATGGATTAGTAGACATCTTGGGAGGCTAGCTGTGCTTGTTCGATGTCCGACGATTTGTAACGCGTTGTGTTCATTCCCCAATCGAATGAGCATCAAACACAAGAATGAGCATCAAACAGAAACAACCCGCTTACGGGGTGTTCGAGGCGCACATACAATACAGACTGCGACAGTTCAACAGGGCGTGCGCAGCTCTTAAAGGGGCCACACCTTATTTCCACTCGTACAGCTTCCATCCGACTGAACAGGGACCGGTATAAAGGCCGTGAGTGAAGAGACTGCTCTGCGTGAGTGGTATTTACGACAGTAACGTTAAATACAAGTAGTCCACAGCGACTCTAGGGGTCGTTGTTTGACCAAAACGGAATTCTTACCTAGTGCTGCTATAAACAATAAATATTTTGGAAGTAAAATTTGAGAAGTGAATTATTGAATCTTTAACAATGAAAATGTGTGTGTGGAATGTTTTGAATTGGAATATTTGGATTAATACAATGCATATTTTTTTTTAAGTAGTACGAGTCAAGCTTTTTTGTTTCAAAAACATTTATCATTAATTAACTTCCATATTCCTATTACTGCTACTAATAATAATGTCATATACTGTTGTTTGTGAATTGTAATTTTGACTAATATAGTTTCTTCTCAGTCATTTAAGTAGCAGACCGAGAATGTTTCTTTTTTGACATTTATATGACAATATATGACATTTATCAAGTTCACGGATAATTGTGCCTGCATTTATAAATCATTATGATACTAAAATCATAATAAAGTAGGCTAGCCTACTATATGTACAAAAAATCAGATGTTTAATTACACGTTAAGAATTTTCCTCCCATAGAAAACCATTAACGCTTAATGTGGCTTAATGCAGATTAGAATGTCCCCATATTATGTCGAAATAATGACTTATTATATCTAAATAACAGATATTATATCGGAATAACGACTTATGTCTAAATAACAGATATTATATCGAAATAACAACATATTATGTCGAAATAACGAGATATTATGTCGAAAATAACGACTTATGTCGAAATAACGAGATATTATGTTGAAATAAGGACTTAATGAAAACATGTTAAAAAACTTTTACACACTAACGTAACAGCCAATATAGTTAGGCTACATCGGTTTTTGAACGGTAAGATTTTTCTTTTAAGTCTCTTCTGCTCACCAAGGCTTCATTTATTTGATTCAAAATACAGCAAAAACACTAATATTGTGAAATATTTATTCAATTTAAACTGTTTCACAATTTATAATTTATACAATTTAAACTTTTCTATTTTAATATATTTTAAAATGCAATTTATTTCTGTGCTGGCAAATTTCAGATAGTTGCTGTTGTTTTGAACTTTCTATTAATCAAATAATCGTAAAAACAAAATTGTACACAATTGTTTTAACATTGATAATAATCATAAATGTTTCTTGAGCATAAAATGATCATATTACAATGATTCCTGAAGATCATGTGACATTAAAGACTGGAGTAATGATGCTGAAAATTCAGCTTTGATCGCAGGAATAAATGACATTTTAAAATATATTCAAATAGAAAACAGTTATTTTAAGTTGTATAAATAGCCTATTTCACAATATTACTGTTTAAAATATCTTACCGTTAAATTTTTTTTGACTGTATGGTGTATCAAACATTGAATAAACTTAGTTATTAAGCACCAGTGGCCCTTTTTGAGAAATGAGTACTAATTACTGTAAAAGCAATAGCCTATAACAAGTACATCTACTAATGCAAACTTTGAAATGTTTTAAAGGCGAAATACAGAGGGACGACGTGTGTATCAGGCGTCTTATTAGGCGACGTACAGAGGGACGACGTGTGTATCAGGCGTCTTATTAGGCGACGTACAGAGGGACGACGTGTGTATCAGGCGTCTTATTAGGCGACGTACCAAGTTAAGACGTCATGATTTTTTAAAACATTTCTCACATACGCCGTTGCCGTCAGTTACATTCCTACTGAGACGTCGCCGTAACGTCGCCTCTGGTCTGTCGTCTGCCGTCTCTATTAATCCCATTCAAAAATAGACACGGACTGATGGCGACGGAAGGGTAGACTGCTCCTTATCCTTCTTCAGGGTAGTCTTAGAAAAGGCATTATCTACTCGACATACCCCCCCCCCCCCCTCCTCTCCCTCTCCCTCTCCTCTCCCGTGACATACCACACCCAATCCCCTCCCTTCTTATCGCAGCCATCCATGCCCATTTAAGTTGCATTTTTCAAAAAGATTGTGAGCTAGACTTGAGCTGAAAGAGGGGGGTTTCATGACCCTTTAAAGACTCTGTTTGCATCACTGATCATCATTTTCCTGTTTATCCCTATAAAGATGCTTCGAAACAAACTGCATTGTATAAAGCACTATATTAAAAAGGGTATCTGACATAAAAAAAACGGTACTTGACTTGAGTTAACTTATTATTGTGAATCTGAAACAACAAAATATGAGTGCTTGACATAACACAAGTTAAAGTGAAAGTTTTAGGCAATCTTTAGGGAATACTAAAACTGGGGGTCAACAGACCCAAAATAAAGACTACATAAGATTATATTGTTGATCTTAATGAAAATGCTAAAATAACACACCTGTCATGTTCTTCATAACACTGCAGACTCATTGGCTGATCTGTGACAGATCTGTCCAATCACAGCATTGCCACACCCACCTCAGCCCTCTATAAAACTGTAGTACTCTAGTATAGTTTACACACAGCAGCTGTACCTGAGAACTGGATGGGCTAAGACACAAAAACTACTGAAGAATCTAGAACAAATATAGGTATGTGTTTTTTTTTCACATTTAGAACTTATGATCTAATAGTTTTTTTTTTCATAAAAGATTTTATTATACGATTTGCATCTTATAATACAAAGAAGCCCAACATGCTATTTTATACACTTTCTCTGTTCTGAAAATATGAAAACCTTAGGGGTGCACAAAAAGGTTCATATGCATCAATCTGACAATGAATAGATTTTGCAATGCAAAAAAAAAAAAAAAATAGGGATTATATGTATGATATAAGATTATATGCTCACTTTCACGAGACGTGGAACAGTAAAATGTGCACAAATTAAATGTCTTAAATGCAGTTTTGTTTCTTGTCTTGACGTATAACAATTCTATTGACCACAATAAAATGTACGCCTGTGAGAGCAAGATAAAAACTGAAAGTTTTAAATGCATTCAATATTTCTACAAAAAACAAATACAATTTTCATTTAAGTGGAATTTTTAAATTAAGAAAATCTATGCAGTTAGTTTGCATGACCAAATTTCATAATCGTTACTGAATCATTGTAATAGTTTACACCCCTTACATTCAGCATATTAAGAGAACATTTATGATGAATTTATTTAGTAGATTTCTCTCTCTCTCTCTCTCTCTCTCTCTCTCTCTCTCTCTCTCTCTCTCTCTCTCTCTCTCTCTCTCTCTCTCTCTCTCTCTCTCTCTCTCTCTCTCTCTCTCTCTCTCTCTCTCTCTCTCTCTCTCTCTCTCTCTTCAAAACTTAGAAAATGGGAAATGATAACTCTGGTGAAGTTAGGGAACGTAGTAGAGCTGAAGCAGCAGAGCATCAACGCATCAGAGCTGAAGAGGAAAAATGGAGAATGGCGGCAGAACTTCAAAGAGTAAGACAAGAAAGTGAACAAGCACTGCAGAAACTATATCAAAAAATTGAATATGATAGAAACTTGGAGATATTGAAAAAAGAAGAGAAGAAGAAAATCGACAATGAGAACAGATGTAAAGAGGAAGAAGAAAGGAAAAGAATAAAAAATGCACAAAAAGACGACAATAAAAAGATCTGATGGCTAGGGTTTATTAATTTTTATTTTCTTTTTCTTTTTCCAATTGCTAACAAGCGATTTCTAAACTCTTAACACAGCTACATCACAATTGGCCAAATAGTTTTCTGGCCAAAACCACATTTTGTTAAATAAATACAAACTCTACATTTCAAAATGCTAAAAACCTTTTTCTCTTTCAAACTCTATCAAATCACAGCAAACCCGACTCAAAATTGAATCATTCTGTCAAAACTCTAGCACAGGTTTTCTATCCAACATGAACATATCGTCAATCATTGCAGAACAACTGTCAAAATACTAACAATTGATGGCATTGTGAAAACTGCATTACTTGTCATGTTTAAGTTCTACCTGCAGACAATATGTAATCCATTGTTTTTTTTTTTTAACCATTGTTATCCATTGTTTCCTTTTACTGTAAGCCATTCTATATTGTTGGTTGAGTGTTGAATGTGTGAAATCTAAAAGTAAATGAGCATTACTTTATAGAGTGTACAGTAAAAAAAGAAAGAAAGAAAGAAAGAAGAAAATAACAGATCTGCTTAGGGCAGCCACTGGTTAAATGCGTCCCCTACCCAGAAGTTCAGTTGAAATCTCTTTCTGGGGGAGGTGTGTTTTACTGAAATTAAAACATGAAACTGCTGCCATTTGGTTACTATGGAATTTTTTTCCCCCAACAGAATAAAAAAAAAAGTGTAAAAGGTAATTGTGAATTTTTATCTGTCAAAATACTAAATTTCTAACATGTTAGTATTTCTACTTTCTAACTAATGTGCTTTCCTGTAGCTCAAACGGTAGAGCGATGGCGCTTGCACCATCAAGGTCATGAGTTTGACTCCCAGGGAAAGCAAGAACTGATAAGAATGTTAATGTGTACCATGAAATGCAATTTAAGTCGCTTTGGATAAAAGCATCTGCCAAATGCATTAATGTAAATGTTATCTTAATTGAGAGAGAGAGAGAGAGGTCAGAATTGTGAGATAAAAAAAAAAATCACAATTACCTTTTGTATTTTCTATTCATGACAGAAATAAGCTTTTATGGGTTCCACATGGGGAAAACAAAGATGCACCTTCCAGCACACCCTCTTCCTCCTCTCCTCTATCTCTTCTTCTCCCTTGTCCTGATCCAACTACTCCTCTCCCTCCATCAATTATTTCTCTCCCTCACCCAAACATTATTTGTCTCTCTCTCTGCTCCTCTGTGTTGTTCCGCATCCACACTGAACAAAACCAACTCAAAGAGTCCTATTTCACTGTGTATGTCCAACACCTGACTATGCCAGCTGAGATAGGAATCAGCTATTTCTCAATATTTCAATAATCTCTTACCTAAAAATTCTTATCAGTTGTTTAATTTTTTTATATATATTTTTTTTTTCAGTACTTTTGAGCTGATGCTGTTGCAGAAGTAGAGGTTTTAAAATATATTTAAAGTTTGGAACATTAGGTCTTCATTTCTGTCATGTTGTATTTAAGCATTTGTAAATAAGACCAGAAAGCTCCATGATTTTGGTATCTGGCATAAAAAGAAAATGTAAGTATTTTAGAAACATGTTAATTGACTGTATTGTGTGAAAACAACATGAATTGTGTTACTATGGTTACAACAGACGGATGTCACTAATTGTGTTTAGAGTTTTGCAAATGCGACTATAGATTGGACAAAAGCAATTTTTTTGTAATCTCTATTCATCATACAGAAAGATCATCTAGATGCACATCACCTAAAACATTTTGTGAAGATTTTCTTTTTCTTTTTCTATACATCTACTGTAAAGCACTTTGTAAACAAAATGTTTTAAAAGATGCTATATAAATAAAGTTTTACATAAATCATAAAAGACAGTCACGTTTTATTATATAGGTGGTGAATTTATTTGTTGCTATTCAATGACAATACAATCCCTTTCAGATTGTCTTTTCCACAACCTCTTACGTCATTACACCGGAGAACACTGGAAGTATAGTATGCACTTCTGCACTTGGTATTAAATACTAAAATGAGTCTTTAGCATTGAAAATGATTGTTGTTGTGAAGAAAATAAGTCCCCATTAGAAGCTTAGAAACTACTAGCTAGTTTGTAACTAATTCTGTACTTTATTTGGTTGCACCGTAGTAGGTTGTAAGCTCTCTATAAAGTAATGCGTAGTTGCATAATATGATGTAATATGACGTTCACCCTCAATGATCCAATAGCAGCCTTTAAATATGTTTCAACACAACATAAGTTGTGTTGAAATGCTTTTCAGTTTATCCTTCATTATCCTTCAACTTTTAACTTCTTTTACCTCACACAATTATGGTTAAAATATTTTGTACAATATTATTATTAAATATTCAGCAATATTATTGATCTGCCTGCATTGACACCATTACATGAGAGCTGAACTGAGCTGAACGATGACATCACAGTTTTCTCCAGAGCGGCTGTTTAGATAAATTAACTAAAAATGTTTTTACTACAGAAATGAACTATCACTGAACTTACTTAAGCTGGTGTTAGGGAACGCAGACACAGCAGAGAAAGATGGAAGGTTAACAGGAAGTTTATTGATAACAACAAAGGGAGAGGATGATGGTAGGATACGGTGGATGACGAGGCAGATGAACAAAGGTGGGAATGGAGACACCGTGGAAGGACGAGACACTGGAGACAGACATATTGCTGGAGACAGGGAGATAAGTCCACTTTATAAACGAGACTGGACAATGAGCTGGGGTGAAGTGAGTGTACAAGTAGTGGAGGTGATGATGGTGATGATGATGAGGTGCAGGTGTGTGTGATCATAAATGATGACCAGGTGAGAGCCAAGGAGTCTGATGGGAGATGTAGTGCAGAGGAGGTGACAAGGCTGATCTGTGACAGCTGGACTATGACACTATTCTCTTCTAGATCTACCGAGACAAACTGTTGCATTATTTTCCTGTTATCACTGTAAAGTTGCTTTGAAACAATCTGTATTGTAAAAAGTGCTATATAAATAAAGGTGACTTGACTTGTATAGTATACTATATACCTGATTTATCACATATAAGATGCATTTAGTTAAGTTAATTAACACGGTAATAAACTTGCTGTGGCGCTTTACAGCAGTTTCCTTTACCCACATAAATAATATTACCACATACCATAATAGGACTGGAAAAGCACTCAGTGTTCAAAATTTCACTTGTGTATACATGATATATATATATATATATATATATATATATAGATAGATAGATAGATAGATAGATAGATAGATAGATAGATAGATGAAGTTGAAGTTGAAATATCTTTAATGTCCCCAAGGGGCAACTTGGTTCACAACAAGTAGCCAACACATACACATTCGCACAAAACACATAAAACCATAAGATAATAGGTAGATAAAAACATAAATACACATGTACCTATAGTTTGTTGAGAAACCCAACAGCTAATGGTACAAATGATTTCATATATCTGTTGGACCTGGCACGTTTTCGGTAGGTATACCTCCTTCCTGATGGTAGGAGGCAAAATTCAGAGTGTAGTGGGTGAGTGATGTTGACCAAAATGGCCATTGCCCTCTGTGTAGCTCTGGCCTCATATATATGCTCAATGCTGTTAAGATCAATGCCAATTATTTTCCGACATATGCTTACATTTCTCCCCAATCTATTTTTGTTAGTTACTGTACGCTCAAATTGCCAAACCAGCAGATCATAGCAAAGGTTAAAATTGATTCAACAAAGGACGAATAAAAAGCTTTCAGAAGTGATCTATCAACATTAAACCCATTCAACTTTCTTAAGAAAAAAAGTCTCTGATTAGCTTTTTTACATATATAGTCTGTATTGGTGTCAAAGTTCAATTTGTCATCTAAAATGACACCCAAATACTTGTATTGGCTCACCACATATACCGCTATGCCATCAATCAAAGTTGAAGCTGTGGTTGAAGGATTACGGCGAAAGTCAATACACATATCTTTAGTTTTAGAGACATTGAGGTGGAGGTATGAGTCCTTGCACCATGAGATAAAATTGTCCAAAACTGGTCCATGACCCTCCTCGTGATCCTGCAGAAGACTAATTATTACAGTATCATCAGCATACTTAATGATATGCCTTGATTCAAACATACTCTGACAGTCATTGGTGTAAAGCACAAATAAAAGTGGTGACAAAACACACCCTTGAGGTGACCCTGTTGAACACATGAGGACCTTAGATAAAGTGTTATTTACCCTGGTCCTCTGTGGCCTCAAGATTAAAAAATCCACCAGCCAGCAAATTGTACCAAAGTCAATATCAGGAAATTGCAAGTCTATGAGCAAGAATATGGGGCTACATACAGTTGAACGCTGATGTAAAATCAACAAAACACAAGCGTGCATGTGTCTTCTTGCCCTCTAAATGTCCAGTAACAAAGTCCAACAGTGTTGCTGTGGCATCCTCAACCCCCTTACTTGGTAAATATGCAAATTGTAATGGGTCAATCATGCTCTGAGTCATGCAAAGTAAACTCCTCCTTACAATGTGCTCAAAACCCTTCATCACTAGAGATGTCAGGGCCACAGGACGATAGTCATTCAACACCTTTGGAGAGGGAACTTTTGCCACTGGAACCACTACTGACTCTTTCCATATCCCAGGGACTTTTCTTTGTGATAGTGAAAGTTGAAAAATAAATGCAAAAATACTGTTCAGAAACAGAGCACAATTTTTAAGCAATCGGCCGCTGATGTGGTCAGGCCCCTGGCTCTTCCTTATGCTCGTCTGCTCAAGAGTCTTCCAGACATCTATCTCATCAATCAAAATCTTACTTCCCTCAGACTCAATTCTAAATTCAGCCAGATCGTCATTAAGTTCATGGGAGTCAAATCTTAAATAAAACTGATTCAGCTCCTCCACCAAATCAGAGTCAGGTTTGTCAGATGTAACTATCCCTTTTCTCTTATCACTCATTCCCACCATGGCCTTAATCCATTTCCAAGCACAGTAAGCATTGCCATTCTTCAGTTGATCTTCCACCTTATTCTTAAACTGACTTCTGGCCAATTTTATTTAATTCTTAACCAACTTTTGAGTCCTTAAAAACATCCCAATTAGTACTATAAAAGCATCCATTCAATTCTTTAATTGCGCCATCTGTCCATACAGAGACCTCTTTACGCTCAACTTTGCCTCTCTTAAGGGCTGATTGATAGATCGGGGCCAGAAAGACACAGCTATGGTCAGAAGAACCCAGGGGTGACATTGCGTAAGATTTATAGGCATCTTTAACTGTACCATAGCACATATCTAAAATTTTTCCATGTCTAGTAGGACAGCTTACATATTGATAAAAGTGCCCGAGATGTTTCTTAAGACTACACGTATTAAAATTACCAAGTATAAAATGCGGGGCATCGGGGGAAATATTTTGTAAACGGTGAACAAGTTTGGTAATTTCAGCTGCTGCATCTGTCAAATTAGCTCTTGGGTGGATATAAACCAGTGTAATGAAAATTTGAGGAATTTCTCGTGGCAGATAAAACGGACGCAATGAGATAGATAAAAGTTCGATATGTGGGCTACAGATAGATTCCCTTACTATGACAGTTTTGCACCAGCGGGGGTTAACGTATAGACACATGCCCCCTCCTTGTGTTTTACCAGTCAGCTGTGCGTCTCTATCCAACCGAATAGGCTGGCCAAAGCCATCAATTTCAAGATCCTGGTCCAAATCATGTTCTTTTAACCAAGTCTCAGTCAAAGCTATAACACAAGCATTCTTAAACTCCGGTATGAATTTAACATTTGCCTGCAGTTCGTCCACTTTGTTCCTTAATGATTGCACGTTTCCAAGGACGACCGAGGGAAGTGGCAGGCGGTGCAATCCAGCTCTGCGTAGCCTCCATCGCACTCCTCCCCTCCGGCCACGCTTTCTCACCCGACCCGCTGCCTTCCCCCGCAATCCGGCGACAGACCCACGGTGTCTTCCGCATGCTCCACTGCCTCGTCCGCGGATCCTCACCCCCAGCTCCGTTTGTCGATCGAGGCAAGCAGACCCACATCTGCGAATCTCTGGTGGAATTTCATCGCAAATAGTCCGCAGGGCTGAACCATTGTATTGGATGAGGAAGTCCCGGTTGTACTGCAGTCTATGAGACTGATTCCATGCCAAGTATGTTCTGCTCAGGTTCGTTCACGCGCAGGCTACTCTCACGCTAATCATAGCTCCCCTGGCAAAACTACACTGTGAGGATAGATATCCACGTGTCAGTATGGACCGGCTGTGCCACTCTGTATTCCTTGCCACATGATACTGTTTGCTTATGTACATGTACTGGCCCACCCAGGTTGGCCGTCTTATTCCCACTAATCTGTGTCCCCCGGGTGTGCCCTTGGGACTATATGTGGTTGATGCTGGCGCGCACGGCGTTTACAAGGGTTATCCCGTAGCGTAAGCAACTTACGCAATACGAGAGAACCTCTCGTAAGAGAACGTACTGGGTTACTAACATAACCTCGGTTCTCTCTAGAAGAGGGAACGAGTATTGCGTAACCTGCCGTGCCCGCCTCGAGCTGGTATTGCTTCAGTCGATGAAAACCAGGTAAGCAGCCCCTGAGCCCGTCCTTATATACGCTAAGCCACACCCATTCTGGCGGGCTATGACGCGTGGGGGTGTGAAGCGCCCCCATTGTAAAGCCCTGCATTTCAGCCCGAGCCCGATGGGCCCCGACTTTTTTACGCCCCTAGGGCCGGGCTTCGGGCCAATTTTCACGTCACGTTCACATGCGTTTGTCTGCGCTAGTAAGCCCGCTCTAGGTCTGCTAGCTGCTGCAACGCGTTGACAATAAATACAAAATTAAGGATAATTTTTGGCTTCAATATCTCGAGAAAAGATGACTTTACCTGTAGCGTAAGCAACTTACGCAATACTCGTTCCTTCTTCTAAAGAGAACCGAGGTTACGTTAGTAACCGAGTAAGTTTTTCTTAGTTAAAAAACACCAACCTGACCTGAGGCTATTCAGTAAACATTAAACCCGACCCAAAACCCATGAGTTTTTCGGGACCCGTATGGGCTCGGGTCGGGTAGCAGATATCCTCCTTATAGGCCGCCTTTAAGCTATAGGCTGTCATTATAGTACAGCCTTTCCCTTATAAGGTAAAACTTTGGACTTTACCTAGTCCTTACTTACCATGCGCTTGCAAAAAGCACATATTCAAATATCTATTTTCTTTTTCACACCTATTTTATGCAGCAGATACATAATAGCTTATTTGGTACATTTTTCCCCTCAGAGTTGTTGAGACCTCAAACCCGTGCTTTCTCTGTCTGAAGCAAAAGATGTTCACAGTTTCTTTCAAAAATGCATATGACCTCAACAACCTAAGCACTGTGAAATCACACACACACACCCACACACATAACACTTGTAACAATGGCCCTAAGTGTTTTTATTTGGGGTATTATTGTATCTAGTGAAAATGTAATTCTATTAGGAATTTTGGTTCTTATGCATAAATGGGATAAGATGAGAAAACCTATAGAACAATGTAAAGAATGTTACGAAAACATTTAGGGTCATTGTTACAAGTGTTATGAGTGTGAGTGTGTGTGGTTTCACAATGCTTGAATGCTTTGAATGTTGTTGAGGCCATATGCATTTTTGAAAGAAACTGTGAACATCTTTTAGATATTTCGATAATACCTCAATTGTATCGTATGCTTAATGTGTGCAAATTTGTCACTGTGCATGTTTATTATGTGGGTTTAGGGGTCGCGTAATAGATCTAGGCTGTGTACGGAAAGTTTTTTTTTGTTTTAAGCGGAAAATGTATTATTTTCAAATATATGCATTTATAGTTTGTATATAAACAAATATATATTTTATAATGACATAATTATACATACATGTACAGTTATATGTTTTAAATTCAATTATGATTACTGTAGGCTAATATATATGTAGCAGTGCATTCAGTTACTTCTGAAAGGACAAAAATAAGGTGTCAGTGTATTTCATTAGACTTTAGCTTTGCCAGCTATAAAAAAATAGCATTTCCTCATGTTTTACCACTGATTTTTAGTGACAGTCGATATGCATGAGCCAGTGGCGATGACATTTACCCCCTCCCCTCCCCCTCCTCCCCCTCCTCCCCCTCCTCTCCCTCCTCTCCTCTGCTGTGCCATACCACACCCAATCCCCTCCCTTCTTATCACAGCCATCCACGTCCATTTAAGTTGCATTTTTCAAAAAGATTGTGAGCTAGACTTGACCTGAAAGAGGGGGGTTTCATGACCCTTTAAAGGCGGCCTATAACGAGGATAGTATAAAAAGCTTTGTGTGTGTTTTTTCTCGGGGCCACAAATCGGGTGAAGACTTATAACAAGTTTGCTATTTTTGCCTTTGGAATTTTTGTCTTTGAATTATTCTGAGTGATTCTGAGTGATTCGTAAACCTTTTTAAACAAGTCTCAGAGCATTTTTTCCCTATTAATATTTCATAATTTTCATAATGAAATATTAATATTGGCAAACACCCAGTACATTAGAATCCAAGACTGAGCTGGTTAGAGGCACCGCCGAGGACCCTGAATCAACATCCGACATCTTTAATCTACAGGTAAGGGCAATATTTGATTGCAGCAGATTATGGTAATGTGTTAGAATGATTTGGAGGTTACAGCGGTATAGAAATACAACAATATATACAATTTGGATTTATTATTCAATCAAAAACCTGTTATCCAGCCATCTCTTTCATCCTCACCCTTTTCTCCCAAAATGTGTTTTAGGTGGACAGGTCAATACAGTAGGCTACAAAGAACATAAAAAATATGTAGGATTTTGGAAAATAACAATGTATTTTCTGTTAACCAAATGCTTTTTAATCTTCACTATTGCTTCAATTCAACTGGGGTGCGTTTCCTGTAATGACGTAACTCGCTGCTTCACTACCATAGTACGATATATCGTTGAAGAAATAATCTAGCTAGTCACAAGTCACGACTGTTTCCCGAAACCATATTGTCGCAAAGTGGTCGTTCAACCACGTTTGTTAATGATGTCACGCAGGTGTTGGAGTATAAAAGGCCCGTTCACACCAAGGACGATAACTATAAAGATAACGATAAAGATATAATTTTAAATATAGCTGCGAGCAGCGATTGCGGGCCCAAGCCGGTGGCACCGCCACCCTGGTGCATCGTCAGGGCACCGTCGTGGCGGTGTCACCAGCTTGGGCCCTCCATCGCTGCTCGCAGCTATATTTATATATATATATATATATATATTTATATTTATATATATAAATGTAATATATATATATATATATATATATATATATATATATATATATATATATATATATATATATATCGGACAAGTAATATTCTCTGTCTTGTCACTTTAAAATATATATATATATATATATAAAATTCAGAGGCCGATTTTGCAAATAAATCCACATTCAAACCAAAATATCTGACTTCCTGTTGGTCAGAGCTAATGACTGTAAATTAGAAACTTGTCCGGCTCGATGAGACCAATATATATACTGATTTTTGTAACTGTGGGTAAAAGTAACCCCCCCCCCATTTTGCCAAAAGCATTTTGAAAGTGACACAGTTCTTGTTGCCAGTTGGTGGCGCTATAACTTTGACTCACAATAGTTGCATCCATCTGACCGGCCTCTTACCACAAACACTCTGCTGAAGTTTCATCAAGATCAGTTAATGTGTGCAGAAGTTATAAAACTTCGTGTCTCTCTTTTCTCGCCATAAATTTGTTTCCTCGCCACGGCCAAACCGTTCGAGATATCAAAAATCCGTCCGCAATTTAGCATCCTCAATGTCTTGACTTCATGCACACCGAGTTTGGTGGGGATGGGATGAATTTTCTAGGAGGAGTATTTCACATTCCACAGCAAGCGTTTTCCAAACAACCCATATTAGCCGACTTCCTGTTGGGCTGGCGTGAAACTTGACAGAGGGAAAGTTGTTCGGCCCGATGAGATCTATATGTGTACCGAGTTTCATATTAATTCATGCAAGCGTGTTTGATATATGGACCAAGTTTTCAGACCCCGTTCAAGGGGGCGCTGTTGAGTCCCCCTGCCACGCCCGTTTCTGAAACTTTGCACATGTCTACTGGCTAATAAATGTGATGTATCTGTCGAGTTTCATCCAATTTCAAGCATGCTAAGAGTCTCAAACGCATCCGAAAAGAATATTAAAGTTTGATGCGTTGCCACGGCAACAGTATCTAGGATATCAATAATCCTTTCACAGATCTACATCTGCCGTGTGTCTACATTATACACATAAAGTTTGAAGCAAATCGGGTAAAAATAAGAGAGTGATTTCAAAGCATTTTGAAAGTGACACACTTCCTGTTGCCAGTTGGTGGCGCTATAACTTTGACTCACAAAGGTCAAATCCATGTGATCGGCCTCTTACAACGAACACACTGCTGAAGTTTCAGCAAGATCAGATAATGTATGCAGAAGTTATAACACACTTCCTGTGTCAAATTATTCGCCATAAATTTGTTTCCTTGCCACGGCCAAACCGTTCGAGATATCAAAAATCTGTTCGCAAGAATTCATCCTCAATGTCTTGACTTCATTCTCACCGAGTTTTGCGGCGATCGGATGAATTCCCTAGGAGGAGTATTTCACATTCCATTGTATGCGTTTTCCAAACAACGTATAATAACCGACTTCCTGTTGGGCTTTTGTAAAACTCAGAACACGAAAGTTGTGCGGCCCGATGAGATCTATATGTGTACTGAGTTTCATATTATTACATGCAAGCTTGTTTGATATATGGACCAAGATTTTGGACCCCATTCCAGGGGGCGCTGTCGAGCCCCCCTGCCACGCCCAGGTACCAGCTTCAGTCCGGCCCTGATGGCCGCGGGTTCTGACCCGTGTGCAAAGTTTCAAGAGTTTTTGAGCATGTTAAGGGCCCCAAAAGTGGCAAAAAGGCAAAAAAAAAAATAATGAATAAAAAAAAAAAAAAAAAAATAATAAATATAGCTGCGAGCAGCGATTACGGGCCCAAGCCGGTGGCACCGCAACCCCGGTGCCTTTAGTTACCTAAAGGCACCGGGGTGGCGGTACCGCCGGCTTTGGCCCTCCATCGCTGCTCGCAGCTATATTATATATATATATATATATATATATATATATATATATATATATATATATATATATATATATATATATATATATATATATACATACATACATACACACACATACATATATATGTGTGTATATATATATATATTATTGTTCAAAGGTTTGGGGTCAGTAAGATTTTTAATGTTTTTAGGAGAAGTCTCTTCTGCTCACCAAGGCTGCATTTATTGATTAAAAATACAAACAAAAACAGTAATATTGTGAAATATAATTCCAATTTAAAACAGCTGTTTTCAATTTTTAAATATTTTACATAGTAATTCATTTCTGTGATCAAAGTTGAGTTTTCAGCATCATTACTCCAGTCTTCAGTGTCACATGATCCTTCAGAAATCATACTAATATGATGATTGATGCTCAATAAATATTCATTATTATTTTCAATGTTGAAAACAGTTGTGTACAGATTTTTTTTTTTCAAAATGCTTTGATGAATGTAAAGTTCAAAAGAACAGCATATATTTCAAATATATATATTTTTAACATTATAAATGTCTTTACTGTAACTGTTGATCAGTTTAACTCATCCTTCATAAATAAAAGTACTGATTTATTTTATTTATTTCCCCAAAAAATAAAATTTTAATTATTACTAACCCAAAACTTTTGAGCGGTAGTGTTTAATGTTACAAAAGCTTTAGATTTCAGATAAATGCTGTTCTTTTGAACTTTCTATTCATCAAAGACTGTACACAACTGTTTTCGACATTTAAAATAATAATGAACGTTTCTTGAGTATCAATCATCATAATAGAATAATTTCTGAAGGATCATGTGACAGTGACGACTGGAGTAATGATGCTAAAAACTCAGCTTTGATCACAGGAATAAATAACAGTTTAAAATATATTCAAATAGAAAGCAGCTGTTTTAAATTGGAATAATATTTTACAATATTACTGTTTTTGTTTGTATTTTTAATCAAATAAATGCAGCCTTGGTGAGCAGAAGAAACTTCTCTGTTATGTGCGCGCCACAGACTGCACGCACGTCCGCTTAGAGTTCCGCCTTTTGCCTTCCATCAAAATTACGTTATTAGAAAAATATTTTTTAGAGAATCGATTTTTTGACATTTGTGAATCGATTCAGAATCGTCCACGTCCGCATCGCGATGCATCTAAGAATAAATTTTTTCTCCCACCCCTAGATTTCATACAACAGGTTAATAAACAGTTACAATTAAGTCACTTACATTTTAGATGCAATGTTGACTGTTTTTGTTCTGTTTCAGCAGCGAAAATAGTTAAACAAAGATCACGGCAGAACCATCACGCATCACGTGTTTTCTCATAACTGAACGATTCAGCATTTTTAACGAATCGGTTGACTCAAAGATTGAATGATCAATCCATAAACATCTGTCTTAATCATGATCGACTCATTCGAACAAATCGTTTGAACGAATGAATCAATGACTCGCTTATTAAGATGGATGCCTGGCGACACCTAATGGCGGTTTAGTGTTGTTTAAGAGCATCATTCTTTCCCACATGTGTGTGATTTGTGTGTGCAACATTATCATTATTTTTCATACACTATTATATTAGCGATTTAAAAGCACCCACTCGTGTCACACGTCGATTAACCGGTGGGAAAATATCCTCAGACACATACCTAATAAATGTATATTTAAATACAATATTGGCCTACCTGGTAAAAAGTTTTATATACTATTCTGATGTCCTTTTGGACACAAGAGGGCAGTATAGCCCTATGTTTGCTTTTTTGTTGAACCAAATAGCACTAAATAGCCTGTTTTAACTTTTTCATTCTTCTTGAATTGCAAAAACAGAATAAAATGGGTTTAGTTGTGATATTTGTATACTTTTATATAGAAATAAATGGTAATTACATTTTTAGAAGATTTTTAGTGTTTCCTTTTTGGACATTATTTAATCCCTCGCCATTGCAAAACCGTTTGAGATATTTATTATCCATTCACAATTTAGCATATTTAATGTAGTTTCATCATGTTGAAAAAGTTTGGTACGAATAAAATAAATAGTTTAAGAGGAGTGGCTAAAAATTCAGAGGCTGATTTTGCAAAAAAAATTCACATTCAGACCAAAATATCTGACTGCCTGATGGCCAGAGCTATTGAATATAAATTAGAAAGTTGTCCGGCTTGATGAGAACAATATACAAACTATTTTTTCTTTACTGTAGTTAAAACTAACCCCCCCACTTTTTTCAAAAGCATGTTGAAAGTGACACACTTCCTGCTGCCAGTTGGTGGCGCTATAACTTTGACTCACAATAGCTACATCCATCTGATCGGCCTCTTACCACGAACACACTGCTGAAGTTTCATCAAGATCAGTTAATGTATGCAGAAGTTATTCCACTTCCGTGTTTCTCTTTTCTCGCCATAAATTCGATTCCTCGCCACGGCCTTACCGTTCGAGATATCAAAAATCCGTCCGCAATTTAGCATCCTCAAAGTCTTGACTACATGCACACCGAGTTTGGAGGGGACACGGTGAATTTTCTAGGAGGAGTACTTCACATTCCACAGCAAGCGTTTTCCAAACAACCCATAATAGCCGACTTCCTGTTGGGCTGGCGTGAAACTTGACAGAGGGAAAGTTGTTCGGCCCGATGAGATCTATATGTGTACCGAGTTTCATATTATTTCATGCAAGCGTGTTTGATATATGGACCAAGTTTTCAAACCCCGTTCAAGGGGGCGCTGTTGATCCCCCCTGCCACACCCCTTTCTGAAACTTTTCACATGTCTACTGGCTAATAAGTGTTATGTTTCTATCGAGTTTCATCCAATTTCAAGCATGCTAAGAGTCTCAAAAGCATCAAAAAAGAATATTAAATTTTGAAGCGTTGCCACGGCAACAGTATCTAAGATATCAATCATCCTTTCGCAGGTCTACATCTGCAGTGTGTCTACATTATACACATAAAGTTTGAAGCAAATCGGGTAAAAATAAGAGGGTGATTTCAAATTATTTTGAAAGTGACACACTTCCTGCTGCCAGTTGGTGGCGCTATAACTTAGACTCACAATAGTCACATCAGTGTGATCGGCCTCTTACAACGAACACACTGCTGAAGTTTCATCAAGATCAGTTAATGTATGCAGAAGTTATAACACACTTCCTGTGTCCCATTATTCGCCATAAATTCGTTTCCTCGCCATGGCCAAACCGTTCGAGATATCAAAAATCCGTTCGCAATTTAGCATCCTCAATGTCTTGACTTCATTCACACCTAGTTTGGTGGCGATCGGATGAATTCCCTAGGAGGAGTATTTCACATTCCATTGTATGCATTTTCCAAACAACGTATAATAACCGACTTCCTGTTGGGCTGGTGTAAAACTTAGAGCACGAAAGTTGTTCGGCCCGATGAGATCTATATGTGTACTGAGTTTCATATTATTACATGCAAGCGTGTTTGATTTATGGACCAATTTTTCCGACATAATTCCAGGGGGCGCTGTCGAGCCCCCGTGCCACGCCCGGGTACCAGCTTTAGTGCGGCCCTGATGGCCGCAGGTTCTGACGTGTGTGCAAAATTTCAAGAGTTTTTGAGCATGTTAAGGGCCCCAAAAGTGCCAGAGAAGTAGAAAAAAATAATAATAATAATAATAAATATAGCTGCGAGCAGCGATTACGGGCCCAAGCCGGTGGCACCGCAACCCCGATGCCTTTAGTTACCTAAAGGCACCGGGGTGGCGGTGCCGCCGGCTTTGGCCCTTCATCGCTGCTCGCAGCTATATTTATATATATATATATATATATATATATATAATCTTGAATGTATTTTTTATCATGTTGAAAAAGTTTGGTGTGAATAAAATAAACCACTTAGGAGGAGTAACTAAAAACTCAGAGTCTGACATATCCAAAAAATCCACATTCAAACCAAAATATCTGACTTCCTGTTGCTCGGAGCTAATGACTGTAAATTAGAAAGTTGTCCGGCTCGATGAGACCAATATGCGTACTGATTTTTGTAACTGTGGGTAAAAGTAACCCCCCCACTTTTGATAAAAGCATTTTGAAAGTGACACACTTCCTGCTACCAGTTGGTGGCGCTATAACTTTGACTCACAATAGTTACATCCATCTGACCGGCCTCTTACCATGAACACACTGCTGAAGTTTCATCAAGATCAGTTAATGTATGCAGAAGTTATAACACTTCGTGTTTCTCTTTTCTCGCCATAAATTTGTTTCCTCGCCACGGCCAAACCGTTCGAGATATCAAAAATCCGTCCGCAATTTAGCATCCTCAATGTCTTGACTTCATGCACACCGAGTTTGGTGGCGATTGGATGAATTCTCTAGGAGGAGTAGTTCACATTCCACAGCAAGCGTTTTCCAAACAACCCATAATAGCTGACTTCCTGTTGGGCGGAGCTAATAACTTAGACTGCGGAAGTTGTTCGGCCCGATGAGATCTATATGTGTACCGAGTTTCATATTAATTCATGCAAGTGTGTTTGACATATGGACCAAGTTTTCAGACCGTGTTCAAGGGGGCGCTGTTGAGCCCCCTGCCACGCCCGGGTACCAGCTTCAGCCCGGCACTGATGGCCGTGGGTTCTGACCTGTGTGTAAAGTTTCAAGAGTTTTTGAGCACGTTAAGGACCCCAAAAGCCCCTGAAACCTTGATTAACAATATAAAAGCAATAGTCAAATCCCCCCCTCCCCTCACACACACAGAGACACAGAGAGAGGGAGAGAAAATTCTTCAGAAAATCCACATTCAAACCAAAATATCTCTTTTCCTGTTGGTCAGAGATCGTTAATGTAAATTAGAAAGTTGTCCGTCTTGATGAGAACAATACACATACCAAGTTTTGTTGCTGTTGATAAAACTAACCCCCCCCCATTTATGACTAAAGGTGGCGCTACTGAGCCCCTCACCACGCCCGTTTCTGAAACTTTGCACAAGTCTACGGGCTAATAAGTGTGATGTGTCTGTCGAGTTTCATTCAATTTCAAGTATGTTAAGAGTCTCAAAAGCATCAAAAAACAATATTAAAGTTTGATGCGTTGCCACGACAACAGTATTAAAGATATCAAAAATCCTTTCACAGGTCTACATCTGCCGTGTGTTTACATTATACACATAAAGTTTGAAGCAAATCGGGTAAAAATAAGAGGGTGATTTCAAAGCATTTTGAAAGTGACACACTTCCTGCTGCCAGTTGGTGGCGCTATAACTTTGACTCACAATAGTCACATCCTTGTGTTCGGCCTCTTACAACGAACACACTGCTGAAGTTTCATCAAGATCAGATAATGTATGCTGAAGTTATAACACACTTCCTGTGTCCCTTATTCGCCATAAATTCGTTTCCTTGCCACGGCCAAACCGTTTGAGATATCAAAAATCCGTCCGCAATTTAGCATCCTCAATGTCTTGACTTCATGCACACCGAGTTTGGTGGGGATGGGATGAATTTTCTAGGAGGAGTAGTTCACATTCCACAGCAAGCGTTTTCCAAACAACCCATAATAGCCGACTTCCTGTTGGGCTGGCGTGAAACTTGACAGAGGGAAAGTTGTTCGGCCCGATGAGATCTATATGTGTACCGAGTTTCATATTAATTCATGCAAGCGTGTTTGATATATGGACCAAGTTTTCAGACCCCGTTCAAGGGGGCGCTGTTGAGCCCCCCTGCCACGCCCGTTTCTGAAACTTTTCACATGTCTACTGGCTAATAAATGTGATGTATCTGTCGAGTTTCATCCAATTTCAAGCATGCTAAGAGTCTCAAACGCATCCGAAAAGAATATTAAAGTTTGATGCGTTGCCACGGCAACAGTATCTAAGATATCAATAATTCTTTCACAGGTCTACATCTGCCGTGTGTCTACATTATACACATAAAGTTTGAAGCAAATCGGGTAAAATTAAGAGGGTGAATTCAAAGAATTTTGAAAGTGACACACTTCCTGCTGCAAGTTGGTGGCGCTATAACTTTGACTCACAATAGTCACATCCATGTGATCGGCCTCTTACAACAAACACACTGCTGAAGTTTCATCAAGATCAGTTAATGTATGCAGAAGTTATAACACACTTCCTGTGTCCCATTATTCGCCATAAATTTGTTTCCTCGCCACGGCCAAACCGTTTGAGATATCAAAAATCCGTTCGCAAGAATTCATCCTCAATGTCTTGACTTTATTCTCACCGAGTTTGGTGGCGATCGGATGAAATCCCTAGGAGGAGTATTTCACATTCCATTGTATGCGTTTTCCAAACAACGTATAATAACCGACTTCCTGTTGGGCTTTTGTAAAACTTAGAGCACGAAAGTTGTTCGGCCCGATGAGATCTATATGTGTACTGAGTTTCATATTATTACATGCAAGCGTGTTTGATTTATGGACCAAGTTTTCGGACCCCATTCCAGGGGGCGCTGTCGAGCCCCCCTGCCACGCCCCGGTACCAGCTTCAGCCCGGCCCTGATGGCCGCGGGTTCTGACGTGTGTGCAAAATTTCAAGAGTTTTTGAGCATGTTAAGGGCCCCAAAAGTGGCAAAAAGGCAAAAAAAAAAATAATGAAGAAAAAAAAAAAAAATAATCCTTACGAAAACAATAGGGCCTCCGCCCTTTCAGGGCTTGGGCCCTAAAAATCGTTGTCCATATTAAAGAATAACAGAGTTCACACCACAACTATAACGATAAAGATACGAGGAACGATATCGTTGGGATCACTTTCAGGGTTGTGTTTCCCGAAAGCATCGTTAGCCAACTATGGTCGCAAGTTCCGTCGTTATCAGCATAGTTCAAGGATTTGGTGTTTCCCGAAACCATCGTTCCAAAAAACGTTCGCAAACAGCATCGCAAAGTTGTGTGGTTAGAACGACAGCTCGCGAGCTGTCGTTAGAAGCATCGTTTCTAGTTCACATGAGATGTAGACTGAATAAATCCTTATCTTTAGCAAAATAAGCAAGCTGACATTCAGTACAACCCGTGTTATTTATTTAGAATACATACAAATGTTATTTTACGTCTTTTAGTTTATCAAGAGATTTAAAGCACCGTTTTTGAAGACTGCGCATGTGCGAACGTGCTCTACTATGTAAGAACGAGCCAAATATTGAGTCTGGTAATAAAGCAAAATAACTGAGAAAAATTAGAAATGGTCTTCAGATGCCATGTCTGTAACTTATATGACAAAATCTAGCGTTAATTCGATCTCAAACAGATTAATTAAAATAAGTTATTAGCCCACCACGTGCGAGACGTCATAAACCAACGTGGTTGAACGATACTTTGCGACATACGGTTTCGGGAAACAGTCGTGATTAGCTAGTTGATTTCTCCAACGATGCGTCGTACTATATGGTAGTTAAGCAGCAAGCTATTTAGTTGTATGGGAAACGCACCCCTGGATCATCCGGGCGCGCGCGTGCTTAGAGTAAAAAGACCGTTATCGGTCGTTGGAGTGGACGCATATAGTTATCTTTATCGTTATCTTTATAGTTATCGTGCTTGGTGTGAACGGGCCTTAACTTCTTTTAATGAAACTGTTTGAGGTTGAATAAACTCTAGATGTTTTGATATAAATTACAGACATGGCATCTGAGGACTATTTCACATTTTTCTCCGTTATTTTGCTTTATTTCCAGATTCAATCATAGGCTCGTTCTTATATAGTAGCCTAGAGCATGCTCATGTTCGCACACGCGCTGTCTTCAAAAAACGGTGCTGTAAATCTCTTCACAAACTGAAAAGACGTAAATGACATTAGTATGTATTCTAAATAAGAAACAGGTTGTACTGAATGTCAGCTTGCTTATTTTGCTTAAGATAAGGATTTATAGAGTTCACATGTCATGCAAACTAGAAACTATGCTTCTAACCAAAGGTCGAGAGCTGTCGTTCCAAACACACAACACAACTTTGCAATGCTGTTTGCAAATGTTTGTTGGATCGATGGTTTCGGGAAACACTCGTTGACCTATGCTGATAACGACGGAACTTTGGAACATAGTTGGCTAACAATGCTTTTGGGAAACACACCCCTGAACGAGCGCGCCGTGAGTGACGTGTGTGTTCAAGAAGGCCAGATATGTGCAGATTCTGCGCAATACACTGTATTTAATCACGATGACTCACGAGATGAGTATTTGCACTACACGAATTACACAAACTTGCCCAGCGAAGTGAGTAAACATAATAAGTAACACGCCAAAGTGGCTAGGGATTTGACAGCGTTACCCGTCACTGTCGATTTTTAGAGCCGGGCACAACCCAACACTTTTTGACTTTCTCAGTTTGTATAAATCTTTACGTAGGGTTCAGAGTGTTTATTTTTCCCCACATTAATTTCCCACATGTCTAGTACAATTATGTGGTTTTGTTTTATCAGTGTATACTTTTTTCTTGATATACCCCGAAAGAATGGAAATGAAATGTGACAACAAGTCCAATAGGTGGGGTACATTGTAACATTACCATATGACAGCTTAAAATGCTATCTGATCTAATAAAAAAAAATACAAAAGACAAATTAAAATATTTTCTCAATAAAATACAATTATTAACTTTTTTATATAAAATAATGCCTTTTTTTTCATATTAAAAATAAAATAATTTTTGAGTTTGACAACGACCACACTGGAAAACACAGCTATACAAGATAGTTCAAAACATAATAATAATTAATAATTTCTGAACATTGACTCTGTCTTTATTCACCTTTTCTCATGTTTTCTCAATAGAATTAAAAGTATAGAATAGAATAGCATAGTTCTAATAGAGGCGCATTGTAACACAGTGTTACAACATGCCCCACCTGCACAACTGGGATTTAAACCTTGCTAGTGTCTTCTGCTAGTTAGCAAAACATTAAAGAACCATATCAACTGTTAAATAACATATTCAAGATTAAAATAATATCAGATTTGTCTAATTTTAAATAAACACCAATAATAGAGATGAAAAATGAACACAAGTAAGAAATTTACTTTTGCCAAAATAAATGTTCAATGATATTTTCCGAAGATTTCAGAATTTTGGCGCAATGTTTTCTCTATATAGTGTTGATATGGCAACTAATAAATACACTAAGTTTTGTCATGCTAGCATGTGTGGAAGTATTTAAAAAAAGTGTATTACAACTAGCCAACTGGCACTGTTATAAAACTGCTCAGTAAACCTCTCATCAACCTCTCAGCGTCATCAAAACAACACTTACTGAGCATCGTCTTGCAAAGCCAATGCGTTGGTAAAATGCAGAATTTTACAGCAAAACAATGCCTGAGAAACAATATGGTAGGACCTAAGGAATCCAAAAGTTGTGTTTTAGAGCACATTTTTAAACTGTGATAATGATAGAAGCCTTTTTTCCGATTTCTCGACCAGTAAGCAGCACTGTTCCCAAACTGCTCAGATACCCTCAGGTTCATACATAGATTAGTTATGGTTATTATTTATTGGTAAACTGACCAAAGGATTAATCAAATATTCAGAAAATAAACAATAGATTAACTGGAAAAATAATTGTTAAATTATACTATTAAATGTTTGCAACAAAAAACATTGTGAACAGGTTGGGATAGGCGTTGGATCACCAAAATCTTATTTCATGATACAATTAATAAAAAAAAAAATTAATTTAATTTTATAATTACAATACAGATATTTTATTCTATCTTTGTTATTAAAAATAAGTTGATCGACTGAAAAAAAAAATATCATTAGTTACAGCACTTAATATATTAAAGCTGCCAGCAACTTTTTACCAGCACTGTCTCAAGATAATTTTACCCATATTTGAAGATGGCTCAATGAATGCTGTTATGTTGCTAATGCAATATTTTTTTCAGTCATATGTTGTATATATCTTTTTATTTAACATGTACAAAAAAATTATAATCCAAGACTTTTCCACTAGAAAGATGTCTGGCTCGGAAACCATTGAACTAGCTTGTCTTGGCCGACCATTTCAGTTGGGAATGCTTTATGACTGCCGAAGAGATGTCCTCATTCCAGGTAATAAAAAGCACATGAACACACTGGGGAGGAAACAATCTAAATGGTATAATTTATTACTTTGTTAGATTTTATGCTTTACCTTTGGGATAACTAATTATTAACATATAAAATGTTCCCAAGGAATAACTCTTTGGGATGCTGAGATGCTGCAGAAGAATATCAATGTACGGCCACAGCCAAACACTGACTTCAAAATCATTGCCTCAGATTCAAGTGAAGACAAAGTAGAAGCTTTGAATGTTTCTGCATCTCTTGAAGCCAGCTTTCTGGGTGGATTAGTTAGTGTGAAAGGCTCAGCTGGCTATTTAAATGACAAGAAGAAGTCCAAACATCAATCTCGAGTCACCTTACAGTATCGGTCAACGGCACGTTTTGAGCAGTTAACTATGGATCATCTTGGAGCAGGGAACATTAAGCATTGCAATGTATTTCAGGAGGGCTCGGCCACACATGTTGTTACGGCTCTATTGTATGGAGCTCAAGCGTTCTTTATTTTTGACCGTGAAGTTTCATCCAATGAAAATCATCAAGAGATACAAGGAGACCTGCATGCATCAATCAAAAATATACCTTTAATATCAGTTGAAGGTGAAGCATCTTTGAAAATGAGTGAATCGGAAAAAGAGAAAATGAACAAATTCAGCTGCACTTTTCATGGAGATTTTGCTCTGGAAAACAATCCAGTTTCCTATGTAGATGCAATCAAGGTGTACTCAGAGCTGCCAAAACTGTTGGGAGAACATGGAGAGAATGCTGTGCCAATGACCGTATGGCTTTACCCTCTGAAAAACCTAGATTCAACAGCTGCTCAGTTAGTCAGGGAGATCAGTGTAAGCCTAGTAAGACATGCCCAACGGATCACGGATGAACTGGATAATTGTGACATTCAATGTCAAGACCTGATGAGGGACAATGTTGCCATTCAATTCCCTGAAATCAAAACTAAAATCAGAAAATTTAAGGACCTCTGTTCAGAGTACAAAATAGTTTTTCAAAAACATCTCTGCAGGCTTCTTCCATCCATAAGGGGTGGAGGAAAAGAAGAACAAGAGCTTGCTGATGCTCTTAATGACAAAGAAAGATCCCCGTTTCAGGGTGCTCTGGTACACAAGTATCTCAATGAGCGAGAGCGAGAGATGACTGTCATTAGATCTTACCTCGAAATCATGAAAGAAGTCCCTGTTCTTTCATCCAGCAATGACTTGGACAAGGTTGTCTTGAAAGCATCCAATAACTATGTGATAGCTTTTGCACTTTCCTCCTTAAATGAAAAGGAATTGTACTTTTCAGACCTGGAGAATTACCTGAAAAAACAATCGCGTAACAATGGAGAGCAAGTGAGTTATGATCAAGACTCCTCAAAAAAGACAGAAAAATGGTTTTCCTCGGGAAATGTAACTACACTGACCAGGGAAAACATACAGTCCTTCCTAGATTTCAAAGAAGCCAATAAAGGAAGAAAGAACATTGAATTCTGCATTGCATCAATCCCGGATGAACTCATCACTGCCTCTTCAATTCATGTTTATGAAAGGGGGAATCTCATAAGTTCACAGTACGAGCTCCCCTCAAAACCCCCAAAACCAGTCTTCTTGAGTGCGGAGCATGACTGCATACATCTGCAAATCAAACCTCCTGTCCACGGTGTTAGTTGTGTGAACTCGTACTGTATTTCATATCAGTCTGCGCAGAGCACTGAATGGACTGATGTGTTTACTAATGGGGTTTCTGATCAAGTCACAGTCAAGCAGTTACAACCACATAAAGAATATCGTTTCAACTGTAAGGCGGTGTGTCGTCCAGGACTAAGTCTGACTAGTGACACAACATCATTCTTCAGGACTCGTCCATGTGCTCCTCCTGGAGCACCGATAGTGAAACGAGTAGAATCAGAGTCTGCAACTGTAGTCTGGGATGTTCCTACATCTGTGGGAGAAGATGTTCTGGTCACTGGATATGTGTTGGAATCCAGAGAATCCACGAAGGATCAGGAAAGTGAAAAGCCATGGAAGTCTGTGAAATCTACAAACAGGGAGTGCACTCTTCAGGGACTGAAAGAAGACACAATTTACACAATCAGAGTTTTTGCAAACTGTGGAAATGTTGGAGAGAGTCTCTCCAGCCCTGAAACTGTGTTTTCAGCCAGTTTTAAGGAGAAACAATCAAATAAAGATGGGAGTGGGTCGTTCTTGAATCAATCTTCACAAATAAAAAAGGGCAATCCATCAATACATACACTGATACTACACACAAAAATGTCAGAGACTGTTAGCTTTAATCAGTATGTCTTCGGAAGAAAGGTTGAGGATGTGAAAAACAAAGTTATCCTTCTTTTGGGATCAACGGGTGCAGGAAAAACCACGCTGGTTAATGTGATGGTCAATTACATACTGGGCGTAAAGTGGCAGGATTCATATCGCTTCAAACTAATCAATGAAGTGACCAATCGCTCACAGGCTGAGAGTCAGACATATAATGTCTCATCTTATGAGCTGTACAATCAGCCTGGCTTTCAAATTCCCTATTCCCTCACAATCGTAGATACACCCGGATTTGGGGATACAAGAGGGATCGCACATGATAAACTGATTACAGAGCAGGTCAAAAGCTTTCTTTGTAGCCCTTTGGGAATTGATCACATTGATGCTGTCTGCTTTGTTGTCCAGGCCTCTCTTGCCCGCCTGAGTGCCAATCAGAAGTACATCTTTGACTCAATTTTGTCTATTTTTGGCAAAGATATTGCAGAGAACATCATAATTTTGGTGACATTTGCAGACAGTAAAAACATCCCAGTTCTAGAAGCCATCAAAGCAGCAGATCTGCCCTGTCAAAAGAATAAAAAGGGACAACCCACCCATTTCAAGTTCAACAATTCAGCTGTGTATGCAGACAAAAAAGTGGAAGAGCCTACAAACTCTAGCAATGATTCAGATGATAATGATGATGAAGATGATGATGATAAAATAACCGAGGTTGTCTGGGACAAAACCTTTAAAGAGATGAAGGCTTTTTTCAAGGCATTGGGGGCCATTGAAAGTAAAGATCTGACAATGACTATAAAGGTCTTGGAGGAGCGAGAGCGCCTTGAGAAAGCCATGAAAAGTCTGACCCCTCAAATAACTGCAGGTCTCTCTAAAATGAGTGAGAGAAAAAAATTCAAACAATGTTTGGAAAATGAGAGTGACAGCATGAAGCAAAATGAGGATTTTGAGCAAGATGTAGAGGTGATGAAAGCAATCAGAACCCCTATAAACTGTCTTACCATGAATTGCAACACCTGCTTCTTCACATGTCACTCCAATTGTTTCCTCCCTGCAGAAGATTCTGTGCAAACTTGTGCTGTGATGGAAGCTGGACACTGCATTATCTGCCCTGAAAACTGCCTTTACTCTGCTCATTCTAAGGAAAGTTTCATGTGGACATATGAAACAAAAATAGAGAAAAAAACTATTAAAGAGCTGAAAGACAACTTCATGAAGGCAAAAGGAAAGTTTATGGACTCTAAGCAAATACTTGATGCACTTGAAGAGGAACTCAGTGTAATTGAGGAAAAACTAAGGAAGTTGATCAAACTGTCCTCTGATTGCCAAAGAAGACTGGATGAAATTGCATTGAATCCAAAATCTTTCAACACATCCGATTATCTCGAAATCCTGATCAAAACTGAGAAAGAAGAGAAAAGTCCTGGCTTTGAGGATCGGGTTGTTGGACTTGAGAAAATAAAACAAGAAACTCTTATTCTGGAAAAGATTGCTAAAGGAGAAAATTTGCTCGAAACAGAGCGCCGCATTATGGAGGAGAGAGAGAAGTGAATGCAAACTGTTGCCCAGAAAACAGTGTCACAGAGCAAACAGAAAACATCTGATCAAAAGGATGAAAGTGCTTGCCTTGAGGGACAGGAGATGTCCTAAACAAATTTGCTTAACAAGATGTTACTTAACAAACATCAATGCTTCTTTCAGGTATAAATCAATAATAATTTAACATGAAGAATACTGAATTTAAGAGTTATTTTATGCTTTTAATATTTGTGTTTTCAACAATGATGCAATGTCAAATTTCTCAAGAATCCACAACAATCATGTACTGTAGCTCAACTGGTAGAGCATAGTGCTAGCAACACAGTAATAATGGCTCCAGAGAATGCATGAAATTATATATATTTTTAATTTATTTTATTTTTTATAGCTTAAATGCTCTTTAAGCTACTTTGGATAAAAGCTTCTGAAAAAAAAAAATATTCATTTTTGTATTTAGTCTTGTGAATTCATGCAAACATTTTGATACTGTAAAATATTTTGAAATAGTATAAAAACAATGTATGATTTCAAGCACTTCCTTTATGTTTTCAAGAAATTATGAGTAAGTTGTATTAGTATGGCATACATTTTGAAATGAAGAAATATGGATTTTTCTCATGGTAGAGCTTATACTGTATTGCCGCAATGCGCATGTGAAATATTCCCAATTCCCTGACAATTTACTACTGTTCAAAAGTTATCAGCAATTGTATTATAATTAATTCTACTTATGGGTTTTAGAATGACAATTATTTTTATTAGTAGTAATATTGTTTTTTAAAAAGTAATTTTCTCAACTCTGTGAATTAATAAAAAGATCTTTACTGTTTAACTTAATTGTCAATTCATGATTTTACTTTTTAAACCTTTATGAAGTTTAAATTAGTCTGAAGCCTGTTTTGCAAAATCCAGGTCCTTAACATGGACTGCGACTTGTAAACAATGTCCTAAATTATTGCTATTACACATTATGGGCCCTATCTTGCACCCAGCGCAATTGACTTTGTACACCGACATATGTATCATTCCTATTTTGCACCCGCGCACAGCGGACTTTACCCTCCACAGACGCACTTCGGTAAACTAGGGAATGAACTTGCGCTCCCGGGGGCGGTGCAGCGAAAAGAGGAGGCGTGTTCCGGTGCAAACGTTCCCTGATGCTATTTTGCAGGTTTAGAAAACAATTCCATTCATTCCAAAAATTCCGCGTTGCGTATGTTATTCATAGTCTATTTTAAGGGCGCATGCTTGGCCATAATCAATGTAGCGTGTGCACAGCGCGCATACACTGATTCTCTCATCTACACAGAAGCAGCAGTTTTCATTTTTGCAAATCATACATTATTACAAGGAAAAATATTAACACACGAGGGAAATCATTGTTGTGTCCATGAAGATGTAAAAAAAAATAGGCATAAATCTAGCTTACAAATTATTATACGCCTGTTTAACCGAAGCTAATTTGGGTGGGTTTCTCCCATCCCCATACAATGTCACTTCTCTGTGTTTTACGGCCCTGGTGAGAACGTCTGTCTTCTCGGCTGTGAACCGCTCCTGGCGTGCGTCTGGCAAATCCGCCATTATAATAGCAATCCGCCATGGAACAAGCGCGCCTGCTCTTAAAGGGAAATTGAGATGTCGCTCTGATTGGTTTATTTCACGTTACGCCCAAACCTATGAGTAACTATGAATAATGAAACTACTTCAGACCAATCCATTTTAGATTTGCGTTGGCGCAAGAGTAATTTATCCCGCCGGTATAATAGCAACAGCGCCCAAGACCCGCCCACAAAGTTACTTGCGTTCCAGATCATTAAAATAGGGCCCTAAGACTGTCTGTCATTTGTGTTAATCAAACAATAAAAGACAACGAGAAGATCACTTTTGTAGCTTTAACCAAGATTAATAATATTTAATTTATACGGACAAGACTATAGTTTTATTTAACATTTGATTTCCTGAATAATTCATGTAAATAAAAATAAAAATAAAAATTGCAATATAAAATTCCAGAAAAACTAAATATTGCAATGTCGTGCAGCCTGGAATGAAATGGTATACCTCTGTATAATGATCGAGGAAATAAAAATAAATATGAAAAATAAAAATAGACTGGCAAAACCTGTACAACTCTGTATGTCAGACTGACAGGTAATGATATTCTGTAGCCTACCCTCCAAGGTGAATTAATTGAATACATAATTATTATAAGAAAAGAAAAAATAAGGTAATCTAATCTAATAAAAGGTACACTGACATAAGAATTAGAAAAATAACATTAGAAACATGCAAAGACCTAAAATACATTGTGATATGAAATGTTAACATTATGGGCATTATGAGTTAATAGTTTTTGTTATAGGGGTTCAGCTGGCAAAAACTTTTTTTGGAATACTCGGCCCATGACAGTCACAGTACAATAAAATACAACAGCTTTTTATACTAAAACTTGAAGAAATTCACACAGTACAAGGCATAATGCCAAGACACATGCTAAAGAGTCAGGCAGCAGCACTCCTCTCATAAACATATACAGTGCACAGGCCTCAATACATTTATTCAATTCTGGACCTAATTTAAACCATGATGATCAACAGCCCGTTTGAGTTAGCAGACGACAAGGTCATTACAAACTGTGTGCTCATAACAAGATTAAGGAGTGCAATTTTCATCTGTTTAAAACAACAAATCATGCAAAAGTTTTAGAGGATCCACGCTCAAGCCCAAAGGATAACTTGTTATGGGACATTTAAATATCAGAAGCGTTGCTTCAAAAACAGAACAACTGGTTACGAACTTACAACTTACTAGTTACGAACAACCGGTACTTACAAACTCGACCTTTAATTTGCTTTGCTTTTCGGAAACGTGGTTGACAGAATCATCACGAACACTGCATACTTGGTCCCGGGATATAAAGTCTTCAGAAAGGATCGAAAATTTGGAAAAGGTGCTGGACTACTAATGTATGTGAAGGACAGCATAAAATGAAAGGAAATCGAATTTAATACATTAGTGGATATAGAATGCATTGCTGTAACAATTGTTTTATCCCCATGCATGGCATTTACAGTAGTTGGTGTATATAGGCCTCATTCATTAAGTAGGCTAGTATGATCATCTATTTTTTTTAAAGGGTTTGATAGAAATAAGGAGTTAATTCTGATTTGGGACTTTAATGTAAATTGGATTGAGAAGTCAAATAATAAAAAGCTTCATGAGTAAGTCAGTTTGACCTCTCACAGTTAATTCAGAGCCCCAGCAAAGTTTATTTAGCAACAAATCAGAAAGAATAACTATAAGTCAATGAATTTATTAACAGGGTTATCAGATCATAATCTTATATTAGTGGTAAGATAATTAACCAAACATTATAATCAACAAGAGAAAGAGAAATATTTCTAAACATTATACCAAAAAGATTTCTAAAGAAAAATTGAAAAAAAATAAACTGGAATGAGATTCTGTCCACAGGTGATCTAGATGATGCTACTGAGTGTCTAATGGCCAGATTAATAAGGTTCAAGAGCGAATTCAGTAGCAATGTTACATTTTCTAGAAAGAAGCAGAATTTACCTTGGTTAAATGAACAGCTAAAGTTAATGAAACAGAGGGACCATGCCTTGAAGATAGCGCTCAAATCTGGGTTAGCTCATGACAGAAGGACATTTCAGTGTTTACTTAATAAAGTTGTAAAGAAATTGAGAAAAGCGAAATTCTTCATCAACCTAATAAATGATGCTAAGGGGAAGAGTACACAAGTCTTACAGTAAAAGAAAACCGTAACAAAAGGAGATAAAGATATTGAATTACAAGTTCAGGGAAATTTAATATATTTTTTTATAGATTCAGATAAAGATTTAACATAAGGTTTTAGTGCAAAAGGTAAGGATATTGTATCACCAAATCCTAATTCTCTTGTCTTTAATATTTCTGAAGTATCTGAGTTTAATATAATACAAAATTGGGTCAGTGTTAGAGTTCTAGGCTAAAGATGTTTTCGATTGTGATTCTATGTTAAAAAGTATACAACTGTTATTAGCACACCCATTATTCATTTGGTTCATTTGTCAATAAAACAATGTTATTTTCCAAATGCTTAGAAGTCAGCAGTAATAGCACTTATATTTAAAGGGGTCATATAATGGTACATGCACTTTTACAAGTTGATTGTACTGAAATCTGTGTTGGCAGTGCCTGTACACAACCATCATAAAATGATAAAAATCCATCCAGTGTTTTTTTTTTTTTTATCTCCTTATATGTTTGACCCTCTCCTGAATCAAGCCGTTCGATTTTGTGACGTCAAAAAATCGACGCCCCTCCCACGATTGGCGAGTGACAGCAGCGTTTCAATACAGACCCGCCCTCGCCCGTGAGCGAGCTGTCTGTCATCATAGTCCGCGCGTCATTGTTGATACCCTCACTGGAGCGCTGTCTATGAGCAGAATGGCGTCTGCGATTGTTTTTCGGTGTAATAAGGAACACAGCAGTCATTTTGATGTTCCTAAATCCGAACTGTTGTAGACTCAGTGGCCGAGTTTTGTTTTTGAAGGGATATGCTCAAAGGATTGAGCGGGGATTCCCTCACAGGAATTCCCCACGATCGTCCATGCTTTCATGTTTGCGCGAATCATTTCACACCAGACAGCTTTACAAACGAGAAAAAAACGGATCGGTACCAACGTGTTCCTGCTGAACCTCCAGAAGTGAGTGTAATGTTTTATTAACCTTTATATTAATATTTATCTTTGCAAATTTGCAAACCTTGCTGGAGGCTTCACGATGAATGCGTCTAAGGTTTACACTCAGGGTACATTACAGCATGTTTTCTATGTAGCCTACGACGTTCTCAATATAATTCATAATCCCACGTTTATTATGAACAAGGCGTTTTGGATATTGTGTGACTATATTTTATTTGACAAATTCAAATTTGGATATTGTCTGACCCTTCTTGACCAATCCTGTCACCTCCAGCGGTGCGGTTGTCTGGGCAGACCTCAGTGGATGAAGGGCTTCTCCTTACTTCACACTGCTTTGTGTGAAAAGCTTGAGACACCTGAAAAGCATCTTAAATGTCCACTTCACGATTGAGCACTTATGAACTTGAAGTCGTATGGAAATGCATGGGAACACATAATGCAAGTGCAACAAAACAAAATCATGTCATGTCTAATATAAAATATCATGTTCATGTCAGCAAGTGCGAATGGTACATCTGGTCTCAAATGTTTCTCAGGGTCATGTAGGATGGTCTCATTTTTAAATATCCAATTCTTCACTACCACTGTGATGTTAAATGGTAGTGGATTTTAATTATTCTTGATCTGAATTATTCAAAGGAAATGCAGCAAGAGGTCGGTGTAACCTAAATAAATAACAGCAATAATAATATTCAATATAATAATCACTTTGTTCATGAATCCTCCAATGCAAGCCACCTATGCAGATCTAAGAAGTGACTTGGAACATGTTTAAGCATATAAGAATGGAGATTGTTCATTCATTGAATTAGTCAATGGAAATGCAGAAATCAAAATAAGTTTCAGAAATGTTTTTCTGAACTACTCAAAGGAAATCAAAATAAGTTTCAAAAATTAAAATAAACATAAGTTTCATAAATTAAAATCAAAATAAGTTTCAGAAATGTTTTTCTGAATTTCTCAAAGGAAAAAAATGCAGAAATCAAAATACGTTTCAGAAATGCAGAAAGAGGTCAGTGTAAACCAATCAATGGATTTGTGTGTTTGTGTGAGAGTATTTTTTAGAATGTCAGAGTGTTTTTGTCTGTGTGTGTGTGTGTGTGTGTGTGTGTGTGTGTGTGTGTGTCTGTGACAAAGAGTGTGTTTGAGAGTGTGTGTTGATCTGGCTAAGTCACAGTCGATGAGTTGAATTGTGAATTTTGTAATGATCCATTTTAATTATGTTTCTGTTATTAGTAGGTATGTTGAGAAATCAGGGGCCCTCTGATTTTCCAACTTCCACCAACAATCATAGAGTTTGAAATTTAATGGCAGGTCTGCCTTAGAATTTGTCTTGATTTGTGACTGTAGCCATTCAGTTGTCCATGTGTGTTGCATTAGTTGGCAGTTTGTTGTGAACAGCGTATGCTATTCTCTGTGTCTCTGTTAGACCATGATCATGGGATCAGCTTTACCATCCTCTGTGTGTGAAGCTATCTGGATCTGTTAGTGTGAAGATGGACAATAGATTTTTAGTGAAGTGACACTTTTGGACTCTGTCATCTTTATCTTCTTATGATGTGTAATGTGGGAGGTGTGTGTTCAGTGTTCATGTCTAGGAGATGGGTGGAAAATAATCTATAACAATTGTGTTGCAAATTTAGTTCCAGTTCTAAACTGGGAGGCCGTATTTACGTAGTGTTGTACTATTGTGAGTGTGAATGGCCTCTTGAAGTGTCTTTTCACCCATCTCCCGAGGTTATGTTCTAACAATTCCGCTGTCCTGGCCTTGATCCAGGTGGGGTCCGGCCCATCCTGGCTAACGTCCTTCAAGGAATTTGCAGAAGTAAACCTGAGACATAAAACAGAGGAGAGCGAACCACAGACAGATAATTCCAATATTTCAAAAGCATTAAATTCAGACGTGTGGAATTCTTTTACTTGTTCCATTATCATGTCAATTGCAATTTTAATTCCAGATGTCACATGAAACTGAGTTTCATTGACCACGTCTGAATTGTTGCTGTCGTCTCAGTGTGTTGTGACACCTGAAGCTGCTTTTCCAGTTCAGCCTTCAGTCTGCTGCATGTGCAATGCTCATTGCTTTCTCTCATTACAGCCAGATCTCTGGGTTGTCTGGTTAGCATTTTCCTGTTTATGGTGTCGTTCACACATTTGAGTTAGTGCAGATATTTTTTGACCTGCAAAAAAACTGTGGTACTTCTGTCTGCTGTTTAGCATTTCACACCCTCCTTGTAAATTTAGTTCTCTGATTAGATTACATTTTAGTTGTTGCACAATTTGGTTTGCTATTACCTGTGCCACAATTCTAGCCGTGTTTTCTAACGGTGAAAATTGGCACTGGGTAGCACACAAATAAAATTCTGTTTCAGAAATTCAATTTTAATGACAAAAGTCACACTTCTCCAATTATTATTATGCTCTGCGAGTGTAATATAATGTTTATTATAATTTAAGTTATAATATAATTATATTCTATAACAATACAAGTCAAATTATATTGTTTTCGGTCTCTGAAGAGTCTCTCGAACAACAACGCATGGTCAAATCTCAGCTTGTTCTCATGTCAATACATTTGAATATAAAAAAGGCTTTTTTGGCTCTGGGCTGATAAGATGTACATTCGCTATTTCTCTTTTTTCTTTGCTAGGTTTCAAATACCATTTCTTCTAATTTAGTCTTTTTCAATGGCCATTATAATGTTTTATTCTTCTATTTACTCTTACTTTAGATTTTTCCGTTTATAGATAAGGAAACTATATCGCTTTGCAGTCCTTCTCCTAAGGATGCACGACACAATCTCGCCAGTCTGACTTACCAAAACAGAGGTAATTGGCTAAATATCTGGAATCTGCCGTATTCACACGTACAAAATAACAGACACTTAAATAGCCCCCTTGAATGCCACCTCAGGAACTTAATTAAATCGTTTCAATTAGTAGAGGTCAAGACCACCATTAAAAGACGTTAGCCGATCAACTTACTTTTCTTAAAATGGCTTTGGTTTAGTCAAGCCCGTGGGATATCCACGTACACTTATCTAAAAGAACATTTAAATTAGAACAGAGGTTATGGAACGCACCCGAATCCAGGTCGATCAAACAGCATTAGCTGATTCTGGACGGAAATTAACTCGTCCCCCTCATTCAAGTACACTTGAATCTGATATTCAGTATTAGTCGTCACTAATGTCTGGCGCAAACTTGTGGAAATATACGAATCCGGTAATCTATTTGGGAAAAATAATTGCAGAGCAATCCAGAATGAGTTCAAACGTGACAATATTTAGTTCTCTGAAGCCTTAAATCTGAAAAGGTTTTTGTTTCAGGATTAATGAGATGCGTTCACTGTTTCTGATTTTCAGATTTGTTTGTCTTATGATTTACATCGTAGCCACCAAATTTAGCATAGACACACGTGTTTAATTCAGTTTTACACAGAACACACGGCCTAGAATACAACATCTACAACCCTTTTACCTAAGTGTTCCAAATACACTCACAGCAAAGCAATAGAATACAACATCTATATCACCTTTGCCTAAGTATTTCAAATACACTTACAGTAAAGCAATCCTGTGTTAAAGAATAAACTTTAAATTAGCCTATGTGCATCTAGCACAAACAACTATAAAGTGTGTTCTAGCACAACGTGTTAAGCACGACTACAAATTTGAAAATCCAAACAGAATATGCATTGCTCAGAGTAGTATTCTCAAATATTTGAACAGCTTGACATCAAAATCAGGATGCGCACGATCATAGCTAGTTATAACGGCGCCTTTTTATACTTGTATTATCAAAGCGTGTTACAATGTTTTAGAGTTTATTCTGCCATCGTTTTTACAGACTCGCCACATTTAACAGCTCCTGTCAGTTGTGTTGGATATATTTTAGAGATTACTCTGCCATCGTTTTTACAGTCTCGCCATATCCCCAACCACCTAACAGTGATAACCAAGCAAAATTTTCTAATTTTCCAGAATTTTTGACTGGATAGCATATCAAATACTTTAGAGGTTTACTTTTCAGAGGAACTGAAATAAGCCAAATTAAATTGAATATCTTAATTTAATTCCATCAATGTTAAAGTTTTAGCATTTAGCATTAGCCTTGAATGCAGCATGGACAATAGCATTTAGCATTAGCCTTGAGCGCAGCATGGCTTTAGCATTTAGCGTAGCCTTGAGCGTTTTGAAAGCAACATGGACAATAGCATTTAGCATTATCCTTGATATTTGAGTTTTAGCCTGTACATCATATCATCCTGTTTTCCCCAAATTTTCTTTTCATAAACAATGCATTGATCTGCCTTTTTATTTATAAAATCATGTGTTTTCCGATTGTTTACAAACATAGATTTTTCTTTCTCTGTTTCTCGTTAGTTTGCTCATTCTCTTCACGTGTTGCTGGTTTGTTTAACAAGCCCAGATACAACAATGGCCGGAAAACATGCGGCTGATTTTAAAACTTTTTAGGCTTTACTTTTTTCAGCTCTTCATCGAGTTATTAATTATTTGGAAGATGTTATTCTTATTTTAGGTTTTGCTTCCTGTTGCTTAGGCAAAACAAGGAGATCTTTAAAATCTAATCAATCTTCATCTGGCTGCCGCATCAAACATTCCTTCAACACTTCTAAAAATGCAAAGAAAATTGACTTACCACAACCGCAGAAGAAAGAGATGATGTTAAAACCTCTTGTTGATTCTAAACTCCCAATACTTGCTGGAAAGGACGTTTCTCGTGAAACTGTTTTGATCTGTTTTGAGATCACGTCCGAGGTCACCATTTTGTAAGGCCCGTGAAATTGGTCCAATGGAGGTTTTCCAATAACACAGGGAAGGTCTCACGTGTTCTGTCCTTACTCGTGCAGAGTATTGGTTGGTTAAATTTACAATACATTTAGTTATGTATTCTCTCGTTAATTCATCTGACTCCATAAATGAAAGGGTTTTAATGATATCTGTGGATCATTAATCATGGGTGAATGTTTGACTATTCCGTTTAACTCTTCAATGAAAATAATATCAAAGTCAGTTAGAATAATCAAATGTAACAATTTATTATGTCAGGTAAATGTATCATGCCAATTTCATAATCAATTCAAAGATAATCGATACAAAACATCAAATTCTCTGGAATAAAGAAAAGAGATGCATACCCAACATTTAAGAAATACATTAGGCTGAGAGATCTACATCTCCCAGCCTAACGGACCGATCTGAAATACAGAAAAGGCCTCGATCCCCCTGCTGCAATTCCTTAAATAGACAAACCTTTTACCTGGAAACATGTAACAATAGAAATTTGCATGCAGTGGTCGCATCTTCATGGGGATGTGGGACCATTTGCTTAGAGACCACCTTCCTTTGTAAATCAGTTATCCATAAGCTCTTAAAAACCTTATTACCTTTTGTTTTATCTATCTGGATATGAGATATCTGTACCAGTCGCACTGTGACATTTTAAATGATACCAAACATGAAAATACTCTGTGATAATCATTCACATTAAACTATAGCCTACATTTTCTTGGGTGAAATCAGGTAGTCACCTGAGCATGAGAGAGAGGGGGTGAGGGGAGAGGGAAGGAGATGTAGATTAGATGACTCGGGGGTGAGACTTTTATCTCGATGGTGCATGAGAGCCAGTTCAAATGCTAATCTCCAGAGAGGTCCTTTTGTTCTCTCAGGGGCGGGCCTGGTCACCCCCAAAACAGACCGTCTGGAATTTCCTAATTTATCAATTCTTACATGTGTTATTATTTCAAACGGTGTACCCAGAGCCATAGAGAGAAAGAGTTTCTCTCTATGGCTCTGGGTGTACCCACAGAACAGAGGGGCGGAGTGAGCAAAGCTCATTATCATTTAAAGACACATGCACTGAAACGGCATGCTGAAAACAGAGCTGTTTTTGACCAGGTAAAATTAGTGTTTTCTTACAATACTAATGAGAATTTTTAAAGTATATTACAAACTTTTAATTTAAACCCTAAAGAATCATATTAGCTTGTACAAAAATTGCATTATATGACCCCTTTAAGACTATTGATCCTACTAATGTTACCAATTATAGACCTATTAGTATTCTTCCAGTGGTTTCCAAAGTAATTGAAAAGGTAATTAAAATCTTGGTCATTTTCCACTACATCCTATGCAGTTTTGGGCACATCATTCTACAGAGAAAGCAAACTGTTACTTTGTTGAACAAATTAAATCCAGTCTTGACAGGGGAGTTGTTGGTGCGGTCTTCCTTGATTTTAAATGGCTTTTGATACTCTTAATCATAATGTACTTTTATCTAAATTGCAAAATTGTAAATTGTAAAATAAAACTTTTCTATTAACACATTAACATGGATGGAATCATATTTAAACCTAAGGAGACAAATGTACAAAAATGAATGATATATGCTCATCCTTCCTTGACTGTACTATTGGAGTCCGACAGGGATCAATTCTTATTTAGTCTCTATATTAATGGTCTATGTCCAGAAGTCCAGGTTCAGATGAATGCAGATGATACAGTTATCTATACATGCTAAGAGACAAAAGAACAAGCTGCTATCAAACTTACTGCTGCATTGAACAAAGTCTAAGTTTGGTTAACTCGCTCTCGTCTTACTCTTAATGTGTGTACAACTGTGGGAATGTATTTTTCTATTAAAATAACTGATGAGCATCGACCAGATATTTCAGTAAAGGAGAAGCAATAAATAATGTTGAGCATTTTAAATACTTGGGTATGATTATAGATTCTAATTTACATTTTAAGAAACAAAAAAAGGTTTCAAGAGGTGTTAGAGCAAGCTTAATGATTGTTTTAAATATTATTAGACATCAGTTACCTTTGGCTGCTGCTAAACTTTTTACGCACATAATGATCCTTCTGCATTTATCTTATTGTGCTACAAGCTGGTCTCAGTGTAAAAACATTAAAACCATTATACTCTTTATAAACAAGCTGTGAAAGTTTTGGACAAAAAAAAAAAGTTATCATGGAACGACCTAAGGGTGAGTAATTAATGACAGAAATTTCATTTTTGGGTGAACTAACCTTTTAAGTTATGATCAAGGCTCCGCAAAAAAAGACAGAAATGGTTTTCCTCAGGAGATGTAGACTAACTACACTGACCAGGGAAACCATCCAGAACTCCCTAAATTTCAAAGAAGCCAATTATAGAAGAAGGAACATTGAAAGAATATCTGCATTGCATCAATACCTGATTAACTCAGCATTTCCTCTTAAATCCATGTTTATGAAAGGGGGAGACTCATAAGCTCAGTACAAACTTCCTTTTCCCCCTCAATGAAATGTATTACATCAAGCACACCGGCAGATGGCGACAAACTACTATCAGAAAGTTAGAAATCCAAACCAGCACCAGTTCACATACTGAGCAAATTCCAAACAGCATTACGAGCCCTTGAAGAACTCTGTAGAATCGTGACTCAAAGGGTTGTTGCACACAAAACTGTGCATCTGAAATAACGTTAGTGAGGGTATGATGGTCTTCTTCTTCTTCTTCTTCAGTGAATTTTATTGGCAGCTTGCAATCTTTGTGCATTACCGCCATCTACAGGATTGAGGTGTGATCACATTGGGAAATCATAAATAAATGTGCGGGTATGATGGTAACTGCAAATTTGCCATTTATGATTACATGATCGTGCATCTAGATCAGTGGTTCCCAAACCTGTCCTGGAGGACCACCAACACTGCACGTTTTCTTTATCTCCCTGATCAAATACACCTGATTCAACTCATCAGCTCATTAACCCATGTGATAATGAGCTGATGAGTTGAATCAGGTGTGCTTGATTAGGGAGACAAAGAAAACGTGCAGTGTTGGTGGTCATCCAGGACAGGTTTGGGAACCACTGATCTAGACTATTTTAAACACAGCAGTGATATTTAAACCCATTTAAATAATCATTACATATTTTCATATATATAAAATTTTTTTTTACCAAATGGCATGTGAAGAATTGAAATAAACAGTCAAAAAAGGCGACATTTGGCCAAACACTTTTGTTTGCTACAGTCTTAACAGTTATACTGTAACTATTTGATCCCCTGCTGATTTTGTAAGTTTGCCCACTTACAAAGAAATGAAGGGTCTATACATTTTATGGTAGGTATATTTTACGTATAAAGACACAATATCAACCAAGAAATCCAGACAAAACAAATTATATAAAGGTTATAAATTGATTTGCATTTCAGTAAGTGGAATAAGAATTTGATCCCCAAGCAAAACATGCCTTAGTACTTGGTGGAGAAACCTTTGCTGGCAAACACAGAGGTAAGACGTTTCTTGTAGTTGGTCACCAGGTTTGCACACATTTCAAGGGGGATTTTGGTCCACTCCTCCTTACAGATACTCTCAAAATACAAAAAAAAAAAAAAAAAAAAAATGTGTGTGTCATTGTCACGCTGAAAGACCCCATATATAACCCATCTTCAGTGTTCTGGCTGAACGAAGGAGGTTCTCGTACAAGATTTGACGGTACATGGCCCCGTCCATCGGTCCCTCAATACAGTGAAGTCATCCAGAAAACAACACAAAAGCATTATATTTCCACCTCAGTGCTTGACTGTAGGGATAGTGTTCTTGGGGTCTATAGTCAACATTTCTCTCCCTCCAAACACGGCGAGTTGAGTTGATGCCAAAGAGCTCAATTTTGGTCTCATTTGACCACAGCACTTTCTCCAAAACCTTCTTCTCTGAATCATTAGAAGAAGTGAGCAAACTTACAAAATCAGCAGGGGATCAAATAATTATTTTCCCCACTGTATCTATGTAGACCATCTAGTTAGTGTTATATTGTATACAAACTACACTGTAAAAAAAATAAACGTTTTTTTTTTTTTTTGCCTTCCCATACTCTGACTGTTCTGCTTTTTCAAAGTAGTCCTGCTAGGTTCAATGTTTCGTTTCGTAACAAATTTCTTCTCATAATATCATATCATAAAATCATACCATATCATAAAGTGTCGCTGACATGTCAACTATGAAGAATTCAAATGTTCAAACTGAAGAAATTCCTGCCCGGTGCAACAGTCTCTTCTGAGCACATGGTGAATGGAGCAGCATAGTGAAAAAAAAAAAATAAAAAAAAACTTTTCAAAAGTATCTGGATTAGTGTAGACATAGCCCCTGTCGCATACACACTACCACTCACTCATAACATATCAACATATTAACACACTCATAACTCACAGCTCTTGCATACACACTTTCTCTCTTGCAAATTCCCTCCACATGCTCTGTGCCAATTTCCACTATTCCACACTTTTTACTTTTCATTTATTAAAAGAGTTATATAGTAGAGTCTGTTTCTTTAAGTTGTTTGTTGCTTGTTTGACATATGCCTTTTCAAGATAAAACCCAAGAGATCGAAAGTGGAGAAAGTGTTCGAAAGGTTCTTTCACTCTGAAGCAAAATGACAGACTATGAATAGAAGGCATACATGGAGAACATTCTTCAGAAGAGAGTCCAATCTCCCTCCATCCACTTAATAATTGTTTAATTATTATTCAACTGTGTGTTTTTTTGTAACAAATTGTTGTATTGTTATAATTAAATATACTGCTGCAATTGTTTTTAAACCATAGTTTTAAAACTGTTATACTGTTTTTATTAAAAAAAACCCTAATAAACAGTATTTTGCCATTAAGAGGCTGGTTATAGCAGTGTTTAACCTTATTTATAGAAAATGTTATTGTCTTTATGCAAGTAAATATGATCCTTCATTATACAATAAAAAGCTCAAGAAAATATATATTGTTATAAACTGTATTTTAGTAACGGAAAATTACTGTATTTTTACAAGATGTTTATTTTCCGTTATTTTCACCCCAGCTGCCAGAAAATTACCATTTTTTAACAGGATTTTTTTTTTTTTACAGTCTTGTTCTCTAAAATGATTGATAGAATTGGCCCTGCAGTCACTGTGTCACTCAGAAACATTAGGCCAGAACACTATAATGTTGATTTGTCTGCCTTTGCTTTGCCTGACAGAGATATGTAATATTAATATTTGTAAATCTGCTACTGACAGCATGGAGACCCACCCTGTAAACATACTGTATACACACACACACTTTCAAAATACAAAACACCATTTCATTTTTTACTTCAAAATTTCATTAAACTTAATTCAATGTCACTTGCTGTTTCTTTTTTCAGTGCACGAAAGCTCTAACATAACTATTACCCAGGGGGCAAAGGGGGTTTAGCAGACATGGGCTGCTGTAAAAGGTTGTCATATAAAAATGAAATCTATGATGTCTGAGGATCACAACCTGGGTGGCCAACCCGGTCAACAAGCTGCTGGAAACTTGTAATTAGGGTCAAAACAATGTTACCTCAAATTCGGCTTTAACTCCCAGAATCACCCAAACATGCTAAAACGGTTTAATTATATTCATGAATCGTGAGCCATATCTTCCTGATACTTTATGCTAAAAACAAACTGAGCACACCTTTAGAAAGAGTGGAAGATAAGCTTTCATCTGATGCATTGATTGTACATGTAATTAGAATGTAAGAGTTAACAATGCCTCTTAATTCATAGGTAGGCAAAAAAAAAAAGAAAAAAATATTGAACATTCCATTTGTAATCGGTAGCATTCTTTTCCCTTTGTTGTTGTTACAATAAACTAATTACCATGTGAAGTTAACTTTTACTGGATGAAATCATATTTTGATTTTTTTTTTACTAACCAGACAGTCCTCATGGCCCATAACACATTTAGAGGGAATTCAATGTCAAGCCTATAATAGCCTGTCAATTCAAACAAGATCCAAGAAAGAAGTTTGCCATTAACTGGTGTTAATTGTATACTGCTCTGTTTCTGTATGTACAGTATATCGTTTGCATATTTATGCAATATCAATTATTTGTATTGCAATGTCTATTTCTAATATTTTTTCACAAGTGGGATAGCTTTATTTATTCTATTGAAATAAAAAAAGGGATTTGAGGATTTTGGTTTTGGCTGGTTAGTGTTCAATCCTGGTGTTTGGAGTGTGAGACAAAGGTACCGACAACTAAATGCTGAAAGACTAAAACACACAGGAGTCATGTGTGGAGTAGGTTTAAAAGTATTTACTGATTAAAACTGTTACATTAAGTAGCAATTTGTACAAAAAAAAAAAAAAAAAAAAAAAAAAACGAAACAGACAAACAGATTACAATTCAGGGTGATAACTAATTTCTGTAATAATGTTTATACAATTTGTTTAGCTGTTTCGGAATCACCGCTGCTGTCGCTGCTCTAGTGTTTCAGCATGCTGTGTCCTACTACATTTGGTTGCCAACCCCTATAACAACGGCATCCTATGTAGCATGGAGCAGTTCTTCTGACAACCTTTAACCAGAGATGGGCACAAATACATCAAAAAGTATTTAATTAAAATACAAGTAATTTGTAATTTGAAAATACAAAAATATATTTTTTACAGTCTTCTGTAGTGTAAGTGTGGCGTTAGGTACGTGTAAGAGTCTAGAATATTGCAATATTATTGTTTAGTGCAGAAGATGCGCTTTTAACGTACATGTTGCCACATACTGTCATAATAAAAGATAATTACGCATATAACACTATATTTGTATTATTTACACAAAAACTAGTTAATGCTGCTGTGAGGGTGTTTCTAATAGCGCGGCTGTGACAAAGTTGACAACTTTCTTTCTTCCGACTGCCATTATCTATTTTTTTACTCTTTTTGAAAGTTGTGAAAACACTGTTGTGGCGTTTTTCTTTTGCTATTTGAGCAAATTGGAACACAAAAATATATATTTAATGTAATCTTTCATTTACTGCTATAGAAGTTAACCCAACTATGATGCCTTACACTTCTGAGAAACCCAGAAATGTGAACAGGGTCAATAGGATGTGTCACATCACGTGATTTACTTGCCAAAAACTGTGATAGGCAATTTGGTAGACCTATTTGTATTTTATGTCTATGGTCCTAGGGATAGTTCACCCAAAAAGGAAAATTAGCCCATGATTTACTTACCCTGACGTCATCCTAGGTGTATATTACTTTCTTCTTTCAGAAGAATACAATCAGAGTTATATTAAAAAGTGTCCTGGCTCTTCCAAGCTTTATAATGACAGTCAATGGGTATATTTTTCATCAAAGTGCATCTGTCCATCATAAAAGTGTCACGACCACACACGGGAATCAGGAAGATCCAATAGCAGTATGTTTATTTAAATGTAATCCAAAATCGTAGTCATCCAGGCAGGGGTCAAAATCCAAATAAACAGTCCATAAACAAGAAACACAAACAAGAACAGGCAAGCAAGAGACTACAGAAGTGACGTGACATTTAACAAGGACTCGACAACACACACTGAAACGGACAGGACTATATACACAATCATAATCAAGGTGATAGAACGCAGCTGAGACTGTGATGGGAATCAGGTGTGGCGAACAGGATTATGGGAACTGAAGTCCAAAAGTGATGACACCGTGAGGGAAGGAGGACATCTCGTGGAACCCCGGGGAAAAGCAACCAGACACTGTGACATAACCTCCCCTCAATGGAGTGGCTCCCAGACACTACAAGACAAGGATAACAACAGAACAAGACAAGAGTACAGGACGGGAGGCAAAACAGTAAAGAATCAGGGGGAGGGATGGGGGGCCAGGTCCATGGAGAGGAACCGGGACAGGAAGTGACAAAACCCTAGGTGGCCGGGAAACACAAGAAAGTTTATCAGGCGGGTCCGGCTCCGGCCGCTCTGGGTCTGGTTCTGGCCGATCAGGGTCTGGGTCCGGCTCTGGCTGATCAGGGTCTGGGTCCGGCTCCGGCCGATCAGGGTCTGGGTCCGGCTCAGGCCGATCAGGGTCTGGGTCCGGCTCCGGCCGATCACGGTCTGGGTCCGGCTCCGGCCGATCACGGTCTGGGTCCGGCTCCGGCCGATCACGGTCTGGGTCCGGCTCCGGCCGATCACGGTCTGGGTCCGGCTCCGGCCGATCACGGTCTGGGTCCGGCTCCGGCCGATCAGGGTCTGTGTCCGGCTCCGGCCGACCAGGGTCTGGGTCCGGCTCTGGAACAGCTGGCTCAGCTAACTCTGGGTGTTTAGGGTCAGCTGCTGGGTGCTTGGACTCTGTGTCAGCTGCTGGGTGCTCGGGCTCTGGGTCAGCTGCTGGGGGCTCTGGGTCAGCTGCTGGGGGCTCTGGGTCAGCTGCTGGGTGCTCTGGCTGCTCGGCTGGGTGCTCTGGCTGCTCGGCTGGGTGCTCTGGCTGCTCGGCTGGGTGCTCTGGCTGCTCGGCTGGGTGCTCTGGCTGCTCGGCTGGGTGCTCTGGATGCTCGGCTGGGTGCTCTGGATGCTCGGCTGGGTGCTCTGGATGCTCGGCTGGGTGCTCTGGATGCTCGGCTGGGTGCTCTGGAACAGACATTGGCTCCGGCTCTGGAACAGACACCACTGGCAGAGGAACAGACACCACCGGTCCAAGTGTGTGCGTAGCCCACACACACCACATGGCTGTGGCCATAATGGCCAGTGTCGCAGTCACTGAGGGCTCAGGAACTTGCACCACTGGCTCAGAAACAGAAACAGATACAGGCTCAGGAACTGGAACAGACACAGACACTGGCTCCGGCTCAGGAACAGACATCACCGGCTCGGGCACTGGAACTGGCACCACCGGCTCGGGCACTGGAACTGGCACCACCGGCTCGGGCACTGGAACTCCCACCACCAGCTCGGGCACTGGAACTGGCACCACCGGCTTGGGCACTGGAAATGGCTCGGGCACTGGAACTGGCACCACCTGCTCAGACACTGGAACAGACACCACCGGCTCAGACACTGGAACTGGCACCAACGGCTCGGGAACTGGCACCACCGGTTCAGGAAGACGCACCGCCTGTTCAGGAAGACGCACCGCCGGCCCAGGAAGACGCACCGCCGGCTCAGGATGACGCACCACCAGCTCAGGATGACGCACCGCCAGCTCTGGAAGACACACCGCCGGCTCTGGACGGCGCGACGGCGGCTCTGGACGGCACGGCGGTCGCTTTGTATGACGCGGCGGTTGTTCTGGACGGCGCGGCGGTCGCTCTGGACGGCGCGGCGGTTGTTCTGGACGGCGCGGCGGCTGCTCTGGATGGCACGGTGGTTGCTCTGAGCGGCGCAGCGGCTGCTCTGGACGGCTTAGCCGTTGCTCTAGACCACTGAAGGAGCGAGCAGAGTCCCTCCTCCCTTGCCATCCTTGATGGAAAGCTGCCGGCTCCGGATCGAAGGGAGGCCATGATGGACAGTGGCGCCGATCCTCTTGGCTACCTCCCCCTCCGCGACCTCCCCGTGTCCCGCGGAAGATGACTTGGCGGGTTCCCTGAAAGGATTGTCTCTGGGGAGGGGTGTTGACCACCATGGTCTCCTCAGGCTTACGAGCCCATAAGGCATAACACTCAAAGAGTGTCATGCGAGGCTCTGGCTCTTCGGGTCGAACGTTCGCTCTCTGCAGCCTCTTCTCCCGCTCGGTGGCTGGGGAAAAAAACATACCGCTGGATCTTGTTCTGGTCGAGTCCTTCTGTCACGACCACACACGGGAATCAGGAAGATCCAATAGCAGTATGTTTATTTAAATGTAATCCAAAATCGTAGTCATCCAGGCAGGGGTCAAAATCCAAATAAACAGTCCATAAACAAGAAACACAAACAAGAACAGGCAAGCAAGAGACTACAGAAGTGACGTGACATTTAACAAGGACTCGACAACACACACTGAAACGGACAGGACTATATACACAATCATAATCAAGGTGATAGAACGCAGCTGAGACTGTGATGGGAATCAGGTGTGGCGAACAGGATTATGGGAACTGAAGTCCAAAAGTGATGACACCGTGAGGGAAGGAGGACATCTCGTGGAACCCCGGGGAAAAGCAACCAGACACTGTGACAAAAAGTGCATCTGTCCATCATAAAAGTGCATCTGTCCATCATAAAAGCGTATCTATCCATCATAAAAGTACATCTATCCATCATAAAAGTGCATGTGTCCATCATAAAAGTGCATCTATCCATCATAAAAGTGCATCTGTCCATCATAAAAGTACATCTATGATGGATAGACACACTTTTATGATAGATAGACACACTTTTATGATGGACACATGCACTTTTATGATGGATAGATGCACTTTTATGATGGATAGATGCACTTTTATGATGGACACATGCACTTTTATGATGGATAGATGCACTTTAATGATGGATAGACGTACTTTTATGATGGACACATGCACTTTTATGATGGATAGATGCACTTTTATGATGGATAGATGCACCTTTATGATGGACAGATGCACTTTTATGATGGATAGATGCACTTTTATGATGGATAGATGCACTTTTATGATTGACACATGCACTTTTATGATGGACAGATGCACTTTTATGATTGACACATGCACTTTTATGATGGATAGATGCACTTTTATGATGGACAGATGCACTTTTATGATGATAGACACACTTTTATGATGGATAGATGCACTTTTATGATGGATAGACGCACTTTTATGATTGACATGTACTTTTATGATGGATAGATGCACTTTTATGATGGATAGATGCACTTTTATGATGGACAGATGCACTTTTATGATGGATAGATGTACTTTTATGATGGATAGATATGCTTTTATGATGGACAGATGCACTTTTATGATGGACAGATGCACTTTGATGAAAAATATACCCATTGACTGTCATTATAAAGCTTGGAAGAGCCACGACACTTTTTAATATAACTCTGATTGTATTCTTCTGAAAGAAGAAAGTAATATACACCTAGGATGACGTCAGGGTAAGTAAATTATGGGCTAATTTTCCTTTTTGGGTGAACTATTCCTAGGACCATAGACATAAAATACAAATAGGACTACCAAATTGCCTATCACAGTTTTTGGCAAGTAAATCACGTGATGTGACACATCCTATTGACCCTGTTCACATTTCTGGGTTTCTCAGAAGTGTAAGGCATCATAGTTAGGTTAACTTCTATAGCAGTGAATGAAAGACTACATTAAATATATATTTTTGTGTTCCAATTTGCTCAAATAGCAAAAGAAAAACGCCACAACAGTGTTTTCACAACTTTCAGAAAGAGTAAAAAAATAGATAATGGCAGTCGGAAGAAAGAAAGTTGTCAACTTTGTCACAGCCGCGTTATTAGAAAAACGCTCACAGCAGCGTTAACTAGTTTTTGTGTAAATAATACAAATATAGTGTTATATGCGTAATTATCTTTTATTATGACAGTATGTGGCAACATGTACGTTAAAAGCGCATCTTCTGCACTAAACAATAATATTGCAATATTCTAGACTCTTACACGTACCTAACGCCACACTTACACTACAGAAGACTGTAAAAAATATATTTTTGTATTTTCAAATTACAAATTACTTGTATTTTAATTAAATACTTTTTGATGTATTTGTGCCCATCTCTGGTTAAAGGTTGTCAGAAGAACTGCTCCATGCTACATAGGATGCCGTTGTTATAGGGGTTGGCAACCAAATGTAGTAGGACACAGCATGCTGAAACACTAGAGCAGCGACAGCAGCGGTGATTCCGAAACAGCTAAACAAATTGTATAAACATTATTACAGAAATTAGTTATCACCCTGAATTGTAATCTGTTTGTCTGTTTCGTTTTTTTTTTTTTGTACAAATTGCTACTTAATGTAACAGTTTTAATCAGTAAATACTTTTAAACCTACTCCACACATGACTCCTGTGTGTTTTAGTCTTTCAGCATTTAGTTGTCAGTACCTTTGTCTCACACTCCAAACACCAGGATTGAACACTAACCAGCCTAACCCAAAATCCTCAAATCCCTTTTTTTATTTCAATAGAATAAATAAAGCTATCCCACTTGTGAAAGAATATTAGAAATAGACATTGCAATACAAATAATTGATATTGCATAAATATGCAAACGATACATACAGAACATACAGAAACAGAGCAGTATACAATTAACACCAGTTAATGGTAAACTTCTTTCTTGGATCTTGTTTGAATTGACAGGCTATATAGGCTTGACATTGAATTCCCTCTAAATGTGTTATGGGCCATGAGGACTGTCTGGTTAGTAAAAAAAAATCAAAATATGATTTCATCCAGTAAAAGTTAACTTCACATGGTAATTTGTTTATTGTAACAACAACAAAGGGAAAAAAATGCTACCGATTACAAATGGAATGTTCAATATTTTTTTCTTTTTTTTGGCCTACCTATGAATTAAGAGGCATTGTTAACTCTTACATTCTAATTACATGTACAATCAAGGCATCAGATGAAAGCTTATATTCCACTCTTTCTAAAGGTGTGCTCAGTTTGTTTCTAGCATAAAGTATCAGGGAGATATGGCTCATGATTCATGAATATAATTAAACCGTTTTAGCATGTTTGGGTGATTCTGGGAGTTAAAGCCGAATTTGAGGTAACATTGTTTTGACCCTAATTACAAGTTTCCAGCAGCTTGTTGACCGGGTTGGCTACCCAGGTTGTGATCCTCAGACATCATAGATTTCATTTTTATATGACAACCTTTTACAGCAGCCCATGTCTGATTTCCTAAAAAACAGGTGTTTTGCCCCCTGGGTATATGTCTTTCCTTGATATTCATATTTTTTTCACTCTCAATATGTTAGTAAATGTCTTTTTGCCTATACTACAACAAATAATCTGTCATATACTTATGTTTCTATTCCTTGTTTATTAATTGTAATGTTGATTAATGTTTTTTTTCTCTCTCAGTCATTTAACTAGCAGACTGAGAATGTTTCAAAATCAGTGTTTGGGTCTCAATGTTTTAGAATTTAAGATTTGCATGCAAGTCTTTCACCTCTTCAACCTTTTTAAAGCACCCACTGTTCAATGTATCTTAGAAAAATGCACTACCTGAGCCTGGTTTCTCCCAAGGTTTTTCTTTCTTTCTCCATTTTTGCCACCAGATGGAGTTTGGTTCTTTCTTTGCCACTGTCGCCTTTGGCTTGCTTAGTTGGGAAACTTTATATTCAGCAGTATTTGGCATTATTAGATGAGAACTGAACTGACGATGTTGACATCACTGTTTTCTGCAGAGCTGATTATAACTGAATTAAACTCATTCCATGATGAGCCAAACTGAATCAACACTGAACAGATTTCAGCTGAATAATGACACTACTGTCTTTTTTAGTATTGAACTCAGTTTGCATCATTGATCCTTTTTTTCCTGTTTATCCCTGTAAAGCTGCTTTGAAACAATCTGCATTGTATAACGCTCTAAATAAAAAGAAGACTAGACTTGATTACACTTATTAATGTGAATCTGAAACAACAAAATATGAGTGCTTGACATACAAGTGAAAGATTGAGGCAATTTTCTCATTGGCTGATCCGTGACAGATCTGTCCAATCACAGCATTGCCACACCCACCTCAACCCTCTATAAAACTGTAGTACTCTAGTACAGTTTACACACAGCAGCTGTACCTGAGAACTGGATGGGCTAATACACAAAAACTACTGAAGACTCTAGAAGAAATAGGTATGTTTTTTTACAGAGTTCTGCAAAATTGTTGTTTTTTCACACACTTTTTCCAAATTTCTATAGCAACTTCCACAGAATGTGGTAACAGTGTAATATAATCAGTAAGTCATACAGGACAGTAATCCAAATATGAAAATATATGACAGGTTATAAAAATACTTGAAATTTGACATTTCCATTTAAATATAAATTAATTGTGTGTGTGAATTATACACACGTTTTCATTGTCAGATACTAAAGAATATTAAGCATATAACCAGTTTATTTTGCATAACACATGCATTAATGTCTCATAAAGCATACAGAAGACAGAAACTGAGAAAAACCTCAGCAAAGAAACGCTCATCAGTAAACGGTACACTTTAATTTTCTCCATTATGATAAATGCTTAGCAATAAGTGGTTTGATTATGGTGTGATCACAGATATAAATGACCAGATCTTTTAAACAATTCTAGGTTTCCATGACCAAATTTCATAATCGTTACTGAATTGTCATCATATTAAATATTTTACACTACTTACATACAGCATAACAGGACATTTGTTATGTCTCTCTTAAAACTTTGAAAATGGGAAATGATAACTCTGGTGAAAATAGGCAACGTAGTAGAGCTGAAGCAGCAGAGCAGCAACACAAAAGAGCTGAAGAGGAAAAATCGAGAATGGCGGCAGAACTTAAACGACTAAGACAAGAAAGTGAATTAGAGAGATTGAGAGAGGAGAAAAAAGCAGCGGAGGAGCGCAACAGAAGCGAAGCAGAAAAACGAGCACTCCAGGAACAATATGATAAAATAGAAAATGAGAGAAACATGCAGAGATTGAGAGAAGAAGAGAAGAAGAAAATCGACAAGGAGAACAGATGTAAAGAAGAAGAAGAAAGGAAAAGAATTCACATCGAGAAGCAAAATGCACAAAAAGGCAATACTTAAAAGATGTGACTGTTAAACGTTTTTATTAATGGAAATCTCTATTCATCATACAGATCATGCATATCACCTAACACGATTTGTGAAGATTTTATTTTTCTTCTTCCATATGTCTACTGTAAAGCACTTTGTAAACATTTTGTTTTAAAAGATGCTATATAAATAAAGTTTTACATCTTATTTACTGCCTCCAAAGATGAGTATAACCTTTAAAAAAATGCTTATCCTTCTTATCTTTTGAATTGTGCAAGACCAGCATAAAACTATTAGTTTTCCATATATAGACTTTAGGGATTGGTCCTAATACATACACACTCATAGATCATAAAAAACAGTAGTCACGCTTTATTCTACATTTGGTGAATGCAATTTGTTTGCTGCTATTTAATGGCCGAATGACAATACAATCCATTTATGATTTTCTTTTCCCCAACCTTTTCCCCGAACACATAGAATAAACTTTCAACACACTCAAATGCAATTTAGTATGATTGTGTAGACCAAGAGAAACAGCGCTCACAATTTTAATTTGTTACATAAACTGACCAGTATTAATTTAGCACTTGTGGGTAGTTTGGTAGAATGAAATGTCCTCTTTCCATTATATCTGCAGGACTTGCGATATTAGCAATCACGACATGCTTCATACCACAGTCCAGGCACGTGCAGATGGGGCGTTGGGTGCTTGAGCACCTGCCCCTTTGTCCCTTAGTGCCCAAAGTGCCCTTTTGTCAAGGCAAAAATTTCCTCTCCTTTTTTGTAATTAAAGGCCCTTTTGTGGATGTCTGCCCAATCTAACTATTAGAAAAATGAATGAATAATAATTTAGCCGTAAATAAAATGACCCACATGATGACCTTTCACCTGACGAACTCATTCCGGACGATTCCTCACGCTGCATGCGCATTTTTTAATTTCGCGCGGCTGCGCGCACTACCAGAGGATATCTTTAACTCTGCGGCTGATGGTAAGTGGTGTTTCATTCTCAGCGAAGTGATTTTGATGTTTGTTTACTTATTATCATTATTATTTTACAAGAATGACGTGAAGAGAGCATGCAGAGATGTTATATTGCTGTGTGTAGGCTAGAAGAAGTAACGTTAGCTGAGGGAGAAAAGTTTCACGGGCGTCGAGGGGTCTGGTCTTTTTATGTTATTTGACTAAAAACTATTATTCATACTTTAAACTATTATTATTACTACAACAGTATTTATTTAAAAATCGTAGAGTGCCTTAAAAATTATTATCACAACACCAGTTTCTTATGTTCTGTGAGCAGCCGCCTCTGTGGACATCTCCCCAGTGACTGACTGCGGTCACGCCATCTGTGCTTCTGAGTGAGAAGCGCGGTCGCGCCATCTACGCTTAAAAACATTGCGCGTCTACATGAGGTTGCGTGGTAGGCACTTAGTGTCGGCAGACTTTTTAAAAAATATTCATAATAAAATCAAATTGTTTTCTGCAAACTCCACCCGATTCTTGTTCTACATCTCACAGACTACCACTGTGGTGATTTTCATGTTGTTTTACCCTTTTATTATTTAATAATTAACTGCCAAAGTCCTATACTGTATACCTGGTTATATAGCAATATTTAATAAATTCATAAAAAAATTGAATCAAATTGTTTTCTACAAACTCCACCAGATTCTTGCTCTACATCTCACAGACTTCCACTGTGGTGATTCTCATGTTGTTTTACTGTTTTATTATTTAATAATTAACTGCCAAAGTCCTATACTGTATACCTGGCATATAGACATAATTAATAAATTCATAAAAAATGCAAATCAAATTGTTTTCTACAAACTACACCCGATTCTTGCTCTACATCTCACAGACTACCACTGTGGTGATTTTCATGTTGTTTTACTGTTTTATTATTTAATAATTAACTGCCAAAGTCCTATACTGTATACCTGGCTATACAGCAATATTTAATAAATTCATAAAAAATTAAATTTATTTGTTTTCTACAAACTCCACCAGATTCTTGCTCTACATCTCACAGACTACCACTGTGATGATTTTTATGTTGTTTACTGTTTTATTATTTAATAATTAACTGCCAAAGTCCTATACTGTATACCTGGCATATAGACATAATTAATAAATTCATAAAAAATGCAAATCAAATTGTTTTTTACAAACTCCACCCAAATCTTGCTCTACGTCTCACATACTACCACTGTGGTGATTTTCATGTTGTTTTACTGTTTTATTTTTTAATAATTAACTGCCAAAGTCATATACTGTATACCTGGCATATAGACATAATTAATAAATTCATAAAAAATGCAAATCAAATTGTTTTTTACAAACTCCACCCAAATCTTGCTCTACGTCTCACATACTACCACTGTGGTGATTTTCATGTTGTTTTACTGTTTTATTTTTTAATAATTAACTGCCAAAGTCCTATACTGTATACCTGGCTATATAGCAATAATTAATAAATTCATAAAAAATTGAAATCAAATTGTTGTCTACAAACTCCACCCGATTCTTGCTCTATATCTCACAGACTACCACTGTGGTAATTCTCATGTTGTTTTACTGTTTTATTATTTAATAATTAACTGCCAAAGTCCTATACTGTATACCTAGCATATAGGCATATTTAAATTAATAAAAAATGCAAATCAAATTGTTTTCTACAAACTCCACTAGATTATTGTTCTACATCTCACAGACTACCTCTGTGGTGATTCTCATGTTGTTTTACTGTTTTATTAATTAATAATTAACTGTCAGTCATATACTGTATTCCTGGCTATACAGCAATATTTAATAAATTCATAAAAAATTAAATGTATTTGTTTTCTACAAACTCCACCAGATTATTGTTCTACATCTCACAGACTACCACTGTGGTGACTCTCATGTTGTTTTACTGTTTTATTATTTAATAATTAACTGCCAAAGTCCTATACTGTATACCTGCCATATAGGCATAATTAATAAATTCATAAAAAATGCAAATCAAATTGTTTTCTACAAACTCCACCAGATTCTTGTTCTACATCTCACAGACTACCACTGTGGTGATTCCCATGTTGTTTTACTGTTTTATTATTTAATAATTAACTGCCAAATTCCTATACTGTATACCTGGCTATATAGCAATATTTAATCAATTCATAAAAAATTGAAATCAAATTGTTTTCTACAAACTCCACCAGATTATTGCTCTACGTCTCACATACTACCACTGTGGTGATTTTCATGTTGTTTTACTGTTTTATTTTTTAATAATTAACTGCCAAAGTCCTATACTGTATACCTGGCTATATAGCAATATTTAATAAATTCATAAAAAATTGAAATCAAATTGTTTTCTACAAACTCCACCCGATTCTTGTTCTACATCTCACAGACTACTACTGTGGTGATTCCCATGTTGTTTTACGGTTTTATTATTTAATAATTAACTGCCAAAGTCCTATACTGTGTACCTGGGTATATACCAATATTTAATAAATTCATAGACTACCACTGTGGTGATTCTCACTTTGTTTTACTGTTTTATTATTTAATAATTAACTGCCAAATTCCTATACTGTATACCTGGCATATAGGCATAATTCATAAATTCATAAAAAAATGCAAATCGAATTGTTTTCTACAAACTCCACCCGATTCTTGTTCTACATCTCACAGACTACCACTGTGGTGATTCCCATGTTGTTTTACTGTTTTATTATTTAATAATTAACTGCCAAAGTCCTATACTGTATACCTGGGTATATACCAATATTTAATAAATTCATAAAAAAAAAAAATTATTTGTTTTCTACAAACTCCACCAGATTCTTGCTCTATATCTCACAGACTACCACTGTGGTGATTCTCATGTTGTTTTACTGTTTTATTATTTAATAATTAACTGCCAAATTCCTATACTGTATACCTGGCATATAGACATAATTAATAAATTAATAAAAAATGCAAATCAAATTGTTTTCTACAAACTCCACACGATTCTTGCTCTACATCTCACGGACTACCACTGTGGTGATTTTCATGTAGTGTTTTATTATTTAATAATTAACTGCCAAAGTCCTATACTGTATGCCTGGCTATATAGCAATATTTAATAAATTCATAAAAAATTGAAATCAAATTGTTTTCTACAAACTCCACCAGATTATTGCTCTACGTCTCACATACTACCACTGTGGTGATTTTCATGTTGTTTTACTGTTTTATTTTTTAATAATTAACTGCCAAAGTCCTATACTGTATACCTGGCATATAGGCATAATTAATAAATTAATAAAAAATGCAAATCAAATTGTTTTCTACAAACTCCACCCGATTCTTGCTCTACATCTCACAGGCTACCTCTGTGGTGACTCTCATGTTGTTTTACTGTTTTATTATTTAATAATTAACTGCCAAAGTCCTATACTGTATACCTAGCATATAGGCATATCTAAATTCATAAAAAATGCAAATCAAATTGTTTTCTACAAACTCCACCAGATTATTGTTCTACATCTCACAGACTACCTCTGTGGTGATTCTCATGTTGTTTTACTGTTTTATTAATTAATAATTAACTGTCAAAGCCATATACTGTATTCCTGGCTATACAGCAATATTTAAGAAATTCATAAAAAATGTAATTTATTTGTTTTCTGCAAACTCCACCAGATTATTGTTCTACATCTCACAGACTACCACTGTGGTGATTCTCATGTTGTTTTAATGTTTTATTAATTAATAATTAACTGTCAAAGTCATATACTGTATACCTGGCTATACAGCAATATTTAATAAATTCATAAAAATTTAAATTTATTTGTTTTCTACAAACTACACCAGATTCTTGCTCTACATCTCACAGACTACCACTGTGATGATTTTTATGTTGTTTTACTGTTTTATTATTTAATAATTAACTGCCAAAGTCCTATACTGTATACCTGGCATTTAGGCATAATGAATAAATTCATAAAAAATGCAAATCAAATTGTTTTTACAAACTCCACCCAAATCTTGTTCTACATGTCAGATAACATCTCCAAAATGTTAAATATCTTTTGACTAGTAACCAAAAGTCCAAATCATAGTCTCTGCTGCACCAAATTAACACTCGATTTAATTATATCACATGGAACCGATCTAACCGATATAGATATCATTCCACAAAGTGATGATGTAACTGACCATTACATGGTAACTTGCATATTACATACCCCGGTAATATATCATGCTGCGCCACGTTATCGATTAGGCAGAACAATCCTTCCATCCACCATAGATAATTTTTCAAATTGCTTATCGGATCTGTCTCAGCTGCTGCCTGAACCCAAACAAACAGATGAACTAGACGAACTAACCAGCACTATGAGCACCATTCTTTCTGGAAAATTGGATATTGTTGCACCTATGAGACTAAAAAAGGTCAGAGAGAAAATTAAAGCACCATGGTACAACAATACTACGCGTGTTCTAAAGAGAGAAACCCGTAATTTAGAGGGTAAATGGAAACAAACTAATTTAGAGGTTTTTAGAATAGCCTGGAAAGACAGTATGTCACGTTATAAAAAGGCCCTAAAGGCGGCCAGGGCTGAGCACCTCCGCAAACTAATAGAAAACAACCAAAACAATCCTAGGTTCTTATTTAACACCGTGGCTAGACTAACAAATAAACAGATGTCTCCTGAACAAAATATCCCGTTACAGTTTAGTAGTAATGATTTCATGAATTTTTTCACTGAGAAAATAGAAAACATCAGATCCACAATTGTAAACGTTCAATCCTCAATCACGCCTTATGATTCAGCCTCAATTATCGCCCCTCAAGAACAATTACAGTGCTTTACAACTATAGAACAAAAGGAGTTAAATAAACTTATCATTTCCTCTAAAACAACAACATGTTTATTAGATCCCACACCAACTAAACTATTGAAAAAAGTGTTACCTATAGTGGAAGAGCCTCTCCTCAATATTATTAACTCATCTTTACCTTTAGGTCATGTTCCAAGAACATTTAAATTGGCAGTTATAAAACCTCTCATTAAGAAACCACAATTAGACCCAAATAACCTAGCAAACTATAGACCCATTCCAAATCTTCCATTTATGTCCAAAATATTAGAAAAAGTTGTGTCTGCCCAACTGGGCTCTTTCTTACAAGAAAATGACACCTATGAAATGTTTCAGTCTGGGTTCAGGCCGCACCATAGCACTGAAACTGCGCTCGTTAAAATCACAAATGATTTACTCTTAGCTTCTGACCAAGACTGTATCTCAATACTAGTTTTACTTGATCTTAGTGCTGCGTTCGATACTATAGATCATACAATACTCTTAGATCGACTACAAAATTATACTGGTGTTCAAGGACAAGCATTAAGCTGGTTCAGATCATACTTATCAGACCGCTACCATTTTGTCTACTTAAATGGAGAAAAATTGATCATAACTTCAGTAAACTATGGAGTGCCGCAAGGATCTGTGTTAGGCCCTCTATTATTCTCAATATATATGCTGCCACTTGGAAATATTATAAGGAAATATGGAATTAGTTTCCATTGTTATGCTGATGACACTCAACTATATATTTCATCACGGCCGGATGAAAACGCTAAATTATCCAAATTGACAGAGTGTGTTAAAGATATAAAAGATTGGATGACGCGCAATTTTCTTTTATTAAATCCAGATAAGACAGAGGTAATACTTATCGGTTCAAAAAAACGCCCACAAAACCTCTTACAATACAACTTTAACATAGTAGGGTGTCCTGTTACTTTATCCTCTACAGTAAAAGACCTGGGTGTTATATTAGATTGTAACTTGTCTTTTGAAAATCATATTTCATATGTTACAAGAACAGCCTTTTCCCACCTTAGAAACATTGCTAATTTACATAATATGCTATCAGTTTCTGATGCAGAAAAGTTAGTTCATGCATTCATGACCTCGAGACTAGATTACTGTAATGCTTTATTAGCTGGTTGTCCTGCATCCTCAATAAACAAGCTACAGTTAGTCCAAAATGCCGCCGCTAGAGTTCTTACTAGATCAAGAAAATTTGACCATATAACACCAATTTTATCATCACTACATTGGTTACCTATAAAGTTCCGTATTAATTACAAGATATTGCTACTGACTTATAAAGCCCTAAACGGCTTAGCTCCAGTTTATTTAACGGATCTTCTATCGCCCTATAATCCATCGCGCTCTTTAAGATCACTAAATTCGAGGCTTTTGGTCATACCTAGGATATCCAGATCCACCAAAGGAGGGAGAGCATTTTCACATTTAGCTCCAAAACTCTGGAATAGTCTTCCTGATACTGTTCGTTGCTCAGACTCACTCTCCCAGTTTAAAACTAGATTAAAGACGCATCTCTTCAGCCAGGCATTCATATAATATTTTAATATTACAGTTAAATCCGGTCTCTACTTCATAAACGCCAGAGGAGAACTGGCCCCCGACTGAGCCTGGGTTCTCCCAAGTTTTTTTTTTTTCTCCATTAGGTCACCTGATGGAGTTTTTCGGTTCCTTGCCACTGTTGCCTTTGGCTTGCTCAGTTGGGGATACTTAATTTGATTAATCGATTCAACAGTGCTATTGATCAGCATTACCAAACGTGGATGTTTTACACCAGAAACAAACACTGATGTACTATTTTATTTAATACTGTGAAGCTGCTTTGATACGATCTGTATTGTGAAAAGCGCTATATAAATAAAGTTGACTTGACTTGACTTACATCTCACAGACTACCACTGTGGTGATTTTCATATTGTTTTACTGTTTTATTATTTAATAATTAACTGCCAAAGTCCTATACTGTATGCCTGGCTATATAGCAATATTTAATAAATTCATAAAAAATTGAAATCAAATTGTTTTCTACAAACTCCACCAGATTTTTGCTCTACGTCTCACATACTACCACTGTGGTGATTTTCATGTTGTTTTACTGTTTTATTTTTTAATAATTAACTGCCAAAGTCCTATACTGTATACCTGGCTATATAGCAATATTTAATAAATTCATAAAAAATTGAAATCAAATTGTTTTCTACAAACTCCACCCGATTCTTGCTCTATATCTCACAGACTACCACTGTGGTGACTCTCATGTTGTTTTACTGTTTTATTATTTAATAATTAACTGCCAAAGTCCTATACTGTATACCTGGCATATAGGCATAATTAATAAATTAATAAAAAATGCAAATCAAATTGTTTTCTACAAACTCCACCCGATTCTTGCTCTACATCTCACAGACTACCTCTGTGGTGACTCTCATGTTGTTTTACTGTTTTATTATTTAATAATTAACTGCCAAAGTCCTATACTGTATACCTGGCATATAGGCATAATTAATAAATTCATAAAAAAATGCAAATCAAATTGTTTTCTACAAACTCCACCAGATTCTTGTTCTACATCTCACAGACTACCACTGTGGTGATTCCCATGTTGTTTTACTGTTTTATTATTTAATAATTAACTGCCAAATTCCTATACTGTATACCTGGCATATAGGCATAATTAATAAATTAATAAAAAATGCAAATCAAATTGTTTTCTTCAAACTCCACACGATTCTTGCTCTACATCCCACGGACTACCACTGTGGTGATTTTCATGTAGTGTTTTATTATTTAATAATTAACTGCCAAAGTCCTATACTGTATACCTGGCATATAGGCATAATTCATAAATTCATAAAAAAATGCAAATCAAATTGTTTTCTACAAACTCCACCCGATTCTTGTTCTACATCTCACAGACTACCACTGTGGTGATTCCCATGTTGTTTTACTGTTTTATTATTTAATAATTAACTGCCAAATTCCTATACTGTATACCTGGCATATAGACATAATTAATAAATTAATAAAAAATGCAAATCAAATTGTTTTCTTCAAACTCCACACGATTCTTGCTCTACATCTCACGGACTACCACTGTGGTGATTTTCATGTAGTGTTTTATTATTTAATAATTAACTGCCAAAGTCCTATACTGTATACCTGGCATATAGGCATAATTCATAAATTCATAAAAAAATGCAAATCAAATTGTTTTCTACAAACTCCACCCGATTCTTGTTCTACATCTCACAGACTACCACTGTGGTGATTCCCATGTTGTTTTACTGTTTTATTATTTAATAATTAACTGCCAAAGTCCTATACTGTGTACCTGGGTATATACCAATATTTAATAAATTCATAAAAAAATAATTTATTTGTTTTCTACAAACTCCACCAGATTCTTGTTCTACATCTCACAGACTACCACTGTGGTGATTCTCATGTTGTTTTACTGTTTTATTATTTAATAATTAACTGCCAAATTCCTATACTGTATACCTGGCATATAGACATAATTAATAAATTAATAAAAAATGCAAATCAAATTGTTTTCTACAAACTCCACACGATTCTTGCTCTACATCTCACGGACTACCACTGTGGTGATTCTCATGTTGTTTTACTGTTTTATTATTTAATAATTAACTGCCAAAGTCATATACTGTATACCTGGCATATAGGCATAATTAATAAAAAAATGCAAATCAAATTGTTTTCTACAAACTCCACCAGATTCTTGTTCTACATCTCACAGACTACTACTGTGGTGATTCTCATGTTGTTTTACAGTTTTATTATTTAATAATTAACTGCCAAAGTCATATACTGTATACCTGGCATATAGGCATAATTAATAAATTAATAAAAAATGCAAATCGAATTGTTTTCTACAAACTCCACCCGATTCTTGTTCTACATGTCACAGAATACCACTGTGGTGATTTTCATGTTGTTTTACTGTTTTATTAATTAACTGCCAAAGTCCTATACTGTATACCTGGCTATATAGCAATATTTAATAAATTCATAAAATTTTTTTATTAAATTGTTTTCTACAAACTCCATCCGCTTCTTGTTCTACATCTCACAGACTACTACTGTGGTGATTCTCATGTTGTTTTACTGTTTTATTATTTAATAATTAACTGCCAAAGTCATATACTGTATACCTGGCTATATACCAATATTTAATAAATTCATAAAACATTGAAATCTAATTGTTTTCAACAAACTCTCCACCCGATTCTTGTTCTACATCTCACAAACTACCACTGTGGTGATTTTCATGTTGTTTTACTGTTTTATTATTTAATAATTAACTGCCAAAGTCATATTCTGTATACCTGGCATATAGGCATAAGTAATAAATGTATAAAAAATGCAAATCAAATTGTTTTCAACAAACTCCACCCAATTCTTGTTCTACATCTCACAGACTACCACTGTGGTGATTCCCATGTTGTTTTACTGTTTTATTATTTAATAATTAACTGCCAAAGTCCTATACTGTATACCTGGGTATATACCAATATTTAATAAATTCATAATTTTTTTTAATTTATTTGTTTTCTACAAACTCCACCAGATTCTTGCCCTACATCTCACAGACTACCTCTGTGGTGATTCTCATGTTGTTTTACTGTTTTATTATTTAATAATTAACTGCCTAAGTCATATACTGTATACCTGGCATATAGGCATAATTAATAAATGAATAAAAAATGCAAATCAAATTGTTTTCTACAAACTCCAGCAGATTCTTGTTCTACATCTCACAGACTACCACTGTGGTGATTTTTGTTGTTTTACTGTTTTATTATTTAATAATTAACTGCCAAAGTCCTATACTGTATACCTGGCTATATAGCAATATTTAATAAATTCATAAAAAAAAAAAATCTAATTGTTTTCTACAAACTTTACCCAATTCTTGCTTTTGCTCTATTATTTAATAATTAACTACCAAAGTCCTATACTGTATACCTGGCTATACAGCAATATTTAATAAATTAATTTTTTTTTTAAATCTAATTGTTTTCTACAAACTCCACCAGATTCTTGTTCTACATCTCACAGACTACCACTGTGGTGATTCTCATGTTGTTTTACTGTTTTATTATTTAATAATTAACTGTCAAAGTCCTATACTGTATACCTGGCCATACAGCAATATTTAATAAATTTATTAAAAAAAATCTAATTGTTTTCTACAAACTTTACCCGATTCTTGCTCTACATCTCACAGACTTCCACTGTGGTGATTTTCATGTTGTTTTACTGTTTTATTATTTAATAATTAACTGCCAAAGTCCTATACTGTATACCTGGCATATAGGCATAATTAATAAAAAAAAAAAAAAAAATGCAAATCAAATTGTTTTCTACAAACTTTACCCGATTCTTGTTCTACATCTCACAGAATACCACTGTGGTGATTTTCATGTTGTTTTACTGTTTTATTATTTAATAATTAACTGCCAAAGTCCTATATACCTGGCATATAGGCATAATTAATAAATTCATAAAAAATGCAAATCAAATTGTTTTCTGCAAACTCCACCAGATTCTTGTTCTACATCTCACAGACTACCACTGTGGTGATTTTTGTTGTTTTACTGTTTTAGTATTTAATAATTAACTGCCAAAGTCCTATACTGTATACCTGGCTATATAGCAATATTTAATAAATTCATAATTTTTTTAAATCACATTTTTTTCTACAAACTCAACCAGATTCTTGCTCTACATCTCACAGACTACCACTGTGGTGATTCTCATGTTGTTTTACTGTTTTATTATTTAATAATTGCATTTATATGATTTTATCAAATATTGCTGTATAGCCAGATATACTGTACAGTATATGACTTTGGCAGTTAATTATTAAATAATAAAACAGTAAAACAACATGAGAATCACCACAGTGGTAGTCTGTGAGATGTAGAACAAGAATCGGGTTGAGTTTGCAGAAAACAATTTGATTTAAATTTGTTATGAATTTATTAAATATTGCTATATAGCCAGGTATACAGTATATGATTTTGGCAGCTAATTATTAAATAATAAAACAGTAAAACAACATGAGAATCACCACAGTGGTAGTCTGTGAGATGTAGAACAAGAATCGGGTGGAGTTTGTAGAAAACAATTTGATTGGCATTTTTATGAATTTATTAAATATTAGAGGTCGACCGATAGTGGATTTTACCGATAACGATAGCTAGGTTGGGCCATACTTGCCGATAACCGATTAATCAACCGATAGTTTTTAAAATTGATACTGGATAAAAACAAACATAAGTTATCATTGTTATTATATATCCAAAAGAGAACTGTTTTGATCAACTCCCAAAAGTTAGAATTTAAGTGCACTGAAATACCATTCTAATTACTAGTAAAAGTAATACTTTTACAAGAAGCCTATTGCCTATTTCATGAAATATTGATTTGGTTTATTTTTAGATTTCATAAGACCTGGAGGTAAGACCCAACCCTCTCATATACTGTATAAACAGAAACAGATTTTTCATTATAGTCTATGGTAGTCAGTGTCAAATCAACACAATTACTTATAGATATGTGAAACCTGAGCAATCTTTAATGTGATTAAGGAGCATACTATGAAAAACCATACTACCACAGAAGAACGTACTCGGTTACTAACGTAACCTCGGTTCTCTCTAGAAGAGGGAACGAGTACTGCGTTTTAACCAAAACGCTACGGGAAAAGTCTCTTTTCACGAAACACTGAAGCAAAAAATTATCCTTTAATTTTCATATATGTAAAACGCGTTGCGGCAGCAGCAGTCAGCTATGGCGAGACGGCTTGTTCGCTCATTGGCTGCTCTGCGGCAACTGCATAAGCCTATCGAGCGAGGCCTGAGGTGACGTCAGGCCAATGAGGGCGCTTCGCCCCCTCCTCGCCACTTCCCGCCGAAACGGGCGTGGCTTACCTCTATAAAAGAGGTCGAGAAGGCTGATTCACTTGATTTTGATCGCCGAAGCGAACCAGAGTGAACTGTACGCACGGCAGAGAACGCAGTACTCGTTCCCTCTTCTAGAGAGAACCGAGGTTACGTTAGTAACCGAGTACGTTCTCTTACGAGAGTTCTCTCGTACTGCGTTTTAACCAAAACGCTACGGGAACCCTTTGCAAAACGCTGTGCGTGCTGGGATAAAAACACTGATCACCGGAAGCTATTTCAGGCATACAGTGCATAATCACCAGATTGACTCACACAGAGTCAGGGAATAAGGGTGGGAGCCTTAATTCCCTATACTGTAGCGTCGCAGACTTAACGTGACCTCACAGGGAGAGTCTAAAGACAGGAGGGGTTTCCCTCCGTCCTTATGTAGACATGTCCACAGACGCAAGTATGACATCACATAGACAGGGTAGGGAGCCTGAACTAATGTGGGAAATGTGGGTCTTACACAGTTCTGCCCAAGATAGTCGGTAGCGCATTGCGCCTGGATTTCAGAGGTCTGACTAGACAGCTGAACAGATTACACCGACAAAAGCTTAGCCTGTAAGGCGGGAACCTCTAGGTCATAAAACCTGATAAATGTAGACGGAGAGGCCCAGCCTGCCGCCGTACATATATCCTGTAGGGAAATCCCGCTGGACCAAGCCCACGAAGAGGCAACGCCCCTCGTAGAGTGCGCTCTAACTCCCAACGGGCATGGAATGCCCTTGGCAGTATAAGCCAGCGCTATGGCGTCAACTATCCATCTGGATAGACTTTGTTTCGAAACAGCCATTCCTTTGAAACGTCCGCTGAACGAGACAAAGAGCTGCTCTGTCTGCCTGAAGACAGCAGAGCGGGACATGTAAGCTCTTAAAGGGCAAAGAAAACTCGAGTCCCCCTCCTCACTCGGTGCCGGCAGGGCAGCCAGGGAAATAACCCGAGCCCGAAAAGGCGTGTTGAGGGATTTCGGCACATAGCCGTGCTTAGGTTTGAGTATGACTTTAGAGTCATTAGGACCAAACTCCAAGCACGCCGGGCTCACAGAGAGCGCGTGCAGATCGCCTATGCGCTTCACTGAAGCGAGAGCCATCAAAAACACTGTTTTGAAAGACAAATGTTTGAGGCTAATAGACTGGATAGGCTCGAAAGGGGCACCTTTCATGGCCGCCATGACCGTAGAAAGGTCCCACATAGGGACTGAAGGAGGTCTGGGTGGATTCAGTCTCCTAGCTCCCCTGAGGAAGCGGATGACTAAATCATTCCTTCCCAGTGACTGACCCAGCGTTGAACCGGAGAACACTGAAATAGCCGCCACATACACTTTTTAAGCGTGGAAGGGGATCTGCCCTTATCCAACAGCTCTTGTAGGAAGGAGAGAACCTCCGTTACCTCACATTCGAGGGGTGAAAGGCTCCGAGCTGTACACCGGCCGGAGAAAACCAACCACTTCGAAGCATAAAGCCGCAGAGTCGACGGCGCTCTAGCCTGAGTGATAGTATTCATGACTCCCTCTGCGAGACCAATTGGTATCCGTTGAGCGCCCACACATGAAGGGACCACAGTTCCGGGTGTGGGTGCCAAATCGAGCCCCCGGCCTGCGAGAGGGGATCTCTCCTCAACGGCACTGGCCATGGAGCGATGTCTGCCAATTGCATCAGGACTGGGAACCATGCTTGATTCTCTCAGAACGGTGCTACAAGCAGCACTGGGCATTTTGTTTTCCTGACCCGTTCCAACACCTGTGGCAGGAGGGAGACGGGGGGAAAAGCGTATAGCGGGCAGCGTGGCCACCTTCGGGACAGCGCGCTGTCGGACTTTGAAAAGAACGCGGGGCAGTGCGCGTTTTCGTGGGAGGCGAATAGGTCCACCTCCGCTCTGCCGAATCTCTACCACAACAGCCGGACTGTTTGTGGGTGTAGAGACCATTCGCCCGGGGGAACGTTGTTCCTGGACAGTCTGTCTGGGCCCACATTCTGAAGCCCAGGTACATGCACTGCTCTCAGCGAGCGTAAGTTGTGCTGAGCCCATATTAGGAGGCGTTTCGCCAACCTGTACAGGGATGTGGATTTCAGACCGCCCCGGCGATTATGTAGGACACCACTGCCGTGTTGTCCGAACGGACTACGACGTGTTGGTCCTTGATATGGGGACAAAAACGCATCAGCGTGTTGTGCACTGCCAGCATTTCTAGGCAGTTGAACACCATCCTCACTCCCGAGGAAGTCCCCAGGCTTACACCTGATCGGTACCAGTCGTCCGCCAGCCAAGGTATCAGGGCTGTCACACAGTTCTGATTGACCTTGAGGCGTAACCGACCGGACAGCCACGCTCCGCGCGGTACTCGCGCTTTCAACCAGAACTGCAGCGGGCGCATGCGGAGCAAGCCCAGCTGGAGAACTGGTGGTGTTGAGGCCATGAGACCTAGCATCCTTTGAAACTTCCTGAGCGGGGTGGACGCGCCGCAGTGGAAAGATCTCGCCGCGCGCTGAATGTGCAGCACGCGCTGTGGCGACAGCCGCGCTGTCATAGACTGTGAGTCCAGAACGGTACCCAGAAACGAAATCGTTTGACTTGGGTTCAGTGAACTCTTTGTCCAATTGACCGTGATACCAAGATTCTCGAGGTGATCGAGCAAAATGGTTCTGTGCTCCACGAGCTGTGATCGTGATTGAGCTAGGATCAGCCAGTCGTCCAAATAGTTCAGCACTCGCATTCCTCTGAGTCTGAGAGGAGCGAGCGCTGTGTCCATGCATTTCGTAAATGTACGAGGTGCCAGGGACAAGCCGAAGGGCAAGACTGTATACTGGTATGTCTGACCCTCGAAGGCGAATCTCAAGTATCGCCTGTGATGTGACTAGGGTTGCAAAATTATGGGAATTTTCAAAGATGGAAACTTTCCATGGGAATTAATGGGAATTTAAGGGAATTAACAGGAATATATGGGAATAAACTGGAATAAACTGGGAATTTTCAAAGTTCAGGGTTGGCTCTTCATAGGCAACTTAAATATAGTTGAGGAAAGTATATTTTAGCATAATCTTGACTAAAACAAACAGATGCCATTCAAATACACTTGAATATTCATGCCATTCCTCAATCACATGCACTATAGCACACTGCTTACTGCATGGCTATGAGACCACACGTACAGAAGCCCAAAGCACAAGACTATTGAAGGCACACATTTGAGCCTGTGGACTAAACAAAGTGAAGTAAGTTTTGATGATATTATGGGGAAATATATTTATTAAATGTTTAAATTGAAAATATCACATACAAATGTATTCATCTAGTAGATAGCAAGCTGATAAGTTAGATGCTAAATAAGCTAGCATAACTTTATTTACCACATAAGTAGGGCTGGGCGGTATGACAGTTGTAACCCACGTTTCAGGTCAGTGTAACCGATAACTAATTTAAGTAGCTATGAATTAAAGCTGGCTATTATCAGAAGGTCTAGGTACGACTACGGAGCCTGAAATAGTAAAAGAGTTAGCAGAGAACAGACAACACAAATCAGGTAAATTTGAGAAATGTATTACACAAAATTGAAGACAGTTATTTACATTCCCTGCCTATCTAAGCCGGCTTCCTGAGTGCACAGTGCACAATAAAATCCCAAAATAAACAACTCAAACAAAATGGAAGAGTCCATGGAAGTCCTTGGTGTGTGTGTGTGTGTGTGTGTTTCTTGGAGTGTGTATGCTCTTTTCACTACCCGGGTAGGTTTACGTGTGTTCTTATCTGAGTTTCAAATGAAGGCACAGGATGATGATGGTTCCAAAGATGCCACGGCTGGCCACACCAGGCTCTTGGTTCGTTCACTTCTGTGGTTGGCTCGCCACTGACCATCAGGGTCAGATTCAGATGGTTTATCCCTTTCTAAAAAACCAATCTATACATACAGTACAGAATGCATTAGTTACTATGCCTCATTTCGGTTCAAATCTAATCAACTTTTCTCCATTCAAATGTCAAATCAAATATAACCAATTGTAAAGGATATAAATACTCTAATCATTATGTAAATGAATAGGTACACATCACACCACATAACATAAGTCAGTTCCAATGAACAACAATCAATCATGTACTTCCATCTCACAGTTTAGATATAAAATCATGGGATTTCTGAAACCGGATATTTATGTTTTTTAACCTTTTAAATCTATTTAAGCATCTTAATAACATTGTAAACATCACATTTTAATATATTTATTCTTTTTACAGTTAAGATGAACTTCTGCTCCTCATATACATATCAAATATGTATATTGGCAATTAAATGAACTAAATCGCCCTTATATGACATATGACAAACAAGAGGATAAACACTCCTCAATTAAATGACTTGTAAGTCAACAAAACAGGGTATAAAGTCACCTTTAGCGGTGTGAATACCATCAAAGATCTGCTACAGTGGTGACTAGTCTAGCTGAGCTAGCAGCAGAGCTAAAATCAAAACACATTCACATTTGAATTGCACGCGATTAGCACGCGGCTAGCGCGATTAACGATCTTTTACGAGCATCTCAAACAACATAAAAAAATCCGAATCTGTGTCTATATGGTATCAAACAGCAAGAATCAGGGTCACAACTCCGATTGGTTTTAGAAGAACAGTATTTTGTACCATAATATGCAAGCTAGCACAGTCAGCATAACACTTAGTATTATCATCCTTACCGGAGATTTCTCGAGGAGATCGCAAAGATATGCGGCTTAATTCTCGCTCAACTTTCAACCTAATGGACACACAATATTTCAATATTTAATAATATTTGGAGATTTATCTTTGAATTTGTTTCCGTCAGAGGATATTTTTCATACCAGTCCTTGTTGCTTTCTAGCAGCGTCTTCACCGGAGGAAAGGTGTATTGATTATTATTAAAAGATTCACTGGGGGTGTACGCGCCACCCTCTGGCGGAATAGAGGGTTGCACTCCAGTAACCTTGTGCGGGTTACACTCTCCCCTCCAAACTTATGCACGTCCCTGTGCATGGCAATGTTCAGATGGTTATCACCGGAGGGGACAGAACAAGGGGATGAGCCGACGCATCAATCTCACTCATGATGTCGTCCCACACAGTAGTCAGCCCTTGAAAGAGTGATTTCACCACTGTGACTAAGGGGGTTCCCAGTTCAGTGTAGTCCAGCCGCCTAGGTGGCTGACGGTTCCTCTCAGATCTCCTGATCAGGTCATCAGTATCTGGTTGTTCCTCTGTCTCCTTAATCTCCTCTTCTCCTTCATTTCCAAGGACATTTGTCTCATCACATTCTGGCATGTCGGAGAGGACTGGAAGTTGTTCAGGATAGTCCTCATCTGAGCCGTTCATAAGGTCGTCATTTCCAGGTGAGTCTGTCTCTCTTTCCACAGGTTCATTTCCAGGTAGGTCTTTTATTTCCACAGGTTCATTTCCAGGTAGGTCTTTTATTTCCACAGGTTCATTTCCAGGTAGGTCTTTTATTTCCACAGGTTCATTTCCAGGTAGGTCTTTTTTTTCCACAGGTTAATTTCCAGGTAAGTTCAGGTTCAGTGTTACTTGGTTGACTGGAGTAACATCAGGTAGGCTATTCGAATTTGCTGGAGCATCATCAGTCACCCTGTTGAGTTTTGTCGTCAGATTCTCTTTAGAATGGCTTGGACCACGGTGTCTTGGAACATCTCGCGAGACAATATATCTGGTTACCTCTGGAACTGGTTCTTTTTGGGACCAGGTAACAGGAATGATATCATCCTCATCTGAAGACTGATCAACTTCTCTTGGGTCACTTTGAATGGTCTGGCGTGTCTTGCGGCGCTCAAGTGGTTTGGGTTGTTCTTCTGGTGTTACATGGAGGAACCCACATGGGAGCAAGAGGTCTCGATGCAGCGTGCGCCAGGGGCCTTCTCCGGTCTTTGGTTTTACTGTTTAGACAGGGAGGTCTCCAGCTTTCCTCACTACCACATGGACGGTGGACTCCCATTTATCAGCGAGCTTGTGCTTTCCACGAATGCGTACGTTCCTGACAAGTACTCTGTCTCCAATGTCCAGAGCAGAAGGAGTCACACGCTTGTCAAACCTTTGATTTGTTCTTTTCAGCTACCTTGGCAGCACTCCTTGTAGCTATTTTGTAGCTCTCCTCAAGGTGGGATTTGAGGTGCTTTACATACTGGGAGTGTGACTTCTGTTGTTCTTCTTTGACAGGTAAGCCGAATGCAAGGTCGACTGGCAGGCGTGGCTGGCGTCTGAACATTAACTCATATGGTGTGAACCCAGTCACTTCACTTCTGGTACAATTGTACGCGTGGACCAAAGGCTTCACGAAGTCCTTCCAGTGTGACTTATCCTGGTTTTCCAGAGTGCCAAGCATATCTAACAGGCTGCGGTTAAAACGTTCCACCAGGTTGCCTCTTGGGTGGTACGGAGTAGTTCGAATTTTCTGTATGCCTGCAACTTCACACAGTTGTTTGATTAGCCGCGACTCAAAATCAGGACCTTGGTCGCTGTGCAGTTTCTCTGGAATACCATAATGGACGATGAAATTGTCCCATAAGCACTTTGCAACCGTTTGAGCCTTTTGGTTTGGTGTTGGAATAGCCACTGCGTATTTTGTGAAGTGATCTGTGATCACGAGAATGTCCTTCGTGTTACTTCTGTCCGGTTCAATGGACAAGAAGTCCATGCAGACCAGTTCAAGCGGTCTTGTTGTCATGATGTTCACTAAAGGTGCTCAGGTAAGGTTTTCCTGAGCACACACCTGTTACACATCTTGACTTTCCTCTCAATGTCAGAGGCCATCCTCGGCCAGTAGAATCTGGCTCTGGCCAAGTCCAGCGTGCGGTCTTTTCCCATATGACCCATGTTGTCATGCAGGCTCATTAAGACTGTCTCACGAAGTTCTTCAGGTAAGACTAGCTGGTACTGTGTTTGGCCTTCTTGGCGTGTTCTATAGAGGATGCCATTCCGCAGTTCAAGCCTGGTCAACTCTCTCAACAACAGAGGTAGGTCTGGAAGCAAAGCTCTCACAGTGGGTGGTGGTTTCTCGTCACGCTCAATCTGGGAGATGACATGTTTAATGCATTGGTCAGCTCTCTGTTTGTCTCTGAGATCTGCCTCTGATAAGTGTGGGATGATGGGAAGCCCTCCAAGCTCATCTTCCTGCTCAAAGCTGTCAGGTACAGCATCTCCAGAGATGGCAAGGCTCTCGACGAGGGAAATACTTCCATCTCCGCCCATTCCATCATTGGCACAATAAATAAGTTGTCTCTCACAGATGGCATGAACAACCCCCTGATCCACAGCATTAATGTTATCTGGATCTGATAGATGGTGTTGTGTGAACTGGCGGATCCTGTCCCACTCTTTTCGAGATGAGGGGTCATCACGCAGGTCGCCATGGGGACGTCGCGATAGTGTGTCAGCATCTCCATTCTGCTTTCCGTGGCGGTACTGGAGCTTAAAGGAGAAGGTAGAGAGAGCAGCTAACCACCTGTAGCTGGTTGCATCGAGTTTGGCTGAGGTAAGTATGTAGGTAAGGGGATTGCTGTCAGTGACTACTGTGAACTGATTGCCATAGAGGTAGTCACTGAACTTCTCCGTTACAGACCATTTCAGCGCTAAAAACTCAAGCTTGTGAGCTGGATAACGGGACTCACTACGTGATAACCCTCTGCTTGCATAGGCGATGACACGCAGCTGTCCCTCCTGCTCCTGATATAAGGCCGCTCCGAGGCCGATGGAACTTGCATCGGTGTGAAGGATGTAAGGGAGTGCAGGATTTGCGAAGGCCAGAACTGGGGACGTTGTCAGCTTGCCGATGATCATCTCAAATGCCTGTTGACAGGCGGGAGTCCAATGGTTCAGAAATGGTTCTTTGGGGTGGTAGTATTGGCCACTCCTTTCCTTGGACTTTGGGTGCTTCCTTGGGTAACCAGATGTTAAGTCGTTCAGGGGTTTCATAATACTTGAATAGCCTTTAATGAACTTCCTATAATACCCACAGAATCCAAGGAAGGCTTTCAACTCTTTTAGATGCTGAGGGACTGGCCAGGTCTTTAGTGCTGCAATCTTTTCCGGGTCGGTCTCCACCCCCTGCTCTGAGACCACATGCCCCAAGTACCGGACTGAGGACTGAAAGAATCTGCATTTTTCCGGGGACAGCTTGAGCCCATACTCCTTCAGACGGTTGAGGACCTTGGTGAGTCTGGCTTCATGATCTTCTAAAGTTTTTGAGAAGACTATCAAGTCATCCAGGAAAACGACAACTTCCTTCAAATTCATGTCTCCCATGCACTTTTCCATCAGTCTCTGGAAGGTACTTGGGGCGTTTGTCACTCCCTGAGGCATGCGATTAAACTCCCAGAAACCAAGTGGGCACACGAAGGCAGTCTTTGGCTTGTCAACCTCGTTAACTTCGATCTGATAGTAGCCAGACTTTAGATCGAGGACGCTGAACCACTTGGAACCGGAGAGTGCTGTGAAGCTGTCATCCAGCCTCGGAAGTGCATAGGCGTCTTTCACCGTCTGCAGGTTCAGTTTCCTGTAGTCAATACAGAGGCGTACCTGGCCATTCTTCTTCCTGACTACAACGATTGGAGAGGAGAATGGAGACTCACTTTCACGGATCACCCCAGCATCGAGAAGCTCTTGAAGATGTTGACGAACAGCTTCTACGTCGTGTGGGTGAATCGGCCGAGCTCTGAGTTTGAATGGTGTTTCATCGGACAGTTTGATGTGATGCTTGACTTTGTCTGTCCTTTCAAAGTCAGTGTCGTTCTGGGCGAAGACCTCAGGCATGCTATTTAATTTTCGAGTAATTCTGTCTTTCCATTCTGGAGGGACCGGGGACTCACCAAAGTCAAAGGTTAGGTCAGCTGCCTTGGAGCGTTCTGGTTCAGATGGATTGGTCACGCTCTGTCTGTGAGACTGAATGGCCTGGATTGCACTGAGCTCAGCAATCACACACTTAGCTGGGATAATGATGTTGTGTTCTGACTCATTTGAGACCACAACTGGTAGTCTGCCTGGTAGATCAACGAGACAGGGCTTTACTAGCAGCCCCCCAGGCAGAGAAGAGGATGAAGGGTACTCCATGATAGCAGACCTCTCAGTATGGAACTCTTTAACTGATGCCACTCCCTCCAGAACAACTGTTCCTCCAGCTGGAATGAGTTTTCTGTCTCTGCCTTGCATCCTTACCAGTCCGATGTTACTGTCATGACTTTGTTTCTGTCGCAGTTGAAGTACTTTCAGCACAGTCCTGTAACCGTTTGGGACAGGATGGTGGCTTGCTGGACTTTTCTCTCTGCACATACCATACGCTACATCGAGTGTGTTTGTACCAACCAGTATCTTGTACCCTGAAGTGCCGCTGTCTGGAACAACCAAGGCCAATGTTGGGACTTCATATTCAGCTCCAAGGAACTGTTTTGGGAAGGTGATTGTGACTTTGACATATCCAAGATAGGGAACAGATTGACCATTGGCCCCTTCAACTTCCAGAAGGTTATAGAGTGGTTCGATCTGTTGCTCAGGTAGGTATTCGTCATAGAAGGACTTGGTGACTGTGGTTACTTGCGAACCTGTGTCAAGGAGACAGTTGAACTGTTTGCCCTGGATGGTAACTAGGCCTGTAGTTTTTGTGCCTATAAGTTTTTTCGGGACTCTGAAGGGGTGTTTTCTAACATTAGATCGGTTCAAAGCAGCACTGAACTTGGGCTTGGCATCACTTTTATCTTTAGCAGGGCGTTGGTGAACTGCTTCAGCCTCAGTTTGCCCTGCAACTGAGACTCCATCTAAAAATCCTTACAATCTGGTGAGTGTTCTTTAGCCTCCCAGAGGCGCCGCTTTTCTCTCAATTGATCTCTTTTTTCATTGACGAGAGGGGGGTTTGGATTGTTACTGCAAGCTGAGGAGATGTGACCGTCCTCGCCGCAGTTGAAGCAATACCAAGGTCTCGGCTGGGTGCTTGTCTTTAAGTTGGTAGGTTTCCAACTTGGTGCTCTAGGGTCAAGTTTAGATGCTGGCCCACCTGACGGATGCTCAGTGTTCCCCTTCGTCTTCGGGGCTTTCTTAACTTTCTTAGACATCAGCGTGGTGAGTTGGCTCTCTGCAGAGACGCCACCTGCTGTTTAAGCTCTGTCAATGGATCGGACTCAGGCTGGAATGCTGCTTGTTGACTGCAGACGCATGCACTCTGAGAACTTGCCATAGCCCGCTGCCGGTGTGAGCCAAGGTGCTTCTTCATACGTGTAGCTTTAGCTGCCTGCCTATCCTCCTCAGTGCGGATTAATAACAGGAGCTCTGAAAATGCTGGTGGGTGACTTTTCTTATCTTCGAGGTTGAGGTCAGAGAGCAAAGGGTTGTCCCAACACCCGCGACAAAACTGTTTGAGGATGTGTCTATCTGCTTCTCCAGCAGCAGCTCCTCCTCTCTTAACAGCAAGGTTCAGGGCAGCTTGAAGGCGGCAGAGGTAAGCAGAGGCCTTTTCACCGGGATCCTGAAGAGTATTCATAAATTGGGCGTAAAGCTCCTCGCCGTCCTCAACGGTTCCAAAGGCTGCGTCCAGCAGTTGAAGGTAGGTTTCAGGAGTAGCTTCAGGGCTCAATCTTTTGACAATGTCTGCTGCAGGTGAGAGCAAACTTTCAAATATTTTCCGTGATTTCTGAAGATTAGACAGGGTGGGGTCTTTCCTGAGAAGCTCAACATGTGAACGCCATGTGTCGTAGTCTGTCTCACTATTGGGTCTGGGGAACTTGCCTGAGAATGAACGAAGCTTGATGGGAAAGTGTGAATGTGTGTTTAATTCATCTCTCCTTACAATGTGCTCAACAATGACCTTTTGAATTTCAGGTGGATTCAGGTCGCTCTCCACAATGGACAGACTTCGCTTCACATCAGCCGGTGGGCATGGCTCAGCACCACTATGAATGAACCTTTCCCGAGAAGAATCTGGGAGCAGCTGGGGGTGTGGGGGTTCAAATGTGTCAAGAGGCGTGCTGAGCTGTCTGGCTCCAAACTCATCATCACCACTGCCATCAGTTTCGATTGTCTCACTGATCTCTGACATCATGTCTTTCAGCACCTCTTCGAAGCCTCGTCCACTCAGTTTCGCTAACTTCTTTATTTCATCAAGGTAGGCTTTGGTAACACTGCAGCCAATTTTAGTGGTGTACACACTTGCCAGAGCTTGAACATAGTACTTTACATCTGGACGGTCCTTAAGTTCATGTGTGTAGGGCAGAAGAGGGGCTAAGGCTTCAATGGCAACACCATCTTTATACTCAATAATCAGGTTTTTATAGAACTCAGAGTTAATGTCAGTAACTGGGACAAGTCTCATGGAGCCATACTTCTTGAGGAAGTCTATGATCTCCTCATCTTCTGGTGATTCAAGCAAACCACTCACCATTACTGAATTGGGGACTTTGATACCTGAGCTCGTTATGAACTCCATGTTTAGTAAAGAGTGATCTATAAAAAGATAAAGATCTCACACACTTGAAAATAGTTTCACACACGTGTAATGTGGTTCACTGCTAACACATAACCAGACTCCTGGCTGGCTCACCAATTGTAACCCACGTTTCAGGTCAGTGTAACCGATAACTAGTTTAAGTAGCTATGAATTAAAGCTGGCTATTATCAGAAGGTCTAGGTACGACTACGGAGCCCAAAATAGTAAAAGAGTTAGCAGAGAACAGACAACAAAAATCAGGTAAATTTGAGAAATGTATTACACAAAATTGAAGACAGTTATTTACATTCCCTGCCTATCTAAGCCGGCTTCCTGAGTGCACAGTGCACAATAAAATCCCAAAATAAACAACTCAAACAAAATGGAAGAGTCCATGGAAGTCCTTGGTGTGTGTGTGTGTGTTTCTTGGAGTGTGTATGCTCTTTTCACTACCCGGGTAGGTTTACGTGTGTTCTTATCTGAGTTTCAAATGAAGGCACAGGATGATGATGGTTCCAAAGATGCCACGGCTGGCCACACCAGGCTCTTGGTTCGTTCACTTCTGTGGTTGGCTCGCCACTGACCACCAGGGTCAGATTCAGATGGTTTATCCCTTTCTAAAAAACCAATCTATACATACAGTACAGAATGCATTAGTTACTATGCCTCATTTCGGTTCAAATCTAATCAACTTTTCTCCATTCAAATGTCAAATCAAATATAACCAATTGTAAAGGATATAAATACTCTAATCATTATGTAAATGAATAGGTACACATCACACCACATAACATAAGTCAGTTCCAATGAACAACAATCAATCATGTACTTCCATCTCACAGTTTAGATATAAAATCATGGGATTTCTGAAACCGGATATTTATGTTTTCTAACCTTTTAAATCTATTTAAGCATCTTAATAACATTGTAAACATCACATTTTAATATATTTATTATTTTTAACAGTTAAGATGAACTTCTGCTCCTCATGTACATATCAAATACATTTTGCGTTTTACATATATGAAAATTAAAGGATAATTTTTTGCTTCAGTGTTTCGTGAAAAGAGACTTTTCCCGTAGCGTTTTGGTTAAAACGCAGTACGAGAGAACTCTCGTAAGAGAACTACATAGCGGTAACATACAAGGATCCGATAACCTGTTAATGTCAGAACAAGCTGGGTATCATCAACACTACAGTATCCTACCAATGAGTCACATATACACACATGCACAAACACAGATACACTACTTCCAGACATTGTATTTACATTATATAGCACTATATTTCTAGACCTGTCCAAATCTGACATAAGTATGTTATGTATGAGTATGTGTAAAAGGTGTATATCGTATTGTAAATGTATTATGCTTGAAGTGCACTGAAAACTGAAATAGTAAACAGCTATGTATTCCAACAAACACTGTTGTAAAATATGCAGCAACGCAGGCTTGTTTTAAAATACTGACCACAGAGGTCGGGGTTTTGCCACAATGTAAAGCTTGATTTAAATAGAGAATTATCTTGCTACCTAACCTTGCTAACTAACCTTGGTAACTAACCAAGGTCCACTTTTCTAGCCTCAGTGGGTAAGCAGGTAAGTAGCCGGTAATTCAATGTGAAGACGTGACATGAGCTATGAAAGAACAAAACATGTTAATAAATTAAGGTTGTAAAATCAACGAGCTAGACGCCAGCTAGCAACTTACATTTAGTACATTTAGTATAGTACCCCCCAGAAACCCCTGTAATTCAAACTCTGAAATTCAAACACAACTATGTCTTTGTCCATATTTACAACAAGCCTGCATGAAGAAGGTATTATAAATACAGAAACGTCGCGATAGGCTTGTTTTTCTATTCATTTTATTTGGTTTATTTCTTTTTATATAATTTTTACTCTTTCACATTTTGATTTCTTGAGATACTTGGGTCATTCTATGGAAATGTCCATTTTTCTGTCCCTAGCCTTTACAGAAATATTACACTTAAAAAACACTTTAGGGTTACAATTTCTTTACATTTTAAAATAAAACAATATGTTATTTGAACAATTACACCTTCTTGAGCCACCAATGACAGCGAATTACTTTATATCTGAGGCGTTTAAAGACTCCATTTGTCCATTATTTATTTCTAAAGAAACACGACAATGTATAAAAGGCTCCATTACCTTGTATCTTATGTTATGGCCCCGTAGAAGCAGTTTTTGTAAAAGTAGGCTTAACGATTGCATCATAACCACGCGACTCTCTGGAAATTACCGTAGAGACAGGAAGAGAAGCTCGCAGTCAATCGGGGGGACGTGGAGGCATAAAGTCCGATAAAGTCAAGGGAGAAGCCCATAGAGAGTCATGACGTTGCTCCTGCTCCTAGCTCATGGACAGCTCCTACTCACACTCTCCATCTCGTCAAGCTCAGTTTGAGTCTGCGCAGTACGCTCAGCAATCAGGAAGTGAAGGCTTCTAATTTGCTTCACTTTCCTCAGTTGAAACATATGGGGTCGCAGTGTCCAGTTTATATACTGTCTATGGGTATGTGCGCTGGCTGAATTAACATCATTTTTATTCATATCTTTCACATCTACTGCAGTCAGATTCACCCGTGTTAACTAAAGGAATCACTCACATGGCTGTGCACTTGTAATGACACATCAAGGATGTTAAGAGGCTAAAAGCAGGTTTAAAACTTGCCCCATTGAAGTCAACAGGGTGCAAATTTTAAAAAGAGGATAACACGGTGTAGGCAACACCGATTTTTGTTGTTGTTCTCTGTACTGACAGCACTCCAAATTTACAAAAAAATGAGCTCAATGTTAAAATTGACCGGAGTTCTCCTTTAAACGGCCCATAATGGTTATTACGTTCTTTAGGAAACGATAGGCTGACAAAAAAACAGCCCAAATCACAGACATCGGGATTCGCACGGGACTGGTATTATCAGAGGACCCCTGTGTTGGCCGAAATACGGTAACGTTAGGTAATTTTCGGGGGAATTTTTACAGACATGGCAGATTCGCACGGGATAAAAATCACAGACGACCTCTGCGATTATTACAAATTAGCGGAAGTCCCTATAGGTCAGTGGTTCTCAATTCCAGTCCTCGTGACCCACTGCTCTGCACATTTTGTATGTCTCCCTTATTTAACACACCTGAACCAGATCATCAGCTCATTAGGAGAGACTCCATGAACTGAACTGAGTGTGTCAGATAAGAGAGACATACAAAATGTGCAGAGTAGTGGGTCATGAGGACTGGAATTGAGAACCACTGCTATAGGTAATTCTAATCCTGTGTGTGTGCATGTGCACACATTTTCAATGTGTCTCAGTGTTACCAATTCATTTTTGTGGTGGTTCTGCATTTTAGATTATTTTACAAATGATAAGAGAACAGTTTTTATAGTCTGTATGTATTCCCTTATATTGTATTCCTCTATGTGTGAGCATGATAATTTTGGATTGTGGATGTTTTTTGCATTGTTGGAAGTGTAACACTTTATTTCTGTCATGTGTTCTGCGTTGTTTCTGATTTTGATGATGAATTTTGTCACCACTAGGGCCGAGAACAACCACCACTCCGGAGGAGCTACACCAACGAGGCCAGACAACGACGTGATATAAAAGCTTAATTCTTTTTATTGAATGTAAAAAAAAACTTTAAGGAATTGTCACTGACACAGGACTCCTCATAGGGGCAGCTCGTTGAAACAGGTCAAAGGAGTCTTCAATGGAGGAAGACTCTGCCAGCCGGCAGTTGGTCATCTTTTACAGAACAGCAGTGTGGGGGGGGGGCAAAGGGCGTTAGCTTTCAGGTAAGTAGCAGCGGATGACTGGGTATCTCCGCTTGTAGGACCACAGTGGGGGGGATTGGACAGAGGACCAGGACCTTCCAATGAAGAGCAGCAGACAACAGTACAGGGTGGGCAGAGAACAATGACCGTCAGATAAGGCGCAGCAGACAACAGTAGGTGGTGGGCAGGACACAAGTGACTACAGGTAGGTAGCGGCAGACAGTGGGCTTTCTCTTTTCACAGGACAGCATCAGATAACTGAGTGTCACCTTTCTTTCACAGGGCAGCAGGCAGGCGGAATGCAGCGGTAGATAGCGGGATCTCTCCATTCACAGAACAACATTGGTGAGTACAGAATCCAAGAGTCTTCTCTTACCGCAGGACAGCAGATTGCAGATCTTCACAACGACACACAGAGCTGAACCTTTCTTTACCACAGCGGCATGAACTGGGACACCAGATTTACCCACAGCAGTTCAAATTATTTCCTGACGCCCCACCGGGCTAGACGATCCCCGACAAAGATTTCAGAGTGCTGGTAGCGTTTAATTTTCCCATACTCGTGCATGCATCAAACCACTGTAAATCTTCACACGTGCTCACTTCAATCTTCAGACACTGCAATGACACACCACTTCACAGTGAAAAGTATACCTTCACTCCATCTCGTCGGGGCCGGCCAATCCACCGTCGTGATCTTCAAATCACGCACTTTATCCTTCCCGTCTCTGCTTCCGTTGCTGCCCCACCGCTTTTGCCTCTCTTACTCTCGTGACTCACACTTTGATCGCGACCCCGTGCCTCTTCAAGCCACCGCTTTTAAATCCCCCGTTGGAGACACGCGCTCCAATGGCTGCTTGATTAGCCGCTGCAGCTGCCGCTTGTCAACGCAACCGGCCTGGTGTCGCACCGGAAGTCTCCCCCCAGGGCAACTCGTTCCGCTCCCAAAGTTCCTTCTATGTCACCCGGTGACAATTTTGTCTATTTTGAGTCCAATGATAAATAAATATTTATTTATAGAAATTTAAAAGATATCATAAATCCTCCAAAAACTGCACAAATGTTGAATAAAAATATTAATAAACAGAGTAAAATTATATTTGTAAAAAAAAAAACTACTGTTACAAAATTAAATGTTATTGTCTGGGGTCCAATAGACCCCAAAGACCACGAGTGTCACTATTTTTGTCACGCCTACATAAAAACAGATAACATTCCATTTTAAATTTTGTTTTGTAGATCTAGAAAGTGTTGAGAGCCGTAGGAAGTTTCATACCATTTGGAAAAAGAGAAAAAAAATTTTAATGTAAGCAAAAGTCATTTGGGATCCAATGGACCCCGAAGACCATCAGAGGGTTAAGAGTGGTTCTCTACTTGATTACAGGAAAACATGTAATTACTGTTCTGCTGCACTGGAGTAGCTCTTAATGTGCTCTCTGCCATTAAATGAAATATAAAATGTGATAAAACAATAAAATAGTAAAATTAACTGAATAAGCTCACATAACATATTTTAAAAATACAAAATTAAGCAATTAAGCATTACTAAACAAAGTAAGTCAATTATTATGATTCTTTTAGTTCATACTTTTAGTTTCTCTACCTAATATTTTTTATAAAAATTATAAATGCAATAAAATAATTAGTATCATTAACACCAAAAATTAGAGTATTGGTATAATAATGTCATAACTGAATGTCGGAAATATCTAAAACATCTAAAATGTAGCTCACAGGCACAGAGCAAGAGGTTGTGAATACAAATAGAGGTTGTGAATACAAATAATTAGTGAAATAAATACAAGAAGCAAGGAAGAAAAAGAGTCACAAATAATGTACAGGAGCATAAGAGCAATACATTTTCTTTTTTTTGCTGTAGACAAACGGATATAAAAGGAATGTCTAAAATTTGGCCCACAGGGACAGAACAAGATGATCTGAATGCAGTTTGCACTTGATTAGCTGGTTCAGGTGTGTTTAATTGGGGTTGAAGCTGAACTCTGTAGGAAAGTGGTCCGCCAGGAGCAGGATTAGACATCCCTGACGTACTGGAACATAACAGCAATTCATTTTACAATCTAGGGCCAGTTGTTCAAATGTAAGCTGATCGGATTTTGGTTATCGGATTGGATCAAATCTTGAAAATGGGTTGTTCAAAAGGGAAAGAAAGAATCTGAAATCAGATTAGATCACGGAATCCAATCCTGGTTTTAATCTGGATCAAACCTTCAGTTTGTGTTGTTCACTTGCGGAGCTAGGGGGTGGCCAGGGGTGGCCATAGCCACCCTTGGTCTAAGCTTGGCCACCCCTCTCACAACTGCTGTTTCTGTCTCTTTTTTTATTGACAAAAATTGCGTTTTTTAAAACAATGAACCGTCTCTTAAAGACCACAAAAAACATGAGACTTTTCAGACCCACACTCCAACTTCACCTCAGCGCCAGACGCAAGCCAAACGAGTGTGAAAATGAGCAAGTGCCGAATGAGCTTCAGCAGAACATCAGACAGTGATTTGCACATAGTAAATATAGAGTCAATCTTTCTCAACTGGTGGGTTGCAAGATCGTTTTGAGGAAGTCGAATAGTGTGCAGTCAACAACAAACGTAATTCTCTTTTTTTCTGATGCTACTTTTATTTTAGAAGATGTGTGTGAAAGCTTGTGACACTTATGTCAGATGCTGAGAAAGGGGTTGTACTGTGCTTGCGGTACGCACATCATGCGCAAATGCGGCGTGCTGTAGCTGTAGTTGTCGTCAATTAACTCATGTAAGAATCAAAAAGGCGATTAAAGTTCTCAAAACTGCATGCATGTATTTGTTACATATGCGTCACGTGTGTCTGGATTAAAATATTCTGCTATGTGAGATCACAATATAAGGCACAAACTGATATGTAATGTTTTAATGTCCAAATAAATGTGAGCACTGTGCATTTGTACTAGACGATAGGCATTCATTTTGCGTTAATTTGTAAAGGACAAACAAAAATGGATCATTTTTAAATCCATAAAATAACTAATTTTACATTCTGGCAACATTACATTATGAAAAACATAACATTTTACATTATGTGCTGTTGACTTGTTCACATTCTTGCACATGGGGATTCAAAAGAGAACTTTTGTTTTCCTTTTTAATTTCGGTATGATAGAACTGTTGCAATTATTTATTTTGACAACTAATATAGAAAGTTAAACTTTTTTTGACAAACTCAGAATTGGTTGAATAGTTCATTGATTATATCAAACGCATTGAAGGTTGAATAATCTTTAGACTACAGTATTTATCTGCATCTTATTTCATCCATGAAGATGCAACAATGTAGAACAAGCTATTGGAGATTTTGAGAACCAGAACCAGAACCAAGCTAACTGAGCAAGTTGAACTTTAGCTATAGTGTGTGCCCTTTTATTACTATTTAATTCATTTATGAGGTGTGGTGGGTAGCCTAATAATAAAAAAAATATAGAATTCACTCAGTATACCATGATTCCTAATTCACTATCTCAATTACAATTAAGTACAAATTAACTTTATTCAGTTGTGTAGGCACTAAAACAGTCCAAAACATAATTTTTTATGATAAAATAATTAATATTTCTGTGCCACCCCAGACTGGTTGCTGGCCCTTGCCTGGCCACCCCTATGAAAAAATCCTGGCTCCGCCACTGTTGTTCAAAACTTGTCAGTAGGATTTGGATAACTTTGATCCAAAAGAACAGGATTATCCTGATCCCAACAGGGGCTAGGATTTCAAGGTGGATTCCAGGAAGAAAATGTACTAAAACTAAAATTGGTCAAAAATACAACATTTGTATCATGTAAAATACACACACACACTCATATTTTTATTTTGCTTTTGATTAGCTTAACTGTTAAAGTAATACATTAGAAGTAGACATTAGGCTACATTCTGTATTAAGCCTTTCGGTAGCCTACTGTAAAGTAAAAATATATATTCTGAATCCCCAAACAGCTGTAAAAATCAAACAAAAATATTGTATTTAATTCAAAGTGTTTTATCACTGTTTCTAAACCACACTGGCACAATCATAAGATATTAACCAGTCAATAGATCTTTGCAAGCGAACACAAAGTTTTTTTGGTGAACGCTATACAAACTTTTCTGAGAAAACGCAACAGCATTGAAATATTTTTTTTCCCTCTCTCATATTTTTTACATGACCATGTCCCTTTGGGGGTTCCGTAGAGCACCAGTAATCCAGATTTGGTAATCGGAAAAAGTTTACATCCAGATCAGGGTGATCCAATCCAATTTTGCTTTGAAAAACCGGCACAAAAGTAAGATGGATTACCTGATCCTGGATAGCAAAACATGGGATTTCCAAATCCAGATCATTCTGATCCAGATTAAACTTTTTGAACAACTGGCCCCTAATGATAATTAGATGTCTTCCGTACATTGTTCAAGAAGTAGACACACTGTCAGTTTAAATCTAGACTAAAAACACAACTCTTTAACCTGGCATACACTTAGAACCTTAGATATTTATTTGATTCAAATCAGTTAAATGATTGTTGGTTGCATAAACTGGGCAGTTTGAACCAGGAACATTTCCTTAAAAACCTGATGTACTCATTACATCATAAGAAGAATGACATCTACGCTAATGTTAGTCTTTCTGTTTATTCCGAGGTTTACTGTAGTCAGCCGGATCTGGTCCGTATCCAGATCAGATGGTGGACCTGTGCCTAGACACGACCACAACGCATGATGCATGATGACTCCAACCTTCAACTAGATGGAACTGGATAAATATTCTGAATGTTCCGATCCACCTCTGACCTGTAATTCTGCCTGAATCATAATCATATACTGTTCGTTCGGTGGCCAGAGGAGAACTGGCCCCCCAACTGAGCATGCTTTCTCCGAAGGTTTTTTTTTCTCCATTCTGTCACCTGATGGAATTTTGGTTCCTTGTCACTGTCGCCTTTGGTTTTTGGCTTGCTTAGTTGGGGACACTTAATATTAAACAATATTATTGATCTAACTGCATTGACATCATTATATGAGAACTTAACTGAGCTGGACGATGATGGCATCACTGTTTTCTTCAGAGCAGCTATATACATATATTATTATGTTGGATGTTAATATGAAATCTTCTGCTAAATCCCTCAAATTGGAAACTCTTCTAAATAATTTACATGTCTCAAAGGTAACTGACAAAATTGAAATATCTATGGACGATCTTTTAGTTGCAGACTCCAGAACGACCACGCCAGAGATCTTCATAAAGCTAAGAAAACGGAGAAGAGGAAGAAGAAGGACCCATCTCCAACGGAACGAGCTGACCTATCAAAGCAAACAAATGATGAGGATTCTCAGGCAGATGGAGAGATTGCATAAAAGATTACTTAGTATTGTTAGGGGAGTTATGTTAGAGAATCAGTTTAAATGTCCTAATTGTTAAATATCCTGTTTACAGGAAAGGCTCAAATCACTTGATGCGAGCTTGCCCTGTTTGTAGTTTAAATCATTGCTTGCAAAAGAAGCTTGCAGTGCTAGAGGCATGTTGCAAGCTTGCTTTGCAACCACAGTGTTTGTGTTTTCCTTTGATCTCTCTGAACAGCCCTGTGAAACAAAAGGTGTTAAGGCCATGTCTGCTTTGTTGACCTTTTAACATGATTTAAGAAGAAAGAAAGAGGCCTCCTTACCACTGGCAGAGCTAGGGGGTGGCCGTGTTCTAAGCTTGGCCACCCCTCTCACCAGGGGCGTCGGACTGGGGAGGGGAGAGAGGGCCCTTGAAAAGTCTGGAATATATTTTATTTGGAACATGGGGGCCCATCAGGACTGCCTATACATGGGGCCCGGGATCTTGTGCTACGCCCCTGACTCTCACAGCTGCTGTTTCTGTCTGGTTTTTATTGACAAAAATTGCGTTTTTTAAAACGCTGAACCGTCTCTTAAAGACCACAAAAAACATGAGACTTTTCAGACGCACACTCCAACCTCACCTCAGCGCCAGGCGCAAGCCAAACGAGTGTGAAAATGAGCAAGTGCCGAATGAGCTTCAGCAGAACATCAGACAGTGATTTGCACATAGTAAATATAGAGTCAATCTTTCTCAACTGGTGGGTTGCAAGACCGTTTTGAGGAAGTCGAATAGTGTGCAGTCAACAACAAACGTAATTCTCTTTTTTCTGATGCTATTTTTATTTTAGAAGATGTGTGTGAAAGCTTGTGACACTTATGTCAGATGCTGAGAAAGGGGTTGTACTGTGCTTGCGGTACGCACATCATGCGAAAATGCGGCGTGCTGTAGCTGTAGTTGTCGTCAATTAACTCATGTAAGAATCAAAAAGGCGATTAAAGCTGTCAAAACTGCATGCATGTATTTGTTACATATGCGTCACGTGTGTCTGGATTAAAATATTCTGCTATGTGAGATCACAATATAAGGCACAAACTGATATGTAATGTTATAATGTCCAAATAAATGTGAGCACTGTGCATTTGTACTAGACGATAGGCATTCATTTTGCGTTAATTTGTAAAGGACAAACAAAAATGGATCATTTTTAAATCCATAAAATAACTAATTTTACATTCTGGCAACATTACATTATGAAAAACATAACATTTTACATTATGTGCTGTTGACTTGTTCACATTCTTGCACATGGGGATTCAAAAGAGAACTTTTGTTTTCCTTTTTAATTTCGGTATGATAGAACTGTTGCAATTATTTATTTTGACAACTAATATAGAAAGTTAAACTTTTTTTTGACAAACTCAGAATTGGTTGAATAGTTCATTGATTATATCAAACGCATTGAAGGTTGAATAATCTTTGGACTACAGTATTTATCTGCATCTTATTTCATCCATGAAGATGCAACAATGTAGAACAAGCTATTGGAGATTTTGAGAACCAGAACCAAGCTAACTGAGCAAGTTGAACTTTAGCTATAGTGTGTGCCCTTTTATTACTATTTAATTCATTTTAATATGAGGTGGTGGGTAATAATAAAAAAATTATAAAATTCACTCAGTATTCCATGATTCCTAATTCACTATCTCAATTACAAGTAAGTACAAATTAACTTTATTCAGTTGTGTAGGCACTAAAACAGTCCAATACCTAAATAATTTTTTATGATAAAATAATTAATATTTCTGTGCCACCCCAGACTGGTTGCAGGCCCTTGCCTTGCCACCCCTGAAAAAATCCTGTGATGAGGTGAGAAGCGGGCTGTGGTTTTAACACCTGCAGGTGGAGAAACAGTCAAAATGTAGGTTAAGCTTTTTAGCGTGGGTGGCACATATGAGATATACACATATGTTTATTGCAAAATAGCGGGCGTTGTCACGGTACCAAAATTTCAGATTTCGGTACCAATACCAGTACAAATCCACGGTTCTCGGTACCAATTTCGGTACCAAAGCTTAATTTAGATTAAATTTACATATATTAAAGTGTATATCACGGTTACAAAGATGGAAACTGTAGTATTAAAAACACTTTACAATAAGAATCCATTTGTTAGATAACATTAGATAAAATGACCTAACAATAAACAATAGTTATATACCAGGGCCCTGCAGAGACCTCTGGAGGGGCAGGTGCTCAAAGTATAAAAGGGGCACATGGAACAAGGCTTTCAATAAGGCTGTGCTCAAAATATTAATACAGCAATATATCAATACGGATGATTCTGTATCGATACGGCAGCAAATGCATTGATGCAGTTTTGAAAAAGAAACAGAAGAAAGGTTTAAAAAAAAATTGATGTGCACCTATTAATAATTCTGGGATTAGAAACTGAAGTGTCTTAAATTGTCCCAACCTGATGGCTTTTTCTTCTCTGTTATACAGAATAATAAAGAACAGCTGTTATAACTGTGTAGGACAAAATCAACGTGGCCCATGTTTCGTACAGTAGGCTACAGGATAGTTTTATTTAATGCCATGTCAGCATCTGTGGCTATTTTCATGGCAAAAACTGATTTACAAAAATACAAGTTACATTTATACAATGAAAATAAAAACAAAGCAAACAGAAAAAATACAGCAATTAAAACTTTACAAGATTTTTAACATTAATGTGATACCTGTTCTGGTAAATTCTTACTAAAGTCCTTAAGTGAGTTTGCTGCCTTTGCTGTTGTTGTTGTTACTCCTGGAGTTGATCTGAGACTGTAGACATTAAAACAAATATATAGGAGATATATTAGCTGATTAAACAATTTTTATGTGACCATGACAAGATGCCCAAAACTGTATTCATGTTTAATTTTAAAAGGGCTTTTTAAACCTACTAAGAGTTATCCAGCCAGTAAGCCTAGAACTGCTTTTCTGACGGACTGATATTAATGACATAATGACGGCTTTTTATATCTCATCTCCATAAATATATCTAGTAGTAAAGCTAATGCAAGGGCTAGAAATCAATTAATGATTCTATTATGAGCGCGCTTGCCGCGCGCCTACATTTGAAATGAGGAATCTGCACGCGCAAAAAACGCGCTATGTGAACGGCCCCTTATGGCAACGTGATATTAGCCTAAACCAAAATATTTCCATGTGGCTCTTTCCTCCTTTCTTATCGACAAGTGGATTTACAGCCACCACATCAGCAGCACCGCCGGTCGCCATGTCTCAGAGCTTTTATGAAGAGGACGCAACTGCACGCGCTTCGGGCATGCACGCGCATCAAGCAGCCTACCGGGTTTGAGAAAATCTGGTAACGTGACTTTTAAAAAACAAGTAATAAAAACTCAGTGAGTGTTTTAGCGCAATTTTCTCACGTCATGGGATCACAACACTAAGAGATAGTAAATCTTTTCCTGGATTTTTTTTGTGCGTTCCCGAGATTAGACCTTCCTTAACATAATGCCGAAAACCCGAAGTCTCTAGGGTGGTCTGGTTGAGGAGTAGATAGAAGTGCAAGATTGGTGCGCTCAGACAGAACAGAAATCATGAGTTAACAATCGCAATTTTGTCCGGTGGAAAATTGCGCTAAAAATGAGTAGGTTGCCGACTTGGTACCGAAGTACCGGGTCTTTGACAACACTAGAACTGTGGAATATTCCAGGCCAGTTATTTCACCTATCGAAGAATTGCTTCATTGTAAGGGACAGCCCTAAACGCCCCAATCAAACCATATAAAAGGTCTTGTTTTCCGTTGCTCGGGGCCGCACTTCGAGGTGGAGACATAGACCTTCTGTTTTTTTTTTTTGCCTTTTTTGCCTTTTTGAATTTATTGACCTATACGTGATTCTGTTTTTTTTTTCTTTTTGAATTTATTGTCTTTGTATTATTCTGAAACCTTTTTTAAGTAATACGAAACCAATTTTGGTGATTCGAAAAACTTTTAAAACAAGTGATTTTTTTTCCCTATAAGTATCTTTTTTTTTTTTTTTTTTTTTTTTTTGTAGTTTAGATATTAATACTAAGTAAAAGCCCAGTGAAACGGACCCAGGACTGAACTGGATTGGACACCGCCGAGGACTCTGAAGCCATTTATAGCATCATTAACCTGCAGGTAAGGACATCTCAGACGTTACAGCGGTATAGAAACACAACAATATATATACATACAAAGTTTGGGGTCAGTAAGATTTTTTAATGTTTTTAAAAGAAGTATCTTCTGCTCACCAAGGCTGCATTTATTTGATTAAAAAAACAATAAAAAACCCAGTAATATTGTTAAATACTATGACAATTTAAAATGACTGTTTTCTATTTTAATATATTTTAAACTGTAATTTATTCCTGTGATCAAAGCTGAATTTTCAGCATCATTACTCCAGTCTTCAGTGTCACATAATCCTTCAGAAATCATTTTAATATGATAATTTGATGCTCAAGAAACATTCATTATTATTATCAATGTTGAAAACAGTTATGTACAATTTTTTTTTCACAATTCTTTGATGAATAGAAAGTTCAAAAGAACAGCATTTATCTGAAATCTAAAGCTTTTGTAACATTAAACACTACCCTTCAAAAGTTTGGGGTCAGTAAGAATTTAAATTTTATTTTTGGGGTAAATAGCCTAAATAAAATAAATCAATACTTTTATTCATCAAGGATGAGTTAAACTGATCAAAAGTTACAGTAAAGACATTTATAATGTTAGAAAAGATTCTATTTTAAATAAATGCTGTTCTTTTGAACTTTCTATTCATCAAAGAATTGTGAAAAAAAATTGTACATAACTGTTTTCAACATTGATAATAATAATGAATGTTTCTTGAGCATCAAATTATCATATTAAAATGATTTCTGAAGGATTATGTGACACTGAAGACTGGAGTAATGATGCTGAAAATTCAGCTTTGATCACAGGAATAAATTACAGTTTAAAATATATTAAAATAGAAAGCAGTCATTTTAAATTGTCATAATATTTCACAATATTAGCTAGTTTTTTTTTTTTTATCGGATAAATGCAGCCTTGGTGAGCAGAAGATACTTCTTTTAAAAACATTAAAGGGTCATTTCACCCATTTGAACATTGTTTTTTATTTAAAGTGGGTCATATATGTAGTCGAAATGTAAAATAATTTTTGAATTTGGTGCCTTCGTGACCGAGAAAAGACAAAAAATAACTTCAGGACGCATTTGTATGAAAGACAACAACTCCCACAATGCACCACATTGCACAGCTCTGCAAGCCACTCCCACTAATCCAGAAAGCGCATATCTGCCTATAAGAGAAATCACTCTTCCGTCTACAAGGCTAGCTACTACCAGAGCTTGAAATTCATTTCACATTCACACAAAATGTCTAGTTAGTTGGCGAACTCATATAGTGCATTACTCCTCGTTTGTATTTCTTTCGAAAAGGTGAATTATTGCATGGTACCTGGATGTTCAGTCAGAACATAAATGCGGTGCGAAACTAGGATAGTTCTCAACACAAACGTCCGTGTCCTCGTCTGATTCAGAGATTTCGTCCAGGAGAAATTGTCATCGTTGAAATTCTTTGCCGCAGACGGACTCTATCTCTGTGTTCGTAGCGGTTCGTAGCTGCATAGTGAGATCACCGGCGCCACCGGTCCGCCCTAACTCGAGCCAGTCCGGGCTCCTCGTCCGCGGCAGGCAGGTCTTCTGCCTCGGCTGCTCTTCGCTATAATGCGGCTTGTAAAGGTAGCCACAAACACCTGATTCAAGCATCAGACTTCCGAAATCCTCTTCTTCTATATCATATTGAGCACTCTCCTCCGCTATTGTCATAACTTTACATCTGTCTCCACAGCGCCTGTTAGCTTAGCTTCAAACAAGATGGAGGATATTGCTTTCAGTTTCAGAGAGTAAAGTCCCACCCACTGATCTGTAATAGGTCTGTAGCGTGAGCGCGCCCCACCCTGGGAAAGATGAGAAACTAGTGTCTGTAGTCTTAACAGAAATCCCCCCCTCTAACACTTCCTCCTACAATGACGCAAAATGACGATTTTTGCGTCATTGTAGGAGGAAGTGTAAGAGGTAAATAACAGATTTCTCCCGTCTCAGGGGAAAATGAGAGAGTGTTGCACGACCATTCAATAGTATGACTGGGTTTCTAACAATGCAAAGCTTAATGCAAATGGGTGAAGTGTCCCTTTAAACAATCTTACTGACCCCAAACTTTTGAACGGTAGTGTATAAAAGTGTAAACTGGAGACAGAACAAAAAAAAAAAAAAAAAAGTTTCTGGTTTTATTTATTTTTTTATTTTTTTTTGCACTACAAAGGCCTGTTTATGAAAGTGCCATACATTAGAAGTCAGAAGGCACTTAAGTTAAATTATGATTTGCTGTCTGTCTAAACCATTGAAAAAAAAAAAAGCTAACTATCTTTATTGAATTGCATTGCATCATATTTTTTTCCATTGCGATGCATTAAATCGCATTGTGTTGAATCGAATTGAAATCGAACCACACTGTACATTGTAGGGGTGAATCGTATTGCATCGGTAGCTGATTCAAATGTATCTTTAAATGTAATGTATCGTTGGCTATGCAGCAAGTGGCTGTGAATGCAAAGAATTACTGAAATCAAATACAAGAAACAAGAAGCAAGGAAGCAAAAGTCACAAATAATGTACTGGAGCATTAGAGCAATATATATATAATTATTATTATTATTTTTGCTGAAGACAAACGTTTATAAAAGGAATGTCTAAAATTTGGCCGACAGGGACAGAACAAGATGATCTGAATGCAATTTGGGAATGCAAAGAATTAGTGAAATGAAATTCAAGAAGCAAGGAAGCAAAAAACCCCACAAATGACATACTGCAGGGGTGTTGAAACCTGGTCCTGGGGGTCCACTGTCCTGCAGAGTTTAGCTCCAACTTGCCTCAACACACCTGCCTGGAAGTTTCTAGTATGCCTTGTAAGAGCTTGATTAGCTGGTTCAGGTGTGTTTAATTGGGGTTGGAGCTGAACTCTGTAGGAAAGTGGTCTGCCAGGAGCAGGATTAGACACCCCTGACGTATGGAACATAACAGCAATTCATTTTTCTAATGGTAAACATGCAATGAGAGCTCTGATTGCATGTATTTCGGAACTTCAATTACGGCTTGAAAAAAAAAAAATCCTGAAACAAAATGCAGGTAAAACTGAAGTGATTCTGTTTGGACCTGATGCTTTAAATGCCAGTAATTTTGACCTTGGTTATCTAACCCAATGGGTCACCCCGTGTGCAAAAAACTTTCGGCTTTCGATTTGATTCCAGTCTAAAGTTTGATAAGCAGGTAAATTAAGTCATTAGTTAAGTCATATTTTTTTATCGCCTTCGTTGCCTGTTAAAATCGTTTTTATCACAAAAAAAAAAAAAAGTTGAAAAAGTAATCCAAGCATTAATCACTTCACTCTTAGATTATTGCAATTGAATCTTTTGCGCTCTCTCGCAAAACTGTTGTGTTCCCCCGATAAACTTTGCGTGCTCTCACAAAGATATTTCCGTTCCCTAGAAAAACTGTTGTGAGCTTGGAACACTTTTCTTTTTATATTTGAGTCCAAGTTCAAACTCTGACACGCTCCATTGTTAACATACAGAGCTGTCTGAAACACTGCCAGCAGAACATTAAACAGGAAGAGTCTGTCCAAGCACACAACAGGTTTTGCAAGAGAACGTAAATATATTTTGCCATCCCAAAATTATTCCACCACCATGTCCCTATAGGGGCTCATTAATTCCAAATTTTAACTTTGGTTTTTCAAACATTACATAATCTTGCACCGGTCTCACTGAGTTGGTGCATCCACACAAATAAATACAATCACTCAGATCGGGACATTTAAGAATGCTGTCCATCCCTAGGTCCAGACTGAAGCACTGTGGTGATCGAGCATTTGCTATTGCACAAGCTCCCTAGCCATTAGAATTTGCTTTACTTTTTGTTTTTTAAATTTCTGTTTAAATCTTATTTATTTGAACAGATGATGTGGGTCTAATATCCAAATCAAATAGTTATATTGTATTGCTTTGTAAAAAAAAAAAAAAAAAAATGTTTTAAACTTATTTGTGTTCTTTTATTTTATGTACAGCACTTTTGTCAGCCAAAGGTTGTTTTTAAATGTGCTTTATAAATAAAATGAAAGAAAGAAAGAATAAAAGTAAATATAGCTGCGAGCAGCGATTGCGGGCCCAAGCCGGTGGCACCGCCACCCTGGTGCCTTTAGTTAAACTGAATGTTTACTTCACTCACGTTCCAATACTGAAGGGAAAAATTATCCTCTTCACATGCACAAAAATGTGCTTGGAAACATCACAGTTGAGCGGTGATTACTGTGAATAGTATGAATTGTACTACTGACTATTTAAACAGAGCAGTGTAATTTTTATATGTTAGGTTGACTATTTTATTATTATATTTTATTAAGGCTATAATGAACAGACTGTGATGTCAAGAATGTCGCGATTGAACAGTGGACACATAAAAAGATACTCTGTCATTTTGTTCATACAGGACATCATTCAAAAATATGTTCTCTATTGACTTCATTATTTTATTGATTCATTTTGTTATTTTTGCAGGTGGTAACAAAAATTCAGAGTGCAACAAGAACAGGTGACAAAAAAACCATTACGGTATGTGGGTGTTTGTTGAGGTTCAGACACCATTTCTTAGAACAGAAAACTTGCAACTTTTGCTTTTTGTTACATGAAGTTGAATCTAGAAACTTTTAACCATGCACTCAATTACATTTACTCATTTTAAATTCTCTTTATGTATAGAATTTATTGTCTTACACTTCTCCAGACCTTCAATATTAAAATATGAAGATGTGTTTAAAACTATCCAAACAAAGACTGATAAAAAAATTACAAAGTTCAACAAGGAGAGGAGCTCACACACATAATACTTATTTCTTACATAAAAAACAATCATCAGTATCATAGTTACAGACAATAACGCACCTGATTCTATTTATATTAGGGCTGTTAATATTAACTTTAAATTCATATTTTTCCGTTTCAGTTCTCTTTCGCACTTGAATGGACACTCGAATTTCTTGAATGCACTTGAATTTCTCGAAGTGACAACAGCCAAATAAACCTGCTGCCTGCAGTCTGAGATTAATGTCAATCAAAAAACAAAAGAAAAAGAGAAAATCCCTCATTGCTCTTCACTGAATAACATTTGTAGCTTTAATAAGAATTAATCTTATTCTGTTTATAGTTTATGTAAAGTTTGTTTTATGTTCACTTAATTTAAAAGTTGTTATATTTTTAAAAGCCTGTTAAATTCTGTTAAGTATTGCTTTTAATTACTGTTATGTTTAATGGCTAAAATTGAAGAAAAAGTCAATTTAATAGATACATCAGTAGTATTATTGGTATCAGTGATACAGTCCTTCATTCATAGTACTTCAGAAAAAGATGCCATTAAACTCTTACTCATATTTAAAATATAGTCTTTACATTGGTTCTACATTAATTTGGAGATACAATGTGAATTTATTACATTGTGCGTCAAAAATGTGTGTTAATTAGTTTTTTTAAACATAAAAATACCATAAAAATAGAGCATAGAGCTCATTTACTTGTTGAACTTTGATATGTTTTTGAGATTACGCACCAAAGCAATTTTTATCTTCTAACTCCTCCACTATTTGGCGCAGGCGTTTTACGGCTTTTTGGCTGTTTTTGCTTTTTTTTAATTTAAAAATCACGCCTTTCCCACAGTTGTGGCATCATTTACACCACACTGAAGAGTCTGGCCCGTAATAAATTAAAAATAAAAGAACTGTCATAATTCACTCACCCTTTATGTAGTTCCAAGCCTGCATGACTTCCATCTGCAGAAAACAAAAGTCAAATGAAATTACAAAAAATAGGAAATATTTTGAAATTCAAACCTCAAACAACAAATCAAATATAAAAGCAAAACAGTAACAATAAATCCATTGAAAACAATATTTGCCAATTCAAATATAATTAATAGATATACTGTATATTTTTATATATACAGTACTGTGCAAAAGACTTAGGCATGTTAATAAAGCTACCTGAAAAACTATGTGCAAGTGTACCTGGACAAAAGCCGTTTTAAACGCAAAGGGTCGTTACACCATTGATTTGAATTAGTTAATAGAAGTTAAATCATAAATAAATTCAATTTGTGATTTAATTTTTTAAAGCATTCTCACTTTACAGCATTTTAACACAAGGGCAAGTTCTTTTCATTTACATTTATTCATTTCATTTTAGCTGATGCTTTTATCCAAAGCGACTTAAAATTGCTATATATGTCAGAGGTCGCACGCCTCTGGAGCAACTAGGGGTTAAGTCTCTTGCTCAGGGACACATTGGTGTCTCACAGTGGATTCGAACCCGGGTTTCCCACACCAAAGGCATGTGTCTTATCCATTGCGCCACACCACCCCTCACAGTACTTTTCACAGTACTGTAGCTTTGCAGGAAGGTTTCTTCAAGCATCTTGGAGACGAACAGTTCTTCTAAATTTAGTTTGTCTCAGTTTTTTCTGTTTCTTCATGTAATCACAGACGGACTCGATGATGGTGAGATCAGATCATCCTGGCTGTTGTCAGATTCCTTGTGCATACAGAAATCTCATTGGATTATTACAATTAATGGCAAAAATAATGCTATAAATGTAAACTGATATTTCCTACTGACACACTACAGCAAAAGATACAAATTACTGACTGGGGGGGGGGGGGGGGGGGTATTAACACGTCTAAAACTTTTGCACAGTACTGTATATTTGGTTATTATGTGTCAATAAAGCCTATTTATTCACAAAAATACTATTTTATTCTATTTGTTTGGGCACTGAGAAATTTCTCAGAATAACTTTTTATGTTCAAAAGAAGAAAGTCATATTTGCAACAACATGAGGGTGAGTAAAAGATGACAGAATTTTCATTTTTATGTGAAATGTTAAAGTGTACCCCCTTAAAGCACAAGTGGCCCCAGCCCGGACCCCCCAGCTACCATGGTCTAGAACCGCCACTGGAAAAATGGTCTAATAAATTTGTTAAGCACTGTGTGTGTGTGTGTGTGTGTGTGTGTATATATATATATATATATATATATTTTTTTTTTTATTATTCTTCATGCCATATTGCAAAATAAATGATCAAGTGGCTGTTCATATTACATGACTGTCATTTCCATTCTTTCTTTTTTTTTTTTTATCACTCACTAAAAGTTTTTTTTTTTCAACTTTTAGAAAGATGTCTGACTCTGAGACCATCGAACTGGCTTGTCTTGGCCGGCCTTTTCAATTAGGAATGCTTTATGACTGCCGAAGGGATCTCCTTATTCCAGGTAAAAAAAAAACAACAAAAAAATAAAGATTTCAGAGATCATTTCAGTTAGCATACATAATCAGAAGATAATTTTTTTTGTGTGATTCTTCTGCTATGACAAAGTAAAACTATGCTTTGTCAAAGTTTCAGCATTTATGTTAATATTGTAACAATATTATTATTATTACTTCAAATATTAATATGACCATATTATAGTAAAGAGAAAACAGAAACATGTTTTCCTAAAGGTACACCAGAATATATGTCCATGAAAGCAAACAAAAATTAATTAATTGGTCTCCGGTGGCTTAAAATAAATATATTATTTATGTATTATTTTTAAGGAATAACTCTCTAGGACGCTCAGATGCTGCAGAAGAATATCAATGTACGGCCACAGCCAAACACTGACTTCAAAATCATTGCCTCAGATTCAAGTGAAGACAAAGTAGAAGCTTTGAATATTTCTGCATCTCTTGAAGCCAGTTTTCTGGGTGGATTAGTTAGTGTGAAAGGGTCAGCTAGCTATTTAAATGACAAGAAGAAGTCCAAACATCAATCTCGAGTCACCTTGCAGTATCGGACAACTTCACGTTTTGAGCAGTTAACTATGGAGCATCTTGGAACAGGGAACGTAAAGCATAGCAATGTATTTCAGGAGGGCTCGGCCACACATGTTGTTACGGCTCTATTGTATGGAGCTCAAGCGTTCTTTATTTTTGACCGTGAGGTTTCATCCAATGAAAATCATCAAGAGATACAAGGAGACCTGCATGCAACAATCAAAAATATACCTTCAATATCAATTGAAGGTGAAGCATCTTTGAAAATGAGTGAATCGGAAAAAGAGAAAATGAACAAATTCAGCTGCACTTTTCATGGAGATTTTGCTCTGGAAAACAATCCAGTTTCCTATGTAGATGCCATCAAGGTGTACTCAGAGCTGCCAAAACTGTTGGGAGAACATGGAGAGAATGCTGTGCCAATGACCGTATGGCTTTACCCTCTGAAAAACCTAGATTCAACAGCTGCTCAGTTAGTCAGGGAGATCAGTGTAAGCCTAGTACGACGTGCCCAACGGATCATGGATGAACTGGATAATTGTGACATTCAGTGTCAAGACCTGATGAGGGACAATGTTGCCATTCAATTCCCTGAAATCAAAACTAAAATCAGAAAATTTAAGGACCTCTGCTCAGAGTACAAAATAGTTTTTCAAAAACATCTCTGCAGGCTTCTTCCATCCATAAGGGGTGGAGGAAAAGAAGAACAAGAGCTTGTTGATGCTCTTAATGACAAAGAAAGATCCCCGTTTCAGGGTGCTCTGGTACACAAGTATCTCAATGAGCGAGAGCGAGAGATGAATGTCATTAGATCTTACCTCGAAATCATGAAAGAAGTCCCTGTTCTTTCATCCAGCAATGACTTGGACAAGGTTGTCTTGAAAGCATCCAATAACTATGTGATAGCTTTTGCACTTTCCTCCTTAAATGAAAAGGAACTGTACTTTTCAGACCTGGAGAATTACCTGAAAAAACAATCGCGTAACAATGGAGAGCAAGTGAGTTATGATCAAGACTCCTCAAAAAAGACAGATAAATGGTTTTCCTCAGGAAATGTATCTACACTGACCAGGGAAAACATACAAGCCTTCCTAGATTTCAAAGAAGCCAATAAAGGAAGAAAGAACATTGAATTCTGCATTGCATCAATCCCGGATGAACTCATCACTGCCTCTTCAATTCATGTTTATGAAAGGGGGAGACTCATAAGCTCACAGTACGAGCTCCCCTCAAAACCCCCAAAACCAGTCTTCTTGAGTGCGGAGCATGACTGCATACATCTGCAAATCAAACCTCCTGTCCACGGTGTTAGTTCTGTGAACTCGTACTGCATTTCATATCAGTCTGCGCAGAGCACTGAATGGACTGATGTGTTTACTGATGGGGTTTCTGATCAAGTCACAGTCAAGCAGTTACAACCACATAAAGAATATCGTTTCAACTGTAAGGCGGTGTGTCGTCCAGGAGTAAGTCTGACTAGTGACACAACATCATTCTTCAGGACTCGTCCATGTGCTCCGCCTGGAGCACCGATAGTGAAACGAGTAGAATCTGAGTCTGCAACTGTAGTCTGGGATGTTCCTACATCTGTGGGAGAAGATGTTCTGGTCACTGGATACGTGTTGGAATCCAGAGAATGCACGAAGGATCAGGAAAGTGAAAAGCCATGGAAGTCTGTAAAATCTACAAACAGGGAGTGCACTCTTCAGGGACTGAAAGACGACACAGATTACGCAATCCGAGTTTTTGCAAACTGTGGAAATGATGGAGAGAGTCTCTCCAGCCCTGAAACTGTGTTTTCAGCCAGTTTTAAGGGGAAACAATCAAATAAGGATGGGAGTGGGTTGTTCTTGAATCAATCTTTACAAATAAAAAAGGGCAATCCATCAATACATACACTGACACTACACACAAAAATGTCAGAGACTGTTTGCTTTAATCAGTATGTCTTCGGAAGAAAGGTTGAGGATGTGAAAAACAAAGTTATCCTTCTTTTGGGACCAACTGGTGCAGGAAAAACCACGCTGGTTAATGTGATGGTCAATTACATACTGGGCGTAAAGTGGCAGGATGCATATCGCTTCAAACTAATCAATGAAGTGACCAATCGCTCACAGGCTGAGAGTCAGACATATAATGTCTCATCTTTTGAGCTGTACAATCAGCCTGGCTTTAAAATTCCCTATTCCCTCACAATCGTAGATACACCCGGATTTGGGGATACAAGAGGAATTGCACATGATAAACTGATTAAAGAGAAGGTCAAAAGCTTTCTTTGTAGCCCTTTGGGAATCGATCACATTGATGCCGTTTGCTTTGTTGTCCAGGCCTCTCTTGCCCGCCTGAGTGCCAATCAGAAGTACATCTTTGACTCAATCCTGTCCATTTTTGGCAAAGACATTGCAGAGAACATCATAGTTTTGGTGACATTTGCAGACAGTAAAAACCTCCCACTTCTAGAGGCCATCAAAGCAGCAGATCTGCCCTGTCAAAAGAATACAAAGGGACAACCCACCCATTTCAGTTTCAACAATTCATCTGTGTATGCAGACAAAAAAGTAGAAGAGCCTACAACCTCTGACAATGATTCAGATGATAATGATGATGAAGATGATAAACTGACAGAGCTTGTCTGGGACAAAACCTTCAAACAGATGAAGGCTTTTTTCAAGGCATTGGGGGCCATTGAAAGTAAAGATCTGACAATGACTATAAAGGTCTTGGAGGAACGAGAGCGCCTTGAGAAAGCCATGAAAAGTCTGACCCCTCAAATAACTGCAGGTCTCTCTAAAATGAGTGAGATTAAAAAATTCAAACAATGTTTGGAAAATGAGAGTGACAGCATGAAGCAAAATGAGGATTTTGAGCAAGATGTAGAGGTGATGAAAGCAATCAGAACCCCTGTAAACTGTTTCACCATGAATTGCAACACCTGCTTCTTCACATGTCACTCCAATTGTTTCCTCCCTGAAGAAGATTCTGTGCAAACTTGTGCTGTGATGGAAGCTGGACACTGCATTATCTGCCCTGAAAACTGCCATTACTCTGCTCATTCTAAGGAAAATTTCATGTGGACGTATGAAACAAAAATAGAGAAAAAAACTATTAAAGAGCTGAAAGACAACTTCATGAAGTCAAAAGGAAAGTTTATGGACTCGAAGCAAATACTTGATGCACTTGAAGAGGAACTCAGTGTAATTGAGGAAAAACTAAGGAAGTTGATCAAACTGTCCTCTGATTGCCTAACAAGACTGGATGAAATTGCACTGAAGCCAAAATCTCTCTCCACAGCCGAATATTTTGAGATCCTGATCAAAACCGAGAAAGAAGAGAAAAGTCCTGGCTTTGAGGACCGGGTTGTTGCACTCGAGAAAATGAAACAAGTACCTCTTATCCTGGATAAGATTGCCAAAGGAGAAAATTTGCTGGAAACAGAGCGCCGCATTATGAAGGAGAGAGAGAAGCGAATGCAAACTGTTGCCCTGAAAATGATGAAAATTAAGGAAGCTTTTAGTGCCTTTCAGTCACAGAGCAAACAGAAAACATCTGATCAAAATGATGGAAGTGCTTGCCTTGAGGGACAGGAGATGTCCTAAACAAAATAAAAGGCTGAATAGTTCAAAAAGATTTAGGAAAACTGAAAATTTGCTTAAGATGTTACTTAACAAAAATCAATGCTTCTTTCACGTGTAAATCAATAATCATTTAACATCAAGAATACTGAATTTAAGAGTTATTTTATGCTTTTAATATTTGTGTTTTCAACAATGATGCAATGTCAAATTTATCAAGAATCCACAACAATCTTGTACTGTAACTCAACTGGTAGAGCATAGTGCTAGCAACACAGTAATAATGGCTCCAGAGAATGCATGAAATTAGTGTGTTCTTTTGTTTTCGTTTTTTTATAGCTTAAATGCTATATAAATTGCATTGCTTAAATTGGATAATAGCTTCTGAAAACAGTATAAATGTAAAAACAAAAAATCTTAATTTTTGTGTTTAGTCTTGTGAAATCATTCAAACATTTTGATATTGTAAAATACTATGAAATACTATAAAAACAATTGTGTATGGTTTCAAGCACTTGCTTTATGTTTTCAAGAAATTATGAGTTTTAAGAAATTATAAGTTGTATTAGTATGGCATAAAACATTTTGAAATTAAGAAATATGGATTTTTCTCATGGTAGAGCTTATACTGTATTGCCGCAATGCGCATGTGAAATTTTCCCAATTCCCGTAAAATTTACTACTGTTCAAAAGTTATCAGCAATTGTATTATAATTAATTCTACTTATGGATTTTAAGATGATCATAATTATTTTTATTAGTAGTAATATTGTTTTTTACAAAGTAATTTTCTCAACTCTGTGAATTAATAAAAAGAACTTAACTGTTTAACTTAATTGTCAATTCATGATTTTAATTTTTTAAACCTTTGTGAAGTTTAAATTTTTCTGAAGCCTGTTTTGCAAAATCCAGGTCCTGAACACGGACTGCGACTTGTAAACAATGTCCTAAATTATTGCCATTATGCATTATGACTGTCTGTCATTCGTGTTAATCAAACAACAAAAGACAACGAGAAGATCACTTTTGTAGCTTTAACAAAGATTAGTAATATTTAATTTATACAGCCAAGACTATAGTGTTATTTAACATTTGATTTCCTGAATAATTCATGTACAGTAATCTTTTTTTATTGCAATATATAATCCAGAAAAACAAAATATTGCAATGTAGTGCAGTAAAAACAAGTATGAAAAATAAAAATAGACTATGGCACAACCTTTACAACTCTGTATGTCAGATTGACAGGTAATGATATTCTGTAGCCTACCCTCCATGGTGAATTAATTAAATACATAATTATTATAAGAAAAGAAAAAATAAATCTAATAAAAGGTAGCCTGGCTCCGCCCTCCTACGCTCAATTTTCATTTTCCTTCAGTACGTCATCTAGGTTTGCAGTATAGCCTATTTGTGGGTTTTCTTCTGCCAATTTTTACCGATCCAATCAGCGAACAGAGGGAGTGGCTGAGAACGATGACGATGACGTGAGATCCCAAAACTTGAAGAAATTCACACAGTACAAGGCATAATGCCAAGACACATGCTAAAGAGTCAGGCAGCAGCACTCCTCTCATAAACATATACAGTGCACAGGCCTCAATACATTTATTCAATTCTGGACCTAATTTAAACCATGATGATCAACAGCCCGTTTGAGTTAGCAGACGACAAGGTCATTTCAAACTGTGTGCTCATAACAAGATTAAGGAGTGCAATTTTCATCTGTTTAAAACAACAAATCATGCAAAAGTTTTAGAGGATCCACGCTCAAGCCCAAAGGATAACTTGTTATGGGACATTTAAATATCAGTAGCGTTGCATCAAAAATGGAACAACTGGTTACGAACTTACAACTTAGTTACGAACAACCGGTACTTACAAACTCGACCTTTAATTTGCTTTGCTTTTCGGAAACGTGGTTGACAGAATCATCACGAACACTGCATACTTGGTCCCGGGATATAAAGTCTTCAGAAAGGATCGAAAATTTGGAAAAGGTGGTGGACTACTAATGTATGTGAAGGACAGCATAAAATGAAAGGAAATTGAATTTAATACATTAGTGGATATAGAATGCATTGCTGTAACAATTGTTTTATCCCCATGCATGGCATTTACTGTAATTGGTGTAGGCCTCCTTCATTAAGTAGGCTAGTATGTTTTATCATCATCTATTCATTTTTTTAAAGGGTTTCATAGAAATAAGGAGTTAATGTTTGGGGACTTTAATGTAAATTAGATTAAGAAGTCAAATAATAAAAAGCTTCATGAGGTAGTAAGTCAGTTTGAGCTCTCACAGTTAATTCAGAGCCCCAGCAAAGTTATCTCATATTAACTGAAACATTGACTATAAGTCAATGAATTTATTAAGAGGGTTTTCGGATCATAATCTTATATTAGTGGTAAGAAAATTAACAAAACATTATAATCAACAAGAGAAAGAAATTTTTCTAAACATTATACCAAAAAGATTTCTAAAGAGAAATTGAAATAAAATCCACTGGAATGAGATTCTGTCCACAGTTATCTAGATGATGCTTCCGAGTGTCTAATGGCCAGATTCAAGGCGAATTCAGTAGCAATGTTACATTTTCTAGAAAGAAGCAGAATTTACCTTGGTTAAATGAACAGCTAAAGTTAATGAAACAGAGGAACCATACCTTGAAGATAGCGCTCAAATCTGGGTTAGCTCATGACAGAAGAGTATTTCAGTGTTTACATAATAAAGTTGTAAAGAAATTGAGAAAAGCAAAAATCTTCATCAAACTTATAAATGATGCTAAGGGGAATAGTACACAAGCCTGGGAGAATATCAATAAAGTACAATAGAAAAATAGTAACAAAGGAGATAAAGATATTGAATTACAAGTTCGGGGAAATTTAATTCGAGATAAGCATCAACTTGTGTGTATTTAATTAATTTTTTTTTATAGATTCAGATAAAGATTTAGCACAAGGGTTTAGAGCAAGAAGTAAGGATATTGTATCACCAAATCATAATTCTAATGTCTTTAACATTTCTGAAGTATCTGAGTCTAATATAATACAACTACTCATAAGCTCAGTACGAACTCCCTTTTCCCCTCAATGAAATGTATTACCTCAAGCACAACGGCAGATGGCGACAAACTACTATCAGAAAGTTAGAAATCTAAACCAGCACCTGTTCACATTTGGCAAATTCCCAAACAGCATTACGAGCCGTTGAAGAACTCTGTAGACTCGTGACTCAAAGGGTTGTTGCACACAAAACTGTGCATCTGAAGTAACGTTAGTGAGGGTATGATGGTAACTGCAAATTTGCCACTTATGATTACATGATCGTGCATCTAGACTATTTTAAACACAGCAGTGATCTTTAAATCCATTTAAATAATCATTACATATTTGTTTGTCTTTTACCAAATGGCATGGGAAGAATTGAAGTAAAAAGTCAGTTTAAACTACAAATGCAAGGTGACATTTGGCCATATACTTTTGCTTGCTATTACAACCTTAACAGTTATAGCTAAGAATGAACTGTTCAGCTAAGATTTAAGTGTAGTGTAACATTCAGATTAATAAATTAACAGTTATCTAAGAGAAAATGCAGTTACTTTCTTCAATGTCATGAAAAAAGGAATTCAAGAAACTGACAGAAAGCTATAAAAAAATATTATTAATATTATTGTTGTTGCTGTGTATTATTGTCATAGTTGGTGTGAACGGGCGTTAACTAAAATAACTATAACAAGAACAATATTGGCATCTACTGTTTACTATAAGCACACACTGCAGTTTTGTCATCTGCCGCTTTAAATGTTTAAGCTCTTTAAAGCAGGGTGGATTGTGATTTGCTTTCAATGTTTTTATGGTTCATCAGCCGGACTCTGTGGACTCTGCTGTTCTTTTAAATTTAGGACAATTTTTACAACAAAATCTTTATCGTCATTACGCTGATGTGAACGGGCCTTAACCCTTATACACTTGCTCTGTCAGAAGCTATCATTTTATAGTAGCTACTATTTAATCTATTAAATCAGATAACATGAATAGTGAAAGGTTGGTTACCTGACATTTTCATAAATTGCTGGGGCAGATTTTTTGAAACAACCTAGTGTCTTGCTCTAGGGCACGATGGCAAGGAAGTAGGACTGCATTCTCTGAAGCTCTCCGGTTCCTGGCCATCCAAGGACCTGCTGAAGAAGCTCAGATGGAAACAGAGACATGCAAGATATTAGTTAACTGATTTGACATTATGTGATGGGCTTTTGACAAAGAGGTTTTGCATTGAACTCCAGTGTTTCTAGTGCACACTAAGACTTTGATGCTGCCTTATTAGATTTTTAAGCTCTAAGTGCGGCTTCATGTGCAGCCACTCAATCACTTCAGTTTAATAAACACAACCACCAAACACAGGAAACATACAATATAAACTCACTCATTACCATACCAACAGGAAAACCAGGCAGGAAATGTGTCATGAAGCTAATTCCCAGTCAATTGGGAATGTCTGGCTGATCTGGCTCATTGATGTAAAGATATGTTAAAGCTAATGAACATGTAGGTCTAATTTTGTCAAATGATCATTAATCATTATAGCAATGAGCACAAAGTGAAACTGTTTGAGCAATGAGTTTCAGGAATGTACGTGACAGGACGACGGCTGCTTTTTCAGAAGAGAGGAACAATTCCACCGGATATGTCAGAGATGGAATTCAAAATAAATGAAAACAAACGGATGTAAAACTCAGTGAATTGAAAAACCCAAATGGAGAGATTTGATGTGTATATTTGTTTGGGGAATTTGAGGGATTATTTATTTTGGTTTGTTCAGGTCACAAGTTGTCTGTCTTCCTGTTAGCTGTGTTTCCTGAGGTGTTCACGAAGTCAAAAACTTATTTCTAGTCCAAACAGAGAATTGGAAAATGTCCAGAACAGAGAGAGATGCCTTGTGCAGTCACGTTGTTCACTCTTGCACTCTTCACATCATCTCTCTTTATAGGATTTGTGTCTGCAAGCATGCATTTACAAAATGTTCATCTCTTCCTCTGCTGAAATGCATCAAATATTTAATATCTCGCAAACATGAGAGGGGGATTAAAGGAAAAAAAAGGGAGGGTCAAATAAGAGGAGAGGAGAGGAGAGGAGAGGAGAGGAGAGGAGAGGAGAGGAGAGGAGAGGAGAGGAGAGGAGAGGAGAGGAGAGGAGAGGAGAGGAGAGGAGAGGAGAGGAGAGGAGAGGAGAGGAGAGGAGAGGAGAGGAGAGGAGAGGAGAAGAGAAGAGAAGAGAAGAGAAGAGAAGAGAAGAGAAGAGAAGAGAAGAGAAGAGAAGAGAAGAGAAGAGAAGAGAAGAGAAGAGAAGAGAAGAGAAGAGAAGAGAAGAGAGAATCAACATAAAAAGTATGTTTTACATAAACAGATCCCATTCATATTTCACACACACACACACAAACACACACACTTTTATACAGTATTTCTGTACTGTTGACAGTAATTGGAATTACAAAAGACTACAATGAGAATTTGGAGTAAAATATGCCTTAAAATAATGTCACAAAAAAACAACAACAAAAAAAAAACTTACATTGATTGGCCCTAAAATAGGTTTTATTTTCTACATTGATTTCGTGAAATATGACTCAAACATGTTTTAGTAAGCGTCATCCAAAAATGTAAGGACACTAAGAAACCACCTGCAGAAACTCAATATGTGTCAGACTGATGTATAGAGGCTGTATCTATCATGGTGTACAGCATTTTCCAACTCGATCCCACGGTCCTGATAATCAGCGGGTGTGTGTGTGTGCTGCATGACTGCATATCTGTCCCTTCTCCATCCAAATGTATCTTCTGTCACATATTCCAATCTTTCTCTCACTATCTTTCAAATTGCATTGGGAATCTCAGAGCATTCTGAATCCAGCAGGAGAAGGAAGATATGCAGTCAGCTGTGAAACAGCTCTTAGGTGGCAGTTTTAAAAAGATGATTATCTGGTGCAGATGTGCCGTGGAGATTTGTATAATGTCATCTCTCAGGTTTGGTGAAGCAGACTGGTGCAACAAATTTATTTCAGTTAAGGATGAGCAGTGGACTGGGAACATTTACCATCCTGTAAAACCTAACAAATATCCTAACTAACCTGTACTTTACCTTTACTCAGAAAACCCTAGTTAGTTAGTACAGCTGTTCCCACTCCCCAGCATGCTTTACAGGAGTAAATGTTAAGGGAAAATGCTTGTATTTACAAAAGGTGAATAAAATAATAATATTAGTAAGAGAATAAAAATATATTTTAATGCATAAATGTTTTTTAATATTTTAAATACTCAATTGTTTTCTCCCAGGCAGAGCAATGATAAGCAACAGAAAAAGTCTCCTGCTTTTCAGATGTTTCTCCTGAGAAAAAGACCACTGTAATTCCAGGTGTCTTTTATAGAGTTCAGAAGAAATGTCAATGAATTAAACTGCTCAAATTTACCAACGTCTGCAATCAAAATCCATTTACAACAAACTCAAACATTTCTCATTAAATTATCCCAAGCCCAAATGATCTGAGCTAAGCTATCCAAATTACTTTTACAGCTCAAACTATACAAGCATTGAGAAGTGTATATATAGAGTGCAAATGATATGATGGTCACCCATGCAAAATAATTAATTATAAATTAAAAAGATGATCATGAAGTGTGTGAGAGAGATACAGATTCATGACATTAGAGTGAGAAGTAAACGATATCCAGGAGCCAAAGAACTGAACCAACCTTCACGTCTAACACCAGATATATGAAAAACACACATATGCATTATGAAGCAACGCAAACATATGGCTTGCTGTGTGTGTGTGTGTGTGTGTGTGTGTGTGTGTGTGTGTGTGTGTGTGTGTCTCTCTCTGGGAATTTCAGTTCAAATGTTTGAGAAAACCAGATTCAGAAGTGTGCGTGAGAAGTGACAGGGTAATGATTCAGACTTTACATTGTGTTGCAAAAACATACACTGTCCAAAATACAGAGCTGATAGCGAAAACACATGCCAAAAAAAACAAAAAAAAAACATGTTAAGGCTCAATAACTTTAATTGCAAGTACATACACATATACTGGTTTCCATGTTTTATGGGCACTTCCCAAAGGCGTAATGGTTTTACAAACTGTGTATTTTATCCCCCTACACTAACACTAACCCTACCCCTAAACCTAACCACCACAGAAAACTTTCTGTATTTTCAGATTTTCAAAACACTTACAGGTGAAACTTGAAAAATTTGAATATCGTGCAAAAGTTGATTTATTTCAGTAATTCAACTTAAAATAAGTCATTCACATGGACACACACACACACACACACACACACTAAATAGATAAATAAAAATGTGTTTTCTCCTTTCTGAAAAAAAAAAATAATAATCTTTTAACATTGCAGTCCTATTGGCTCAATGTTGACCTCTCATCTATCAAATCACAGCATTGCAACACCACACCACCCTATAAAGGTGCTGTGTTAGTCTATAAACTCCAGCTGAGATCTGAAGGGGCAAAGACACTAAAAAAACTACTAAAATATCAAGGAGAACTGGGTATACTGCTTACAGTGTTCATACAAATTTGTCAATTTCTTTTTTTGTTAAAAATTAGGTTCTAATAGTTGTTATTTTGCAATAACTGAATTACAAGCTCAACATACCATATTTGGCAGTAAATTAAAGATATAAAAATATTCTTGTTACTTTATAGTTATATTTGAAGCAATGTAAAAAACAACAACAACAAAAAACACATTTTGAGACTTTGGTTTTAAGAAAAGTAATGTTGCTAAAAACATGGTATACACAAATAAAACCAAAAATATTCTAGAATTATTTTCCAGCTAATAATGTAAATGCTATTCCACATAGCAAGAAGCCATTTACACATCAAATACAATTGGAAATTATTTAAATTGGATTAATCTGTTGTTTTTTTTGTGCTGGAAATTAAAATGTTGTGAAAAACATTATTTTAGTTTGTGACAGAAGTTCACTTAGTCTTTATCCATTAAAGTCTCACATATCTAAAAATCAAAGGAGTATTTAAACCGAAGGATTCAAAGAAAAAAAAAAAAATATATATATATACATATATATGTATGTGTGTGTATGTATGTATGTATGTATATATATATATATATATATATATATATATATAAATATAGCTGCGAGCAGCGATTACGGGCCCAAGCCGGTGGCACCGCAACCCCGGTGCCTTTAGTTACCTAAAGGCACCGGGGTGGCGGTACCGCCGGCTTTGGCCCTCCATCGCTGCTCGCAGCTATATTTATATATATATATATATATATATATATATATACATACATACACACACATACATATATATGTGTATATATATATATATATATATTATTGTTCAAAAGTTTGGGGTCAGTAAGATTTTTAATGTTTTTAGGAGAAGTCTCTTCTGCTCACCAAGGCTGCATTTATTGATTAAAAAAAATAAAAAAAAATAAAAAAACTGTTTTCGACATTTAAAATAATAATGAATGTTTCTTGAGTATCAATCATCATATTAGAATAATTTCTGAAGGATCATGTGACAGTGACGACTGGAGTAATGATGCTGAAAACTCAGCTTTGATCACAGGAATAAATAACAGTTTAAAATATATTAAAATAGAAAGCAGCTGTTTTAAATTGGAATAATATTTTACAATATTACTGTTTTTGTTTGTATTTTTAATCAAATAAATGCAGCCTTGGTGAGCAGAAGAAACTTCTCTGTTATGTGCGCGCCACAGACTGCACGCACGTCCGCTTAGAGTTCCGCCTTTTGCCTTCCGTCAATATTACGTTATTAGAAAAATATTTTTTTAGAGAATCGATTTTTTGACATTTGTGAATCGATTCAGAATCGTCCACGTCCGCATCGCGATGCATCTAAGAATAAATTTTTTCTCCCACCCCTAGATTTCATACAGCAGGTTAATAAACAGTTACAATTAAGTCACTTACATTTTAGATGCAATGTTGACTGTTTTTGTTCTGTTTCAGCAGCGAAAATAGTTAAAGATCACGGCAGAACCATCACGCATCACGTGTTTTCTCATAACTGAACGATTCAGCATTTTTAACGAATCGGTTGACTCAAAGATTGAATGATCAATCCATAAACATCTGTCTTAATCATGATCGACTCATTCGAACGAATCGTTTGAACGAATGAATCAATGACTCGCTTATTAAGATGGATGCCTGGCGACACCTAATGGCGGTTTAGTGTTGTTTAAAAGCATCATTCTTTCCCACATGTGTGTGATTTGTGTGTGCAACATTATCATTATTTTTCTTTCACTATTATATTAGCGATTTAAAAGCACCCACTCGTGTCACACGTCGATTAACCGGTGGGAAAATATCCTCAGACACATACCTAATAAATGTATATTTAAATACAATATTGGCCTACCTGGTAAAAAGTTTTATATACTATTTTGATGTCCTTTTGGACACAAGAGGGCAGTATAGCCCTATATGTTTGCTTTTTTGTTGAACCAAATAGCACTAAATAGCCTGTTTTAACTTTTTCATTCTTCTTGAATTGCAAAAACAGAATAAAATGGGTTTAGTTGTGATATTTGTATTCTTTTATATAGAAATAAATGGTATATAATTACATTTTTAGAAGATTTTTAGTGTTTCCTTTTTGGACATTACTTTAATCCCTCGCCATAGCAAAACCGTTTGAGATATTTATTATCCATTCACAATTTAGCATATTTAATGTAGTTTCATCATGTTGAAAAAGTTTGGTACGAATAAAATAAATAGTTTAAGAGGAGTGGCTAAAAATTCAGAGGCTGATTTTGCAAAAAAATTCACATTCAGACCAAAATATCTGACTTCCTGATGGCCAGAGCTATTGAATGTAAATTAGAAAGTTGTCCGGCTTGATGAGAACAATATACAAACTATTTTTTCTTTACTGTAGTTAAAACTAACCCCCCCCACTTTTGTCAAAAGCATGTTGAAAGTGACACACTTCCTGCTGCCAGTTGGTGGCGCTATAACTTTGACTCACAATAGCTACATCCATCTGATCGGCCTCTTACCACGAACACACTGCTGAAGTTTCATCAAGATCAGTTAATGTATGCAGAAGTTATTCCACTTCCGTGTTTCTCTTTTCTCGCCATAAATTCGATTCCTCGCCACAGCCAAACCGTTCGAGATATCAAAAATCCGTCCGCAATTTAGCATCCTCAATGTCTTGACTACATGCACACCGAGTTTGAAGGGGACACGGTGAATTTTCTAGGAGGAGTATTTCACATTCCACAGCAAGCGTTTTCCAAACAACCCATAATAGCCGACTTCCTGTTGGGCTGGCGTAAAACTTGACCGGGGTAAAGTTGTTCGGCCCGATGAGATCTATATGTGTACCGAGTTTCATATTAATTCATGCGAGCGTGTTTGATATATGGATCAAGTTTTAGAACCCCGTTCAAGGGGGCGCTGTTGAGCCCCCCAGCCACGCCCGGGTACCAGCTTCAGCCCGGCCCTGATGGCCGTGGGTTCTGACCTGTGTGCAAAGTTTCAAGAGTTTTTGAGCACGTTAAGGACCCCAAAAGCCCCTGAAACCTTGATTAACAATATAAAAGCAATAGTCAAATCCCCCCCTCCCCTCACACACACACAGACACAGAGAGAGGGAGAGAAAATTCTTCAGAAAATCCACATTCAAACCAAAATATCTCTCTTCCTGTTGGTCGGAGATGGTTCATGTAAATTAGAAAGTTGTCCGTCTTGATGAGAACAATACACATACCAAGTTTTGTTGCTGTTGATAAAACTAATCCCCCCACTTATGACTAAAGGTGGCGCTACTGAGCCCGTCACCACGCCCGTTTCTGAAACTTTGCACAGGTCTACTGGATAATAAATGTGATGTGTCTGTCGAGTTTCATGCAATTTCAAGTATGTTAAGAGTCTCAAAAGCATAAAAAAAGAATATTAAAGTTTGATGCGTTGCCACGGCAACAGTATCTAAGATATCAATAATCCTTTCACAGGTTTACATCTGCCGTGTGTCTACATTGTACACATAAAGTTTGAAGCAAATCTGGTAAAAATAAGACAGTGATTTCAAAGCATTTTAATAGTGATGTACTTCCTGCTGCCTGTTGGTGGCGCTATAACTTTGACTCACAATAGTCACATCTGTGCGATCGGCCTCTTACAACGAACACACTGCTGAAGTTTCATCAAGATCAGTTAATGTATGCAGAAGTTATAACACACTTCCTGTTTCATTTTTTCGCCATAAATTCGTTTCCTCGCCACGGCCAAACCGTTCGAGATATCAAAAATCCGTCCGCAATTTAGCATCCTCAATGTCTTGACTTCATGCACACCGAGTTTGGAGGCGAATCGATGAATTCCCTAGGAGGAGTACATTAAATTCCACAGCATGCGTTTCCAAACAACCCTAAATAGCCGACTTCCTGTTGGGCTGGCGTAAAACTTAGAGCACGAAAGTTGTTCGGCCCGATGAGATCTATATGTGTACCGAGTTTCATATTATTACATGCAAGCGTGTCTGATTTATGGACAAGTGTTCGGATCCCGTTCCAGGGGGCGCTGTCGAGCCCCCCTGCCACGCCCGGGTACCAGCTTCAGTCCGGCCCTGATGGCCGCGGGTTCTGACCTGTGTGCAAAATTTCAAGAGTTTTCGAGCATGTTAAGGGCCCCAAAAGTGGCCGAAAGGTTGACAAAATAATAATAATAATAATAATAATAAATATAGCTGCGAGCAGCGATTACGGGCCCAAGCCGGTGGCACCGCAACCCCGGTGCCTTTAGTTACCTAAAGGCACCGGGGTGGCGGTACCGCCGGCTTTGGCCCTCCATCGCTGCTCGCAGCTATATTTATTATTATTATTATTATTATTCCGCCGTAAAACGCATCGTGCAGCCCAAACCGTAAGAGCTGGAACTTTGAAACTTTGACAGATGGTAGTACAAAAATCGAGGAAAGGTTCAGAGATTATGACCCCGATTGGCCCATAGGTGGCGCTATAGCCTCCATATATACATACATACATACATATATACATACATACACACACATACATATATATGTATATATATATATATATATATATATATATATATATATATATATATATATATTTATATATATATATATATATATATATATATATATATATATATATATATATATATATATATATATATATATTATTGTTCAAAAGTTTGGGGTCAGTAAGATTTTTAATGTTTTTAGGAGAAGTCTCTTCTGCTCACCAAGGCTGCATTTATTGATTAAAAATACAAACAAAAACAGTAATATTGTGAAATATTATTCCAATTTAAAACAGCTGTTTTCAATTTTTAAATATTTTACATAGTAATTCATTTCTGTGATCAAAGTTGAGTTTTCAGCATCATTACTCCAGTCTTCAGTGTCACATGATCCTTCAGAAATCATACTAATATGATGATTGATGCTCAATAAATATTCATTATTATTTTCAATGTTGAAAACAGTTGTGTACAGATTTTTTTTTTTTCAAAATGCTTTGATGAATGTAAAGTTCAAAAGAACAGCATATATTTCAAATATATATATTTTTAACATTATAAATGTCTTTACTGTAACTGTTGATCAGTTTAACTCATCCTTCATAAATAAAAGTACTGATTTATTTTATTTATTTCCCCAAAAAATAAAATTTTAATTATTACTAACCCAAAACTTTTGAGCGGTAGTGTTTAACGTTACAAAAGCTTTAGATTTCAGATAAATGCTGTTCTTTTGAACTTTCTATTCATCAAAGACTGTACACAACTGTTTTCGACATTTAAAATAATAATGAATGTTTCTTGAGTATCAATCATCATATTAGAATAATTTCTGAAGGATCATGTGACAGTGACGACTGGAGTAATGATGCTGAAAACTCAGCTTTGATCACAGGAATAAATAACAGTTTAAAATATATTAAAATAGAAAGCAGCTGTTTTAAATTGGAATAATATTTTACAATATTACTGTTTTTGTTTGTATTTTTAATCAAATAAATGCAGCCTTGGTGAGCAGAAGAAACTTCTCTGTTATGTGCGCGCCACAGACTGCACGCACGTCCGCTTAGAGTTCCGCCTTTTGCCTTCCGTCAATATTACGTTATTAGAAAAATATTTTTTTAGAGAATCGATTTTTTGACATTTGTGAATCGATTCATAATCGTCCACGTCCGCATCGCGATGCATCTAAGAATAATTTTTTTCTCCCACCCCTAGATTTCATACAACAGGTTAATAAACAGTTACAATTAAGTCACTTACATTTTAGATGCAATGTTGACTGTTTTTGTTCTGTTTCAGCAGCGAAAATAGTTAAACAAAGATCACGGCAGAACCATCACGCATCACGTGTTTTCTCATAACTGAACGATTCAGCATTTTTACCGAATCGGTTGACTCAAAGATTGAATGATCAATCCATAAACATCTGTCTTAATCATGATCGACTCATTCGAACAAATCGTTTGAACGAATGAATCAATGACTCGCTTATTAAGATGGATGCCTGGCGACACCTAATGGCGGTTTAGTGTTGTTTAAAAGCATCATTCTTTCCCACATGTGTGTGATTTGTGTGTGCAACATTATCATTATTTTTCTTACACTATTATATTAGCGATTTAAAAGCACCCACTCGTGTCACACGTCGATTAACCGGTGGGAAAATATCCTCAGACACATACCTAATACATGTATATTTAAATACAATATTGGCCTACCTGGTAAAAAGTTTTATATACTATTTTGATGTCCTTTTGGACACAAGAGGGCAGTATAGCCCTATGTTTGCTTTTTTTGTTGAACCAAATAGCACTAAATAGCCTGTTTTAACTTTTTCATTCTTCTTGAATTGCAAAAACAGAATAAAATGGGTTTAGTTGTGATATTTGTATACTTTTATATAGAAATAAATGGTATATAATTACATTTTTAGAAGATTTTTAGTGTTTCCTTTTTGGACATTATTTAATCCCTCGCCATAGCAAAACCGTTTGAGATATTTATTATCCATTCACAATTTAGCATATTTAATGTAGTTTCATCATGTTGAAAAAGTTTGGTACGAATAAAATAAATAGTTTAAGAGGAGTGGCTAAAAATTCAGAGGCTGATTTTGCAAAAAAAATCACATTCAGACCAAAATATCTGACTTCCTGGTGGCCAGAGCTATTGAATGTAAATTAGAAAGTTGTCCGGCTTGATGAGAACAATATACAAACTATTTTTTCTTTACTGTAGTTAAAACTAACCCCCCCACTTTTGTCAAAAGCATGTTGAAAGTGACACACTTCCTGCTGCCAGTTGGTGGCGCTATAACTTTGACTCACAATAGCTACATCCATCTGATCGGCCTCTTACCACGAACACACTGCTGAAGTTTCATCAAGATCAGTTAATGTATGCAGAAGTTATTCCACTTCCGTGTTTCTCTTTTCTCGCCATAAATTCGATTCCTCGCCACAGCCAAACCGTTCGAGATATCAAAAATCCGTCCGCAATTTAGCATCCTCAAAGTCTTGACTACATGCACACCGAGTTTGAAGGGGACACGGTGAATTTTCTAGGAGGAGTATTTCACATTCCACAGCAAGCGTTTTCCAAACAACCCATAATAGCCGACTTCCTGTTGGGCTGGCGTAAAACTTGACCGGGGTAAAGTTGTTCGGCCCGATGAGATCTATATGTGTACCGAGTTTCATATTAATTCATGCGAGCGTGTTTGATATATGGTTCAAGTTTTAGAACCCCGTTCAAGGGGGCGCTGTTGAGCCCCCCAGCCACGCCCGGGTTCCAGCTTCAGCCCGGCCCTGATGGCCGTGGGTTCTGACCTGTGTGCAAAGTTTCAAGAGTTTTTGAGCACGTTAAGGACCCCAAAAGCCCCTGAAACCTTGATTATCAATATAAAAGCAATAGTCAAATCCCCCCTCCCCTCACACACACACAGACACAGAGAGAGGGAGAGAAAATTCTTCAGAAAATCCACATTCAAACCAAAATATCTCTCTTCCTGTTGGTCGGAGATGGTTCATGTAAATTAGAAAGTTGTCCGTCTTGATGAGAAGAATACACATACCAAGTTTTGTTGCTGTTGATAAAACTAACCCCCCCACTTATGACTAAAGGTGGCGCTACTGAGCCCCTCACCACGCCCGTTTCTGAAACTTTGCACATGTCTACTGGATAATAAATGTGATGTGTCTGTCGAGTTTCATGCAATTTCAAGTATGTTAAGAGTCTCAAAAGCATAAAAAAAGAATATTAAAGTTTGATGCGTTGCCACGGCAACAGTAAGATATCAATAATCCTTTCACAGGTTTACATCTGCCGTGTGTCTACATTGTACACATAAAGTTTGAAGCAAATCTGGTAAAAATAAGACAGTGATTTCAAAGCATTTTAATAGTGATGTACTTCCTGCTGCCTGTTGGTGGCGCTATAACTTTGACTCACAATAGTCACATCTGTGCGATCGGCCTCTTACAACGAACACACTGCTGAAGTTTCATCAAGATCAGTTAATGTATGCAGAAGTTATAACACACTTCCTGTTTCATTTTTTCGCCATAAATTCGTTTCCTCGCCACGGCCAAACCGTTCGAGATATCAAAAATCCGTCCGCAATTTAGCATCCTCAATGTCTTGACTTCATGCTCACCGAGTTTGGAGGCGAATCGATGAATTCCCTAGGAGGAGTACATTAAATTCCACAGCATGCGTTTCCAAACAACCCTAAATAGCCGACTTCCTGTTGGGCTGGCGTAAAACTTAGAGCACGAAAGTTGTTCGGCCCGATGAGATCTATATGTGTACCGAGTTTCATATTATTACATGCAAGCGTGTTTGATTTATGGACACGTGTTCGGATCCCGTTCCAGGGGGCGCTGTTGAGCCCCCCTGCCACGCCCGGGTACCAGCCTCAGCCCGGCCCTGATGGCCGCGGGTTCTGACCTGTGTGCAAAGTTTCAAGAGTTTGAGCATGTTAAGGGCCCCAAAAGTGGCCGAAAGGTTGACAAAATAATAATAATAATAATAATAATAATAATAATAATAATCCTACCGAAAACAATAGGGCCTTCGCCCTTTCAGGGCTTGGGCCCTAATAATAATAATCCTACCGAAAACAATAGGGCCTTCGCCCTTTCAGGGCTTGGGCCCTAATAATAATAATAAACAATAATCCTAACGAAAACAATAGGGCCTTCGCCCTTTCAGGGCTTGGGCCCTAATAAATAATCCTACCGGAAACAATAGGGCCTTCGCCCTTTCAGGGCTTGGGCCCTAATAATAATCCTACCGAAAACAATAGGGCCTTCGCCCTTTCAGGGCTTGGGCCCTAATAATCCTACCGGAAACAATAGGGCCTTCGCCCTTTCAGGGCTTGGGCCCTAATAATAATCCTAACGAAAACAATAGGGCCTTCGCCCCTTCAGGGCTTGGGCCCTATTTAATCCTACCGGAAACAATAGGGCCTTCGCCCTTTCAGGGCTTGGGCCCTAATAATAATCCTAACGAAAACAATAGGGCCTTCGCCCTTTCAGGGCTTGGGCCCTAATAATCCTAACGAAAACAATAGGGCCTTCGCCCTTTCAGGGCTTGGGCCCTAATAATCCTTAGAAGAACAATAGGGCTCTGCGCCCTTTCAGGGCTTGGGCCCTAATAATAATAATCCTAACGAAAACAATAGGGCCTTCGCCCCTTCAGGGCTTGGGCCCTAATAATAATAATAATAATAATCCTAACGAAAACAATAGGGCCTTCGCCCTTTCAGGGCTTGGGCCCTAATAATAATCCTAACGAAAACAAAAGGGCCTTCGCCCTTTCAGGGCTTGGGCCCTAATAATCCTAACGAAAACAATAGGGCCTTCGCCCTTTCAGGGCTTGGGCCCTAATAATCCTAACAAAAACAATAGGGCCTTCGCCCCTTCAGGGCTTGGGCCCTAATCATAATAATCCGAAAACAATAGGGCCTTCGCCCTTTCAGGGCTTGGGCCCTAATAATCCTACCGAAAACAATAGGGCCTTCGCCCTTTCAGGGCTTGGGCCCTAATAATCCTAACGAAAACAATAGGGCTCTGCGCCCTTTCAGGGCTTGGGCCCTAATAAATAATCCTACCGGAAACAATAGGGCCTTCGCCCTTTCAGGGCTTGGGCCCTAATAATCCTACCGAAAACAATAGGGCCTTCGCCCTTTCAGGGCTTGGGCCCTAATAATAATAATAATCCTACCGAAAACAATAGGGCCTTCGCCCTTTCAGGGCTTGGGCCCTAATAATAATAATCCTACCGAAAACAATAGGGCCTTCGCCCTTTCAGGGCTTGGGCCCTAATAATAATCCTACCGAAAACAATAGGGCCTTCACCCTTTCAGGGCTTATAAACAGAGCAATTCCAAGAGGGTCCTCACACCATCGGTGCTCGGGCCCTAAAAAGCTTCATGAGGTAGTAAATCAGTTTGACCTCTTACAGTTAATTCAGGACCCCAGCAAAGTTACCTCATCATCTCTAACTCAAACTGATTTAATATTTAGGAACAAATCAGAAAGAATAATTATAAGTCAATGAATTTATTAACAGGGTTATCAGACCATATTTTATATTAGTGGTAAGAAAATTAACAAAACAAAGAAAAAAAAGGTTTCTAAACATTATACCAAAAGGATTTCTAAAGAGAAATGTAAAAAATAAAATAAACTGGAATGAGATTCTGTCCACAGGTGATCTAGTGTTACGGAAGCAGATGGACAACAAGGTAAGTAGTGAGGTAATGTTTATTTACAACAGCAGAGTGTCAGGAAGATTCAACGTGCAGAATTTGGGTGAGTATCAGAGTTCAAAGATACTGAGTTCTTGAGTGCAATACGTGAATGAATTAACGATGTTTCTTTTGCAGGAACGGCAGGATGAGACTTCAGATTGGACTTGAACTTCGCAGGAAGAGGATGGCAGATGACAGCACACACTCACACCACTTTTATGAAGTGGACAGGCTTACGGCTCGGACACCACTCGAGTTGAAATCTGGACAGACTGGAAAGGACTGGAATCGTCGTAGAGAGCTGGTAAGTAAACACAGGTAAGTTTAGTAGTGAAACTCGCAGAGAGAAGCACTATGAGTCCGCTTCGGATTAACGAGCCCGGACAAAGAGAGGTGTGTGAGGTGTGCTTATGAAGCAGTGGTGATTGACGGGGTGCAGGTGTGACTTGTTAAAACTCAGGTGACTGTGATCGCTGGGTGATTGTGGTGGATGAACCTGGCCAATCCGTGACATCTAGATGATGCTTCTGAGTGTCTAATGGCCAGATTAATAAAGGTTCAAGTCGAATTCAGTAGCAATGTTACATTTTCTTGAAAGAAGCAGAATTTAACTTGGTTAATTGAACAGCAATGAAAGTTAATGAAACAGAGGGATCTTGAAGATATCACTCAAATCTGGGTTAGCTCATGACAGAAGGACATTTCAGTGTTTACATACTGTAATAAAGTTGTAAAGAAATTGAGAAAAGCGAAATTCTTCATCAACCTTATAAATGATGAGGGGAATAGTACACAAGTCTGGGAAAATATCAATAAAGTACAATACAAAAATAGTAACAAAGGAGATAAAGATATTGAACTTCAAGTTCAGGGGAATTTAATTCAAGATAAGCATCAACTTGTTTGTATTTAATACAAAAAATTATAGATTCAGATCAAATTTAGCACAAGGTTTTAGTACAAGTAGTAAGGATATTGTATCACCAAATCATACAGTGAAAGTATTCAGACCCCCTTAAATTTTTCACTCTTTGTTATATTGCAGCCATTTGCTAAAATAATTTAAGTTAATTTTTTCCCTCATTATTGTACACACAGCACCCCATATTGACAGAAAAACACAGAATTGTTGATATTTTTGCACATTTATTAAAAAAGAAAAACTGAAATATCACATGGTCCTAAGTATTCAGACCCTTTGCTCAGTATTAGTAGAAGCACCCTTTTGATCTAATACAGCCATGATTCTTTTTGGGAAAGATGCAACAAGTTTTTCACACCTGGATTTGGGTATCCTCTGCCATTCCTCCTTGCAGATCCTCTCCAGTTCCGTCAGGTTGGATGGTAAACGTTGGTGGACATCCATTTTCAGGTCTCTCCAGAGAAGCTCAATTGGGTTTAAGTCAGGGCTCTGGCTGGGCCATTCAAGAACAGTCACGGAGTTGTTGTGAAGACACTTCTTCGTTATTTTAGCTGTGTGCTTAGGGTCATTGTCTTGTTGCAAGGTGAACCTTCGGCCCAGAGCACTCTGGAGAAGGTTTTCGTCCAGGATATCCCTGTACTTGGCCGCATTCATCTTTCCCTCGATTGCAACCAGTCGTCCTGTCCCTGCAGCTGAAAAACACCCCCACAGCATGATGCTGCCACCACCATGCTTCACTGTTGAGACTGTATTGGACAGGTGATGAGCAGTGCCTGGGTTTCTCCACACATACCGCTTAGAATTATGGCCAAAAAGTTCTATCTTGGTCTGATCAGACCAGAGAATCTTATTTATCACCATCTTGGAGTCCTTCCATGCAGGCTTTCATGTGTCTCACTGAGGAGAGGCTTCCGTCGGGCCACTCTGCCATAAAGCCCCGACTGGTGGATGGCTGCAGTGATGGTTGACTTACTACAACTTTCTCCCATCTCCCGACTGCATCTCTGGAGCTCAGCCACAGTGATCTTTGGGTTCTTCTTTACCTCTCTCACCAACGCTCTTCTCCTACGATTGCTCAGTTTGGCCTGACGGTCAGCTCTAGGAAGGGTTCTGGTCGTCCCAAACGTCTTCCATTTAAGGATTATGGAGGCCACTGTGCTCTTAGGATCCTTAAGTGCAGCAGAATTTTTTTTTTGTAACCTTGGCCAGATCTGTGCCTTGACACAATTCTGTCTCTGAGCTCTTCAGGCAGTTCCTTTGACCTGATGATTCTCATTTGCTCTGACATGCACTGTTAGCTGTAAGGTCTTATATAGACAGATGTGTGGCTTTCCTAATCAAGTCCAATCAGTATAATCAAACACAGCTAGACTCAAATGAAGGTGTAGAACCATCTCAAGGATGATCAGAAGAAATGGGCAGCACCTGAGTTAAATATATGAGTGTCACAGCAAGTGGTCTGAATACTTAGGACCATGTGATATTTCAGTTTTTCTTTTTTAATAAATGTGCAAAAATGTCAACAATTCTGTGTTTTTCTGTCAATATTGGGGTGCTGTGTGTACAATAATGAGGAAAAAATGAACTTAAATGATTTTAGCAAATGGCTGCAATATAACAAAGAGTGAAAAATTTAAGGGGGTCTGAATACTTTCCGTACCCACTGTATATACACATTAGAGTTGGGCGGTATTACGGTAATATCATATACCGCAGGGTCTTAAAATAGCAAAAAACGAAAAGAAATATAGGCAGCATACTCTCTGATTAATCCATGATGTGCATTTCTCTATAGGCGCGTTCACTACGGAGATGCCGATCATCAATTTCTTTAAACGAAACAATTCAAAACGAAAAGAAAAAGGCTAGCCTACACCTTCTGATTATGTAATCCATGATTTGCATTTCTCTCTATATATGTGCATTCACTAGGAGATGACGATCGTCATCTTAATCTTTGCAGCAGACGCTGACAGAAAAGTTGTATTAATAAAAATCAATGGGCGCGTGTCACCAGACAAATGGACTTCTTCCTTGTTGCACGCACACATTTCAAAATAAGAGATATTATATTGAACATTTTTATTAATAATAATAAACCTTTTATAATATTTGATTGAATGTTGAGCTTGTTTAATTCAATAAAATGAATACTTGTGATAATTAAGAGAATTAAATATTATATATTAAGTGTCCCATTTTTTATTATTTATTAATAGTATTTATATTATCTAGCACCCCCTCAGCACCTGCGTTAAAAATTATTTGGCGCCGCCATATTATAACGGCCCACATATTAAAAATAGTCAAGTCTCGCACTCATAATTATCTGGTATTCAGTTTCTGAACGGTGTAGGCACACGCCAACAGTTTGGTGACACTGTCTGAGCCTTATGTCATAATTTTTAATTAGTCACGGTAATACCGTATACCCCGGTAAAATAGGGAGGAGGTTTAACGGTATCAAAATTTGGATACCGCCCAAGCCTAATACACATACACATATACATACATATATATATATATATGCATATATACACATACATATTCATACACACATATACACATACAGTGTATATATATATATATATATATATATATATATATATATATATATATATATATATATATATATATATATATATATATATATATATATATATATATATATATATATACACACACACACATATATTTCCAGAAATATAAAGAACTTTTATTGTAATGTTGATTGTTTTCTCTCTCTCAGTCATTTAACTAGGAGACCGAGAATGTTTTATAATCAATGTTTGGGTCTCAATGTTTCATTGCATGCATTTCATGTGGTAGAAATCAATGGAGTTTTCATGGGTCTATTTTAGTGGAACTGGCATCCTCTGGTGGCTTGTAAAAAAGCTTGTTGAATTAGCCTGGCAAGACAGACCTACATCAAGATGTTGGGTCTGGCAACTCACCATTGACACGGCTCAATCCGAGGGGCGGGATAAACGGCTGTCTTTCAAATTCCCTCTGCATGCAATAGGACAGCACTTCAACCAACCAGAGTGTTTTCCCAACAGCAGAGCTAGTTGATAGATTCAACTTTTGCCATATCTGGCCCGCAAAACTACGAACACATCTTCCTTTTTTAAGAATGACTTAAGTGCTGTTCTTTGCTCTTTTCTCAAAGAAAAACTTAACTCCAAGTCCTAAAGAGTCGCGGCCAAAGCCGATTCAAAAGACTGTTCTCCAGCAGCCGTCATTCTTTGTTTTCAAGTAGCAGGGAACCGTCGCAACTCTGTCGTCATTTTATTAAGCCCACCCACCGACTCTATACACAGAGTGACTGGCCTGACCCAATTTAGGTTTTTGCAGCAAAAAGGTCTATAGACTATAGAGAATCACAGTCCCGCCCACAGCCCGAGAGAATTTCGGTGCCGGAAGTAAGTTTCCCATTCATTTCTCCCATTGACGTTTTGAAAAATACGAATAAGAATTTTAGAGCATGTCTGAGGATAACCAGCTACGGCTGAACTCATAAGCATACAACATATCAATTCGAGTGAAAAAACGAAGATAAAATCACAAAAAAGTCAAAGGTACAAGACTGTACATATTTTCATTTCCGAGCGAAGGAACTACTCATCCCATAAACCACCGCGCCTCACTGAAGTCGACTGAAGCCACAACCGCGAAAGAGCCTTTTGAGCGACTTCCAAATCTGACGAACTTTTTCCTCCAGTGAATTTTATATAGTGAATAGCAAGGCTGGTGGACCACGGCTCACGGGTGCAGATCTGGCGGTTCGCGGCGATCTTCAGTCTTCGTCTTGTTTTTGTTTTATGGCGGATCGCAAACAAATATGTGCATTACCGCCAGGGGCGTCGGACTGGGGGGGTAAAGGGCCCGAGACGGGGAGTGGGGGCAGGGCCGGCGCTCCGCACACGCACATCACGCACTGCGCGTAGGGCACCAAGTGCTTGGGGGGGCACCAAAAAATCTGGGTCGTGAAAAATCATCACAATAGGGTACTAGTATAAATAACAAATAAAATATGTCTAAAGCATGTTAATATTGGGTTTAAGTGGTCGTTCAATGAGGCCTATTATATGTTGATCCGACGAAAATTATGTGTGTATTTAAGTGGTCCAGTGGTAGAATTTTTGCCAAGCGTGTCAGAGGTTCTGAGTTCTAATCCGCACTCATATAGTTTTTTTTTTTTTTGGGGGGGGCATGTGTATATGTATATGTGTATATGTATATATACATATACATGCACTAACATTTGAATAGCATTTATGTAAAAATAAAAAAGTTCCTGTGCAAAACTAAACTTGTAGTTAGGCACTGGTTTGGTATATAAAAAAAAGTCATTTTCATGCTGTGCAGGGCCCCACCACCCCTCTTGAATCAAAGTAAATGGTACGACCCGCAGGTGCTTCTGCTGCGGACCTGCGGTGAATCAGTTGATGAGACAGGAGCTGGAGCGAGCCGTGATAGGAACTAGGAAGACAGGGGAAGAGTCATGTCTTTCCTTAAGAAAGGAAAATCAGAGGCTCAAAAAAGAAAAGAAAAGAAAAGAAGATTAAAGAGAGAAAGGCAAATGAGGACAAGCAGTTGCTCACTCAGTTTTTGAAAAGAAAGGTGAGCTCCAAATGCATCATCAGGCATTGACATTGTTTTAACATAAATATCTACTCCAGGTAGAATAGCATATATTTTGTTTGTACTCTATTTGAATAATATACCAATACTTTATAGTATCTCACCCTACATAGCGAGCAAACAATGTTTCTGGGTAAATAACGGAGTGAGAAGAAGACGGAGGCGGAGCTGGGAGCTCAACACACTGCCACTCCAGGCAGCTGCGCAGCTTGTCTCCTCTTCTGCTGCAGTTCTCCCCAGAGTCAGAAGTTTACATGAAAACACTGTATATTTCCCTCCATTGTCAAAACCTAACACCCGTGAAAACACAGATCGTTAGCGCCTATTTTACCACATTGTTATGCAAATTAGCGACCGCACGCTCTTACATTAAGTACAGGATTGTTCTCTGTTTAATGCACATCATAATGATTGAAAATGACTTATTTTAAAACATAATTCAAAGACTGAATGTCTAGTTTGGCGGTTAGTGTACCCTGTGATTCTATAGTCTGCATTTATTTTAATCAGAGTGTGGCTTATTTTGTTGACATTTTAAGTGTTAATGATATGATAATGATATGAAATGTTATGATAAAAATGCAATACCCAACCCATTGGTATCACTATGGTATTTGGTACGGGGGCCCAGCAAGATGGTTTGTACCCAGGGCCCAAAATTTGGTGCTACGCCCCTGATTACCTAGCCTGGATGCCAGCCGAACTTAGCCCCGCCCACACATTTTTTTGTTCTGGAAGTTCGGTCTGGACTCGCTCCGTTGAGGAGCTATTATGCCCGAACAAAAATTGTTCGGACCAATCAAATTGTCAGGGCGGGCTTTATACGATGATGGACAGATGAGCAACGTAATCATCTACGTCACCAACGAGCGCTTGGGTTGAATTCGTTAACAACAAAGACGACAGACGCTGGAGAATTGAGATTTCACGAGTTCACACTTACAAATAAGTCAGATAGAATAAATGCATATTTGACGTGCTGTCCGAGGAGAGGCTCCGGGCTCGGTATTCGGCCCGAACCCAGTACCCCCCCCCGTATTCCTGGCTGTGGAAGAACAGGCCGAGAGTGAGTGGAGGGATGCTGAAAACTGTCAAGGAATGTTAGGTGAGTTGACAGAGTGAATATATGTTTCCTCTCATGCTGATAGGGTAGACACGGTGTTTGATGACAAGTTGATTGGATTGATTATGTGAACGTGCTCCTGCCGAACTTTGTTTATGAAACATCATGTGTAGATTCCGCCATCGCGTCTGTTATAGAAGATATCGACAGTGCATTCATTTTAAAAGAAGAACAGAGAACCGCGATCAAGGCATTTGTCGATCGGAAACATGAATGAAAACTTACTCCGTTGCTCTGATTGGTTGTAGGTCTATCCAATTGAGTGCAGAGGCATTTTCCTTCCTGATTCGGTTGAAACACGCCCCATAATCAAAGCTCAATGGAGCAGTATCAGACTCACATTCTGACTAGAATCTGAGTATGACGACGTCAGGCTACTGATTACCGCCACCTATCTCAGAAATGGACATCTTCAGTCTTCAAGGACCTTCGTGGGGTTTAACCAGACAGTTACACGAGTTCCACCAATCAGATGCATCACTGTGGGATTGTGGGATTGTTCAGGATTGTGGGTAATGAAGTACTTATCCAAGACATCGCGAATAAAAGGCATTTATCTCAAAACAAGGTTAGTGCCCCATGAACTTTTGGCGTTTATATGAGCATATACAATTAGTACAGCCGTAGTCTGCCATGTATGGTTACGTTTTAATGGCTTATACCCCAACTGTCAATGGAGAAATTGTATTGCATTCTTACTTCCGGCACTGTGATGCTCTATTGAGAGTTGCTAGACATTTTGCTGCAGCTAGGGTGCGTCTAGATTTCTAGGCTACTGTTGAATTGCACTACCTGAAAAAAATAGGCATTGCATTAACCATGCTTGCATTTTAATGCATTGAATTTTTAGGGCTTGCATTTTTACGGGCTGAAATTTAATATGGTTGAATAGTTAGGCCTAAGCTGTGAATATTTCAATTAAAAACATTTCAAACTGTTTAAAAATACAACCTATAATATTCAACAGGCAATTTTCGGTCCATTTTATTTTGCTTTGCAAATTCGCTTCCACAAATTCAGTGGTTCAAATTCAACAGTAAATTCAACATTGACATCGAGGAACTGCAGGAAAAGCAGTAGATTGCTGAGCATACTCTCCACCTGCTGTTAGTCGACCTCACCAGCAGGTGGTGCAAAAGCGCATGTTGTTGACGAAGACAAGCAACAGTTAGTGCAAACCATTCATTCATAAAACTCATTTACAGCAATGTAAGTGTATTTGTGATTATTATGACGGCTGTTTTATGTTAAATTCAGTGTCTTCACGGTTACGTTTCCAGTGTAGCCTACATGCATCTTTCTCTACCGTGAATGAGATTATAATGTTATTCCCCGATGCGGATGTACAGATCCAATGTTACATTTTTGAGGTTGACATATATTTCTCTTGGTTGTTTAGTTGCCTTAACTCTATATTGTTGCGATGTGCTGCATGCAGGCTATTAGGGTTTCCCTCAATACTTCAGGATTCCCCTTCTGGACAACGCAGCTTAATGGACTAATTACAGTGATATAAAATACCAAACTCGCAGGCAAGCAGATAGACTCAGAAAAACGCTTAAAGCTTAATGCTGAGCGTTTCCCAGTGATAGACTGGCATAAAGTTGGCTTGACGTTGGACATTCGCACATTTAGTAATCTACAGTGTATACGACATTGGTATACACGTTTCTAACTTCGATATGTTTTATGCAACTTTAGATACGGTCCCTAAAGGTGCGAATGTCCAATGTCAAGCCAATGTAGCGCCTCCTACCTGTCTTCCTTGTAACGAAGTAGGACAGCGCTCCAGATTCATGAACTAAATGCCTACAGGTGAATCTATACGCACCTTAACTAATATAGTCAACCTAAACACTTTTGAAAGAATAAAACACTTGTAGAAGTACCAAAAAAGTAAAGGATTTAATTGGGATAGAGTTAGTGAATGTAAAATAACTCCAAAAAATTAATTTCAGAATGTAAAGTATTCACACAATCACATTGCCATTAAATCTGACACAATTTAAACACCGAAAGGCAATATCTCAGTTGCCAGAACTACTGAAAGTAGTCTTTAGGTCAAATACACTCAGTAGAGATTGAACCAATGACCTCAATGGGATGAATGCATACAATAACTCAGACAGATTATACAAAATATACTCTTAATATTCACATCCTATTTTCAGTGCACTGAATAATACCAAATGAACCAATATTTAATGCTGTGGGCCCACACACACACACCAGTCATTCACACAACCCACCCCGTTGCACGCCTGAATCGTGGCTCGTGTTCGTGGTGGCCGGGAAACTGAAAAATGGCCCCTTCACTCTCCTGAGCACAAAACAAATCAAACCAAGATACCTCAATTCCACGTGCAACCATACAGCAATTCCGGAATCCTATAGCAGGCCTCGCGCAGCTCCTCGTCCTCTCTCTCCCTCGTCAGCCGACGAAACCGCACCTCCCGCGCCGCCAGAGGAACCCCAATCCGTGTATCATTCGTTCAATCGTTTTTTGATTTAATTTTGAAAGTAGAAAAATGAGAAAACAGTTCCTTTTTCGATTTTTCGTTTTTTTTCCAAAAAAACGAAAGACAAGAATTCAGCTTGATTTTTCGTTTTTCGTTCTGAGGTAGTAAAATGAATAAACAGATGGAAAATTCGATTTCTACACGTGGGCGTGAATGAAACGCCACTTTCCTCTGATTTGTCAGCCGAAGATCAAACTGTCCCGTCATCAGCTCTTCCTCAGTTCTGCACTGCAGAATAAGAGTCCTCCGTTGTGTGGATTCTTAACGCGTTTATTGCAACTTTTTCATGTTTTCCATCAACGAGACTAATGAATGGCTCGACACAACCCGTACTGGGGAATAGACTAGACGGGGCTTTCTTCTTTGTAGACCAGAGTTCTCAAGTGCCAGGGGTTTGCTATTTTCATATTTTCCGAACTGTAAAGTTTTTTTTTTATTTTTTTTATCATGAACCACGCTGAGTTTTATTCCTGAGTGACTATATAATGCATTTTACTTCAAATAATCTAAATGTTGACTTTGAAAAGTAGGCGCGTCCGAAGGCTATTCACTCTATTTTGGTTCATTTTTGGTGTGCGCCAGAAAGATGTTCAAGGAGACTGAGACGCACTAAAGTAGAAATCATGTTGTTTTCTTTATTTTTCAAAGGCATGACATTTTGTAGTCATTTTGAATGTAAACAAATAAAAACATAAATTTTTACTGTTTCGAATGACAGAGTAACGAATAACGAAGTTATTTCCCCTGCTGAGCAACAACTCCAAGTGATGGCGCTGACGCATCGCTCGCTCTCACAACATAGGCAACATAGGCTATTATCAGTTCACTTCTGGCATTGCTAACTTGACATCGCAGCCTGTTCATTATTAAAATAAAACACAGTCAACCAAATATATAAAAAGTTATTCTGCTTAATTTAATTCGTCTGTTGTACAATATAAAGGCTGTGCCGCACAGTTAATCCAAACTCATTTCCCATGCTGTGAAGATGATGATTTAGCCTATACGTGTAGGCCTATATTGGGACTCGACTGAAGTTTAAAGCCTTCTTTACATTATAGTTAGCATCGAAATTTTGCATTGCAAATATGGAAACTATATGGAACCAACGCCGGTACAGTTTCAGTTTCGATTCAAATAGCCTAAATTTGTTTAGGCTTGGCGTTTAAAATAGGCTAAATGTTGTTTATAATAAAGGACACAATAGGCTATTATTATAAGCTATTAGGTTATATTTTTATTATACGTGGCTACTTATTTTTTATTCTTGTTGTTTTCTGAATACCATTCATTTAAGGATTTGACATAGGCAAATGTCAAAGGGGAAGTAATGGTAAGGGGAAGTAAAATACGCATAGAAATAGCCTATATGTTATTAATAGTGTTTATAATGTTAATGTTGAATTTTATTTACCGTTTTTTTTCTGAATAGGCTAATAATAAAAATGCGTTTGTTTCCCTCTCAACATGACCCAGTGCACTGCGCACAAGCGCACATCTTTGAGATATAAATTAATAAATTTTAATAAAACACAATAAGGCCTACATTATAAAACTCAGAAGAGTATGTATTTTAATATCTATGTTGTTCTCTGTTCTCCGGTTGTTAGATAGTCAGTCTGAATGACATTTCATGCGTTTATGTTAATATAGCCTAGGCTTAGGCTATATATAGTCAATGCATTATTCTTTTCTTTTTCTATAAGTGTTAAAATATTTAATTTATAACTAATTATATTGATTATCTATATCTACATTTATTATTTTAAAAAAATTACTGGGCGATCGAGGGCGACCATGTTAGGCTAACAGTTGTCATTTACCCTGCATACCGAGCTGATGCAAAGCATAAAGTTAGGTGAATTTATATCTACACAGAAGAAAGCCCTGTCTAGTTTATTTCCCAGTACGGGTTGTGTCGAACCACTCGTTAGTCTGGTTGTTTGATGAAAAAAAGATTAAATGTAGTTGCAATAAACGCGTTAAGAATCCACACAACGGAGGACTCTTATTCTGCAGTGCAGAACTGAGGAAGAGCTGATGACGGGACAGTTTGATCTTCGGCTGACAAATCAGAGGAAAGGGGCGTTTCATTCCCGCCCACGTGTAGAAATCGAATTTTCCAGCTGTTTATTAATTTTGCTACCTCAGAACGAAAAACGAAAAATCAAGCTGAATTCTTGTTTTTCGTTTTTTGGAAAAAATGAAAAATCGAAAAAGGAACTGTTTTCTCATTTTTCTACTTTCAATATTAAATCAAAAAACGATTGAACGAATGATACACGGATTCCCCTTCACTCTCCTGAGCACAAAACAAATCAAACCAAGATACCTCAATTCCACGTGCAACCATACAGCAATTCCGGAATCCTATAGCAGGCCTCGCGCAGCTCCTCGTCCTCTCTCTCCCTCGTCAGCCGACGAAACCGCACCTCCCGCGCCGCCAGAGGAACCCCAAATAACGCGGGTATTTGGGGCGCTATCTGGTCCTCAAGATCTCCCTCGTTGTGAAGGAAACAACTGCGTTAACAGTCTTTAGTCTTGTCGTTTGACTGTTGCTTTAACTTATCAGTTCAGATGCGCAGATATGCGCATTGATAATTAAACAGCCTGTATTCGCGCCTGAATGGCAGATTCACAACACTGACAGACCGTAAAACACTCGCGGCGATCTAAAAAAATAAACACAAATGAATTATCCGTGCTTCACCCCCGATCTACATTACAGTACCAGATTTTTAAACTTGTAAATCATTAATCGAATCGCTCTCTTACCGCAAGTCCGTCTTTCACATTCCCCTTTCTCTAACTGAACTCTCGCCTTGTCAAAATCTTCTCCCCTCTCTCGAACAACCACTCACGTTACCCCAAACACCAGTGAGGGCGGGACTTATTCACATAAACCAATAAAATAATGAAACACCTAACTTGTTGGTTTGCCACATTTTCAAATGTAAATCTCAATCAAACTTGAAATAGGAACGAACGTACTTAAAGGAACACACACCTTTAAACATACTATACTGAGATGTATATTTAATTCACATTTTAGCTCTGGATTAGAACTAAATAAAAACTAATAAATTGAGATAACCCATTAAATGAATAATTCTATTCTACTGGGTTACATGCTCCCCCTTCTAAACATCTCATGACCCCATGAGATTACTTCTCAGCACTTTAATGGTAACTTTAGGCTCAGTATAAGAGTTTACTTTACTACAACGAGCACACTGTGCCATAGGGTGACACCACATAGTGTTACAGGGTTTCGTTTCTGACTCTTCCCCACCCTCTACATTTATGACCACCCTCTATGAACCAGAGTTAAGGGTCGGTTAGTGGGCTGGCCCAGATTATCATAGCTCAACTTGACTACTGGTCTTATGTCTCTTTTTGGGCGGGAATGGACAGTCTCTACTACCTCTTTAGCAGCATTAACTACTTCAGGCTCTCCCCCTTCTAAACCAGGATATCCCATTTCATCAGAGAGCTCTCCAGGTCCTTCTTCAGTGAATATAGGCTCTGCCATTTCGACAAGGGGACTATCCAATTCACCTCCAAGGCTAACAGTTTCCTCCTCCACTGTAGATTCCTCCCGTGTAACACACTCTGTCCTGGGCTGTCTCTCCACCCTATCCGAGTAATAATACCACAGATCATCCTCTTCACTTTCAGAGTGGTTCTTCAACTCACTTCCTGTCAGGGCCACATTCCTTTCTCCCAAACCTCTTCTCCGTTTTCTCTCCACAGATCTTGTCCTGGTCTCCGGCGGAGCAGAAACTTCCGTTGGTTGTCCCGGATCTGCCAACCTCACCTGGTCCCCAACTGGTAAGAGGTGGTCTCTGTGTAAAGTTCTTACACCTCCCATGCCGGATTGGGGTTTCAGGCGATACACCGGTAAGTTCTCTAGCTTTTCCACCACCAGGTAAGGAACAGAATTCCACTTGTCTCCAAGTTTGTTCTTTCCAGTCACGGCCAGATTTCTTATCAGCACACGATCTCCCACTGTCAGACTCTGGTGTTTCACTCGCTTGTCGTACAACCGTTTGTTCCTTTATTGACTTTTCTGGGCAGTTTCGGTGGCTATCTGATATGCTCTCTGTAACTCTGATTTCATTTTTTTCACATACTGTCGATGGCTACCCGCTTCCTTTCCATCAGGCGAAGTCCCGAAACACACATCCACTGGCAGACGAGCCTCTTTTCCGAACAGAAGATAATATGGGGAAAACCCAGTTGCGTCGTTCTTAGTACAGTTGTAAGCGTGTACTAATCTGTTAATGTGTTGACTCCATCTGTTTTTCTCTGCAGGATTCAGCGTACCAAGCATGGAAAGAAGTGTTCTGTTGAACCTTTCGGGCTGTGGGTCTCCTTGTGGATGATAGGGAGACGTTCTGGATTTTCGGATTCCCAGCATGCTTAGTAGCTCTTTTATGAGACCACTCTCAAAATCTCGACCCTGATCTGAATGGATGCGAGAGGGTAAGCCATAGTGCACAAAGAATTTGTCACACAGTATCTTAGCCACAGTCAGAGCTTTCTGGTCTTTGGTGGTAAACGCTTGAGCATAGCGTGTGAAGTGGTCTGTTATGATTAGCACATTACCAATACCTTTTGAGTCAGGCTCAATTGACAGGAAGTCTATGCACACTAAGTCGAATGGCCCACTGCTGGTTATGTGATTCAATGGTGCAACTCTCTTGGGTAATGTTTTTCTCGTTACACAACGGCCACAATCCTTAACATACTGCTCTATGTATGCAGACATTCTAGGCCAATAGAAGCGATCTTTCAGGAGTTCCGTAGTTTTCTCTACTCCCAAATGGCCAGAGTCGTTGTGCAAAGAGTGCAACACAGTAGACCAGTACTTTCCGGGTAAGACGAGTTGTGTCTTTTCTCTACCACAGGAACTTTTGGTGACTCTGTATAAAAGTTGGCTCTTTATCTTTAACTTGTCTCCCTGCCGCTGTAACAGAGCAATGGTAGCATCAGAACTCCTAGCAGCTGTAAGTATTCTTCCTGACTCCACTTCTTGCTTTACTACACCAACTACGGGGTCATCCTCTTGAGCTTTCCTCAACTCTGCATTAGTCAGCTGTTCCATTTGACCAAGACCCAAAGCTGTGGGACAAGAGAACGCATCGGGAATACTCTGAGGTAAAACACCTAAGTGATCCACCAGTCTGGATGATGAACCTCCACATTCAGCAACCACTGCTAACTTACAGATGGCTCTTACTCCTGACTTGGGTATTTCCTTCCATTCAGAGCAAGCAGTCGATTCACAGGGGTAGCGAGACATTTCATCCGCGTCGATGTTGTGACTTCCTGGTTTGTATTGCAAGCTGAAGTTATAGGTAGCTAATGCAGCTAACCAACGATGACCCGTCGCACTCAGCTTGGCACTTGACAACACATAGGTAAGTGGATTGTTGTCGGTCTTCACCACAAACTGGGCTCCATATAGATAATCGTGAAACTTGTCCACAACCGCCCACTTGAGCGCCAAGAACTCTAGCTGATGAATGGGGTAACGCTGCTTGGAGGCACTTAGTTTCCGGCTTGCATAGGCTACAGGCCTCAGTCCTCCAGAATGCTCCTGATGCAAAACGGCACCCAGTCCACTCAGACTGGCGTCTACATGCAGTACATAAGATTTGGCAGGATCAGCGAAAACAAGTACTGGGGCATGTGTGAGACAGTAAATGATTTTATGGAAAGCTGTTGTACAGGTGTCGTCCCAACGCTCTCCAAATTGCTCAGATACTCTGAAGTATTTCTTGCCATCGCTTGACTTTCTGTTTTGCCCAGATGTTGGTGGGTAACCTTTGGTGAGCTCCGTCAAAGGCCTTACAATGGCAGAGTAATCCTTTATGAATCGCCGGTAAAATCCACAAAACCCCAGGAACGACCTCAACGTCTTTAGGTCAGTGGGCCTTTTCCAGCGTGTTACGGCGTCAATCTTGGCTGGGTCTGGTGATACGCCAGCAGCTGACACAATGTGCCCCACATACCGTACTTGAGGCTGGCAAAACTGGCACTTGTCAATTGACACTTTCAGGCCACACTCTCTCAGACGATCCAGGACTTTTAACAGCCTCTCTTCATGTTCTTCAAGTGTGCGCCCAAACACAATGATGTCGTCAAGGTACACTATAACTTGGAGGAGATGCATGTCACCTACAGCTTTCTCCATTAGCCGCTGGAATGTGGCTGGAGCTCCAGTAATTCCTTGAGGCATGCGTTCGAACTGGAAGAATCCCAGGGGACAGATGAATGCTGTCTTCTCTTTATCTTCCTCCGCCATGGCTATTTGATAGTATCCACTGCGGAGGTCCAGTACAGAAAACCATTTACTACCAGCCAAACTGTCCAGGGCATCGTCGATCCTGGGAGTGGTGTACTGATCAGGGATGGTACGAGCATTTAGCGTTCGATAATCGATGCACATTCTGATTGCCCCACTCTTCTTCCGCGCTACAACAATGGGCGATGCGTACGGACTCCTTGACACCTTAATTATTCCCGCTGCTGACAGGTCTTTGATGTGACGTCTTACATCCTCGATATCTGCAGGAGCGATGCGTCTGGAGAGTTCTCTGAATGGTTTTGGGTCTTTCAGTCTGATGGGATGCTCAACCCCATGAGCTAATCCAACATCCCATTCCTCAACAGAAAACACATCACCTCTGGTCGCCAACTTTTGATGCAGTCTCTGTTCCCAGGCCTCAGGAATGGACGACTCACCAAAATTAAACAAGCTCGGGTCTATTGTTTGGGAGCTCTGTTCTTCAGAACTTGCGGTGAGTGTGTCAGTCGGATATACATTGGCAATTACTGTTCCTGCAGGAATGGAGATATTTTTGGATGTTTCATTATGGACCAGCACTTGGATGTTTTGTCCTTCTACTGCGGATGATGGGAGTACCACTGGGGTTATGAATGTTCCAGCTGGAAGACTAGCGTCTTCGGGCGTGTCTACCACAAAGATCTCTTTTCTTAAAGGCTTGTCAGTCTCCAGTTTACAGACAGCACACACTTCTCCCCTTGGTGGAACTATGCAATTACCAGGTCCTATCCATCTGACTTTTCCTTCAGGTGAATCAGGAAGAGTTTCAGTCCTTTGCAGCTGTGGCAGATGGATTGCAGGGTGTCGAGTCTGGATTCTCAAAGCACATGCAACACTGGATCCTTCTGTATCCTGGCTAAGAGCAGCAAGGCGTGTGAAGAAACTGGCGTTGGTACCAATAATGACTGGCAGCTGGACAGTGACTCCTCCACACCAGTGTCAGAGGCGGGAAAGGTGACATCCACTATAGTATAGCCCTTATAAGGATAACTGGAAGAACTGAGGCCCCATATGGATAATCCAGTCAAGGGGTGAATGGGCACATCAGACAGGTTCTTGGAATACCAGCTTTCAAACACAATCGTCACTTGTGATCCGCTGTCTAACAGTGCTTGACATACACGGCCATTAACTAATATAGTCAACCTAAACACTTTTGAAAGAATAAAACACTTGTAGAAGTACCAAAAAAGTAAAGGATTTAATTGGGATAGAGTTAGTGAATGTAAAATAACTCCAAAAAATTAATTTCAGAATGTAAAGTATTCACACAATCACATTGCCATTAAATCTGACACAATTTAAACACTGAAAGGCAATATCTCAGTTGCCAGAACTACTGAAAGTAGTCTTTAGGTCAAATACACTCAGTAGAGATTGAACCAATGACCTCAATGGGATGAATGCATACAATAACTCAGACAGATTATACAAAATATACTCTTAATTTTCACATCCTATTTTCAGTGCACTGAATAATACCAAATGAACCAATATTTAATGCTGTGGGCCCACACACACACACCAGTCATTCACACAACCCACCCCGTTGCACGCCTGAATCGTGGCTTGTGTTCGTGGTGGCCGGGAAACTGAAAAATGGCCCCTTCACTCTCCTGAGCACAAAACAAATCAAACCAAGATACCTCAATTCCACGTGCAACCATACAGCAATTCCGGAATCCTATAGCAGGCCTCGCGCAGCTCCTCGTCCTCTCTCTCCCTCGTCAGCCGACGAAACCGCACCTCCCGCGCCGCCAGAGGAACCCCAAATAACGCGGGTATTTGGGGCGCTATCTGGTCCTCAAGATCTCCCTCGTTGTGAAGGAAACAACTGCGTTAACAGTCTTTAGTCTTGTCGTTTGACTGTTGCTTTAACTTATCAGTTCAGATGCGCAGATATGCGCATTGATAATTAAACAGCCTGTATTCGCGCCTGAATGGCAGATTCACAACACTGACAGACCGTAAAACACTCGCGGCGATCTAAAAAAATAAACACAAATGAATTATCCGTGCTTCACCCCCGATCTACATTACAGTACCAGATTTTTAAACTTGTAAATCATTAATCGAATCGCTCTCTTACCGCAAGTCCGTCTTTCACATTCCCCTTTCTCTAACTGAACTCTCGCCTTGTCAAAATCTTCTCCCCTCTCTCGAACAACCACTCACGTTACCCCAAACACCAGTGAGGGCGGGACTTATTCACATAAACCAATAAAATAATGAAACACCTAACTTGTTGGTTTGCCACATTTTCAAATGTAAATCTCAATCAAACTTGAAATAGGAACGAACGTACTTAAAGGAACACACACCTTTAAACATACTATACTGAGATGTATATTTAATTCACATTTTAGCTCTGGATTAGAACTAAATAAAAACTAATAAATTGAGATAACCCATTAAATGAATAATTCTATTCTACTGGGTTACATGCTCCCCCTTCTAAACATCTCATGACCCCATGAGATTACTTCTCAGCACTTTAATGGTAACTTTAGGCTCAGTATAAGAGTTTACTTTACTACAACGAGCACACTGTGCCATAGGGTGACACCACATAGTGTTACAGGGTTTCGTTTCTGACTCTTCCCCACCCTCTACATTTATGACCACCCTCTATGAACCAGAGTTAAGGGTCGGTTAGTGGGCTGGCCCAGATTATCATAGCTCAACTTGACTACTGGTCTTATGTCTCTTTTTGGGCGGGAATGGACAGTCTCTACTACCTCTTTAGCAGCATTAACTACTTCAGGCTCTCCCCCTTCTAAACCAGGATATCCCATTTCATCAGAGAGCTCTCCAGGTCCTTCTTCAGTGAATATAGGCTCTGCCATTTCGACAAGGGGACTATCCAATTCACCTCCAAGGCTAACAGTTTCCTCCTCCACTGTAGATTCCTCCCGTGTAACACACTCTGTCCTGGGCTGTCTCTCCACCCTATCCGAGTAATAATACCACAGATCATCCTCTTCACTTTCAGAGTGGTTCTTCAACTCACTTCCTGTCAGGGCCACATTCCTTTCTCCCAAACCTCTTCTCCGTTTTCTCTCCACAGATCTTGTCCTGGTCTCCGGCGGAGCAGAAACTTCCGTTGGTTGTCCCGGATCTGCCAACCTCACCTGGTCCCCAACTGGTAAGAGGTGGTCTCTGTGTAAAGTTCTTACACCTCCCATGCCGGATTGGGGTTTCAGGCGATACACCGGTAAGTTCTCTAGCTTTTCCACCACCAGGTAAGGAACAGAATTCCACTTGTCTCCAAGTTTGTTCTTTCCAGTCACGGCCAGATTTCTTATCAGCACACGATCTCCCACTGTCAGACTCTGGTGTTTCACTCGCTTGTCGTACAACCGTTTGTTCCTTTATTGACTTTTCTGGGCAGTTTCGGTGGCTATCTGATATGCTCTCTGTAACTCTGATTTCATTTTTTTCACATACTGTCGATGGCTACCCGCTTCCTTTCCATCAGGCGAAGTCCCGAAACACACATCCACTGGCAGACGAGCCTCTTTTCCGAACAGAAGATAATATGGGGAAAACCCAGTTGCGTCGTTCTTAGTACAGTTGTAAGCGTGTACTAATCTGTTAATGTGTTGACTCCATCTGTTTTTCTCTGCAGGATTCAGCGTACCAAGCATGGAAAGAAGTGTTCTGTTGAACCTTTCGGGCTGTGGGTCTCCTTGTGGATGATAGGGAGACGTTCTGGATTTTCGGATTCCCAGCATGCTTAGTAGCTCTTTTATGAGACCACTCTCAAAATCTCGACCCTGATCTGAATGGATGCGAGAGGGTAAGCCATAGTGCACAAAGAATTTGTCACACAGTATCTTAGCCACAGTCAGAGCTTTCTGGTCTTTGGTGGTAAACGCTTGAGCATAGCGTGTGAAGTGGTCTGTTATGATTAGCACATTACCAATACCTTTTGAGTCAGGCTCAATTGACAGGAAGTCTATGCACACTAAGTCGAATGGCCCACTGCTGGTTATGTGATTCAATGGTGCAACTCTCTTGGGTAATGTTTTTCTCGTTACACAACGGCCACAATCCTTAACATACTGCTCTATGTATGCAGACATTCTAGGCCAATAGAAGCGATCTTTCAGGAGTTCCGTAGTTTTCTCTACTCCCAAATGGCCAGAGTCGTTGTGCAAAGAGTGCAACACAGTAGACCAGTACTTTCCGGGTAAGACGAGTTGTGTCTTTTCTCTACCACAGGAACTTTTGGTGACTCTGTATAAAAGTTGGCTCTTTATCTTTAACTTGTCTCCCTGCCGCTGTAACAGAGCAATGGTAGCATCAGAACTCCTAGCAGCTGTAAGTATTCTTCCTGACTCCACTTCTTGCTTTACTACACCAACTACGGGGTCATCCTCTTGAGCTTTCCTCAACTCTGCATTAGTCAGCTGTTCCATTTGACCAAGACCCAAAGCTGTGGGACAAGAGAACGCATCGGGAATACTCTGAGGTAAAACACCTAAGTGATCCACCAGTCTGGATGATGAACCTCCACATTCAGCAACCACTGCTAACTTACAGATGGCTCTTACTCCTGACTTGGGTATTTCCTTCCATTCAGAGCAAGCAGTCGATTCACAGGGGTAGCGAGACATTTCATCCGCGTCGATGTTGTGACTTCCTGGTTTGTATTGCAAGCTGAAGTTATAGGTAGCTAATGCAGCTAACCAACGATGACCCGTCGCACTCAGCTTGGCACTTGACAACACATAGGTAAGTGGATTGTTGTCGGTCTTCACCACAAACTGGGCTCCATATAGATAATCGTGAAACTTGTCCACAACCGCCCACTTGAGCGCCAAGAACTCTAGCTGATGAATGGGGTAACGCTGCTTGGAGGCACTTAGTTTCCGGCTTGCATAGGCTACAGGCCTCAGTCCTCCAGAATGCTCCTGATGCAAAACGGCACCCAGTCCACTCAGACTGGCGTCTACATGCAGTACATAAGATTTGGCAGGATCAGCGAAAACAAGTACTGGGGCATGTGTGAGACAGTAAATGATTTTATGGAAAGCTGTTGTACAGGTGTCGTCCCAACGCTCTCCAAATTGCTCAGATACTCTGAAGTATTTCTTGCCATCGCTTGACTTTCTGTTTTGCCCAGATGTTGGTGGGTAACCTTTGGTGAGCTCCGTCAAAGGCCTTACAATGGCAGAGTAATCCTTTATGAATCGCCGGTAAAATCCACAAAACCCCAGGAACGACCTCAACGTCTTTAGGTCAGTGGGCCTTTTCCAGCGTGTTACGGCGTCAATCTTGGCTGGGTCTGGTGATACGCCAGCAGCTGACACAATGTGCCCCACATACCGTACTTGAGGCTGGCAAAACTGGCACTTGTCAATTGACACTTTCAGGCCACACTCTCTCAGACGATCCAGGACTTTTAACAGCCTCTCTTCATGTTCTTCAAGTGTGCGCCCAAACACAATGATGTCGTCAAGGTACACTATAACTTGGAGGAGATGCATGTCACCTACAGCTTTCTCCATTAGCCGCTGGAATGTGGCTGGAGCTCCAGTAATTCCTTGAGGCATGCGTTCGAACTGGAAGAATCCCAGGGGACAGATGAATGCTGTCTTCTCTTTATCTTCCTCCGCCATGGCTATTTGATAGTATCCACTGCGGAGGTCCAGTACAGAAAACCATTTACTACCAGCCAAACTGTCCAGGGCATCGTCGATCCTGGGAGTGGTGTACTGATCAGGGATGGTACGAGCATTTAGCGTTCGATAATCGATGCACATTCTGATTGCCCCACTCTTCTTCCGCGCTACAACAATGGGCGATGCGTACGGACTCCTTGACACCTTAATTATTCCCGCTGCTGACAGGTCTTTGATGTGACGTCTTACATCCTCGATATCTGCAGGAGCGATGCGTCTGGAGAGTTCTCTGAATGGTTTTGGGTCTTTCAGTCTGATGGGATGCTCAACCCCATGAGCTAATCCAACATCCCATTCCTCAACAGAAAACACATCACCTCTGGTCGCCAACTTTTGATGCAGTCTCTGTTCCCAGGCCTCAGGAATGGACGACTCACCAAAATTAAACAAGCTCGGGTCTATTGTTTGGGAGCTCTGTTCTTCAGAACTTGCGGTGAGTGTGTCAGTCGGATATACATTGGCAATTACTGTTCCTGCAGGAATGGAGATATTTTTGGATGTTTCATTATGGACCAGCACTTGGATGTTTTGTCCTTCTACTGCGGATGATGGGAGTACCACTGGGGTTATGAATGTTCCAGCTGGAAGACTAGCGTCTTCGGGCGTGTCTACCACAAAGATCTCTTTTCTTAAAGGCTTGTCAGTCTCCAGTTTACAGACAGCACACACTTCTCCCCTTGGTGGAACTATGCAATTACCAGGTCCTATCCATCTGACTTTTCCTTCAGGTGAATCAGGAAGAGTTTCAGTCCTTTGCAGCTGTGGCAGATGGATTGCAGGGTGTCGAGTCTGGATTCTCAAAGCACATGCAACACTGGATCCTTCTGTATCCTGGCTAAGAGCAGCAAGGCGTGTGAAGAAACTGGCGTTGGTACCAATAATGACTGGCAGCTGGACAGTGACTCCTCCACACCAGTGTCAGAGGCGGGAAAGGTGACATCCACTATAGTATAGCCCTTATAAGGATAACTGGAAGAACTGAGGCCCCATATGGATAATCCAGTCAAGGGGTGAATGGGCACATCAGACAGGTTCTTGGAATACCAGCTTTCAAACACAATCGTCACTTGTGATCCGCTGTCTAACAGTGCTTGACATACACGGCCATTAACTAATATAGTCAACCTAAACACTTTTGAAAGAATAAAACACTTGTAGAAGTACCAAAAAAGTAAAGGATTTAATTGGGATAGAGTTAGTGAATGTAAAATAACTCCAAAAAATTAATTTCAGAATGTAAAGTATTCACACAATCACATTGCCATTAAATCTGACACAATTTAAACACTGAAAGGCAATATCTCAGTTGCCAGAACTACTGAAAGTAGTCTTTAGGTCAAATACACTCAGTAGAGATTGAACCAATGACCTCAATGGGATGAATGCATACAATAACTCAGACAGATTATACAAAATATACTCTTAATTTTCACATCCTATTTTCAGTGCACTGAATAATACCAAATGAACCAATATTTAATGCTGTGGGCCCACACACACACACCAGTCATTCACACAACCCACCCCGTTGCACGCCTGAATCGTGGCTTGTGTTCGTGGTGGCCGGGAAACTGAAAAATGGCCCCTTCACTCTCCTGAGCACAAAACAAATCAAACCAAGATACCTCAATTCCACGTGCAACCATACAGCAATTCCGGAATCCTATAGCAGGCCTCGCGCAGCTCCTCGTCCTCTCTCTCCCTCGTCAGCCGACGAAACCGCACCTCCCGCGCCGCCAGAGGAACCCCAAATAACGCGGGTATTTGGGGCGCTATCTGGTCCTCAAGATCTCCCTCGTTGTGAAGGAAACAACTGCGTTAACAGTCTTTAGTCTTGTCGTTTGACTGTTGCTTTAACTTATCAGTTCAGATGCGCAGATATGCGCATTGATAATTAAACAGCCTGTATTCGCGCCTGAATGGCAGATTCACAACACTGACAGACCGTAAAACACTCGCGGCGATCTAAAAAAATAAACACAAATGAATTATCCGTGCTTCACCCCCGATCTACATTACAGTACCAGATTTTTAAACTTGTAAATCATTAATCGAATCGCTCTCTTACCGCAAGTCCGTCTTTCACATTCCCCTTTCTCTAACTGAACTCTCGCCTTGTCAAAATCTTCTCCCCTCTCTCGAACAACCACTCACGTTACCCCAAACACCAGTGAGGGCGGGACTTATTCACATAAACCAATAAAATAATGAAACACCTAACTTGTTGGTTTGCCACATTTTCAAATGTAAATCTCAATCAAACTTGAAATAGGAACGAACGTACTTAAAGGAACACACACCTTTAAACATACTATACTGAGATGTATATTTAATTCACATTTTAGCTCTGGATTAGAACTAAATAAAAACTAATAAATTGAGATAACCCATTAAATGAATAATTCTATTCTACTGGGTTACATGCTCCCCCTTCTAAACATCTCATGACCCCATGAGATTACTTCTCAGCACTTTAATGGTAACTTTAGGCTCAGTATAAGAGTTTACTTTACTACAACGAGCACACTGTGCCATAGGGTGACACCACATAGTGTTACAGGGTTTCGTTTCTGACTCTTCCCCACCCTCTACATTTATGACCACCCTCTATGAACCAGAGTTAAGGGTCGGTTAGTGGGCTGGCCCAGATTATCATAGCTCAACTTGACTACTGGTCTTATGTCTCTTTTTGGGCGGGAATGGACAGTCTCTACTACCTCTTTAGCAGCATTAACTACTTCAGGCTCTCCCCCTTCTAAACCAGGATATCCCATTTCATCAGAGAGCTCTCCAGGTCCTTCTTCAGTGAATATAGGCTCTGCCATTTCGACAAGGGGACTATCCAATTCACCTCCAAGGCTAACAGTTTCCTCCTCCACTGTAGATTCCTCCCGTGTAACACACTCTGTCCTGGGCTGTCTCTCCACCCTATCCGAGTAATAATACCACAGATCATCCTCTTCACTTTCAGAGTGGTTCTTCAACTCACTTCCTGTCAGGGCCACATTCCTTTCTCCCAAACCTCTTCTCCGTTTTCTCTCCACAGATCTTGTCCTGGTCTCCGGCGGAGCAGAAACTTCCGTTGGTTGTCCCGGATCTGCCAACCTCACCTGGTCCCCAACTGGTAAGAGGTGGTCTCTGTGTAAAGTTCTTACACCTCCCATGCCGGATTGGGGTTTCAGGCGATACACCGGTAAGTTCTCTAGCTTTTCCACCACCAGGTAAGGAACAGAATTCCACTTGTCTCCAAGTTTGTTCTTTCCAGTCACGGCCAGATTTCTTATCAGCACACGATCTCCCACTGTCAGACTCTGGTGTTTCACTCGCTTGTCGTACAACCGTTTGTTCCTTTATTGACTTTTCTGGGCAGTTTCGGTGGCTATCTGATATGCTCTCTGTAACTCTGATTTCATTTTTTTCACATACTGTCGATGGCTACCCGCTTCCTTTCCATCAGGCGAAGTCCCGAAACACACATCCACTGGCAGACGAGCCTCTTTTCCGAACAGAAGATAATATGGGGAAAACCCAGTTGCGTCGTTCTTAGTACAGTTGTAAGCGTGTACTAATCTGTTAATGTGTTGACTCCATCTGTTTTTCTCTGCAGGATTCAGCGTACCAAGCATGGAAAGAAGTGTTCTGTTGAACCTTTCGGGCTGTGGGTCTCCTTGTGGATGATAGGGAGACGTTCTGGATTTTCGGATTCCCAGCATGCTTAGTAGCTCTTTTATGAGACCACTCTCAAAATCTCGACCCTGATCTGAATGGATGCGAGAGGGTAAGCCATAGTGCACAAAGAATTTGTCACACAGTATCTTAGCCACAGTCAGAGCTTTCTGGTCTTTGGTGGTAAACGCTTGAGCATAGCGTGTGAAGTGGTCTGTTATGATTAGCACATTACCAATACCTTTTGAGTCAGGCTCAATTGACAGGAAGTCTATGCACACTAAGTCGAATGGCCCACTGCTGGTTATGTGATTCAATGGTGCAACTCTCTTGGGTAATGTTTTTCTCGTTACACAACGGCCACAATCCTTAACATACTGCTCTATGTATGCAGACATTCTAGGCCAATAGAAGCGATCTTTCAGGAGTTCCGTAGTTTTCTCTACTCCCAAATGGCCAGAGTCGTTGTGCAAAGAGTGCAACACAGTAGACCAGTACTTTCCGGGTAAGACGAGTTGTGTCTTTTCTCTACTACAGGAACTTTTGGTGACTCGGTATAAAAGTTGGCTCTTTATCTTTAACTTGTCTCCCTGCCGCTGTAACAGAGCAATGGTAGCATCAGAACTCCTAGCAGCTGTAAGTATTCTTCCTGACTCCACTTCTTGCTTTACTACACCAACTACGGGGTCATCCTCTTGAGCTTTCCTCAACTCTGCATTAGTCAGCTGTTCCATTTGACCAAGACCCAAAGCTGTGGGACAAGAGAACGCATCGGGAATACTCTGAGGTAAAACACCTAAGTGATCCACCAGTCTGGATGATGAACCTCCACATTCAGCAACCACTGCTAACTTACAGATGGCTCTTACTCCTGACTTGGGTATTTCCTTCCATTCAGAGCAAGCAGTCGATTCACAGGGGTAGCGAGACAATTCATCCGCGTCGATGTTGTGACTTCCTGGTTTGTATTGCAAGCTGAAGTTATAGGTAGCTAATGCAGCTAACCAACGATGACCCGTCGCACTCAGCTTGGCACTTGACAACACATAGGTAAGTGGATTGTTGTCGGTCTTCACCACAAACTGGGCTCCATATAGATAATCGTGAAACTTGTCCACAACCGCCCACTTGAGCGCCAAGAACTCTAGCTGATGAATGGGGTAACGCTGCTTGGAGGCACTTAGTTTCCGGCTTGCATAGGCTACAGGCCTCAGTCCTCCAGAATGCTCCTGATGCAAAACGGCACCCAGTCCACTCAGACTGGCGTCTACATGCAGTACATAAGATTTGGCAGGATCAGCGAAAACAAGTACTGGGGCATGTGTGAGACAGTAAATGATTTTATGGAAAGCTGTTGTACAGGTGTCGTCCCAACGCTCTCCAAATTGCTCAGATACTCTGAAGTATTTCTTGCCATCGCTTGACTTTCTGTTTTGCCCAGATGTTGGTGGGTAACCTTTGGTGAGCTCCGTCAAAGGCCTTACAATGGCAGAGTAATCCTTTATGAATCGCCAGTAAAATCCACAAAACCCCAGGAACGACCTCAACGTCTTTAGGTCAGTGGGCCTTTTCCAGCGTGTTACGGCGTCAATCTTGGCTGGGTCTGGTGATACGCCAGCAGCTGACACAATGTGCCCCACATACCGTACTTGAGGCTGGCAAAACTGGCACTTGTCAATTGACACTTTCAGGCCACACTCTCTCAGACGATCCAGGACTTTTAACAGCCTCTCTTCATGTTCTTCAAGTGTGCGCCCAAACACAATGATGTCGTCAAGGTACACTATAACTTGGAGGAGATGCATGTCACCTACAGCTTTCTCCATTAGCCGCTGGAATGTGGCTGGAGCTCCAGTAATTCCTTGAGGCATGCGTTCGAACTGGAAGAATCCCAGGGGACAGATGAATGCTGTCTTCTCTTTATCTTCCTCCGCCATGGCTATTTGATAGTATCCACTGCGGAGGTCCAGTACAGAAAACCATTTACTACCAGCCAAACTGTCCAGGGCATCGTCGATCCTGGGAGTGGTGTACTGATCAGGGATGGTACGAGCATTTAGCGTTCGATAATCGATGCACATTCTGATTGCCCCACTCTTCTTCCGCGCTACAACAATGGGCGATGCGTACGGACTCCTTGACACCTTAATTATTCCCGCTGCTGACAGGTCTTTGATGTGACGTCTTACATCCTCGATATCTGCAGGAGCGATGCGTCTGGAGAGTTCTCTGAATGGTTTTGGGTCTTTCAGTCTGATGGGATGCTCAACCCCATGAGCTAATCCAACATCCCATTCCTCAACAGAAAACACATCACCTCTGGTCGCCAACTTTTGATGCAGTCTCTGTTCCCAGGCCTCAGGAATGGACGACTCACCAAAATTAAACAAGCTCGGGTCTATTGTTTGGGAGCTCTGTTCTTCAGAACTTGCAGTGAGTGTGTCAGTCGGATATACATTGGCAATTACTGTTCCTGCAGGAATGGAGATATTTTTGGATGTTTCATTATGGACCAGCACTTGGATGTTTTGTCCTTCTACTGCGGATGATGGGAGTACCACTGGGGTTATGAATGTTCCAGCTGGAAGACTAGCGTCTTCGGGCGTGTCTACCACAAAGATCTCTTTTCTTAAAGGCTTGTCAGTCTCCAGTTTACAGACAGCACACACTTCTCCCCTTGGTGGAACTATGCAATTACCAGGTCCTATCCATCTGACTTTTCCTTCAGGTGAATCAGGAAGAGTTTCAGTCCTTTGCAGCTGTGGCAGATGGATTGCAGGGTGTCGAGTCTGGATTCTCAAAGCACATGCAACACTGGATCCTTCTGTATCCTGGCTAAGAGCAGCAAGGCGTGTGAAGAAACTGGCGTTGGTACCAATAATGACTGGCAGCTGGGAAGGACCTTGGGGTTCAGGACATACAAGAGCCAGGATGGACAGTGACTCCTCCACACCAGTGTCAGAGGCGGGAAAGGTGACATCCACTATAATATAGCCCTTATAAGGATAACTGGAAGAACTGAGGCCCCATATGGATAATCCAGTCAAGGGGTGAATGGGCACATCAGACAGGTTCTTGGAATACCAGCTTTCAAACACAATCGTCACTTGTGATCCGCTGTCTAACAGTGCTTGACATACACGGCCATTAACTAATATAGTCAACCTAAACACTTTTGAAAGAATAAAACACTTGTAGAAGTACCAAAAAAGTAAAGGATTTAATTGGGATAGAGTTAGTGAATGTAAAATAACTCCAAAAAATGAATTTCAGAATGTAAAGTATTCACACAATCACATTGCCATTAAATCTGACACAATTTAAACACAGAAAGGCAATATCTCAGTTGCCAGAACTACTGAAAGTAGTCTCTAGGTCAAATACACTCAGTAGAGATTGAACCAATGACCTCAATGGGATGAATGCATACAATAACTCACACAGATTATACAAAATATACTCTTAATATTCACATCCTATTTTCAGTGCACTGAATAATACTAAATGAACCAATATTTAATGCTGTGGGCCCACACACACACACCAGTCATTCACACAACCCACCCCGTTGCAGGCCTGAATCGTGGCTCGTGTTCGTGGTGGCCGGGAAACTGAAAAATGGCCCCTTCACTCTCCTGAGCACAAAACAAATCAAACCAAGATACCTCAATTCCACGTGCAACCATACAGCAATTCCGGAATCCTGTAGCAGGCCTCGCGCAGCTCCTCGTCCTCTCTCTCCCTCGTCAGCCGACGAAACCGCACCTCCCACGCCGCCAGAGGAACCCCAAATAACGTGGCTATCTGGTCCTCAAGATCTCCCTCGTTGTGAAGGAAACAACTGCGTTAACAGTCTTTAGTCTTGTCGTTTGACTGTTGCTTTAACTTATCAGTTCAGATGCGCAGATATGCGCATTGATAATTAAACAGCCCCTGCAAACAAGCCAGCACGGGCCCTTTACGGGCCCACTTAGGGCTAGCCTAAGGGCCCCCAGCGGGCTGCCAGCGCAGGGCCCATGAGAATTTGCTCATTGGCAAAACGTTGGCCCCTTAGCGCTGGCCCTGCACGGGCAGCCCTCACTTAGCCCCCAGGAAGCCCTCACTAAGCCCACACAGGGCCCGCACTATTAATCTACAACAATAAATCTGTTTCACTATAAATACTTTTCAGCTACTATAACTTATGTATTCGCGCCTGAACGGCAGATTCACAACACTGACAGACCGTAAAACACTCGCGGCGATCTCAAAAAATAAACACAAATGAATTATCCGTGCTTTACCCCCCATCTACATTACAGTACCAGATTTTTAAACTTGTAAATCATTAATCGAATCGCTCTCTTACCGCAAGTCCGTCTTTCACATTCCCCTTTTTCTAACTGAACTCCCGCCTTGTCAAAATCTTCTCCCCTCTCTCGAACAACCACTCACGGTACCCCAAACACCAGTGAGGGCGGGACTTATTCACATAAACCAATAAAATAATGAAACACCTAACTTGTTGGTTTGCCACATTTTCAAATGTAAATCTCAATCAAACTTGAAATAGGAACGAACGTACTTAAAGGAACACACACCTTTAAACATACTATACTGAGATGTATATTTAATTCACATTTTAGCTCTGGATTAGAACTAAATAAAAACTAATAAATTGAGATAACCCATTAAATTAATAATTCTATTCTACTGGGTTACACCAATTTTACATTTAGTTATTTAGCAGACGCGCTTTTATCCAAAGCGATTTTACAGTTAAACTAACAATAGGAGGACAACAATATGCAATTGCTATATGACTCTTCCCAGTATAAGCTAATGCAATACACGTAGGCATACTATATATATATATATATATATATATATATACTATCTATCTATATCTATATATATATATATATAGAGAGAGAGAGAGAGAGAGAGAGAGAATAGAAGAGAAAGTGTTAGTAATAATTGATCAAGTGTTAAGTTCATATTCTGAGTCCATCTGCTTGCCTGTAGCCTATATCCCCAATAAGGTGCGAGTTTGGTCTTTTATATCACTGTATTAGTCCATTAAGCTACGTTAAGTGTTTGGTCCCGACGGAAGGGGAAGCCTTGAGTATGAGGTATTGAGGGAAACCGATTATAATCCCGTTCATAGAGAAAGCTGGTAACATGTAGGCTACACAGGGAAAGTTACAATAAAGTTATTGAATGAAACATAGACACATTTTTTTGTGTGTTTATCATCTTTTCCGCATATATATACTGACACAGATAATCATTTTCATTTTATGAATGATTGGTTTGCTCTAATTGTTGCTGGTCTTCGTCGACAACAACATGCACTTGCACCACTTGCTGGTGAGAGCGACTAACAGCAGATGGAGAGTATGCTCGGCAATTTACTGCTTTTCCTGCAGTTCCTGGATATGAATGTTGAATTTACTGTCGAATTTGAACCACTGAATTTGTGGAAGCGAATTTGCAAAGAGAAATAAAATGGACCGAAAAATGCCTATTTTTAAACAGTTTGAATATTTTGGAAGTGAAATATGAAAGGTGAATATGGATTATTGATTTTTTAATAATGAAAATGTGTTTGAAATGTTTTTAATTGAAATATTCACAGCTTAAATATTCAACCATCTTTAATTCCAGCCCATAAAAATGCAAGCCCTAAAAATACAATGCATTAAAATGCAAGCATGGTTAATGCAATGCCTATTTTTTTTCAGGTAGTGCAATTCAACAGGCTTTTTTATTTCAAAAACATTTGAGATTATTTTACTTCCATAAAAGTCTTTCAACGCTTCAACCTTTTGAAAGCATGACCCTGTAGTAGCTGGAGAATTAGCACTAGCCTAATATTTAGCCAAAAATCAATTAAGTGGAAAATACTGCAAATGCACACTGGTTTCAAATTATTTATTAACTAATACTAACTTTTAACATTAAGATCAGAGGAACCTACATGTCTAAAAAACAACAACAAAAAAAAACTGTCCACTCTGTTCAATGTATCTTAGAAAAATGCACTACCTGAGCCTGGTTTCCCTCAAAGTTTTTCTTTCTTTCTCCATTTCTACCACCAGATGGAGTTTGGTTCTTTCTTTGCCACTGTCGCCTTTGGCTTGCTTAGTTGGGAAACTTTATATTCAGCAGTATTTTACATTATTGGATAAGAACTGAATTGATGATGTTGACGTCACTGTTTTCTGCAGAGCTGATAATAGCTGAATTAAACTCATTCCAAGATGAATTATTCTTGAACCAAAACTGAATCAACACTGAACAGATTTCAGCTGAATAATGACACTATTGTCTTATTTAGAATTGAACTCAGTTTGCATCATTGATCATTATTTTCCTGTTTATCCCTGTAAAGCTGCTTTGAAACAATCTGAATTGTATAATGCTCTAAATAAAAAGAAGACTTGACTTGATAACATTTATTAATGTGAATCTGAAACAAAATATGAGTGCTTGACATACAAGTGAAATCTTGAAGCAATTTTTACAAAATACAAAAATTTGTATTTACAGGCCAAAATAAAGACTAAATAAGATACTCTTGACCTTCTTGTTGGTAATGTAAAATAACAAACCTGTAATGTTCTTCACAACACTGCAGTCTCATTGGCTGATCCGTGACAGATCTGTCCAATCACAGCATTGCCACACCCACCTCAGCCCTCTATAAATCTGTAGTACTCTAGTACAGTTTACACACAGCAGCTGTACCTGAGAACTGGACGGGATAAGACACAAAAACTACTGAAGAATCTAGAAAAAATATAGGTATGTGTTTACAGAGTTCTGCAATTATTATAATTTTTTTTTTCACGTTTAGAACTTATGCTCTAATAGAATTTTTTTTATATATAATTGATTTTATTGTATGATTTGCAACTTATTTTACAAAGAAGCCCAACATGCTATTTTGTAAACTTTCTCTGTTCTAAAAATATGAAAACAATTTTTTTCGTATGCATCAATCTGACAATGAAAACTCATACATTGCTAAATCTATTATAATTACTAGTAATCATAATAGATTTTGCAATGAAAAAAAAAAAAATTCTTGCTGAGACAATCTCAGATTATATGCTCACTTTCACGAGAGATGTGGAACAGTAAAATGTGCACAAATGAAATGTCTTAAAAGCAGTTTTGTTTATTGTGTTGACGTATAACAAATCTATTGACCACAATAAAATGTACGCCTGTGAGTGCAAGATAAAGACTGAAAGTTTTAAATGCATTCAATATTTCTACAAAAAAACAAATACAATTTTCTGTTATTGTGAAAAGTGGAATTTTTTAACTAAGAAAATATGCAGTTAGGATAGTTTCCATGACAAAGTTTCTGCGAATCTTGACCAAATTTCATAATCGTTACTGAATTGTCATAGTAAATATTTTACACCCCTAACATACAGCATATAACAGGACATTTGTGATGAATTAACTTTGCAGATTTCTAATTCTTTAATATACTCTCTCTCTCTCTCTCTCTCTCTCTCTCTCTCTCTCTCTCTCTCTCTCTCTCTCTTTCTCTTTCTCTCTCTAATCTTGTATAACAGATTTCCATCTTCAAAACTTTGAAAATGGGAAATGATAACTCTGGTGAAAATAGGGAACGTAGTAGAGCTGACAAAGCTGAGCATGAACGCACCAGAGCTGAAGCGGAAAAATCGAGAATGGCGGCAGAACTTCACAAACTAAAACAAGAAAGTGATTTAGAGAGATTGAAAGAGGAGAAAAAAGCAGCAGAGGAGCGCAACAGAAGCGAAGCAGAAAAACGAGCACTCCAGGAACAATATGATAAAATAGAAAATGAGAGAAACATGCAGAGATTGAAAGAAGAAGAGAAGAAGAAAATCGACAAGGAGAACAGATGTAAAGAAGAAGAAGAAAGGAAAAGAATTCACATAGAGAAGCAAAATGCACAAAAAGATGACAGTAAAAAGATCTGATGGCTATGGGTTTCTTGTTTTACAATTGCTAACAAGCGTTTACCAATACTTAAAGTACTTTTTCTAAACTCTTAACACAGAAACACAGCTACAACACAATTGGACAAATAGTTCATTTTCTGGCCAAAACCACATTTTGTTAAATAAATACAAACTCTACATTTCAAAATGCTAAAAACCTTTTTCTATATGCTAACTCTATCAAATAACAGCAAACTCGACTCAAAATTGAACCATTCTGTCAAAACACTAGCACAGGTTTTCTATCCAACCTGAACATATTGTCAATCATTGCAGAACAACTTTCAAAATACTAACAATTGATGGCATTATGAAAACTGCATTACTTGTCATGTTTAAGTTCTTCCTGCAGACAATATGTAATCCATTGTTTTTTTTACCATTGTTATCCATTGTTTCCTTTTACTGTAAGCCATTCTATATTTTTGGTTGAGTGTTGAATGTGTGCAATCTAAAAGTAAATGAGCATTACTTTATAGAGTGTACAGAAAAAAAAAGAAAGAAAGAAGAAAGTAACAGATTTGCTCAGGGCAGCCACTGGTCAAATGCGTCCCCTACCTAACTTCAGTTGAAATCCACTTCTCCCCGAGAAGTGCTATAAATGCTTATTTCTGTCATGGATAAGAAAATAAAAAAGGTAATTATGACTTTTTATCTCACAATTCTCTCTCTCTCTCTCTCTCTCTCTCTCTCTCTCTCTCTCTCTCTCTCTCTCTCTCTCTCTCTCTCTCTCTCTCTCTCTCTCTCTCTCTCTCTCTCTCTCTCTCTCTCTCTCTCTCTCTCTCTCTCTCTCTCTCTCTCTCGTTTATATCACAATTCTGAGATAAAAAGTCATAATTACCTTTTTTAATTTCTTATCCATGACAGAAATAAGCATTTATAGGTTCATCATGTGTTATGGGGGGAAGATGCAGTCCAGCACACACTCTTCCTCCTCTCCTCTTCAGAACCTCTTCTTCTCCCTCTTCCTGATCCAACTACTCCTCTTTCTCCATCAACTCTTTCTCTCCCTCACCCAGACATTATTTTTCTCTCTCTCTGCTCCTCTGTGTTGTTCCGCATCTACACTGAACAAAACCAACTCAAAGAGTCCTATTTCACTGTGTATGTCCAAGTGATGGAAAGAACTTCAACACCTGACTATGCCTCCAGCTGAGATAGGAATCAGCTACTTCTCAATATTTCAGTTATCCCTCATCTAAAAAATGCTTATCAGTTGTCTCGATATTTTGTATATATTGTTTCAGTACTTTTGAGCTGATGCTGTTGCAGAAGTAGAGGTTTCAAAATATATTTAAGGTTTGGAACATTAGGTCTTCATTTCTGTCATGCTGCATTTAAGCTTTTGTAAATAAGACAGAGCCATGATTTTGGTATTGGGTATTAAAAAGAAATTTAAAGTATTTTAGAAACTTGTTAATTGACTCTATTGTGTGAAATCAACATGAATTGTGTTACTAGCATGGATACAACAGACGGATATTGTACTAATTGAGTTTAAAGTTCTGAAAATGTGACTTCAGACTGGACAAAAGGATGTTAGCAATTGAAAAAACTGTAATGGGATTTTTATTTTATCTCTATTCATCATACAGAAAGATCATCTAGATTCACATACTGTAAAGCACTTTATAAACACTATGTTTTAAAAGTTGCTATTTAAATAAAGTTTTACATCTTATTTACTGCCTCCAAACATGAGTATGCATAACTTTTAAAAACAATGCTTATCTGTCTTAGCTTTGAATTGTGCATGCATAATCAAAGTTTGTTTTTCCACAGACTTTAGGGATTAATCCTAATACATACATAAATCCTAAAAGACAGTAGTCACATTTTATTATATAGTTGTTAATGCAATTTATTTGCAGCTATTCAATGGGAGAATGACAATACAATCCATTTCAGATTCTGTTTTCCACAACCTCTTACGTCATTACACTGGAGAACACTGGAAGTATAGTATGCACTTCTGCACTTGGCATTGAATACTAAAATGAGTCTTTAGCATTGAAAATGATTGTTGTTGTGAAGAAAATAAGTCCCCATTAGAAGCTTAAAAACTATTATAGTTTGTAACTAATAGGCGGTACTAGCGAGCATGATGTATTTCCGGTTTAATGTCAGGATGGTTGTAAACATCCGGTTATTGTCGAGTGAAGTGCTACCTATGCTACCATTGAATGCTTGTCGTCAAAAAACCCAAAACTGTTTATTTTCGTCGTTGTTGTGTTGTTTATGTTAATGTTTTTACTTGTACTTCGTCGTTACTGATAACGCGATGACATGTAAACGTACGAAATTGTCCTTTCAAAGGCGGGAAGACAGCTCTTCTAGCCACCACTGCTGTGTTCCGCAATGCACAGTGTCTGCAACATGCAATTCTTCTGTTAGTTTTTTTACTTTTCCCAAAGACATCGAATTACATAAACGGTGGGTGATTAACATCCGACGAGACAGGTTTCTTACAACAAACACACGAGTCTGCAGCCGACACTTTCAAAGTGAAGACGTGATAGAGCCTCCGACTCCAGCTGGGCGCAGACGTCTAAAGAAGGGAGCTGTTCCAGTGCTTTTTCAGTGGAACAATTTCAGTCTGCCAGCCCCACGGCCCGGAGTTTGGGAAAGGACCGAGCGTCCCAATACAGAAACCACGCACGATCCATCTGTGGAATCGGACTATCCTCCTCCTGACCATGACTACTGCGACAGTAGTGAACCTGCTGCGCTGGATATGTCTCTTAAAGGGGTGGTTCGGGATTTTTGACATCGGACCTCATTTTTAAGTCAGCCTGGTTGTTATTTATCAGTGGAGACATTTTTTTTTTTTTATTATCCAGTCCTTATATTTGGATAGTTAGCCGATGCTAGGCTAGCACGAGTCAATGGTATATGTTAGCCAGCCATTAAAAACCGTTTTACCCACTCCACAGTGCACCAAACGCAAATCAATTATAACACTAGACTATCGATGTATATGTCCGTTGAGAGAATAATGTTAGATATCAAACTTACCTTTCATCACATTGCATTAGTTATAATTTGTTCCCTGTAATCATAAGCCTTGTCTACGGCAGCAGCGAAGTGATATTGATTACCTAGGCAACCGAGTGAGCCGGTACACACATGACGCAAGTGTATTTACCTGCCGCTGGCACACTGATTATCACTAATGTCACATAAGCAGAGTAACGTAACCAGAGCAAAGTAAAATTCCGCAGCTGCTGAGAAACTAGTTCCTTTGGGATCATTGAGATGAAAGGTAAGTTTGATTTCTAACATTATTCTCTAAACGGACATTTGCATCGATAGTCTAGTGTTATAATTGATTTGCGTTTGGTGCACTGTGGAGTGGGTAAAACGGTTTTTAATGGCTGGCTAACATATACCATTGACTCGCGCTAGGGATCATTTAAAAAAAAAATGTCTCCACTGATGAATAACAACCAGGCCGACTTAAAAATGAGGTCCGATGTCAAAAATCCCGAACCACCCCTTTAACCACATTGAAGAACTTCATGAAGAGATAGCAAGACTCCGAAACCTAATAGAGGAGATATCTATCAGCAACAAGTTCTGCTTGGAGCGGTTTTCTGGATCAGATGATGACATAAGGTTCTTCACAAGGTAAATTAAAATGTCCACTGTGTTTAATATAGACGTTTTAGAGCTTTCAACATTGATTAGTATTATTAAGCCTATCTGTTTAAATGTTGCATGCGTGATGTGTGTTGTAGTAAGCTACTGGAAACCTTGAATTTCCCTCGTGATGAGAAAAGTATCTATTTAAAACTATCTAGATCTATCTACTAGTGCATTGTATTTTAAAATACTGAGAAGAGCAGTAAGCAAAAGGACTGACGTGTGTGGTCCAGTTTTTGACCTTACTGCCTAAATGTTCCAGGATGTTTACTGTAACTGTCAATACGGATGCTAACATGCTTGCAATTTAATGTAATGTAATGAAATGTAACACCTATGTCCCACAGGTTTGCAAGTCACGCCCTCCTGATGGCCTTTTGGAAGCAGATAGAACCAGCCACCTGCAAGATGGTACGGGTGACAAGAGCACGAAGTGTAGTGAAGAATGATGAGGTCCCTCACACTGGCAGTGCAACGGTGAATATATTTTACAGTTGTTCTTAGAAAGCAAGATATATTGCATAATCGTATCAAATCCTTACATCTAATTCTTTCTCTTTTCAGATTCTTCAACCCATTGATGAATTTTTTCTCTTTATGAATTACTTGTCATTGGGTCTGATGCAGAAGGATCTGGCCCACAGATTCAAAATCCACCAGTCGACTGTAAGCCGCATCATAAATACATGGGCTAACTTCCTGTATACTGTACTAGGGGCTGTGGGTATTTGGCTGGATGAGGAGACTGTAAAATCTCACATGCCAGAGGTTTTTCAGGGTTACTCTGATACACAAATTATTTTGGATTGTACCGAAATAAGTTGCCAAACACCAAGTTCTCTTCTCCTCCAGAGTGAGGTGTTCTCCAACTATAAATCACACTTAAAGGATTAATTGGGATGGCCCCTCACGGCGCAGAAACCTTATTGTCGTCTCTCTATGAAGGTGCCATCAGCGATAAAGAGATTCTGAAGCAGTCTGGCATTGTGCCTCTCTTAAACCCATCTATGGCCATAATGGTTGACAAAGGTTTCCTCGTAGAAGACTGTGTGCCCTGCAAAGTCCACATACCTACCTTT